>NW_027223757.1:241397-841397 GCF_028538775.1 Myotis yumanensis
AAAATACTTCGTATTTCACAAGTAAAAGGGACAATGGGGACACTTTTATTCCAGCTTATTTTTCAGCATAAATGTCAGAAGAGCGGGGGGAGCGAACACCAACATGGACACGAATGATGGGGACCCTCCTCTGAAGGGAGGTGGCCCGGGGGGTCAGCACCCCCACATCCTCTCTGGGGCATGGACGCCGCGCCCCTGGGGGAGGGGCTGGCAGGCCAACACCACGGGGGGTGGGGGGAGCGGCGTGAAGGCTCATTCCTGACAGTGGGACTCCGAGCTCCTGGACGAAGCGACTACCAACACGTTCGAGTAACCGCACGGCTGGTCGTGGCTCCGTGTTCCTCCTGCTCCTGCTCCCCACCCCAGCCCTGCTCCCCACCCCAGCCCTGCTCCCCACCCCAGCCCTGCTCCCCACCCCAGCCCCGGAGGAACCCGAGTGGATGGATGGTAACCAGCCTCCTGCCGCTCCCACCCCTCAGGAGCCGCTGTCCCCGCCTCTCAGAACCCCCGTTGGAGTGGGAACCCCACAGATTTCTGCCAAACTGATTTGAAGTGAATTCCCTTCCACTGAGCCCGTGACTGGCGTTTAGGGCACACGCGCCCAATTACGCGGCCGCAGACCACCTCTCCCGTGGCAGATGTTCCGGCGCCCGGGGAGCCCCGTGGGCGGACGTGCGTGGGCCCTCTGTCCGGCCTCCTTCGCAGCCTCGCCGTGGCGGGCGCCCTCCCCAGCCTCGTCCGGGACTAACGATCTCGCCAGCCGGGTGATTAGCACGGAAGGGAGAGGCTGACGTCCAGGCTGCACCCGCGTTTTCCCTGGAGGCGCTGACTGGGCTGGAAGATTAATTGCATGTCACTCCCTCCAAGTCCCCGATTGCGACACGAGCCACCCCTCTGCCGGGTGGGGGGGCGCGTGGACCTGCCTGTGCCTCCAGGGGCTCGGGGGGCTCGGGGCACCTGGGCCTGACCCTCAGGGACCTGGTCCCCCAGCGTCACTTTCTGCCACACGCCAGCCTGCCCGGCTCCGCTTCTGTCTGGGGGAAAGCTTCTCAGAGAAGTGTCCCTCGGAGGCCCTGCCTCCGCCTCCTGAGCACTTGCCTTGGGAGCTAACAGCTCTGCACTCGAATGGGCGCTGCCGGGGGCGCTGATCACTCCCCGCTGCCCTGGACGGACAGGGCGTAAGGACAGGGCAGAGAGTGCGGCCCAGGCCCTGCCGGGATGTAACCTGTGAGGAGGCAGGAGCAGCTCTGAGGGGAGGAGGGGGGAGCCCGAGGGCACTCAGGGTGCAGAGCAGGGAGCACCCACGTCCGATGCACCAAACACCAGCCTGTGCTGCATGGAACCGTTGAATCGTCACCACGTGATCACCGCCCAGACGCCTGGCACTCAGACTGGAAAGTTCTCCCTCCCTACACAGCAGCGGGGGCGGGGGGGGTGGGCAGCAGAAGGGAGGTTCGGGGGACCAGCACCCAGGAAACACGTTGGAGGAGGAACCGCCCAAGGCCGGGTGGTGATGTGCTGAGGCCAGACCATCCGGGCCCGGAGCCCCCGCAGGACAGTGGCCGGTCCTGCAGCGACTAGTGGTGGCCGACAGGGTGGGTGCCCGCGGGTCCAGCTGCCCTGAGCCCTGGACCTGCCCCAGCAGGTTCCTCCTCAGCCACACACAGGACGGGAGGTGCAGCCGGCATCACCCGACCTCAGGTGAGGCCCCAAGACCAGGAAGGCTCACAGCTGCCCGAGGAGCAGCGGCCCAGCTCCGAGCCCAGTCCCAGCTCGGGACGCTGGCCCGGGATCAGGGGGCTCGAGGGGCCTCGGTTTGTGGGGAACGGATGTGGGACCAGCTGGGAGGCAAGGCAGCTGTCCCTCAGGAGGGCTGCCGGGTGCTGGTCGGGTCCAGGACCTGCCGGGGGACGCACGAGGCCAGGAGCACCTGCCCCAGTGAGCGCAGTCGGTGGCTCCAGGTTGGACGCTGAGCGAAGTTGGGGACGCACAGCAGGCCCCTCCCACGAGGACGTCAGAGACCCTTTAGGAAAACGTGTGCTGTGGCGGGTCCAGGTTCTGACTCAGTTGGTTCCATTTTCTCAAAGGGGGACACACACCAGTTTAGCTGCTTCCTGGTCTCAAACCAGGAAACCGGGCAGTGACGGGCCCCCAACACTGGTCAGACAGCCAAGTCTGAATCCAACAGCACAGCCCGCAAACGAGGTCCCCTCGGCCCCTCGGCCCCGCCAGACGCACTGGCCAGGTGGGGTGGACGCAGCGAGCTGGCAGGGGCGCGGGCACGGGAAGCTGGTTTGCTTTCCCTTGGGTTTGGGGAAATCGTTCCAAAGCCCAGAGCCTCGCGTGTTCTCCCTGCGCCCTGGGAGCTGCGCCCTGGGAGCTGCGGCCGGAGCTGCTCAGAGACCCAGGGCCTCAGGACAGTGGAGGCCGGGCCGTCCACACCAGCCCAGCACCTCTCCCCCCAGGAGGCCGTGGGCCTCACCAGGAGCTGTTGGAGCTCATGTGCGCCCACAGGCAGGCCTGGCTGCCCCGTGGGGAAGGGACCGCTCATCCGAGTGGGAGCCAAACGCTGCCCCGTCTCCCCGCCCCTGTGAACCCCAAAGCTTGTTCTGTGGGAAAGCCTGGGCCGCTCCGCTCCCCGCCCGGGGCCCCCACCATGCCTCTCGCCTCCCACACCGCCTTTCACACCTCTGATTAGCACCTCCCGAACCTGCACGGAGCAAAACACTCAGTCACATTTGGTGAAACACTTGTGTTCTTTTCAACAGTCGTAAAACCTGCCGTCTGTAAATATTTTTAAGTTTAACAAGTGCTGTTCAGTGCGTTTTCTTAGCAGCTGTACTGAGACATAATTTACGTGCCTTACACTTCACAACGTAACACACACAGTTCTGTGGGTTTGCATAGAGTGCGGGGCCGTCACAGCCTAACTGAGAACAAGTGTCAACATCCCTGCTGCTCATCCCCACGGCCCCCCACATCCTGCTTCCTGTCCCCACTGCCCCCCACATCTCTGCTGCTCATCCCCACGGCCCCCCACATCCCTGCTGCTCATCCCCACGGCCCCCCTTGGCCCTGCTGCCTGTCCCCACTGCCCCCCACATCCCTGCTGCCCGTCCCCACTGCCCCCCACATCCCTGCTGCCCGTCCCCACGGCCCCCCACATCCCTGCTGCCAGTCCCCACGGCCCCCCACATCCCTGCTGCTCATCCCCCCACAGCCCCCCACATCCCTGCTGGTCATCCCCCCACGGCCCCCCACATCCCTGCTGCTCATCCCCACGGCCCCCCACATCCCTGCTGCTCCTCCCCCCACAGCCCCCCACATCCCTGCTGGTCATCCCCCCCACGGCCCCCCACATCCCTGCTGCTCATCCCCACGGCCCCCCACATCCCTGCTGCCCGTCCCCATGGCCCCCCACATCCCTGCTGCCCGTCCCCACGGCCCCCCACATCCCTGCTGCTCATCCCCCCCACAGCCCCCCACATCCCTGCTGGTCATCCCCACGGCCCCCCACATCCCTGCTGCTCATCCCCCCACAGCCCCCCACATCCCTGCTGGTCATCCCCACGGCCCCCCACATCCCTGCTGCTCATCCCCCCACAGCCCCCCACATCCCTGCTGGTCATCCCCCCACGGCCCCCCACATCCCTGCTGGTCATCCCCCCACGGCCCCCCACATCCCTGCTGCTCATCCCCACGGCCCCCCACATCCCTGCTGCTCATCCCCACAGCCCCCCACATCCCTGCTGCCCGTCCCCACTGCCCCCCACATCCCTGCTGCCCGTCCCCACGGCCCCCCACATCCCTGCTGCTCATCCCCACAGCCCCCCACATCCCTGCTGCTCGTTCCCACGGCCCCCCACATCCCTGCTGCTCATCCCCACGGCCCCCCACATCCCTGCTGCTCATCCCCACGGCCCCCCACGGCCCTGCTGCCCGTCCCCACTGCCTCCCACATCCCTGCTGCCCGTCCCTACGGCCCCCCACATCCTGCTTCCTGTCCCCAGGGCCCCCTATGGCCCCCCACGTCCCTGCTGCCCGTCCCCATGGCCCCCCACATCCCTGCTGCCCGGGGGAAGCTGTGCTGGGGAGACCGTGAGGCTGAGTCACGGCTGCTCCTCGTCCGCCTCTGCTGCTTCTTCTCTGCTCGGGCGCTGACACTGACGAGGCCCTGCTGTCATCGCTGTGATGGGCAGACGCCCTGCTTTCTCCCAAAGCACTCCCTTCGCTTCCCTTCGCCTTCCCTTCGGGGACAGGCCTGCAGGCCGCGCCCCAGACACCCTAGTCCTGCTGCCTCTGGGGCCCCAGCCCCGCCTCCCTTGCTTTCTTGGGGGGTGGGGTGCTCCTTTGGAAAAACAGCTCAGGTGGTGGGTCTGGAGCAGTCATCTCGAGCTGGCGTCTGGCAGACCCGCCCAGAGAGCCGGGCGAGACGAGGCCTCCAGACCACAGTGATGGCCCCCCCCCCTGCTGCCCATCCCCAGTGTCCCCCAGCTCTGCTCGCGTCCTGGCGCCACCCAGACCTACGTGGGGCAGACGCACCGGCCCTCCACGTGCCGGCAGCAGATTGCGGGGCCTCAGCCTCTCGCCGGCTCTGCCTGGGGTCAGGGGTCACGGCACCCCACGTTCCATGCCCAAGTCCTCACCCAGCACCTCAGCCCATGGCCTTATTTGGAGACGGGGCCCCTGCAGAGGTGAGGCGAGGTCACAGCGGCGCGGGCCTCCCGGGGTGACGGTGACAGACGCGCAGAGGACCCTGTGGGTGCGGGTCAGGCTGGGGCCGAGTCAGGCCAGAGCCCCGCGCCCTCCCCACAGCCCTGGGGGAGGCGGCCCCCCACACCCTGGCCTCGGCCCGGCCTCGATGGTGAGAGAAGCTGCTGTGGCTGAAGCCCGTCTGGGCGTGTGGGTCCGGCAGCCGGAGAAGCACCACACCTGGCAGGTCATGGCCGTGCTCTTGTGAAGTGGGATCAAGTGAGACGGGAGGAGAAAACAGAGCGCCCAGCACACGGACGCACGTGCCAGCACCGTGACTGCTGCAAGCGTGCACACGCGGGGGCCGTGCACACGTGAGAGGCTGTGCACACGCAGGGGCCTTGCACACGTGGGAGACTGTGCACACGCGGGGACCTTGCACACACGGGAGACTGTGCACATGCGGGGGCCTTGCACACACGGGGACCTTGCACACATGGGAGACTGTGCACACACGGGGACCTTGCACACACGGGAGACTGTGCACACACAGGGACCTTGCACACACGGGGACCTTGCACACACGGGAGACTGTGCACATGCGGGGACCTTGCACACATGGGAGACTGTGCACACACGGGGACCTTGCACACACGGGAAGCTGTGCACACGCGGGGGCCTTGCACACATGGGAGACTGTGCACACACGGGGACCTTGCACACACGGGAGACTGTGCACATGCGGGGACCTTGCACACATGGGAGACTGTGCACATGTGGGGGCCTTGCACACGCAGGAGGCCATGCACACATGAGAGGCTATGCACACACAGGAGACTTGCACATGCAGGGGCCTTGCACATACGGGGGCCTTGCACATGTGAGGGCTTTGCACACGCGGGGGCTTTGCCCACGTGGGAGGCCATGCACACATGGGAGGCCTTGCACACGGCAGGGCCTTGCACATGCAGAGGCCATGCACATGCGGGGGCCTTGCACACACACGAGTTCTCTCACCGGAACCACTGATGCAGTCGCTGGGGTGGGCCGACTCCCCTTGGAGAGGAAGGAGTCACAGTGACGAGTCTGGGAATTGGCCTATGGGTGTTGGTCTTCAGACTCCACTGGCCGGGTCCTGGCAGGTCTCCTGCCTCCTTCACCGCGTGGTACATGGACAGGCCTGGGGGGCCGGTCACCCCTTCTGCTCCCGGCGGTCACGGGGGTGAAGCGGACGTGGGAGGTGGCGTGCAGCTGGACCACAGACTGGCCATGAGCACCGGTGTGGTGATGACGGCTGACCCCTGAGTCGTGGGGATGGTGATGCCAAGGACACCCCCACTCTTCCGAGATGCCAGCCTGGCCACCCACGGCCTCACGGTTACATCCACTGGGCGTGTTTCGCTCTCGGTAGGAACCGCGCCTGGAGGCACCGGGGCCCATGCCCTGGACACTCAGGGGAGGCTCTGCGGCTGTGAGAGGCGGAGAGCGTGGAGCTGGGCAGCGTCCCAGGCCCAGCGGACACCAGACCAGCTCTGTGGAGACTCAGCGTTCAGGCCACACGGCCGAGCCTCCCCGACACCTGCTGTCTCCGGGCTGGACTGCACCGAGCTGGGCTCCCGGTCCCGAGGGCCTCACGCACGCAGCCCTGTGGACGCTGGACGGGCCTCTCCTGAACGCAAAGTGAGGAGTCCACACCCTGGAAGCCGCGGGGCCTCAGGAACACCCACGTGGGGGGCGGGGGGGCGGGGAGGCCAGGTCAGTTCAGAGCAGGTGCCCCAGCACCCCCCCCCCCCCCCCCACACACACACACCCTGAGACCAGGGCTGGGCTGGGCTGGGTGCTGGGCTGGGCGCTGGGCTGGTGGGGAAGGGGCGCTGAGACCAGAGCACACCCTGGAGGTGCCGGCTGCTGAGAACAGGAAAGAGCGGCCTTTGATCTGGGCCGAGGCCGGCGGGGGACAGGCTGCAGCCAGAACTCCTCGCGCTTCCGCTTCTGTTGCCCTGAGACCCGCCCTGCGTCCCAGACCTTCCCTGGAAGGCGCTGAGCCCGGAGGACGTGGCCCTGAGAGACCCAGGCGCTGGGCCAGGCCGGCCTCCGCCCCCTCCCAGCTCAGCGCACTTGCTCTCGGCTAATCCTCCCCTGAGGATATTTTCCCATTGATTTTTAGAGAGAGTGGGAGGGAGAGAGACACACACAGATGCAAGAGAGACACATCAACTGGTTGCCTCCCGCTCACTGGGGCCAGGGACTCAGCCGGCAACCGAGGTGCGTGCCCTTGACAGGAATCAAACTCACCTGGCCCCCCCTGCCGCTGGGGGCTGAGCCTGGAGGCCCACAGCCCCGCCTGCACCCCGCCTCCCCCCACCCCCCACCCCCCCCCCCCCCTGCACGCCGGGCCTTCTTCAGCGCACGTCCCTCATCCTCCACGTTCCCCTACGCTGTGGGCGCCCTGAGACCTGCCTCGACCCGCGAAGCACCGAGCTTCAGGCTGACAGCTTCCCGGGAAAGCAGGTGTGCAGCTCGGAGCAGGTGTGGCAGCCGGGGCTGCGGCCCTCCTGCTGCGCCTCCCAGGGGCTGGTCCGGAGGCCGGAGTGGCGGCCTGGCTGGCAGGTCGTTCGGGAAGTCCCACATCCTGCCCTCCCTTCCTGCCCCATCAACTCTCTGCTCACATCCCTGGGCAGACGGGCTGCTCGGCGGGAGGGGCTGCCGTGGAGGGGCCAGCGGGGCCTCCGTCCTGGGGCCGCCGCTCATCGCCCCCTAAGTCTGGGCCAGGCTGGCCCTGCGGCCCTGGGGGTGCCACCCAGAGACCATCGGCCGTGAGCCCGCGACATGCTCATCCTCCGCCCGTCTTCAGGGCCGACGGCCTCTGGGGCCCAGCCCTCGGCCCCTCGTGCCCGTGGCGTCCCCCACACTCCCAGGAGTCGCCGGGAGGACCGCGGCGCCCCAGCCCCTGTGTCACAGCCCGGAGGGCGGCTGGGCAGGCTGTGCTCACACCCTGCGTCCGGGAACAAAGGAACTGCCGTCCCGACGCCCCTTCTGGTGCTGGACGGGCCAGAGATTTATCGCGTGGTCACTGTGCCGGGACGCACGCGCATGACGAACGGCGCTTAGTAACCCCGTAACGGGTTCCCTGGGACGGCTGCACCCACACGCTGCCACGCCGCCGGGATTTGTGGGGACGGCCAGCGCTGAGGCCACTGCCGGGTCACCGTGCTCAGCGGGAAATGAGCTTCCCTTCCCTCTGAGCAGCGTCGCTGGCCCATACATCACGGCGGTGCCGGGGTTGCCAGGCGACGGTGATTTCATAAATGGGACCGACCACGACGGAATAACAGCGGCGGCTCTGACCGCACTTGCCAAGACAAACACTGCGGAGTAGCAGGCGTGAGCCCGAGGGCACAGCCTGATTACCAGATGGGGCCAGGAGGAAGTGCCCACCCTGCTCCCTGCTGGCCTGGCCACCGCCCCACAGCCGACCCACCCTCACCGACTCCTCAGCGTCAGGAACGTGCTTCCTGCACCTACTGAGGCCCAGCCCCGTCCATCAGGGCAGAGGACACACGGAGAGGCACCCTTCCCCGTGGAGCCACGCGTGTTAGGTTCACGGGGGCTCCAAATTCCACGTCCCACAAACACGAAAAACAAAGAGCAGATGGAGTGCAGGTTGGGAAGGCCACTGTCACATACAAGTTCACACATGCACACACCTACTCACAGTGCACAAACATGCATGCACACCACACGCGTGCACACTTGCATATGCATGGACACACATGTGCACATATCACAATGCACACACCGCAAGGCACACACGAGGCTGCACATGGACACATATGCACACACACGCTACACGTGGACACATGCACACCACACACCACACATACCACACATTTGCATCCCGATGGCAGAGACTTCCTCTTAAAGTTGTGTCTGGTTAAACCGAGGGCTCCTCTGGCATAGAGCGCGGGGCCCAGCAGAGTGAGGGGCCCACTGACGGCCACATCGCGTGGGTTGCCCAAAGCCAGCGGGTTGTCGCCTCCTCCACGCTCCCAGGTCCACGCCCCCCCGACAATTCCATCAGCAAATCCTGGCTCAGAAGGCGGCCGCCCCGTGAGGTCGAGATGGGTAGTAAGAGTCAGAGGCTGGATGAGACAGAAAACGGCTGACGGGGCCGGGATCCCAAGGGGGCGTCAGGGAGAGGCCGGTGGCGCCCACTCACGCCGTCATCCCTCTCCTGTCCCTCATCTGGACCCCGAGTCCCGTCTGACCTGATACCTGCTCCCCCGCGGCGCCTCGGGTGACTGGGGACACAGTCCCGCAGCTGTCGTGGCGAGAACAGCCCTGAGGGTCTCGGCCTCCAGAAGGAGGACACGGGGTGAGATCACGCGGGCGTCGGTGACCCTATGGCAGCTGACGGCACACGAAGCGCACGCTTTGTAGCCACGAGTTGGCGTATTTTGATTTTAAAATGCATTTGAAGCCTCTATATGCACCTGAAGTGGTAAATGTGTGATTTCAAGAGCGTACTTAGGGGCCAGCTAATTAAATGTGTTCGACTTTCAATATCTGAGGCCGTTTTTCTCAGCTGGGAAACCGAGGGAATCAGCCTTATCAGACCAGGCAGCATAGCCACTGTCTCACCACGGAGGAGGCGTCAGTTGTTTGGATTTGCTTCCTTATCTGGGATGCGAGGTGCCCAGGAAAATGAGCTACGTCAGATTTATGATGATGCTTGGAAATGTGACCCCTGGAAGATTCAGTCAATCAACTGGCATAAAACATTTATGTACATTTTATCTGCAAAATTTATAGCTGAGCATTAAACCAAAAAAAAAAAAAATAGAGAATATGGGTTCTTTTAATCTTAATATAAAACTTACCACGTTCATAAATAAAATGCGTAAGTTATAGGCTTAACAAAAAATTCTGTTGTTAGATTTACACAGTTGATGGACGAAGTGTCAGCTACCGTAGCCAGGAGGCGCCGAGAGAACTGAGGAGACGGAGGTGGGGGTGCGGCTCAGGCACTGGACCAGGGGGCGGGTGGCGTGCCGTGGGGGCTGCCCTGGGAGGTGTGAGAGTTCGAGGAGGTGCCCAGTGAGTCCTCGGCTGTGGTTCGTGGTCTCTGTGGGAAGCCGGAGGGGGCAGTGGGAGGGCCCGGGCACCGGGGACGGGGACGGGGACCCCCTCGGGATGCCAGGAGGACGCTCTGAGGACTCAGCAGAGGTGATGAGTTGGGACTTTACCCTGTCCAGCGATGGGGGTTCCTGGACAGCCCAGTCGCCGGAGATGCTACAACCTTGAAACCGGGGCTCCCGGTCCTGCATTCAGGGTCATGGGCGGCAAGGCCACTGGACAGCTGGTTGGAAGTAGCCAGCTCCTGCAGGCAGATCCGGCCACATTTCCCAACGTGCTCCTCCTGGTCAGGCCACGGGGGGTGGGGAGGGTCAGGAGCCAACCACTCCTGCGACCGTCCAGGGACC
The DNA here is from genome assembly GCF_028538775.1 of Myotis yumanensis. Classification (NCBI taxonomy): domain Eukaryota; kingdom Metazoa; phylum Chordata; class Mammalia; order Chiroptera; family Vespertilionidae; genus Myotis; species Myotis yumanensis. Next base: position 251,573 of record NW_027223757.1, read on the forward strand.
CGAGGAGAGAGGCCACCTGGCCACCCCCCTCATGGTGACCACCCCCCTCACTGTGACCACCCCCCCTCACTGTGACCACCCCCCTCACGGAGACCACCCCCCCTCACTGTGACCACGTGTTCTCACGGTGACCACCCCCCCTCACGGTGACCACCCCCCTCACGGTACCACGTGTTCTCATGGTGACCACCTCCCTCACGGTGAGCACGTGTCCTCATGGTGACCACCCCCCTCACTGTGACCACCCCCCTCACGGTGACCACCCACCTCACTGTGACCACGTGTTCTCATGGTGACCACCCCCCTCACGGTGACCACCCACCTCACTGTGACCATGTGTTCTCACGGTGACCACCTCCCTCACGGTGAGCACGTGTCCTCATGGTGACCACCCCCCTCACTGTGACCACCCCCCTCACGGTGACCACCCACCTCACTGTGACCATGTGTTCTCACGGTGACCACCCCCCTCACGGTGATCACCCCCCTCACGGTACCACGTGTTCTCACGGTGACCACCTCCCTCACGGTGAGCACGTGTCCTCATGGTGACCACCCCCCTCACTGTGACCACCCCCCTCACGGTGACCATCCCCCTCATGGTGACCACCCCCCTCACGGTGACCATCCCCCTCACGGTGACCACCCACCTCACTGTGACCACGTGTTCTCACGGTGACCACCCCCCTCACTGTGACCACCCCCCCTCACGGTGACCATCCCCCTCACGGTGACCACCCACCTCACTGTGACCACGTGTCCTCACGGTGACCACCCCCCTCACTATGTCCACGTGTCCTCACTGTGACCACCCCCCTCACTATGTCCACGTGTCCTCACGGTGACCACCCCCCCTCACTATGTCCACGTGTCCTCACGGTGACCACCCCCCTCACAGTGACCACCCCCCTCACTATGGCCATGTGTCCTCATGGTGACCACCCAACATCTTGGGATCATCAACAATTGCCTTTTGGTTCAGCTTCTGAGCCCCTCGGAGCTTTTTCTTTTATCACCTCTTGGCGGGCACCCCTTCACTTTAGCCAGGGCTGACGTGTTCTCTCTCAGGGACCACCCACAACAATGAGCTCACCCTCTCTCCCCTGAACGGCTCCAGTTCCTGAGTTCTCTATCTCGATCGGTGGCACTGACCACCCTGTGCCCAGTCCCCAAAGCGACTGGGAATTGTCTTCAACCCTCCCCTTCCTCTCCCTACTCATGACACGGCGGAGAGTAGAGGCTGGACCAGGACCAGGACCAGGACCAGGAATGGTGCCGGAAAGACTGCGGATAGTGGGCTTCCAGTCATGAAGCAAGACACAGGAGAGAGAATAAAGAGGTGTGTGAGTCCTTGTAAATCCTACTTAACCCCTGAAACGCAGGCTCATCACCCCCAAAGCAATGCTGAAAGGGCCTCCCTGTCTTACTTGCTGGCCCACCCTCTCTTCTCCAAACTCTTTACCAACGAAACGAGATGAACAAGAACTTTCTGAAGACCTGCTTTCCCTCCCACACATCAACTCCTGCAGATGCACCCCTGAGCCCGGGCCGCTGGGCTGGTAAATGAGACACTGAGGGTCCCTCCCCGGTGTTACTTATTAACACTGGTTTACCAGGAAGCAGACAGGAGTGTGAGGGCTGGTAAGTGGAGGAAGCTGGGATTTTCCAGTCTATGTTGCTGCTATTAACCATCATTAATAATTACAAGAAGGATTGGAACTACTTCCCGTGGTTTGGGGCCCAGGAGGATGCGCCTAAAGCCCTAAACCACGTGTCAGAACGTGACGCTGGATGTCTGTGGCTGCAGCCAGCAAGCCCTCCCAACTCCAGGGCGAGGGTGCTGGGCTGCAGACCCCCCGGCCCCGGGCAGCAGGTGGGGCCTCTGCCTTTCCTTGGTCAAACAAGAACCCCGAGACCTGTTGCCCCATGAGGTGAACAGAAAGACTCCTCATGGCCTAAAGGGTGACCCAGCACCTGAGAGGTGGCCCCTGCTCCCCCAATGCAGTCCATGCCCATGGTGATAGTGGTGATGGTGATAGTGGTGATAGTGGTGATGATGGTGATGGTGATGGTGGTGGGATGGTGATGGTGATAGTGATGATGGTGATGGTGTTGGTGTTGGTGGTGTGATGATGGTGATGGTGATGGTGGTGGGATGGTGATGGTGATAGTGATGATGGTGGTGGTGACGGTGATAGTGGTGATGGTGATGGTGATGGTGATAGTGATGATGGTGATGGTGATGTGTTGGTGTTGGTGATGGTGATGGTGTTGGTGTTGGTGATGATGGTGATGGTGTTGGTGGTGTGATGATGGTGATGGTGATGGTAATGATGATGGTGATGATGGTGGTGTTGATGGTGATGGTGGTGGTCATGATGGTAGTGATGGTGGTGATGGTGTTGGTGATGATGGTGATAGTGTGATGACAACATAAAGCTATTTTAGCTGGTCCCCAGCCCTTTCATACAGGTTCTGTCCAGAACACAGGGCTGGTGGCACTCGGGAACCCTCAGGTCGGTGGGCATCCCCCTCAGGTGTGCCTGTGTCCCCAGTAGAGCTGTGCTCACCCAGAATCATGTGTTTGTCTCAAACCAGGCTGTGCCTGGTGTACTTAGGTGCCAGACACTGAGGAGGCCCTGAGTGCATGTACATTAACAGAGTACACGAGGCATTGCTACATGCGTGCTCAAAGGAAAAAGAATCGTCTCTCGGAGAGTTAGTATGGATTCTTTCTTTGTTCTTAATCCTCACCCGAGGATATTTTCCCTTTGATTTTTAGAGAGCGTGGAAGGGAGAGGGAGAGATAGAGAGAAACATCGATGTGAGAGAGACACATTGATTGGTTGCCTCCTGCACGCACCCCGACCAGGGCTGGGGAACCTGCAACCAAGTGCGTGCCCTTGACCGGGATCAAACCCAGGACCCTTCAGTCCACAGGCTGATGCTCTATCCACTGAGCAAAACCAGCCAGGCCTGACATGGATTTTGAATGAGCATGTAAAAGTGAGTGTAAAAAGTGTCACAGCAGACGTGGGCGAGACCCTCGGGCCATCCTCTGGCTCCTGGGGCGCCCCCTTCACTGCAGGCGGAGCTGGAGTCCTGGGCCACGCGTGAGCTCCTTGCGAACGGTTTGAAAACGGGATGAATGTTTTCAGAGAAATTAAAACGGTGTGTTTCTTAGAAGCGAACCTGACATTCAGGTAAGAGAACAACAAAGACCCCTCATCATGTTGGATAAGTGCCCCCCCCTCCCCCACCATATCAACTGACCAGAATCAAATCCCAGAGAAAGTGTGGCTGCCGCCAGGACCGGGCGTCCCAGGGGCTGCGCGTGGGCTGGGCCCAGTGACTGGCCGCCCGAGCAGAGGAGCCACCACAGGGCAGGAGCAATTTCCTGACCCTGACAGCTGGGTGACCGCCTGTGTCCTGGGAGCACTTCCTGTTTGCTGAGCCTCTGGAAAGGGCTTCGCTGCCCCTTCCCAGGCGGCGGCGCTGGGAACGGGGCTGCGGGACGGGAGCAGGGGCCTGACCAGTGACCCTCGGTGACAGATTAAACAAACGTGTAAAAATTAGCTGTAAAACAAACTTCCTGGGCCCGGCTCGCACCTCCCCCGCCCGGCCTCCTCCCTCCTCCCTCCTCCCTGTCACTCTCCCTGTCCAGGGTGGGCCCACTCACCCGCCCAAGGCAAGGACGGGCTGGGCTGCCGGCAGCTGCTTCCTCACCAGAGCGGGTGCCCAGAGCGCTACCCAGCAGGCAGGTGGGCAGCCCGGAGCCCTGGGCTCGCCACCTCTCAGACCCTCCCTTCACCTCCTGAGTGTGGCACTGGCTCACAGCTGGAACACTTTACGCCACGGTTACCCCTCTGCCAGGGCGCTGTGAGCCCCTTCCTCATGTCCTCTGAGCAGGCCAGGCACGCGGGGGCCGGAGGGAAGGGTTAGGTGCCAGCTGTCCCCACAGCCTCTCCCCGTGGGCAGCTCTGCACCCAGAGGAATGGAAGCCACCAGGGCCCTAGTCCGGGGGCCACTCCTGTGTCTGTCCCTCCGCCTCCCCAGCGTCCCCGTGGGAACGTCTCCTGTCTCCTCCCACGGGGCTCCGAGCCACCAGGTGCCATGTCGGCCATCTGTCCACACCCCCAGTTTCTCTCCGAGGCTCTCAGGGAGACACGGAGCCCGTTCCCACCCGTCCCAGCGCCCAGAGGTGGTGGCTGCGGGATAAGCACCTGCCTTCCGTATCAGCCGTTCACATAACCATCCCCTGAGACAAGGGACTGATGAGTAGCCCGACTTTCTGTTTTTACGCATTACACTAATCGAGGTGTCACCTATCAGTTTCCGGTGCACAGGTGACAACTGACGTTTGTACATATTGGGGATGGTCTCTGCCTGAGGCTAGTTAACACGACGCCCCATCTCTAAGGTGTGACGACTTTACCATGAAAGGCCGGGCAGCAAGAACAGCCTTTACATAGCCCTAACCCTAACCCTAACTCTAACCCTAACCCTAACACTAGCCCTAGCCCTAACCCTAACCCTAACCCTAACACTAGCCCTAGCCCTAACCCTAACCCTAACCCTAACCCTAACACTAGCCCTAGCCCTAACCCTAACCCTAACCCTAACCCTAACACTAGCCCTAGCCCTAACCCTAACCCTAACCCTAACCCTAGACCTAGCCGTAGCCCTAACCCTAACCCTAGCCCTAACCCTAACCCTAACCCTAACCCTAGCCCTAACCCTAGCCCTAACCCCCCCTCCCCCCATGCCGAGCCCTCTGAATGCCTGGCCGCTCAGTATAGGAGGGAGCACTGGCCGCAGCTCCCGGAGCTGCTCAGGGCATCACTGTCCGTGGCTGGTGGGTGCCTGCGGCCCAGGGCCTTTCGGTGTGAACGGGCCATTGGTTCCCTCTTCCCGTGGAGAGGAGGTAGCCTTCGCAGGGCCATAAATCTGACACTGCAGCTCCGGCCGGAAGATGACCCATGAAATCGGACGCTCCATCGGAGAGGCTGCTCCAGCCTTGCACTGGGCGTCTCGTCCGGGTCAGGGGATGTCGGCTGTGGACGCCTGGCCTTTCCCTTTGCTTTTCCCACCTGCACCTTCCTGCTGGGACCACGAGACAAATTAAGTCACATCCCGTGTCTCCACGTCTGTAGCGTGTGAGGGTGCAGCCCACGCAGAGCAAAGGCAGAGCCAACGAGGTGACACCGAGCACACTCATTGTACACGCGTGCACACACATTGCTCACACATGCACACTCATTGTACACGCGTGCACACACATTGCTCACACATGCACACTCATTGTACATGCGTGCCCATTCATTGTACATGCGTGCACACACATTGCTCACACATGCACACTCATTGTACATGCGTGCACACACATTGCTCACACGTGCACACTCATTGTACATGCATGCATACTCATTGTACACATGTGCGCACACAGACTCGGCAGCCGGGATGCAACAGCACTGCACCAGAGAAACACACAAAGCAGCCTCTGCTTACGTGCAGATCTACATGTACACGTGAGCACATGCACACACACGGGTCTGTGCACACAGGAGAGCCTCACACAGGAAGTGTGATGGCCTCAGCCACTGTCCTGGGCCTCTGTCCTCTCTCCAAACTCCCACCGGTCATCACTACAAGCCTCTAGGCCAGGGGTGGGCAAACTTTTTGACTCGAGGGCCACAATGGGTTCTTAAACTGGACCGGAGGCCGGAACAAAAGCATGGATGGAGTGTTTGTGTGAACTAATATAAATTCAAAGTAAACATCATTACCTAAAAGGGTACGGTCTTTTTTTTTTTTTAGTTTTATTCATTTCAAACCGGCCGGATCCGGCCCGCGGGCTGTAGTTTGCCCACGGCTGCTCTAGGCTGTACCCTCCAGACTTGCCCTCGTTCCGAGGAACCACACCCAACCACGCATGCACATGTACACGGGTGTGCCTGTAGTGGCATGTGGAGTGCTGTATCACTGTGTGAAGGGCAGAGTCCTACTGTATTGCTGCATGTTTCCTCACTTTGGGATTGGCTCTGAGTACAGACCTTGCCATTTTCTAACAGCCCATGACATCAATGCCACCCGCCTCCACGTGGTCCTCGGGCACATGATGGGCTGAGCCAGCGGCAGCCGCACCTGCGAGGAACCCTTCTCTTGATAGGACATGCCAGGCCCGGCTGGGGTGGCTCAGGGGCTGAGCATCGACCCAGGAACCAGGAGGTCATGGTTTGATTCCCAGTCAGGGCACAGGCCTGGGTTGTGGATTCGATCCTGTGTGGGGCCTGCAGGCGGCAGCGGATGGGTATTTCTCTCTCACCATTGATGTTCCTCTCTCTCTCTCCTTCTCCCTTCCTCTCTAAAATCAATAAAAAATAGTTTTTAAAAAGGTGTTGGAAAGCAAGCTCGCTGACCGGGAACATCACCGTGTGCGACTCACGGATCAGCAGATCTGGAGAAGGACCACAGACACGGCCACGTGGGCCACGTGCCTCTCGTGGGAGCGTGCACGTCACCTGGGGTCAGGCTGCTGCACCAGCGGGAGCCCGGCCAAGCCACTGCAACAAGAACTCGGAACTCCAGCGGCAGCAGAGGGCCGTGACGTCACTGCCCTGGGCGGGCAGGCCAGGTCGCCGGGCAGGGCAGAGGCACACTTTCCGGAGGCGGCTGTCAAGGCCTCTCTCTGTTTCCTCAGCCCGGGGAACCGCCGTGCAAACAGCCTGAGTCACTCGCTGATTACATCAAAGCGTGTTTGTCTTGGGTTGCAGCCTGTTTGGGTGAAAACCAAGATAAATTGCAAATTGGCTCTGGCTGCTAACAACGCACACGTTTTCAGTCATTTCTGCTGAGGAATGTCTAGTGTGTCCAGGGCTCACCGCCCTATCCTGTCCTTATTCAGCGAGTCACTGGCGGAAACCTCCCAGGGCGGGCGCGGGCTCGGAGTGTGAGGTGTGGGACGCAGGGCATGGGGTGCGGGGCATGAGGCATGGAGTATGGAGTGTGGGGTGTGGGGTGTGGGGCGTGGGGCGTGGGCTGCAGGGTGGAGTGTGAGGTGTGGGGCGTGGGGTGCGGAGCCCCAGCTGGTCCCGCTGTCCTGCTCTCACCGTCTGTGCTCAGCGCCAGGCAGGGTCTCCGCTCGTGCCTGGAGTGGGAGCTGGGGATGGAGACAGAGGCACAGACAGGCCGGCCCCCACCCTCCGCCATCAGCTGCTATTGGACACGTATGAGCACAGACTTAGCAGCTTGCAGCAGCCGCGGGCACGGTGGGCGCGGCCAGGCTCCGCTGGGGTCTCGCCCTGATCTTGCGCTGCTTCGCGGGGCCCAGCCGCCTGCGCTCCCTGCTTGTTGGTGGAACTCGCGTCCTTGCACGAGTGGGAGGGACGCCCTACGGTTCTTCCTGCTGCCAGAGGACACCGCCCAGCTCCAGAGCCACCCGCAGGCCCCTGCTCGCGGCCCCGCCCACAGCCTCTGCCTGTGGCTCCGCCCACAGACCCTGCCTGTGCCCCGCCCACATCCCCCTGCCTACGGCCCCGCCCACATCCCCCTGCCTGTGGCCCCGCCCACATCCCCCTGCCTGCGGCCCCGCCCACATCCCCCCTGCCTGTGGCCCCGCCCACACACACCCCCGCCTGTGGCCCCGCCCACAGCCCCTGTCCGCGGCCCCGCCCACAGCCCCCTGCCGTGGCCCCGCCCACAGCCCCTGTCCGCGGCCCCGCCCACATCCTCCCCGCCTGTGGCCCCGCCCACAGCCCTTTGCCTGTGGCCCCCGCCCACGGTCCCCTGCCCATGGCGGTCTGCAGCTCCCCTTTGCCTCCACCCAGTCACAGGGGGTCTTGGGTGCCTCAGCCACCAGCCGGGGAAGACTCTGCTCTGGGAGGTGCAAGCGATTAGGTCAGACCCGGGTGGTGTCCCCGTTTCAGGGCCACCTGGTCTGGACGGTGTCACAGCAAAACCCCTCCCGCAGCAGGTGCGCTGGTGTCTGACGGGCCGAGGAGGGGCCGCCGAGCTCCGTCTGCCACAGAAGACCCCCTTCACCAGCTCACGCAGCTGCACGGAGCCTCGTCCGGGCCTGTGGCCTCGCACTGGCTCCTGAGTCTGTCCCAAAGGGTCATGGGGTCACGTTCCTGGTCAGGGCACGGGGCGGGAGGCAACCAGTCTTGGGGCTGTCACATCGATGTTTCTCTCTCTCCCTCCCACCTTTCTGCTATCTCTAAAAACAAGAGCCTGGATGGTGTGGCTCAGTGGTTGGGCATTGACCTATGAACCAGGAGGTCATGGTTCGATTCCCGGTCAGAGCACGTGCCCAGGTTGTGGGCTCGATCCCCAGTAGGGGGCGTGTAGGAGGCAGCCGATTGATGTTTCTCATCTGTTTCTATCTTCTCTCTGTCCCTCTCCCTTCCTCTTTCTCTAAAGTCAATAAAAACGTATGTAAAAAAATCAATGGAAAAAATATCCGCGGGTGAGAATTAACCTAAATAAATAAGTAAATAAATGCGGCGACTTCCATTTCCTGACGGTTGTGGGGATGAGAGTGCTTGGGGGAGGAGGTGCCGACGAGCCTGGGGGCCCTGAGGACTGAGGAGGCCCCGGATCGCGGAGCAGGAGGCGATGGGCAGCTCTGGGACCGGTGACCAGGGAGGCCGTGTGCAGGGAGAGAACCGGGCACGTGGGGACACACCGGCTGCTCCGACACGTCCGTGCTGTTTTCTGGGAAGTGGGGAAGAGGAAGGCATGGTGGTCGGGGAAAGGCGTCCGTGCTGTGTTCACACGGCACACGGGGGGGCGGGGGGGCGCACAGGTGAGTCTGGCGACAGAGGGGCCTAAGGAGAGAGGGGATCAGGGTGCAGGCCGTGGATGGGCTCCCCGTGTGACGCAGCAAAGGGGACCAGCCGCAGGTTCCATGGGGGGGGGGGGGGGGGGGCGCGTGCAGGCGGGTGCGGGTGGTGCCTGCCGGGTGTGCACCGGGCCTGGGGCCGAGGCCACCGCATTGGTCATCCCATTGTCACTGTCCCACGGCCGTGCACCCAGGCCTCCGGGCAGGAGCTCGGGCCCGGCTCAGAGCAGGACGGGCATCGGGGCTGCAGGTCAGACCGGGCTCTGCCCCATGAGGCCCGTATGCTCCGACCAGAGCCTCCTGTCTGGGCTCCTGCAGTCTGGGGGGCTCCCTGGCAGACGTCTGGGCTGAACCACCTCTGCTCTGTGACCCTCCCACACCCCCAGCTTCTCTAAGGGGCTCCAGGGGCAGGTGCTGACATCCGGGCAGGCTCGTTCCCACCACCTGGGACGGGCCCGCGGCCGGGAAGGTGAGCAGCTGCCAGGCTAGCGCAGCCACTTCAGGTCACCCAGCTGTTTGCACAACCCTGAAGGCTGGCGGCCGGGCCACAGCTGAGCTCACAGCAGCATCTGGAAATGTGGGCGGCTCTGCCCCCCCTCCCCCCCGCGGGAGCGGGGAAATGGGAGGTGAGCGCTGTCGGCAGGTGAAGCGGACAGAGGGCACCTGCCATCAATCACCCGCCCGGCTCCTCCCGGGCTTTCCTCTCTCCGTTCAGTCACCTGCACTGAACCAGGGCCCCGAATTCCTGGAAAACAAGGGGCCAGGGTGTGTCCGGGGCCAAGAGCCTGGGACGCTCCTATTTGAGAGGAAGGCTGGGGCCCCGCCCACCTCTCCCCAGGAGCAGGGCGCAAGGGTGCCCTTCACTGTGTCCCTCCCTCCTCCCTCCTCGGCACCGGCCATGCCCGCCCTCCATCCGTTCCTGGTTCTCAGGGCTCCAGTCTCTGCAGGGGAGTGTGGTGCCTTCACTTTACAAATAATTGAGCTTTTAACAAATATTTCAAAATTTCAACAGGGGCTACGAGTCCATCACCGGGCTGCTCCCCGCCTTTGGAGTTCCCTGGAATCACTCCCCCTGGCCTCCTGGGCCGAGCCCACCGGGCAGAGAACGGGTCTGCCCTGAACTCTGCCAGGGGCAAGGAGCCCGGCCCGCAGGGTGGACGTTCTCGCGTGGGAAGCCATTGCTCACGTGCAGAGAATCACGGGTCAGGAGGGTGGAAGTGCCCGGCTGGGCCAGGGGCTGTGTCGCTGCAGAAACTGCTGTTCAGAATCACCCTCGTACCCAGGACCCCTGCCCACTCGGACCCGCCCCCACCCCGAATCTTGGCAGGGTCACTGCAGGGATTCTGAGAGAAGCCACGGCAGCCTGCGTGAGGCAGCCCAGCCGCCCTGGACATGTCCAAGGAGGCCAGGGTCCCACCCCAGGCCAGGGACAAGGCCAGCAGGGCCACCCGTCCAGGCATCAGCACACCTGGTCCTAAGGAGAGGACAGAGCAGGTTCAAGGGAGTCCCAGGGAGAACATGGGATGGACAGCAGGACAAGAGATGGACAGCAGGACGTGGGATGGACAGCAGGACAGACAGCAGGACAAGGATGGACAGCAGGACGGGGGATGGACAGCAGGACAGGGGACAGGACGTGTGAGTCACCGTGTGATCAGGACAGCTCAGGCCGGCACCGCTTTCTGTCCGGGTCCCTCTGCCCCCCACGGCTCCCTGCCACACGGTGATTGGCGGGCCCAGCTGTGCCGGCCCCGGGCTGTCCTGACAGATGTTTTAATCTGCTGTTTGAAGGATGACTTCTGCTCAGCTCTGCTGTGCGAACATCTGTTTCTGTTTAGAGCGGCGGAGGCATTTCAAAGGGCGGCGGCCAGGCCCCACGGGCTGAGCGGCACCACGTGCCTCCACGCGGTCTCGGCCGGAGGGTTCCCGGTGGGCGGGCGGGCGGGGACACGCTCCAGCTCTGACACGGGGCATCTGCTTCAAAAAGCAGGTTAGCTTCCCAGGTGCACCTTTCTGGACAGGCATGGCCTCACTCACCCTCAAAACACCTGGAGCAGGGAGCGCCCGGCCCACGCGGGGTGGCTTCCTGGCTTTGCCGCGGCCACGGCCCCCCACCGCCTGGGGCTCACCCGTCTCGCCCGCAGTCGCCTAGGACGGAGCGGAGGCAGCGGGCCCGTGGGTCCCTTGCAGGGTGACCGCTCCCCACGCCTGGTCCAGTCCCAGGCGGCCGCCCCTCCCCATCCAGGGCCTGACCGGGTGAGCTGGGCGCAGGCATTTGCTCACATGGGCCTTTTCTTCGTCTTCATGCCCCGCAGCTGGGCAGGCGATGAATGTTTGCTGGAATAAATAACAGTTTCCACTGGAACCGGGAGGTGGGCGAACCAAGAGGTTCGTGGTCACAGAGCATTAAATCCGAGGCTCCTCGGCGAGCACCTGTTCCACCTGTGAACGGGGGCCTTGGCGAGTTGGAAGGAGAGGGAAGAGAGATGCCGACCGAGCGGGCTGCGCCCCGGCTTCCCCACGGCCGCACGGGTGGCGGCCGGGATGCTCCCTGCAGCTCCCCCCGGAGCTCCCTGCTCAGCGTCACCTCCATTCTGTGCAGGACACACGAGGCTCGGAGCGCGAGGCCACCAGTCACTCTCTCACTCGCTCGTGAGCAGCAGGGCCATCTCGACTCGGTTCCTCGGCTGAAGTGAACCACCATCAGCTGGGAGAGTGACCAGGTGACCCGGTGCTGGGGGGGGGGGGGCGGGGGACACAGGCCACGTTTCCCGCGAAGGGACGGTCCACCGGACAGGCGGTTCTGGGAGCCCCTCCTTCTGTCTCCCCGCCCCTGTGACCTGGGCCGTGTCCTGAGGCCCATGTCCTGGACCACCCTGGCAGGGCAGCCGGCCAGCGTCCTGACCCCCGTGTGGCCTTGGCCATGTCCTGAGTGCCTTGTCTTGAGGCCAGCCTGGCAGGGCAGCCGGCCGGCACCCTGACCCCTCCGTGGGGCTCATCTGCGGGACAGCTCTGTTAGCCTCGTGTACTGACAAGCAGCTCAAATGCATTCTCGTTCACTTAAGCAGAAAATGAACATCTTAGGAACAAAGGGAGGCCAGCGGGCCAGGCTTAGAGAGGGCAGGGGTGCCGGGCACTCCCGGGCGCTCACATGGGCAGGGGCCTGCGACGGGGCCAGAGGCCCGTGGCCACGAATCTGAGACAATATCTATGCTGTGTGGCTGAGGACGCTGTGTCCCTGAGGGCCTGGCCTCCGTCCCTGGCCCAGGACAACTCAAGCCCAGGTGCCCGCTCCCCGGCGAGAGTGACCTGGGACCAGGGCCGCATACCCGCCCCCCTCTGCCCCCACCGCCCGGGACAGGGAGGCCACGGCCGGCCTCAGGGTGGACACTGTCTACGATAGAGAAACTGAGAGCTGGCCTCAGATGCAGGCACCTGACCATGAGGCCAGATGAAATGGACGGTCGGTCGCACAGGAAATGCATGTCACTGCCCAGAAGATAGATGTCAGGTGCAGAGACGAGCAGTAAATGTTCAACCGCCCGCCTGCGCACAGAGCCCCGACTTACAGCGCTTGCCAGTTTCCGTGGCGTAAGTGATCCCCCGGGGCTGGTCAGCCCACCGTGGGGTCTCTGGGCTCGGGGGCTGGGACAGGTGTGCGGGGCCTGGCATGGCGGGCAGGTGTGGCCATGGCAGCCCCACTGGCCGCAGGCTGCACCTGGACTCCCAGAACGCGTCCCCCGCCACCTGTCCCGGCGGCAGCTCCCTCCCCTGCAGGGTCTGGGCAGGATTGGAGTGGGCGACTGTCACCCCCGTTTCAACCGGGCTCCCCTCCCCGACGTGCACATGTCCCGCGCCCGCTGTTATTCACGGAGACATTCACCGGCGTCGCTCACGTTTCTCCAGAACCTACTGTGGCACCCACAGTCTGGCCTTACTTTGAAAATTAACCTGCACAGCCCTGGCTTGTGTGGCTCCGTGGATAGAGCGTGGGCCTGTGGACTGGAGGGTCCCAGGTTCGATTCCAGTCAAGGGCACGTGCCCGGGGTTGTGGGCTCGATCCCCAGTGGGGGGCGTGCAGGAGGCAGCAGGTCAATGATTCTCTCTCATCACTGATGTTTCTCTCTCCCTCTCCCTCTCCCTTCCTCTCTGAAATCAATAAAAATATGTTGTTGTTTTTAAGAAAGAAAATCAACCTGCACAGCCCAGGATCTGGGAGCTCAGAGCGCAGAGCTCGGATGAGGCCCGTGGGTCGGACTGGAGAGTCCGAAGGTGCTTGGTGTGTCTCTGGGCTGTGCGGGCAGTTTTCGCTCCCAGAGGTAAACGATGTCACCGTGAAATGTACCCAGACGTGTCCACACCTCATGGGAGAAGCTGGGGCCCTTTGCTTCTTTTCATCCTTAAAGCGACTGGAGTTGGAAAGGGACAGGGGTTTGAGGGCACAGTGGTGGCTGGGGTGGGGGGCAGAGGGGGTGTGGGGAGGTGGCGACTCACCGGGGCTCCAGGGTCCCTGGGTGGCCCCACCACAGCTGAGTGGGGGTGCCTGTCGCGCACGCGAGGCCGAGGGCTGCGGGCCCCTGAAGGCTGTCATCTGTGGCCTCCGAGAGGCACGGTGCAATGTGTCCGCCTCCTAGCTTATCACGTTGTATATAAACGTCTTGATCTTGCGATCTCGGCCTTCAGATTTCAGTCTCTGCCTTCATTAACTTGTCACACTGAACCCAGACAAACGCCGCATAATGGCCCCGTGTTTATGGAGCCGCCCCATTGCGTGCGGGGATTCCGTGGCACTGTTTGCACGTGGTATAAATATTTTAAGACGGGGCCGGTCACAGGAGTTTCTGTGTACGTTACATGGCGTTCCCCTTTATCCGGTCTGAAGAAGGAGCACGGGGAGCGGATGCTAACTGTCCAAACAAACATTTGCTTCTTCCTCCAGCTGGTGTGCGGCCGCCACGCCTCCTGGGGAAGCCTGGTGGTCCCGGCCCTCGGTCAGCCGCTGGGCCGGAGCGGGGCTGCGTGGTGGGGCGTTAGGGCGAGTGCCAGGCTGGGTGGTGCAGGGTGGAGTGGCTTGGCCTTGTGCTGGGAGGTGATGCTGGGAGGTGTTGTATGGTGTGGTGTGGTGGTGGGTGGTATCGTGCGCTCTGGGGTGAGGTGAGGTGGGGTGTGTGGAGTGTGGGGCACAGATGAGGGGTTGTAGGTTGTGGTGTGAGGTGTGTGCGTGCATGTGTGTGCAGGTGTGTGTGCACGTGTGTGCATGCATGTGTGTGTGGGTGCATGTGTGTATGCATGTGTGTGCGCACGTGTGTGTATGCATGTGTGCGTGCGTGTGTGCACGTGTGTGTGCATGCGTGTGTAGGTGTGTGTACATGTTTAGAGAGAGAGGGCGGAGCGACTGAGGGATTGGCTGAGGTTCTGGAGCTGGCAGTGTGGCCTCAGGGCGGGCAGCAGGCTGGAGGGGGCGGGCGGACGCTGCAGCCAGAGCCTGAAGGCACCTGGAGGCCAGTGCCCTCCCCTCGGGGTCTCACCTTTTCTCTCCGTGTCCTCTGCTGACGGTGCGGCCACCACATTGCCGAAGGCGACTGATTTCAGCATTAATCACGTCTATTAAATACCTTCATGGCGAGCCACGTGAACAAGGGGGCGGGGCCATGTGAACAAGGGGGCGGGACCACGTGAACAAGGGGGCGGGGCCACATGAACAAGGGGGCGGGACCACGTGAACAAGGGGGCGGGGCCACGTGAACAAGGAGGTGGGCCATGTGAACAAGGGGGCGGGGCCATGTGAACAAGGGGGCGGGGCCACGTGAACAAGGAGGTGGGGCCATGTGAACAAGGGGGCGGGGCCATGAGAACAAGGGGGCGGGGCCATGTGAACAAGGGGGCGGGGCCACGTGAACAAGGGGGAGTGTCGTGTGAACAAGGGGACGGGGCCACGTGAACACAGTGTGGGGTCACGTGAGGACAAAGGAGGGGGCATGTGAAGACGGAATAGGGGTCACGTGAGGACAGAAGCTGATATTGAAGGGGTGCAGCCAGGAGCCCCCAGAGGCTGCAGAGGCAGGAAGGACCCTCCCGGGAGCCTCCGAGGGAGCACAGCCCCTGGATTCAGGTTCTGGCCCCAGAACGGGGAGAGCACCTGCTCCTGTTGGCTGAGGCCAGTCTGCAGTCACCGGAGCAGCCGCCCCAGGACACGGACCCTCCTTTGGGGGTTTGACCGGGTTCTGGGGACCGCTGAGCCCTGTGCCCCGGCCGGGGAGACCCCTACACCGCTCCCGGCGGGGCTCCCGGGGAGACCCATCTCTGGGCCTGTGCCTGGGCCCTGCCTGCCGCTCCCGGGGGCTCCTGGGCAGTGACGGTGCAGTGGGCGCACCAGGCAGCTGCTGGGTGGGAAGCGCAGGCCCCGCGGCTCAGGGACTCCCCCCCCTGGCGGACCCCCGACTGCAGGAGGACGCAGGGTCCTCCCCAGCCCCGCCCTCACCTCCCAGGCCTCCCCCTCATGCGTCCAGCCTGGGCTTCTGCTTCCGGGGGCCCCTGGGTGGACAGGAGCCAGCAGCTGGGTGGCGGTGCCCACGTTCCAGATGCCTTTGCTTCCTCTGCCATGTGCCAGCCACATGGACCCGAGAAGTTAGCCGCGCGGTGGGGCCGTGGCCCGCCAGGCTCTGGGTTTAGGAAGAAAGGCTTATTGTGGCCACTGCACTGACCGCGGTGTGGCCTCGCCACCCAGGCTCCCGTGCTCCCCGTGGGGCTCTCCACACCGAGGAGCCCCCACGACCCCAGCACCCCCTTCTCCAAGGGCCCCGACACAGACCCTGGCCGCAGAGGCACGTGACCTGCGCTCAGGGAAGGAAATCGGCCCTAGCCGGTCCCGGCCGCTCTCCCGTCCCTCCGGGCCCCTCCCGGCCCTAAGACCCAACAAGAGAGAGAGACGGGGCTGCAGACCCGGGGCCGGTCCGTCACCGCGGCCGGAGAGCCTGCACGGACGTCCTGGAGAGCAGGCAGCTGGAAGGAGCCAGGCTGCTGGCGCCGAGGTCTGTGCGGGGAAAGGCAGGAGGGCCGTGGGCAGGGTAGGGAGGAGGGGGGGGAGGGGAGGAGGAGGGCAGGGAGGAGGGGGGGAGGGGAGGAGGAGGGCAGGGAGGAAGGGGGGGAGGGGAGGAGGAGGGCAGGGAGGAGGGGGGGAGGGGAGGAGGAGGGCAGGGAGGAAGGGGGGGAGGGGAGGAGGAGGGCAGGGAGGAGGGGGGAGGGGAGGAGGAGGGCAGGGAGGAAGGGGGGAGGGGAGGAGGAAGGCAGGGAGGAGGGGGAGGGGAGGAGGAGGGCAGGGAGGAAGGGGGGAGGGGAGGAGGAGGGCAGGGAGGAGGGGGGGAGGGGAGGAGGAGGGCAGGGAGGAAGGGGGGAGGGGAGGAGGAAGGCAGGGAGGAGGGGGGAGGGGAGGAGGAGGGCAGGGAGGAGGGGGGGAGGGGAGGAGGAGGGCAGGGAGGAAGGGGGGAGGGGAGGAGGAAGGCAGGGAGGAGGGGGAGGGGAGGAGGAGGGCAGGGAGGAGGGGGGGAGGGGAGGAGGAGGGCAGGGAGGAGGGGGGGAGGGGAGGAGGAGGGCAGGGAGGAAGGGGGGAGGGGAGGAGGAAGGCAGGGAGGAGGGGGAGGGGAGGAGGAGGGCAGGGAGGAGGGGGGGAGGGGAGGAGGAGGGCAGGGAGGAGGGGGGGAGGGGAGGAGGAGGGCAGGGAGGAAGGGGGGAGGGGAGGAGGAAGGCAGGGAGGAGGGGGAGGGGAGGAGGAGGGCAGGGAGGAGGGGGGGAGGGGAGGAGGAGGGCAGGGAGGAAGGGGGGAGGGGAGGAGGAAGGCAGGGAGGAGGGGGAGGGGAGGAGGAGGGCAGGGAGGAGGGGGGGAGGGGAGGAGGAGGGCAGGGAGGAGGGGGGGAGGGGAGGAGGAGGGCAGGGGGTCAGCGTGCAGCGGGCCGCGCGGGGCCAAATATACTTTAATGAGCTCAGCTGTGCCCTTTATGCCCAGGATCAATAGGCAGCCGTGTGAATGGCCATTGAGGAGCAGAGGGAACAGCTGTTGAGTGTGGGGCGGGCGCCTGGCGTGGGGGCGGCGTGCTGCTGCTGCTGGGAATTGTCACCCGGGACAAAGTGGCACCGCAGGGCAGCGTGGCCAGAGGTGGCTCCTAGGTGGCAGCGCGGAGCGTGCGGCCTGTGCAGGACCAGCGAGGGGCTTCCCGTAGCTCCCGCACTCAGAGGGCGAGGACGGCGCGGCCGAGGGAGGAGCCAGCACCACAGGCCCTGCGGACACGGGACGCAGGCCACGCTCCGTGGATTAAGGAGGAATTCTCTATAAACCTGGGCCCATAACCACCGCTCAGCAAAAACCCCCGGGTTCCTTCTTCCCTCAGACATGTTAACAACCGCCTCGGCCGCGGAGGGACCAGCACAGAACCAGCCCTCCCGGCCCAGCCTCAGAGGGTCGGGGTGACGCATCCTGACCAGTGCCATGCAAGGTGGGGCCATAGGAGTTAGAGCCTGAGGCTGATGCTGTAATCCTCACTGTCCAGCAGCCTGACACACGGAGCCTCACGCCCGCCACATGGAGCCCCACGCCCCACACGGAGCCCCACGCCCTCCACACGGAGCACCACGCCCCACACGGAGCCCCATGCCCTCCACACGGAGCCTCACGCCTGCCACACGGAGCCTCACGCCTGCCACACGGAGCTCCACACCCCACATGGAGCCCCATGCCCTCTACACGGAGCCCCATGCCCCACACGGAGCCCCACGCCCCACACAGAGCCTCACGCCTGCCACACGGAGCCTCACGCCTGCCACACGGAGCTCCACACCCCACATGGAGCCCCATGCCCTCTACACAGAGCCCCATGCCCCACACGGAGCCCCACGCCCCACACAGAGCCTCACGCCTGCCACACGGAGCTCCACACCCCACATGGAGCCCCATGCCCTCTACACGGAGCCCCATGCCCTCCACACAGAGCCCCATGCCCCACACGGAGCCCCATGCCCTCCACACGGAGCCCCATTCCCCACACAGAGCCCCACGCCCCACACGGAGCCCCATTCCCCACACGGAGCCCCATTCCCCACACGGAGCCCCACGCCCCACACGGAGCCCCATTCCCCACACGGAGCCCCATTCCCCACACGGAGCCCCACGCCCCACACGGAGCCCCATGCCCTCCACACGGAGCCCCATGCCCTCTACACGGAGCCCCATTCCCCAAACGGAGCCCCACGCCCCACACGGAGCCCCATACCCTCCACACGGAGCCCCATTCCCCAAACGGAGCCCCACGCCCCACACGGAGCCCCATGCCCTCTACACGGAGCCCCATTCCCCAAACGGAGCCCCATTCCCCACACGGAGCCCCACGCCCCACACGGAGCCCCATGCCCTCCACACGGAGCCCCATGCCCTCTACACGGAGCCCCACGCCCTCCACACGGAGCCCCATTCCCCACACGGAGCCCCACGCCCCACACGGAGCCCCATTCCCCACACGGAGCCCCACGCCCTCCACACGGAGCTCCATGCCCCACACGGAGCCCCATGCCCCACATGGAGCCCCACGCCCTCCACACGGAGCCCCATGCCCTGCACTGAGG
The DNA here is from genome assembly GCF_028538775.1 of Myotis yumanensis. NCBI lineage: Eukaryota > Metazoa > Chordata > Mammalia > Chiroptera > Vespertilionidae > Myotis > Myotis yumanensis. The sequence goes on from NW_027223757.1 coordinate 270,027, forward strand.
TCTATAATCTGCACTGAGCTCCGTGGCCAGTGAAACTGAGGAACTGAACTTCCATTTTATTTAATTTAATTCACGTAGATAGTGACTTAGACAGTGACGTGTGGCTCATGGCCACCATATTGAAGAGCAGGACCCACAGCTGCCTCTGACCCAGAAATTCCCCCCAAAGACCTGGACGCCCCCGGGGGGTCCTCTCCCCATGACTCGCAGCTGTGTTTTCAACGTCAGTGGCAATCCCATGCCCAGGACTGTCGATGCTCAGCAGTCCGTGCTGGGGGGTTCCATGCTCAGGGGTCCATGCTGGGGGTTCCATGCTCAGGGGTCCATGCTGGGGGTTCCATGCTCAGGGGTCCATGCTGGGGGGTTCCATGCCCAGGGGTCCATGCTGGGGGTTCCATGCTCAGGGGTCCATGCTGGGGGTTCCATGCTCAGGGGTCCATGCTGGGGGGGGTTCCATGCCCAGGGGTCCATGCTGGGGGGTTCCATGCCCAGGGGTCCATGCTGGGGGATTCCATGCTCAGGGGTCCATGCTGGGGGGTTATATGCCCAGGGGTCCATGCTGGGGGATTCCATGCTCAGGGGTCCATGCTGGGGGGTTCCATGCTCAGGGGTCCATGCTGGGGGGTTCCATGCTCAGGTGTCCGTGCTGGGGGGTTCCATGCTCAGGGGTCCGTGTTGGGGGGTTACATGCTCAGGTGTCCGTGCTGGGGGGTTACTTGCTCAGGGGTCCGTGCTGGGCGGTTGCTTGCTCAGGCGTCCACGCAGAGCACACAGTAGGTGTATTTTATCTGATGCCTGACGATGCCTCCAGGGCCAGCTGGATGTGTAACGGCTTCCCTGATAAAGCAGCTGAGCATTTGCGTGTTTATGTGCGTCCTGGGCTAAAACAGCCGGTCACCAGCTCAGGACCCTGCACACCCGCTCCGCCTTCTCCGCCTCAGCACGGATGGACGGCGCTGCTCACAGCCAGATCCTGGAAACCGCGGTCTCCTGACGGCCTGGAGCCACCGCCATGCGGGTCAGGGCACAGGGCTCCCAACACTCATGCGATGCCACAAACCCCCAAATAAAGCTCATGTTCAGAACGAGGAGGAGGCCTGTCCCCTGACTCGGCCTTCACTAGCAGGCAGACTATGGGCTCAGAGGAGACAGGGAGGCGCTGGAGGGGCGATGGTGCACACAGCCCATCTCGAGGGAGGGACGGGCGGGTGAGAGGAGCCGCGAGGACGCTGCGGGGAAGAGAGGAAGTGAGGCGCTGCTCCAGGCCCTCCCTTGGAGACGGAGGTGGCTTCTGTCACAGGGAGAGCAACCCAGACACTGGGAGGCGGGCTCACCTGCGCCCTCCGCTCCCAGGCAGCCAACGAGAGGCAGGGAGCTCAAATCAGACGCCTGTCCGTCTCCTTCCTGACCAGCAGTGCATGGCCCGGGCCCTGCACATCACCGCGTGGGGCGTCACGGGTCCCGCCGAGCAGAGGGGTTTGCCACGGGATCGCCGTCGTCGCAGACGGGAACCAGCGCGTGGGCCCGAGACTTCCTCTCCTCCTGCCCGGTCCTCTGTGGGGTCGGCCGTCTGCACGCGGGGGTCGGGCCACAGCCAGGAGAGGGCAGTTTGGATCTGACTCACTGACCGTCCGGGGGGCGCTGTGAGGCGAGGGGAGCAGGGACCCCCGATGCCGGGCCTGGGCTCAAGGCTGCCTTCATTTGGCTCTTGACCAACCCATTGCCCCACCAGTCGCGGCCACGCTGTGCGAGAACGCCTCCCATGCCGGCAAAGGACCGTGTCCGGGCGCACAAAGCCCACCCTCGCCCGGACAACACGCCCGTGCCCGCGGCCGACCCTCCTGCCCTCGCCACGAAGGTTAAGACGGGAATCCAGGCTCCATCGCCCGCCCTTTGAGGCCACTTTTACAGGAAATCCCCTCCCCACCCTCCGGCCCCACGTGCGGACACGACTCAGAGATGCCGGCCCGGGAGCAGGTCAGGGCGGCCGCCGCCTGATCCATGATGGGGTTTTGCTGGGAGAGACCTGCCGTTTGCGTCTGTCCCGTTGGGGGCTGCTCCCCGCCATGAGCAGGATGGAGGCCACGTGCCTCCCCAGGCCTGGGCCTCGGTGCCAGGCCCCTGCCCGCTGTGTGACGGACGGACGGCGGGCTCAGGGGAAGGAAAAGCCCGCGACACCCTCCATGTGGTGACAGCCTCCCGCCTCCCCCATTCGGGACATGTGTCACCAGCGTCTCTGGGGAGACGAATAAATAACCAGATGTCAGCACTTGCAGACCATTTAAGGCGCCTCCACGACACGGGGACACAAAACACTGGACGGAGCGGGGATGGGGGGGTGGCAGCGATTTATGGGTGCAGACACAGTGATGGGTCCCCCACCCACCCCCGGTGCCCTCCCGGGTCCCAGGAGGTGGCTCCCCTCTTGCTGAGTGCCCCCCCCCCCCCCCGCCCCAGGCTGCGGAGCTGGGAGGCGATAAACAAGCCAGGGAGCGGGCGTCTCAGAGAATAAACGGATCTGCCGCGTCTCCCCGTCCTGCTCTCCCCACTCTGCCGTTGCCACGGAAACCAGCCAGGCAGGCCCCCCTGCACGGTGGGCATCTGTGGACGTGGATCTCCTGCCTCCTGCTTTCTTCGTATTTCTTACGTGACCTTCGAAAGGTGCGCGCCGGGTCAGCTTCCATCTTCTGACAACGTTTGTGGATTCTATAAACGTTCCTGCCTGCGTGCCAGCCCCTGCCCGTGCCCACCTGCCAGCTTTGCATGGGGTGGCAAACTGGGCACTGCTCTCCTCACTGAAAAGATGCACACCTACTATTTCCCCTTCGGAGGGAAAGGGAAGCCCTTTAGTGATGGCGTGCCGGCACCAGCTCCGAGGCCTCCTGCTACGACGCTCTGCTAAGCGAACTCGAACTCGGGAGGCTGTTGAGCTCCGCGCCTAAGAACAGAGGTGCTCGAGGAGGCCTGCGCTCCGAGGACACAGTGACACAGGTGCACGTCGGGTAAAACAGAAACTCCTTAAAACTGGTGTAAAAGCCGGTTAGAGGTTAATCTTCCAACAGATCCAAGGATTCGAAAAAAGGATCATCTTTATAGAAGCTGAGAAGATGATAAAATTCTGTTTGATAAACTTTAATGACAGCAGATTAAATATTTCCTTAACATAAGACACATATATCTCAGCCCTAAAACAATAACGAGTGAAAACCTTGCACAAATAATAAAGGAAGTTAGCAAGCTATCAGGGTATAAAATTACCACAAAGAGGACAAAACGGGAGAAACTGTCCCCATTTAATTGGCCAAAAACAGAGACCAAGTATCTGGGAATAAACTGAAGTTAGTATCTGCAGGAGACGTTTTTTAAATCCCGCAGAAGCTCAGACAAGGAGTGAGTGTGAGTGGACAGAACTTAACAACCTGCCATCTATTAAAAGAGTTAACATCTAGAATGTCAAGTTTCCTGACTTATTTTATAAATGAATGCAACTCCAATAAGAAGAATAAAAGTCCATTTTTTCTGGATCTTTGTGTTTTAATGTTTTTATTGTGGGTGAGGAGTAGGTAGCCCGACTCTAAAGTTCAAATAGAAAAGAAACAAGAATAGACAAAAAATCCTATAAAGAAAGAGTTAAGAGACGGAGGCAGCCCCACTAGGTCCTAAATCATAGAATAGCCCTAATCACGGCATCGCTGGGCTGGCTCACGAACAGACATACAGAACAACAGACAAGCACGGAGCACAGGTGGACACCGTGTGTGGGAAATTAGTATGTAATAAAGGTGACATCCCAGATAAGCAGTAAAAAGTGACTGTGATAAATGGCGTTAGGACAACTGAGTCGCTATCCAGCAAAACAAATAAAAAGTTACACCCATGTGTCACACTGTACATCAAAATAAATTCCAAATAGGTCAATTACTTAAATGTTAAAAATAAAACCATAAAAGTACGAACAGAAATCATGAGCAAACCCCTTTACAACTTTGTAGTCAAGGGTAGACTCTTCTAATTAAAACTAAAAATCCAAAAGCAGTAAAAGGATAAACTACATAACAATAAAACTTCTGCACAAAAAAACCCTGCCCTTAGCACATTTATAAACCAAGATAGACAATGAGAAAAATAGATAGTTCACCTTCTATCACAGCCTGTACCTTTCATATACAAAGAGCTCCCAGAATTCAATAAAAAGATGAAGATCAGCAACCCAGTAGATAAATGGGCAAACACTTGAACACCAGAGAGTCCAGTGAAAAGAAAGTACAAGGAGATGCTCAACCTTATTAATAATAGAAACCCTATCTGGGTGGTGAAAGCCAAAGCGTTTCTAATAGTTAATGAGACTAAGACAGAGGCATTTTTGCGCATTTGGTGAGGAAATTCCGAAGCCCATTTGGAGAATCACTTGGAAACAGCGATACAATTACAAAGGCTCAGACCTTTGAGCAGCTTGACTCCTAGGAGTCGGGTCTAAGGACGGGTGCAAAAGGGCATCTGTCCAGGCTTTTAGGGCAGCGTTATTTGTTATAACTGAACATCATGTGATGGACTTTTATGTTGTCCATCAATAGCACATCCCCACAATGGAATACCATACAGCTTTAAAAATGGAAAACGTCTCCATGTGTAAGGTTCTCCCACGTATACCAGTGAGCAAAAGAGCTGGGTGGGGTGCAGGGCCCATAACATACTACTATTTGAGTAAGAAACAGGGAGAGTGAAAGTGAGTGTGCGTGCTTAGGTTTGTTAATATAAACCCCAGGAAACTAAGGGTACACAGGAAGCTAATCACAGCTCCCACCCTCCACATGTAAAGAGCGCCAAGAAATCAACAAGAAAATAACTTCCAACTGAACAGACTGCCACTGACTTCCCAGACCAGCTCTTTTGGTCAATAGGAATGTTACGTGCTTTGTATTTGCTATCCGGTGTCGTCAGCAGGCACAGGCTGCTCACACACTGCAAGGTATATGTCCATACAACAGGATTTCCTGTGTGCTCTCTGCCTGCCTGACTATGGACTCAGAAACCACGTGACCAGCTGCTTCCTGGGCCCAGTGTCCCATCACATCTGCAGCCGAAGAGCGACCTGACCAGTGGGCCCGGTAACACGGAGGCTGTTCAACAGGTGAGAGGCAGCCGGCACTTCCACCACGACTCTCAGCTGCCAGCCCGGCAGCCAGGCTCAGGGAGAATGCGGGTGGACAGACTGCTGGGCGGACACCAACCCTCCTGCGCGGAGAGGTGGGGCGCAGGTTTCTGCTGGCGGGGCCACGGGCTCTACCTGCTGGCCGGCTCCGTCCCTGCGGCCCAGAACAGCAGCTGCCAGGCCTCAGAGGAGCAGCGGGTGACCACCACCAATGACCAGAGCTTCCCGGACAGTGGGTGTGGGAATCTGTGTTCGTCCCAGAAAGGCCGGTGCTCACACCCTGCAGTGCCGCCAAGGCCCCTCCGGCCAGGCCTGGCGTGGACTTCTGCATCCCCACGCTGACCGCAGGCTCGGCCTGTAGCCCTGGGGCCGGCCACCAAGTCCCCCCGACTGGCTCTAGCTCCCGACCTTCCCAAGTGAGGGCCGCCTCGAGGCGGGGGGCGGGGGGGGGGTGGTGGGGAGGATGTCCTGAGGAAGTGCGATGATGTGCATGAGGCGCAGTGGGTACCGGAGCACCCGCTGCTGACCCGCTCGGCCCCGCGCCCGGGCCGTTTCCACGCCAGGCCTCAGCCTGGAGGGTTGCTCTGTCCGGGTCCCTGACTGTGAAACACGCCCCAGCTGGGCGCTGGGCTGCCGCCGAGCCCTCCGGGTGCCCTCTGTGCTGCCCCTCCCCATCCCCGCCCGGCTCGGCCTCCTGTCCTCTGGACCCCCTGCCTCTCACACAGGAACAGAGGGACTCACTGTCCCTCTCACCAGCTTCAGGGGGCACCTGGACATCAGCCTTCGCCTTCGCCTTCGCCTTCGCCTTCACCTTCGAGCGTGGGGACCGGCCCAGCTCGGAGAGCGGGAGGGTGGAGCGGGGCCTGCGGGTGAGAGCACGCGCTCTGCATGAGTGACCCTGTGGTGGCCACTGTGGTGGATGCTGTAATGGACGTCGTAGTGGACACTGGTGGTCCTGTCTCAGCATCCAGCTGGGCCACGGCGACCTCTGTGTCCCTGAGGAACCCAGGCCTGTATCCGTCCGGTACGTCTAGAGCAGCTGGGCGGGTGGGGGAGTTCTGAGGGCGGCCGTGGGCAGGAAGACACCTGGACAGGAGAGTGGAGTCCACACGGCCTCAGGTGCTGGACGCAGGGCCCACCTGCAGCCCAGGGCGGGCAGAACCGCGGCGTCACTGGGCGAGCGAGCGCAGGAGTGTCTCAGGGATCGTCCTCGGGAGGGGAGGTGAGGACGGGAGGCAGGGACTGGCCGGCCAGGGAGCCGGAGCGGCAGCCATGCCCTGCGGGAGCTGCAGAGTCTGAGCCCCTTGCCCTTTAGGGGGAGACAGGGGCGCCGCTGGGGGCCCCCCAAGCAAGCCTGGCTCAGGGGCCCCAGAGAGGGGCAGGTGGGGGTGGTGGAGAAGGCCTGGGGGGGGACACAGCGAGGGGAGGGTGCAGCCAGGACCCCAGGACGGGTGGGCGGTCCCGCCATCTGGACGCAGCCCACTGCCACCATTTGTCCGCCTGCGGGACGCTGCACCTCGGGGCCTGTCGGTGTCGGCTACTCACACCTCCCAGTTTGTCCCAAAGATAAACACCTCAGGGCAGATGGGCTGCCAGGCAGCCCCGCATGTCTGTGTGTGTCTGTGTGCGTGTCTGTGTGTGTCTGTGTGCGTGTCTGTGCGTGTCTGTGTCTCTGTGTGTGTCTGTGTGTGTCTGTGTGCGTGTCTGTGTGTGTGTGTGCGTGTCTGTGTGTGTCTGTGTGCGTGTCTGTGCGTGTCTGTGCACATCTGTGCGTGTCTGTGTGCGTGTCTGTGCGTGTCTGTGTGCGTGTCTGTGTGCATGTCTGTGTGTCTGTGTGCATGTCCGTGTGTGTGTGTGCATGAGGTGAGGGTGTTGCCTCCTTAGAGGAAGGACGGGAACCGGGGACGGGATGAGGCGCTGGTTCTCCCTGTGGGAGCTGCGTGAGGCGAGGACCCCACGGCCCGGGCCAGCGTGCTCCTGGGGATGGGACCCCCCATCCACACTCCACCCTCACCCCTGACCCCTCTACTCCCTGGGAAGCAGCCCCCTAATCGTGTCCTGCAGCCACTCCCTGTGCACGGAGGCTGCTCAGGTGGGAAGGCCCTGCTCACACCTTCCTCCCCTCACCCTCCTCCTCACTTTCCTCCTCCTCCTCCTTTTTCTCGCTGAGCTCGGCACCTGTTCTGGCTGCACTTCCCCTGGCCTCACTCACTGTTTCCCCTCAGAAGGGCCTGCACCCTCTGTCCTTCACGTCCATCCCGGCCGTAGGGGCATCGGGAGGCAGCATGAGCTTCCTGTCCACATCACCTCTCGGGGTCATGTCTTACTTTGTTGTTTGTAGTGACCAGGCACTGGTGCTGCTCCTCCCAGTACCGGCCCAGCCAGTGACACCGGACTCCCCGCCCAGGTCCCGGGGGGAGGAAAGGGACCCAGAGGCCACGGGTGCTCCAGACACCTCAGCCGCTCTCCGACCTCCACAGGCCCTGCTCCCCGACCCCGAGACGGCCTGGCCCTGCTCCCCGGCCCCGAGACGGCCGGGCCCTGCTCCCCAATACGGCCTGGCCCTGCTCCCTGGCCCCCAGACGGCCTGGCCCTGCTCCCCGCAGGGGCTCCCCGGCCCCGAGACGGCCGGGCCCTGCTCCCCAATACGGCCTGGCCCTGCTCCCTGACCCCCAGACGGCTGGGCCCTGCTCCCCGCAGGCGCTCCCTCTGTGGACAGCATGTCAGAGTCCCCACCTGGCCACCCTGCGGCCTCTGTCCCCCAGGAAACCCCTCAAACATCTGGGACCCTTCGGCCTCCCCGCAGAGCCGTGTCCAAAGAGAAATACTAACTTCCAGGTTATGTCCACGTGTCATGTGACTTCCATCCCAGCCAGAGAAGAGAATTACCACCTATCACAGGGAGAGGGAGAAACGGGAGGGGCCGGGGGCCGGGGTCTGGTCCCAGCGGGCCTCTCGGGCACTGACACGCGAGGGGCACGCCCGGAGCTCCTTACCTCTGACCCTTCAGAGCAATAGTCCGTCTTTGCGATAGAGTGAGAGGCAGCCTCAGAGGGGGCGGGTGGAGGCTCGAGCTCTCGGCCTTCCACTTACACGGCAGCACAGACGCAGCACAGACCCCTGGGGGCAGCCAGCAGGCGCCTCCACCCGCTCCCAGACCCACGGTGGTGAGCGCAGGCGGCAAAGGGGCAGCCCCACACTGACCTGGGCCAACACCCTCCGTCCACCCTCTGCCACCGGTGAAGTGGCCACACTGCCTCCTTCCCAGCCGCGAGGACTAGCGCTGGCGACAAGGTCCCTGGGAACCGCCAGGCTGCAGGCTGTGCCATCAGTGGGATCTGTGAGGCTGGATGACAGGTGCAGCCCAGACCTGCAGCCCCCCCCTTCTCAGGAGCCCCCCAGCCCCGCGCACAGCCCAGCCCTGTGCCCCACGCCAGGCCCCACACCTGGCCCTGCACCCAGCCTGGCGTGGGGCTCCCACCGAGGCCAGGACCACCTGAAGGACCAGCGAACACCCGGCTTGGCGCCTCCTCTCCCTGGAGGGTGCGAGGCCCGTGCCTCAGGTCTCAGGCCTCTGTGGCGTCAGCAAGGACATTTCATGTTTATAAGTCTGTGCCGCCTGCTTCGCAAACTATAACCATTGGTGCGGCTGCTCGATGACGGGCGTTTTGAACTTGACCTAAAACTCTGGAGTTAAAGTCATCACATGCCTGTGGGAAGGCTCCCTGCGCTCACCCAGGGCCTTGTCTGGGTGGAGGTGGGGATGGCCCCAAGGACACTCTCCCGGGCCCTGGAGCCCAGCTGGCCGTGGGCGGGGCTCAGGCAGCCCAGGGCAGTGGCGACTCCGACTCCGTTTATTAAAGTCACTCAGGGGGGCCGTGACCACCCCTCGGCCCCTCCCGCCTCCCGCCTGCAGGCCCAGCTGCACCCTCCACGCGACGGCGGGGATGGGTCTGCTCCTGGGACAGGACGGCTGTTAGAAGTTCCCACAGCAAGCCTGCGCCTGGACTCTCCTCGCAGGAGTCACTCGGGTTCCTTACAGAGCCCCCCCGCCCGCCCCGCAGTGCGTGTACCCCCTCCCCACCCCCGTTCCCCCCCCTCCTGCCGTGGTGAAGGCCCCGCGGGTGTCTCAGCCGGTCCCTGCGTGGCCCCTGGGCCAGGCCAGACTTGGGCAGGGCTGTGTCCACCACAGGGAGTCAGGCGCCCCTCCAGGGAGCACCCCTGCCTTGCCCTCCCCTCGCCCAAGCCCCTCCCATCCCCTCTGCACTCCCAAGCTCCAAGGGCCCGCCTTTGCTCCATAGCTGGTCTTCCTCAGGCCGTGTCTCCTAGGAATTACGTTTTCTGTCTGATTTACCGAATCAGTGTTCTCTTGCAAAATGAAAAGCGAACCCATCGGCGCTCACTCTTCCCCTCGGCGGAGCCCCCTGCCTAACCCTGTCCGAGCAGGAAGGACGCCACCGCCCAGAGCAGCAGAGCTCAGGCCCAGCCGCCCAGCCTTACTCAGGGCGCCACCCGGCGGCTCGCCAGGGAAACGCAGCCGAAGCCCCTGCAGCACCCACGGGGGGGGGGGGCGGGGGGGGGGGGGGGAGCGGTACGGAGACGCCCTGGCTCCCCTGTAACAGCAGCTCCAGACCCGACGCAGGACACCCAGCAAGGCTTGTTGCGGGGGCTCACTCCTCACGGCAGAGCCCGAGACCCTTGCCATGTCTACCCCCCCCCCCCCCTGGGTGCCCACTGAGGGGCACGGCAATCCCAGGGGCACGGCCTGGGCGGGACCACCGCGCCCTCAGCTCTGACCCAGGACAGCCGCGTGCTCCCAGCACCTTCTTCACCCGAAGCCCGGCCTCCGGAGACAGGCTGGGAGCCGCCGTGGTTCTCGCCTCCTGCTTCCCTCTTCCCGCTGCGCGTGCGGGACAGAGCAGAGCCTGCAGTCGGAGCACGTGGTCTCCTTCCTCCTGGCGCCACAGGAGGCCTGTGGCACCTGCTGCCCAAGCAGCGCCTCGCCCAGCCCCTCCGTCTGCTCAGGGGCCACGCCGCCTCCACCCTTTCCCAGGAGAACCCCCAAGTGGCCAGGGCCCTGGTGACCTCACACATGCAGGAGACGGTGCAGCCAGGTCTGAGGGAGGGTGTGCCCGGCGCCCGGCCTGTCCTGTACCCTCAGGCCCTTCTCAGGCTCGCGTTTCCCGAGGGCCAGCCTGGCCCTGCCTCCCCAGCGGGCTCCTCACCGGCTCCGTGCTGGCGGCAAGCGGCCCAGTCACTCCCCTGCTTGTGGAAAGAACTTGCCAACAGGCCCCAGAAGCCGACCAGCCCCGGACGGGACGGCAGACGGAGGCGGCCCGGGCCCACTGCTGTTTCTGTCTTCACTTCCCCGTGCCCTCCCTCACACGCGCCTGCCCGCCCCCCCCCCCCCCACCCCGCCTCTCTGTCTGTATTAGGCGTCGGCCAGCAAGGCCGCCTGGCCCGCCTTCCTCACGTCCAGCCATGGCCAGTCCTCCCGTTAGAGTCTGTGCTGGTGCGGGCCCCAAGGCCAGCTCACCTCTCACCCTTTCAGGGACACAGGCGGCTGGCAGCCCCAGGGGAGGCTCCCCAGCGGGCAACGGGCTGTGTCCATCGATTGGGGACCCAGTGGGACCTCCCCACTCCCCAGTCCCTGGAGAATCCCGGGGACGGGGAGCCGGGCTGCGGCCTGTCAGGACTGAGCCACACACGGAGGGGCTCTCTGGGCAGCGAACACACCCTAAGGTGCTCAGCGCAGCCAGAGGCCTCCTTCCTCAGAGACGGTGACGAGTAAATGCAGGAGACAGAGCCAACATGCTACCACTTTATACCCCGGCCCACGTGGAGGACAGGCTCAGGGAGAACGGCCAAGGGCTCACGCAGCTTCCTGAGCAGCTGCCAGTCACAGTCGCGTCTTCATGGTGAAGAGATCGGGTGCCGCCACTTTATAGAAACCCTAAGTGAGCGTCACCTCACCAGCGAGGGAGCCAGTTCACCCACATGTGCTCAGGGTGCTGCCCAAGGACATGGCACCACCACGGGGACCACACACTCCATGGCGTGCTGACCGAGGAGGACACGGCACCATCATGGGGACAGCACGCTCCATGGCGTGCTGACCGAGGAGGACACGGCACCACCACAGGGACCGCACGCTCCATGGCGTGCTGACTGAGGACACGGCACCACCACGGGGACCTCATGCTCCATGGCGTGCTGACCGAGGACATGGCACCACCACAGGGACCGCATGCTCCATGGCGAGCTGACCGAGGACACGGCACCACCACGGGGACCACACACTCCATGGCGTGCTGCCCAAGGACATGTCTCCACCACGGGGACCGCATGCTCCATGGCGTGCTGACCGAGGACATGGCACCACCACAGGGACCGCACGCTCCATGGCGTGCTGACCGAGGACACGGCACCACCACAGGGACCGCATGCTCCATGGCGTGCTGACCGAGGACATGGCACCACCACGGGGAGCTCATGCTCGATGGTGTGCTGACCGAGGAGGACATGTCACCACCATGGGGACCGCATGCTCCATGGCGTGCTGACCGAGGAGGACACGGCACCACCACGGGGACCGCACGCTCCATGGCGAGCTGACCGAGGAGGACATGTCACCACCACAGGGACCGCACGCTCCATGGCGTGCTGACCGAGGAGGACACGGCACCACCACGGGGACCGCACGCTCCATGGCGAGCTGACCGAGGAGGACATGTCACCACCACAGGGACCGCACGCTCCATGGCGTGCTGACCGAGGAGGACACGGCACCACCACGGGGACCGCACGCTCCATGGCGAGCTGACCGAGGAGGACATGTCACCACCACAGGGACCGCACGCTCCATGGCGTGCTGACCGAGGAGGACATGTCACCACCACAGGGACCGCACGCTCTATGGCGAGCTGACCGAGGAGGACACGGCACCACCACGGGGACCTCATGCTCCATGGCGTGCTGACCGAGGACACGGCACCACCACAGGGACTGCACACTCCATGGCGTGCTGACCGAGGACACGGCACCACCACGGGGACCACACACTCCATGGCGTGCTGACCGAGGAGGACATGTCACCACCACGGGGACCTCATGCTCCATGGCGTGCTGACCGAGGAGGACACGGCACCACCACGGGGACCGCACGCTCCATGGCGAGCTGACCGAGGAGGACATGTCACCACCACAGGGACCGCACGCTCTATGGCAAGCTGACCGAGGAGGACACGGCACCACCACGGGGACCTCATGCTCCATGGCGTGCTGACCGAGGACACGGCACCACCACGGGGAGCGTGTCCCTGGAACCGCCTCCCCTGGACCCTTTGCAGGCTGTGACATCCATCCGGGGGCTCCTGGTGTGACTGAGCTGCTGACGTGTCTTCGGGGCGGCCTCACCGGGAGCTCCCGGCTCTGTGGATGAGCATCTGTCTCCTCTCACTGAAAGTCCAGATGCCCAGCAGCGCCGTGTGCGTGAGCCGGGCCGCCTCGCCCCACTGGTTCCTGGCGGGGCTGGTGCAGGCCGCCAGGTTCTCGGTGAACTGCAGGACCGACTTTAAGAACCTGGGTAGGAGGGGAGACCAAGATGGCGGCGTAGGTAAACACCGGAGACCGCTGCCGCAAACAACCACTTCAAAAATACAACTAAAAGACGGAACGGACATCACCCAGAACCACAGGAAGGCTGGCTGAGGAGAGACTCTTCAACTAGAAGGAAAGAGAACAGCAAACCGAGGCTCAGAGGAGGCGCAGTGTGGAAAATACAAAGGTGCGGAGGTGCGCGCTCAAAGCGGGCTGGTGGCTGAGGGCGGGGTTGTCATTTTCAATCAGGAGGGAGTCTCAGACTCTGAGCTCCAGATCCGGGCGAGTCTCTAGGGGCTCAGACTCAAACGGGAGAAGCGGGATTGTCTGGCATCAGTTGGAACGTGAGGGCAGCTTTCTCTCCGAGGTTTACAGCGGTTGCTGGGGTTCTGAGAAGCAGAGCCTCTGGGAATGGGACTGAGAGCAGCCATAACTGCTCCCTCCGCCCGCCCTGTTGATCCCGCCCTGCCCAAGCCCTGCACAGAGCCATTTGCCGGATAGCCTCAGGCAAAGGCTAGATTAGCACCTCTCCAGAGGACAGAAGTTTTCCCACTGCAGATACAGGTGATTCTCACAGCCAGTCGGCCTGTTGGTCAAATCCCTCTAGTATTAACTACAACAATCAAGGCTTAAATAGAACAAGACTGCGCACAAAGACCACAACGGGGTGCACCAAGAAAGCATAAAAAATGCGGAGACAAAAAAACATGACAGAAATGGAGGATATAGAACTAAAAAACGCAATTTTGAGGGCTTTCAATAATGTGCTAGAAGCTGCCAATAAACTTGATGAGAGCCTCACGAAATCTAATGAGACCCTCGATGCTGTGATAAAGAACCAACTAGAAATTAAGCATACACTGACTGAAATAAAGAATATTATACCCAATAGCAGAACAGAGGAGCGCAAGAATCAAGTCAAAGATTTGAAATGCGAAGAAGCAAAAAACACCCAACCGGAAAAGCAAAATGAAAAAAGAATCCAAAAATATGAAGATAGTGTAAGGAGCCTCTGGGACAGCTTCAAGCGTACAAACATCAGAATTATAGGGGTGCCAGAAGATGAGAGACAGCAAGATATTGAAAACCTATTTGAAGAAATAATGACAGAAAACTTCCCCCACCTGGTGAAAGAAATGGACTTACAGGTCCAAGAAGCACAGAGAACCCCAAACAAAAGGAATCCAAAGAGGACCACACCAAGCCACATCATAATTAAAATGCCAACAGCAAAAGACAAAGAGAGAATCTTAAAAGCAGCAAAAGAAAGAGACTCAATTACCTACAAGGGAATACCCATACGACTGTCAGCTGATTTCTCAACAGAAACTTTGCAGGCCAGAAGGGAATGGCAAGAAATATTCAAAGTGCTGAATACCAAGAACCTACAACCAAGATTACTTTATCCAGCAAAGCTATCATTCAGAATTGAAGGTCAGATAAAGAGCTTCACAGATAAGGAAAAGCTAAAGGAGTTCATCACCACTAAACCAGTATTATACGAAATGCTGAAAGGTATCCTTTAAGAAGAGGAAGAAGAAAAAGGTAAAGATACAAATTATGAACAACAAACATGCATCTATCAACAAGTGAATCTAAGAATCAAGTGAATAAATAATCTGATGTACAGAATGAACTGGTGATTATAATGAATCAGGTACATAGAAAGGGAATGGACTGACTATTCTTGGGGGGGAAAGGGGAGTGGGAGATGCGGGAAGAGACTGGACAAAAATCGTGCACCTATGGATGAGGACAGTGGGTGGGGAGTGAGGGCGGAGGGTGGGGCGGGAACTGAGAGGAGGGGAGTTATGGGGGGGGAAAAAAAGAGGAACAAATGTAATCTGAACAATAAAGATTTAATTAAAAAAAAAAAACCAAAAACAAAAACAAAAAAAGAACCTGGGTAGGAATTAATTCCTTTATCTATTCCATCCACTGAGAATGAGACAATGATGCGAATGTTTTCTCTCTTTGTTGGGATTACAACTAAGTACTAAGTTTAATTTCTATCTGCGAATTCAAGGAAAAGAGGTGCCCACACAATGGACACAGTACAGGTTCCGTGAAAGAGAAATGCTGCCACATTGTCACTGGGGAGGTGGATGGGCCCCCGGGCACAGGACAACCCAGCCCCACTGGGCACAGGACAACCCACCCCCACCGGGCACAGGACAACCCAGCCCCACCAGGCACAGGACAACCCAGCCCCACCGGGCACAGGACAACCCAGCCCCACCGGGCACAGGACAACCCAGCCCCACCAGGCACAGGACAACCCAGCCCCCACCGGGCACAGGACAACCCAGCCCCCACCGGGCACAGGACAACCCAGCCCCACCAGGCACAGGACAACCCAGCCCCACCGGGCACAGGACAACCCAGCCCCCACCGGGCACAGGACAACCCAGCCCCCACCGGGCACAGGACGCCCCAGCCCCCACCGGGCACAGGACAACCCAGCCCCACCGGGCACAGGACAACCCAGCCCCCACCGGGCACAGGACAACCCAGCCCCCACCGGGCACAGGACAACCCAGCCCCACCGGGCACAGGACAACCCAGCCCCCACCGGGCACAGGACAACCCAGCCCCCACCGGGCACAGGACGCCCCAGCCCCCACCGGGCACAGGACAACCCAGCCCCCACCGGGCACAGGACAACCCAGCCCCACCGGGCACAGGACAACCCAGCCCCCACCGGGCACAGGACAACCCAGCCCCACCGGGCACAGGACAACCCACCCCCACCGGGCACAGGACAACCCAGCCCCACGGGCACAGGACGCCCCAGCCCCCACCGGGCACAGGACAACCCAGCCCCCACCGGGCACAGGACAACCCAGCCCCCACCGGGCACAGGACAACCCAGCCCCCACCGGGCACAGGACAACCCAGCCCCACCGGGCACAGGACAACCCAGCCCCCACCGGGCACAGGACAACCCAGCCCCACCGGGCACAGGACAACCCACCCCCACCGGGCACAGGACAACCCAGCCCCACGGGCACAGGACGCCCCAGCCCCCACCGGGCACAGGACAACCCAGCCCCCACCGGGCACAGGACGCCCCAGCCCCACCGGGGAACCACCAGCTCAGGACGTCAGTGCGGAGGCTGAGACCCTGACTAGCCTGGAAACAAGGACCAGCGGCTGCACTCACTCCGCCCTCACCTGGACCTCACCGCCCTGTAAACATGCACTGAGCTGCCTGCGCCCTGCGAAGCCTCAAGCTGGGGACACGCGGGACTTTGTGGGAGCAGCCGGGGTGAACACATGACAGATCCCGCGCCTCTCCTGGAAGCTCTGCGTGTAAGGCGGGTCACACGTGTGTAAGGCAGGTCACACACATGTAAGGTGGGTCATACGTATGATCCTGTTCTCAGAGCCGGGTCTGGGCTCCTAAAGGGGGGCTTCCCGAGCTGAGAGCATTCGCTGTAAACATCACGTCTGGTGCCGTGACCGAGGCCCGGGCCACACAGACCCGCCCGCGGAGGCGCCCGACAGGAGTGCAGGGGGCACTCGGGCGCTCGCACTGGCTGGAGGGGCCCACACACGGTCAGCGCAAGGCTCAGACCCCTAAGACCATGAACAGTGAGGCCAGGAGAGGGCGGGCGTCAAACCCCCAGCAACCACCGCAGGCGTGGAGCCTCCACAGCTGCCGACGTGGCTCCCCTGGGCAGGACACCCACCTGAGGTACCGCTGGCGGCCACAAGGCTCTTCTCCTTGGACCCCGTGAACGCTGACCAGTTCCAGCGCCACCAGCAGCACAACCAGGGACAGCACCGGGGCCAGCAGCTTCACACTGAAGACAGCAAAGCAGATTAAAGTCTTAAATACAATGTGTTCAACTTCATAGAGAAAATGAGGTTTCACCTGACCAGCCCTGGACCACGCTGCTCCCACCACAGGGCCCTGGGCCACGCTGCTCCCACCGCAGGGCCTGGGCCACGCTGCTCCCACCACAGGGCCTGGGCCACGCTGCTCCCACCACAGGGCCTGGGCCACGCTGCTCCCACCACAAAGCCCTGAGCCACGCTGCCCCCACCACAGGGCCTGAGCCATGCTGCTCCAACCACAGGGCCTGGGCCACGCTGCTCCCACCACAAAGCCCTGAGCCACGCTGCCCCCACCACAGGGCCTGAGCCACGCTGCTCCCACCACAAAGCCCTGGGCCATGCTGCCCCCACCACAGGGCCCTGGGCCACGCTGCTCCCACCACAGGGCCTGGGCCATGCTGCTCCCACCACAGGGCCCTGGGCCACGCTGTCCCCACCACAAAGCCCTGAGCCACGCTGCCCCCACCACAGGGCCTGAGCCATGCTGCTCCAACCACAGGGCCCTGGGCCATGGCCGGGCCACGGAAGTCCTCAAGAGGAGCTTGGCCACGTGCCGCCAGGCCCCCCTTCCTCATGCCCTCTTGTCTAGTTCTGAGCCAGCAGGGCCTGCTCTCTGGACAGGGAGGACCTGGTCCTGCCCCGGACCCTCCTGGGCGCCCTCCCCTGCACCCGTCAGCGTCTTCCTTACAGCCCAACAGCCAGTGAAAACACTTGCAGGAAGTGCAACGAAAAGGCTTAAGCATGAAAAGGTGTCTGTGTCTCTGGGACTCAAAGAAATCCCAACTACAGCAAGATTTCATCTTTCCCATAAAACCGGTAGGAGATTAAAGATATTCTGCTTCGGGAAGGATGTGAGGGAGCAGGCATCCTCTTGTAAGCGGCCGCTCAGAGCGTACACTAGGCATCAGTTTTCGGAAGCAGTGGGAACTGGAAGCTTTAGACACCTCTCGACTCAGTGCTCGGCATTTGTCCCAAACGGTAACTCCCTGAGGAGCAGCACACGCCAGGACACGCGACACGGGAAGAAGTCCTAACGTGGCTCCATGTCACTGCTGCTGTGCTTGCGATCCACACTCACCCGGGCGGGCAGTCTTCCCCGCGCTGCAACCACACACAGCATGTGTTCCATAACTTTCCCTAAAAACCAGTATTTCTCTCAAAGTGAGAACCAGAACTGCTTCCAGAGGTAACTCCTGCCCCAAGGCTCCTTCGAACCGGGCAGAGCCACTCACCTGCTCACCACGCACACGGCAGAGCCACGCACCTGCTCGCCACGCACACAGCACAGCCACGCACCTGCTCACCACGCACACGGCACATAAACTCACCTGCTCACCACGCACACGGCACAGCCACTCACCTGCTCACCATGCGCAGGAAATTCTGCCTTTGCCGGGAGCGCAGTGTCTTCTCCGCCCACTGCCGGCCCCTGTGCTCCAGGGAGGCCGCCACCTGCTGGGACACCTGGGCGCAGCGTGAGCTGATGCTGCGGAGCACAGTCAGCACCTCCAGGACGGCTCTGGGGCAGAACAGGGTCTGCACGCGGAGGCTGCAGATGTATGGGAGCGGCCGGGGCCACCTGTGGTCAGAGCACGGCTCTGTGGGCACAGCCCCAGGGCTGGGCTCTGTGGGCATGGCCATCGCCGACCTCCCAGGCCACCGTGCCGCCTGCTGCACTGAGTCCCGCGGCAGCCAGCTCACGCCTGCTCTTACACACACAGGGGTTCCCGCCATGCAGGCTCACCTGGGGCTGTCATCACAGACCAGCCAGGCTGAGAGCACCGAGGCCCAGCTACCGACTCCGGCTTGCATGTCAACGTCTGATGAGTGTGGGAGGAAACTTACCTCTCAACAGGGAGGCTATCTAAGCCCCCGAAAGCACAGTGGTGCCCAGGCACGTGGCGGCACAGCTCAGACATGATCTTTATAATCAAAGGCTTGCAGGCACTGGCTTCAGAACTGCCACCTAATCTGGAAAAAGAAGGCATTTAATCGTACCTGACAGGTGCCCCGCTAGCTCCTGTGCAAAATAACATTTATGTACCTGGTTCACTGAGAAAAGTGCTTAATCTGAAAATTCTTCCTCAGCTATAAATGAAAAGGCCGCCATCGGAGGCTGTGGTAAAAGTCCACAGTGCCCTGGCCGGGGCGGGGCTCAGCTGGTTGTGATAAGGGGGCTTATAATCTGACTAGAGGCTCGGTGCATGAAATTCGAGCACAGATAGGGTCCCTAGGCCTGCCCGGTGATCAGGGCCCATTGGGTCCTTCCGGCTGGAGCCTTCCTTCATTCCGCGCCCCCTGGTGGTCACGCACAGCATAGCGAGTGATCAAACTCCAGGTCTCCCAGTCAAATTCCCGAGGGGACAGTTTGCATATTAGGCTTTTATATACATAGATAGGAAGAGCACCTGAATTAATATAAAAAATAATCATAATATTTTAAATCTTAGAACAAATTTACTTATGTGAATAGGGGGCTAAGTTTCTCATATATGATTGAGGAGGTGATTCGGCTGTGAATCCAGTAAGCAGAACCGATAAGCATGGTCGGCCGACCCACCAGGAGTCAAAACATCATGTCATCCACACCATCTCATCACATCATCTCATCCACACCATCTCATCCACACCATCTCATCCACACCACCTCACCCACACCACCTCACCCACACCACCTCACCCACACCGTCTCACCCACACCGTCTCACCCACACCGTCTCACCCACACCACCTCATCCACACCACCTCACCCACACCATCTCATCCACACCATCTCATCCACACCATCTCATCACATCATCTCATCCACACCATCTCATCCACACCATCTCATCCACACCATCTCATCCACACCATCTCATCACATCATCTCATCCACACCATCTCATCCACACCGTCTCATCCACACCGTCTCATCCACACCATCTCATCACATCATCTCATCCACACCATCTCATCCACACCATCTCATCCACACCACCTCACCCACACCACCTCACCCACACCACCTCACCCACACCACCTCACCCACACCGTCTCACCCACACCGTCTCACCCACACCATCTCACCCACACCGTCTCACCCACATCGTCTCATCCACACCATCTCACCCACACCGTCTCACCCACACCACCTCATCCACACCGTCTCACCCACACCACCTCACCCACATCGTCTCATCCACACCGTCTCACCCACATCGTCTCATCCACACCATCTCACCCACACCGTCTCACCCACACCACCTCATCCACACCGTCTCACCCACACCACCTCACCCACACCGTCTCACCCACACCGTCTCACCCACACCGTCTCACCCACACCACCTCATCCACACCACCTCATCCACACCGTCTCATCCACACCGTCTCATCCACACCGTCTCATCCACACCACCTCATCCACACCACCTCATCCACACCGTCTCATCCACACCGTCTCATCCACACCGTCTCACCCACACCGTCTCATCCACACCGTCTCACCCACACCGTCTCACCCACACCACCTCATCCACACCACCTCACCCACACTACCTCACCCACACCACCTCACCCACACCACCTCACCCACACCACCTCACCCACACCGTCTCACCCACACCGTCTCACCCACACCATCTCACCCACACCGTCTCACCCACATCGTCTCATCCACACCATCTCACCCACACCATCTCACCCACACCGTCTCACCCACATCGTCTCATCCACACCATCTCACCCACACCGTCTCACCCACACCACCTCATCCACACCGTCTCACCCACACCACCTCACCCACACCGTCTCACCCACACCGTCTCACCCACACCGTCTCACCCACACCGTCTCACCCACACCACCTCATCCACACCACCTCATCCACACCGTCTCATCCACACCGTCTCATCCACACCGTCTCATCCACACCGTCTCATCCACACCACCTCATCCACACCACCTCATCCACACCGTCTCATCCACACCGTCTCATCCACACCGTCTCACCCACACCGTCTCATCCACACCGTCTCACCCACACCGTCTCACCCACACCACCTCATCCACACCATCTCACCCACACTACCTCACCCACACCGTCTCACCCACACCGTCTCATCCACACCGTCTCACCCACACCGTCTCATCCACACCGTCTCACCCAGACCACCTCACCCACACCACCTCATCCACACCATCTCACCCACACCACCTCACCCACACCACCTCATCCACACCATCTCACCCACACTACCTCACCCACACCATCTCAGCCACACCATCTCATCCACACCATCTCATCCACACCATCTCACCCACATCATCTCATCTCCTGGTGACAGTAGCTGATGTTCGTCCCCCAGCCCCTTCCCCTTTGTAGTCCTGTCCCCTGCACCTGCTGGAAGACAGGATTTGAATGCCTGTAAGCGTCCTGTCTTCTTGGTTGGCAGGCCTTTTCAATAAATGCCTTAAATGATTCACCCTGCCTTTGGTATTGGGCACAGCATCAGGCAGCCGGAGCCCAACCAGGGTTTCCCAGTAACAGTTGGAGCACTGTCCTGTGCACTGGAGGATTGTGGGTTCGATTCCCGGTTGGAGTGTGTATGGGAAACAACCAACTGATATTTCTCTCTCACATCAATGTTTCTCTCTTTCTCCCTACATCTCTCTTTAAAATAAACTTTATATATATATATATATGTTTTTCCATCCTTGGAAGAAGATAAAAAAAAAAAGTCAATGGTACAATATGCTAAAAGCAATATGCTTTGCTGACTCATGTGAACCTGTCTCTGACTCTACAATCCAAAATCCGTGCTCCCACTTCTCTCCTGAGAGTCAGACCCCCTTTCTGATTGTCTACGT
Organism: Myotis yumanensis; assembly: GCF_028538775.1. Lineage (NCBI taxonomy): Eukaryota > Metazoa > Chordata > Mammalia > Chiroptera > Vespertilionidae > Myotis > Myotis yumanensis. The sequence continues at coordinate 291,469 of NW_027223757.1, forward strand.
TCTCAGTCTCCACACATACCCACCCGCAGTTGAGCTCTGAGCTGGGCGATCACCCTTCTTCCTCTCCACCCCCCACTCCACCCGTCACCAGGCCCCACAGTCCCTCCCGGGCATTTCCTGCCCCACGGCCCAGCTGCTCCCCGACTGCTGTGAGGCCTGCACGCTCCCGGATGGAGCTCACCTGGCCGCTTCCCTCGCAGCGTCCTCCGGCAAAGGCAGCAGAGGCCACGACCGGACACTCTCCTCACAGCTCAGCACCTGGGAGGAAAAGGCCCCGGCTTCTGAAGGTTCTGCAATAAGGCTCTAGACCAGGGGTGGGCAAACTTTATGACTCGAGGGCCACAATGGGTTCTTAAACTGGCCCGGAGGGCCGGAACAAAAGCATGGATGGAGTGTTTGTGTGAACTAATATAAATTCAAAGTAAACATCATTACATAAAAGGGTACGGTCTTTTTTTTTTTTTTAGTTTTATTCATTTCAAACGGGCCGGATCCGGCCTGCGGGCCGTAGTTTGCCCACGGCTGCTCTAGACCAGTGGTTCTCAACCTTGCCTGCACATTGGAATCACCTGGGAATCTTTTTAAAATCCTGATTTCTGGGCCTCATCCTCTGGAAATTGTTTCTTTGTTACTAATGTTGTGGCCCCATCCCATAACAAAGAAACAGAATTTCCGGAGGATGAGGCCCAGAAATTAGGATTTTAAAGATTCCCAGGTGATTCTAATGTGCAGCCGAGGTTGAGAACCACTGCTCTAGAATAAACCTATTTTAAAACCTTGTTTTGAAATTGCTGCAGGAGTGCCCGTCACCTTCTAGAAGCCTGTATGTAAAACTGCTACGGGTGTTACGTGTGAAAACCAGGTGGTGGGTGTCGGTTATTCATTAGGAGATACAGAAAGGCCGGAGACACCACAGGTCCGTGGGAGTAATGTCCGAGCGGCTGTGGAGCTGTCGGAAACTCCGATGCACTGTGGTCAGGACAGGCCAGTCCCTCCGAGTCGGACTCGCTTAATGGGCACAGTCCCCAGGAGCCTGCGGGGCGGCCGGGCGTGGGGTGACTTCCCCAGCTGGGGCGGGGGGGGGGGGGGGGGGGAGGAGGCAGGGCGGACGGCGTGCTTCGCCCTGGTGCTGTGGGCCACGCGCTCTGGGTGAAGACAAGCCCTCAGCCAGTGGCCGTGGCCAAGAGCCAGCACCCGGTCCAATATCAGACGGGACCCAGCCCTCAGCCTGTCCAAAACACCTGACCCACTAACGTGTAGGAGGTCCTGGCTGGGCTGCTCAGCTGGTTGGAGAGTCTCACACACCAACAGGTTACGGGTTTGACTCCTGGCAGGGCACTTACCTCGGCTGTGGGTTTGATCCCCGTTGGGGAGGATAAAAGAAAAGTGTAAGGAAATGAAGTGGCTACTGTGGACACCACTGCACGTGGTGCCTTGTTATGCAGCACATTTTACAAAGAGGCCACACACCTGAGCCACCACGCGAGGCCTCGCATCTGAGTGACCACTGTGGTTGGAGCGCCAGGTCTGGCCACCCGGAGTCCGCCCCAACGAGGCAGCCCCGAGCCTGAGGCTTCCAGTCGCTGCAGCAGCTGCGCACACCCCGCCCCGAAACGGCCACCACGCAGCTCACCTGCTTTTTAATCAGCGCGATCGGGTGGAAGCGAGCGCTGTAGCCTTCCGCCAGCCTGACCAGCGCCTTAACTGCTGCTTTTTCCTGGTGGGAAACACGCTTGGTTAGGCTGCCAGTTTTGTTCTATTGAATGCTAAGCCCCATACGTCCCGATTCCTCGTGACTTCCCTCCGTCTCATTCCGTTCAGCTGTAGCAGCTGAGCTCTCTGCAGAACAGAATGGGAGGAAGTCACATCATTGCCAACAAAGTGACGTTCGAAGAAGTGAAGACAGTGATAGATTAAAAGGCCACATCCACGCTTGTCCACAACGCAGCAAACACAGACAGAAATAAGAAAGAAAAGATTCCAAACATTTGGAAAATTTGAGAGATTCTCCTAAAAAACAGAATAAAGTAGAAATGTAAACATTAGCATCAATACATGTAGTCAATGCACAATTATTGTTCTGATGGCGGCGCACAGTAAACCAGGTAAGGGAAGCAAGAGACGATGAAGTGAATGGCGTTTAAAAACGAACGCTACCCTTTCCGAGCCGCAGGGCAGTGACCGGGCTGCCTCCTTCCCTCTCCGCTACCTTAAACTCTGACGCGAGGTCTTCGTCAGCGAATCTCAGCAACACCACCAGGGAGAAGGCGAGCAGCTGGTCGGCCAGTCCTTGGGGAAATGCAGGGAGGCTGACCTCCCCGTGGCTCAGGTGATCTCTGACGCGAGGCCCCTCCTGGTGGTTCAGGAGGTCCCAGAGGAACTCCTTGTGGGAGAGACGGACAACAGGCTCGTCAGCATCCTCAGCAGAGGCCCGGCCGACAGACACGCTGGAGGAGCACACTGCCGGGAACCACTGACCCCAGGCCCCAGACGGAACCTGAACAACCAGCAGCCATAGGCTGCGAACAGCTGCGGAGACGAGGGAGTGTGCGGAGGGCTCAGCGCTCTCTCTGCGCACGTCACGGGCCAAAGTCAGTGCCACGTCAGAGAAGTGGGGGTCACACGTGAACCAAGAGCGTCAGACGAGAAAGGCCTCACCATCGCAGGCTCCCCGAGGACGAGAGGAAGCTGGTTGATCTCGCCATCACTCAGGTGCTGTGCCAACATCTAAAACGCCAAAAGCAAGCAAATCAGCTGGTACACGGGCACGCATGGGCCTTTCAGATCCGAAGCACCCTGCCCTGTGCCTTTGCTGCGAATCGTTAAATAAGCCCCAAGCCAATCAGAAGAAGTGAGGGCGTCTCCAAGGAAACCGCTCCCGGACCAGGAAAACCTCTCTTAACCTGTTTAATGATCTTAGTACACGCAGCTTTCTAACTGTGAGGGTGTGTCTCTGTGTGTGCATGTATGTGTGTTGTGTTTATGTGTGGCTACACGTATGTATGTTCACATGTATTTATGTGCGCATGTGTTTGTGTGTACTTGTGTGTATCTGTGCGCATGTGTGTTTGCGTACTTGTATATATGTGGGTATCTGTGTTTTATGTGTGTTTGTCTACTTATATATGTGTGTGTCTGTTTGTCTCTATCTTCACGTGTACACGTGTGCTTGTGTGCTCCGCGTCCACCCGTTACTTCACGAGTCACTTGGCTCACGAAGACGATGGGGCCCACGCAGGAGCCAATCCTGAGGCCCGAATCCTGTACGGATGGACCTGACTTCACTGTCTCGTTCAGTCCCCACAGCCCCAAATACACACCAGTAACAGCGAATCGGTTACTAACGGGATAAACTCCGCACTGAGCAGGCTCCTTCTTACCCCTCCCCCCGTTCCCGGAGCTAAGTCATCCGAAGGCAGAGTGACTCCCGCCCCCTCTCGGAGCTGCTCTTGGTGTCACACGCTTCGGGGTCTGTACGGAGTCCACCCAGGAGGCACACAGAGGCCTCTACACTCCACCAGTGATAAAAACATTTCACTGTGACTTTCACTATTCCGGACTTCCTCCTTCAGAATCCCGCCCCCAACTCTACAGATGACAGGCCTCAGTGACTACTACATGTTCATGGCAGTAGCTGATGCGTTTCACGTGCAAAACAAGGAAGCGCTAGCCGTGACTGACGTGTGAGCCTCTAATAGCTGCAGCACTTGATGCTGGTCCCCGGCGTTTCCCGGCCTTGTCTCTGCGACTTTAGAGACTTGGTGAATAATGCTGGGCCCCAACTCATCCTGAAACGATATTCAGCTCTAAGGCTGTTTCTAGCTTATACGACGATCAGCGCTTTCCTGTAAGCTTGTGAATGACGGCTAATCTTTCACTTTGGATTTTAAAAGAACATATTGTTTTGTTTGTTTCAAGATACCTTGTAAGTTCAAGTCCACTTACTTCATCAAAGGTGGTGTACAGAGCTGCCGACTTCAGAAAAGGGAAAAAAGGAAATAATTAAAGCAAAATACGAGCAGGTGAACTGTTCAAAGCAGGAGGAGTCTCACATGCCAAGAAACACGAAAACCTCATCTGAAATCCGCCTCCACCCAGCAGCACTTTGGGAAGAATGTGGACAAAACACACACGTGACAGCCACGTGGGACCCAGGGCGCCGGCCGCTGGAACTCTGCCCGTGCTGGCCGTTCAGCTCGACCTCCTAACACCTCCAGGCCCTCAGCGTCACAACCCACTGCCCACACGAGTGCTTCTGCTGACAGCATGAGGCAAGAACAACGGGACATTTCCCCACAAACGGCCCGGTTCCCACTCTTCTTGGTGTGACCAGCACCGTCTACAGACACGGGCTCCGGGCAGGAACCTCAGCTCTGATCCCGCCTTCCACTGCGGCACGCTTGCACAACAGCTGGGAGGAGCCCGCTGAGAGGCCTGGGACCTGTGTGTGCGGCATGGGGACGCCACTGGCTGTTGAGCACTTGAGGCCACAGAAGACACAGGGATATGTACTGGTTTAGAAGACAGTGGGTGGCAGCGTGAGCATGGGTCAGAGAAGGAAGAGCAGCAGGAAGACGGGACGGGGGAGGAGCTCAGGGGGTGGGACAAGGAACCAGGGAGGCCTCAGCGCAGAAAGGAGGGGCACAAAATCCCTCACGAGAGGAACCAATGGGCAGTGCTGGACCGAGAGGCCGTGGAGAATGAAGTGCAGGCAAAGCACAGGGCAGTGCTAAGGTTTGGGGCCAGAGCCACTGAGAGGATAAGAATAAGGAATTTGTAGGAGAAAAATATGCTTTTAAAAATAAAGTAAGTTTGAGATGCTGGGGAAAACCCATATGAAGATATTCTGCAAACAGGTGTCAACCTAACTCAGGAGATGAAAGACCTGAGTTAGAGTCAATGCCTGGAGACCCTGGAAGTTAACGCTATGAATTGCCCTCGTAGCTGCTTTGGCTGCATCGACAGCCTGTGATATGTTTGGCTTCCGTTTTCATGAGGTTCCAAGTGTTTTCTAGTTGTTGTCCCCGCAGAGGTGACAGCTTTAGGCATGGGGTTGTGTGAGATCTCCCAAGGAGCAAATATAAGGAGAGGACAAGGTTGAGAAGAGAATTTTGAGGAATGTTGACATAAAGGGGCAAAAAGAGGAAGATGAACTAGTGAAAGAAATTGGAAAAGAAGACATGGCAGACGCTGCTGCTCACCCTATAACTCAGGGTCCCCCTTTCCTTATCCATGGATCTTTCAACAGTTAACCGGGCACATAGCCACCCAAGCCCCCCACAGCGGGGTGGGATGAGTTCTGGCCAAGAGGAGTAGGGTCCTTACAGAGAGCACGTGCTGCAGACCACGGACCTCCTCGTGGGCCACAGTGATATGTCAGTAACTACGGCTACAGAGAGAAATGAGTGCCAACTAGTTTTATGACATCACTGAATTTAAAAGACTACTTTTAAAATACGATGGAACTACCACAATCAACCATAACTAAACATAAATCCTATAAAACATTATAATGGAAAGCCACAGAAAAGGACACTGAGTCTTCTGAGGAAAGCTCTTGGCTAACAAGGTCATGAACTGCAAACAGAATGAGGCGTTAAGATCACTGCAGAAGCCTGCCGCTCGCACGCGTACCTCGGCCGTCAGGAGCCTCCTGGGACACCCGTTAACCTTGGCAAACAGGCCCCGCAGCCCTGTCTCCAGCTGCGTCAACAGCAGCATGGCGCAGTCGGCGAACCTGCAAAATGGAGGAAAAGCACAGCCCGCTGTGAGGTGGGCACGGCCGGCCCCCCAGCCAGGGTGCAGTGTCCAGACTGGACACTGTGTCCAAAGGGAGGCCGAAGCCGTCTCCTTAGACTCGGGCCTTTACAACTGCTTCGGGGCTTTACCGCCTGATGGGCCACTTTTAGTGCCTCAGTGGAAGGTGTCATCCAAAGCCTCCCCGTTTCCTTTCTAGAAAGTACTCAGACCCAGGACATCAGTGGGCTCTCACGGTCTCCCAGTGGCCGTCCCGGGAAACGCGGGAGGAGTGAAGCCCAGTGACCCCTGAGGTATGAGCGCCAGCTCGCTCCTCGGCGCCCGAGACACCGATTTCCTGTTCCCTGGTTTGCCAACCCTGGACACAGGGCTTCACTCACAGTAAAAACTCAATGACTTTTCAAGTTGATTCTAAAAAACAATAATCTTCACCCGCCGTCCCGTGATCCTTGACACGCGACGAGGAGGCCGTTCTCCTGGTCGGGAAGGTGTTTCCCGCGAGCCCCCTCTCCAGACAGCCGCCTGCTCGTGGCTGGAGCCCCACAGCAGGGCCTGGAGGCAGGGGCTGAGGAAGGACTGGCCCCCGGACTCAAGAACCACCCTTGTGCCACCTTCCCATCACCTGTGTGTCTTGAACTTGGTCAACGCGACTTCCCAATATGGCAACATGATCCTCAGGACGAAAGAGGATTTCTTCATTGCTTCCTCCAATGCCCAAAGTACCTCGTCAGTAGCAGCTGCAAGACAGCAAGAGGTTTCAGCACAACCACGGTCACTGAAAAGCTGTGAACGCCCTCGGGGACGAGGCGGCTCGTCTCCTCACGCGAGTGAGCCGCAGCCCGGCCGGGGGTAACGCGGGGCCCCGGTAAGGAAGACCGCCCTGCCCTGCGCGTGGCAGGTGGCACGGGGGCTTTGGCGGAAGCAGGCACGGACGCTGCGTCTCGTTAGTGGTGCAGGCTGTGACCTTCTGCAGAGTTCAAGGTGGACCAGCTGACCACCTGACCAGGAAAATAAACTTCCACAAGATACAGGAACCCCGAGTGAGTGCTGGGTAAGCGACAAACTTCGGTGCTTATGACGTAGAGGAGGTTTGTCCTTGGTGACACACGTCCAGTCTGGGGGTGTTGATGTGGGAGAGGCTGTGGGCGGGCGGCGGGGTGGAGGGGAATCTCTGGACCTCCCTCTGTGCTCTTATAAGCTTAAAACCACTCTAAAAAGTGTCTTGCCGTTTGTATGTACCGTATTATTGGCAGTCACCGGACCAGCGCAAGGGTCCGTGCACAAAAGGCTGAGAGGTGGGGCCATGTGAGTCACATTCTCACTGGCAGACACAGACCTTGTACTGCGACGGCCGGTGAGGGGCAGTGGGCTTGGAGAAGCACAGGTGGAAAGCTCTTTCGAGGTCCCGGGCCCCCTCCCCACGATTTGGTAAATGGCTGGGTCACGGGGAGGATAAACGATGTGAAGACCGTTCCACCGCGAGGGCTCTGGGCTCAGCGCATGGAGCCCAGAGGCACAGCCGAGCGTGGGCAGCGGAGGCGCCTTTTAAATGGCCCGACACCACGTGCACGCCAGTCCCTCTGGAGGACAGACTGAACCGTCACCAACGCGGACCCACGGACTCCCTGCAGCAGCCCGGGCGCGGCGGGAAGGGTTGGGTCCAGGTGGCAACGTTTCACATACGACTTCGTGGCACTGTCTCGGCCACGTGGCCTTGAGAATGCCCCACCTGGAGCTCATGCCTGAGGCTCCGATGACAGCCTCCCTAATGCTACTCAGGGGAGACGCAGGACTTGCCGGGGAAGACGGTCCAGTCCTCTGAGTCCGCGAGCGTGAGGAGCGGCCGACGGGCCACCGTGCGCTCCGTCTGCTGCAGGTGAGCCTCCAGCAGCTGGCCCAGCCCCGCGGTCAGCAGCACCAGCATCGAACAGTATCTGCGGGAGATGCCAGAGACCTCAGCTGTACATATGAAAGGCTTTCCTTTCAGGAGAAAAAGTTCAGAATTAAGAAAGCAAAGTGAAGCGGTGCCAAATGGGCTGGGAGCAACAAGAGAACCTCAGACACGCGGGAGCTGAAACCGTGAGGACCCCTGCAGGGGCTCTGCTAGAACACCCAGCTTCCCCTCCCAGTCCTGCGGAGACGGGCCTCCCTGTCCCGACAGAGGGGTGAACCCCCAGTGCCCTCCACAGGGGAGGGCCTTCTGCGGCACCTACTTTGGAGGAATTTCCTGCGGGGACGCGAACCCGTGCCACAGGACGTTGCGCAGGTTGAGTCCGCGCGGAGAGCCCACGAAGACCGTCAGGACGTCCATCTGGGCAGGGAAGGACAGCAGCGGGTGGGCAGTGCGGTCATTAATAAATCACTGATGCAACAAGTCACGTTTCCTTCCCTTCCTTCCCACAGCAGTTCCCCTGGTTAGCACACAGTCGTCGGCGTAGCAGTAATAACACAGCCAACAGTTACTGAGCCGTTACTGCGTGCACCTGCCTCGCCCATCCTCAGACCCGCCCACGCAGAAGGCACTGCTGTGAGGCCCACTGTGCAGGTGAGAGGAGCGTGCAGAGGGGACCCCGGGCAGGGCGAGGGTGGGACCTGTCCCAGGCGGTGCTGGACATCAAACAGCCTGACGTCCAGATAAACTCACACAGGAAGCGACTTGGCACAGAAGCGCCACAGTGTACCGCGGGGGCCTGTGTGTAAACAGGACAGGCAGCTGAGGGGAACCTGAGGCTGTGGGAAGCTCTGAGGCCCCTCCACCTGTGAGGTGACGACACTCCCATCAGCATCTATTTTTGAGGAGCACAAGTGCAGCGGACGCTCACTGCCGTGCGCTGCGCCTCCTCTGTGGCTGTGGGGGGCAAGCTTACCACAGACCGCCCGAAGACTTGAGCAAGCTCCGCAGAGGCAAGCAGATCTCTTAAAAGAAACGGGCATTCTTTCCCAACCAGTAAAAACACCTAAAATTCAAACAAAATTCATGTAGCAACTGCATTCCAATGAGCCAAATGATATTCAGGGAAAAATCACCCATAAGGCAACCGCTTGGACAAATGGTGGGAGACAATTACTGAAGACACCCATGTTTTAATGTCATAATCATCCAAAACACACTAAAGCTCTGTACCAAATAATTGCACTTTAGAGGAGAACGATAATTAAAATCAAGGAACCTGAGGGCAACTACAGGGTAGTTTAACATTCACTCAGGTACTTTAACGGCCCGACGACGAGCATTCTCACACTTACATCACCCAGGGCCCGTTCCAGACAGGCCGTCAGCTTCATGAGGCTGAGAGCAATTGCAGGGGACTCACGACTCTCCAAGGCATCAAATATTTCTGGAAACAACTGTTTCGAATAAGATGCACTTTAGAATTTATGCTCAATAAGAAATATTTCTCCAAGTAACAATACTGTTCATAAGAGTCAGACCTCTAAAGATTTTGATGATCATATTTTAATGATTTTTTGGGGGTATAGGTAAACATTTCCTACAAATAGAACTTCTAAATAGTAAAAAAGTAATATCTAAGGAGTTCTTTGAATGTTCTTTCTTTGTAATATTTATTGAAAGCAGGAAGTGTGGTGTGACTGTACATCGAGAAGTCAAATATTTCTACCTAAATCTTATTTCCAATTTGGATTAGTTCTTAAGATAAACAAAGGAATGACCCTTTCACACTGAATGAGGAAACTCCAGGGTTTCAGAGGTAGACTTGCTAGAGGTACTGCTCTGCTGTGGTCATTTACTGTGCCACGTGACACCGCTGGTTTTCACCAACCAACAAAGCAGCTGAAACCAGGTTTGGGCCTCGAAGGACCCTCTCCCTCCGATTCAGCAGGACCGAGGCCAGCGCCCCTGCAGGCCGGGGCCACTGTCTCCAGATGACCTTGCTCCGCCAGCAGGGCTGTCTCTTCTGCAGAGGCCCACTTTGCCTCTGTCCAGGACCAGCACCCACAGACCAAGCTCCCTCCACCCCCATCCTGATGCTGCACCTCCATACTCCCCTTGGTCAAAGGGTGTGCTTCTCAGCTCAGACCCAGAGACTCTGCATAACAGTCCCAAGTTCCCCTCCGGGCCCTCCAGAGAGACCCCTTTCAAATGAGCAAGTAACAGGGTTTCTAAGTGGAATTTGCAAAGGCCGAACCTCTGGAGAACTTGTCCACTGGAACCACGGTGCGTACTGAACTTCAAACTGCCCCTTGGTCAGAGATGAGAAGTGCATGTGGACAGCCTCACACACAGGGCCCAGCAGTCTCACACTTCCCTGGTAGTCCAGACCCTGGGCTTCAAGGATGAGAAACAAGTTAGCACCTCCACTCCTATATCATGGGGAGAAAAATATCTGAGTCATCAGAGAAAAAGGGCTACAAAAAAAGACCAAAAAAAAACAACAAAAACAACATCAACAGAGGCCTCCTCATTCTTTTTCCCACTGCAGTGTTCCACTGTGACTTGTTCATGATTTTCTGAAGCGATCCCTACTGCCTGACATCTGGCTGTTTCCAGTGCTTTTTTCTTCTTGGCTATTACAAACGACACTGCAGGAGAAGCCTTGCACACACACACTTTGCTGTCTGTAAGTGTACCAGTCCTATAAATTCCTGGAATGGAACTGCTGGGTCAGAGCACATTTATTTGTCATTTTTATAACTATTGTTAAGTTTCCAAGCCAACTCCCTGCTCCAAAAAAATGTGCAAAAACAGGTGGAAGGCATCTAAAATAATTATGTAACATGTTACTGGTCATTTCATACCTAATTCATGACTTGTATTTTCTACCCTCTTCCATCTGGACTGCTGGCCTGGAGCTGAGACCATCACCCTCACTGCCTCCCAACCTCCCTTCTCACACACAGGTTTCTCGGCCCAGCTTCCCCTGAACTCTTCTATGCTTCTTTGGCCTCATTCCCTCTTTTCACAGCAATTCCTTTTATCTTTTGAGTGAGGCCTTTATGATAACACCCTCTCCAGCGGTTCTCAACCTGTGGGTCACAACCCCTGAAAATACATCCTGCATATCAGATATTTACATTATGATTCATAACAGTAGCAAAATTACAGTGATGAAGTAGCAACGAAAATAATTTTATGGTTGGGGGTCACCACCACATGAGGAACTGTATTAAAGGGTCGCGGTGTCAGGGGGTCACCACCACATGAGGAGCTGTATTAAAGGGCCACGGCGTCAGGGGGTCACCACCACATGAGGAACTGTATTAAAGGGTCACGACGTCAGGGGGTCACCACCACATGAGGAACTGTATTAAAGGGTCGCGGCGTCAGGGGGTCACCACCACATGAGGAACTGTATTAAAGGGTCGCGGTGTCAGGGGGTCACCACCACATGAGGAGCTGTATTAAAGGGCCACGGCGTCAGGGGGTCACCACCACATGAGGAGCTGTATTAAAGGGTCGCGGTGTCAGGGGGTCACCACCACATGAGGAGCTGTATTAAAGGGTCGCGGTATCAGGGGGTCACCACCACATGAGGAGCTGTATTAAAGGGTCGCGGTGTCAGGGGGTCACCACCACATGAGGAGCTGTATTAAAGGGTCGCGGTGTCAGGGGGTCACCACCACATGAGGAGCTGTATTAAAGGGCCACGGCGTCAGGGGGTCACCACCACATGAGGAACTGTATTAAAGGGCTGCGGCGTCAGGAAGGTTGAGAACCACTGCAAGCAATGGTAGGCAAGGGGAATATTGGAGGTCGAGACCTTTAAAATGCAAAGTATCCAGGGATGTTTGGGGTGCAGAGAAAGTGCAGACCTGACTCGGCACCAACCACACAGTCGGTGATCGTCTTCCAGCACACGTCCCCGTTCCCAGCCACAATGCTACTGATTGCAGGATGTTTTCGGACTTCAAGCCCGAGTTCACAGATCAGATGGTACACCGGGGCAGAAAGGCATGTGGTAACAGGGTCCTCCAGCGACATCTGAAAGGTAGAACATAAAAGACACTGCCTTACGGGAAGTAAAGGCACACGAGTGCTATACATTTAACCCAAGAATATCTATAATCATACAAGCGTAATATGCTAAATAGACCAGACATCCTCCCAGACGAAGCCGGGGCTGCGAGGGAAGCCAGCGCTGACAGCTGGGGGGAGGAAGGCCTACTCTTGCACAAATTTCGGGCATCGGGCCTCTAGTCCTATATAATAAAAGGCCAATATGCAAATCGACTGACCAGCAGAAGGACTGGTTGCTATGACATGCACTGACCACCAGGGGGCAGATGCTCAACGCAGGAGCTGCCCCCTGGTGGTCAGTGAGCTCCCACAGGGGCAGCTAAGCATGTCCGACTGCGGGCTTAGGCCTCCTGAGGGACCACCCAGATGCACCGATTCCGAGCACCGGCCTCTAGTTCTAACTGAAGAACAGACTATACACAGCTATAACTACTGGGAGAGCTGTATGATTAAAACATTGTGATTAAATTGAAAGATAATTTACGTAACGATTTTCAAATAAATAAACGTTTAAAGGTTGCAATCTCATCATTCACAGCATTTGCGAAGTGTGTGTTCACGAAAGCTCAGTGTCTGACGGCCAGCGCGTTACTCTTTCGGCGTTCCCCTACCCTCCCACCTGCGCGCCCACCTCACCTCCATGACTTCCGGGTCCGGCCGCCGGCGCCCCGCGAGGACTCAGTTGGTCCCGCCCTCCCTGCGCGCCGCACTTCCGGAAGCACGTCGGCCTGCGCGGCGCAGGCGCGAGACTGAGCTCTCGCGGGAAGTGGCGGCGGCGGCGTTGGGCTCCGCCGCAGGGAGGCGCGGTGCCGGCGAGGCGCTGAGGCGGGCGCGATGGAGAAGCGCAGCCGCGGCGGGAAGGCGCCCGTGACGCCGGCCGCTCAGCCGTCCCCGACGGGGGCGTCGCGGAGAGAGAGGCGGCCCAGCATGTTCGAGAAGGAGGCCGTGAGTGCCGGCGGGGCTGGGGGAGAGCGGCCCGTCCCCCCAGGTCTGGGTGTCCTCCCAGCCCCCCGAGTGTCGGTGTTCCGGACAGACACACAGTTTTAGGGTTTTCCCCTTCGTTGCTGAAGGGATTACAGACGCCCCTCCTCCCCCTCGGCCCCTCAGCCCGCCCCGCCTTCCCCACCGCTTCCCGAGTCCATGGCGGTGCCAAGTGCATACAAGCGCTTCGGTTAATCCCTTCCCACCGCCTTCCCTCAGCTGCCGCGGACGGTTCCGGTTCCGGTTCCGGTTCCGGCGCCGTGCTGCCCGGAGCGCGTCCAGCACACCGGAGGCGGTGTGTCGCCGTGCTTTCTAAAGGAGAATATCCGATATTCCCAGCAGAACAAGTGGGTGGTTCTGGTTTTAAAAACAGCGGCAGACTCGGTGTCTGAAGAACACACGGGAGCGAAGACGTGCAGCTCAGTCACCGTCTGAACGGAGAGGAGATGCTCAGCGTTCCTGGCGACGCCACTCCAGGGTTCCGCGTGACCGGGGTGCGGGAAGAGTGTTGCGGTCAGGACTCCCCCGCCTCGGACACTTGCACAGAGACGTGTCCCACGGACGCCAAGCGGCCAGGACGGAGCCGAGCTGGGAACGGTTGGGCCCGCTTGTCTTCCTGGTTCCTTTTCACACCTACTTTGTGGGCGTCAGGATCGAATGAGGGAGGAAGAACCTGCCAAACCTGATTTTGAAATCCTAATATATTTCAAACAAAAAGACAATCCTCAAAAAGAAAGTCAGGGTAACGGTCCCAGCTCAATGGCAGCTCTCTGGTGTCCACGTTTTGCAGAGGAAAGGAAAACTGAAGGAAGAATAATAGGCCAAGTTCACACAACGAAGGAGAACAGCGGAGCAAGGCCGGAAACCTTACCTTGTGCTTTACTTTCCTGCTCCCAGAAACTCCGCTTTATTGCCTGGCAGTGAGTCTGAATAGCGGATCACCTGCTAGTAAAGATTTCTGTATTTGGAGGCAGACAGAGGTGCCTTTTATAAATTTACTGCCTCCTAAATACCGGGATCGGCCTTGAGAAATGAGTAAGCCTGAATGCAAAACGTACACGGGGTGTACGGGCCAAAGTCTGGAAATAGGGGACATGGACAAAGGCAGTTCTTAGTTATTTGATGTGGGTGTGGTTGATCGTAGCTGTCATTAAAATCTAGCTTCTAGAGGTAGGAAAATTGAATAGACCCATAATTGGGACGAGACTAAGAGAGGATTCCACAAATGCTCACAAAATATACCTGAAGACAATGAGTATATCAATGAGTCATTTATAACTTGTAGGTAGCTGATAATTCCTATGCTCTAAGCATAGAAAATATTAGAACTACAATTTAATCAACATAAACATTTTTAAAATTCGTTCTGAATCCATTTCTCCCCCCTTGTATAGCACCTCAATTTTTATTTGTAGAATTAACTAATCCCACACTGGATAGAGTTTTGGTGTTACTGTCAGTCACTTTCCTTAATGTGAAGATGAGACCAAAACTAGGTTAAATAGATTAACTATTCCTGGAATACTTCAGGAAAGTGGTTGAGATTAATTCAAAATGAGGATGGCATAATGAAGTGCCTCATGTGTCTGTCTCTGAAAGAATAAAGTTAAACTTCAAGCCCAGAGTTTGGCAAACACAACCTGTGGGTCAAATTTTGCCAACAGCTTATTTCAGTACAGCCTATAAGCTAAGAATGTTGTTTGTATTTTTATACAGTTATTTTAAAAGGATGGAGGAAATAATACCTGTAGTTATATCATTAGGTAGATCATCAAGACAGAGTATCAATAAGGACACAGCCTTAAATGATATGTTAGATGGACTTAACAGATATATCCAGAGCATTCCATCCAAAAATCAGGAGGAAAATTGACAAAGACCATATTTAGCCCACAATGCCTAAAATATTTAAAAAACAGAAGTTTGTCAACCCTTGCCCAAGCCAGACTAATCAGGGGGAAAAAAAATAAAGACAAATTATTAGTACCAGGAATGGAAAGGGGGAATCACTACAGACCCAATAAATATTAAGAGGATCAGAAGGAAATACTAGAAATAACTATGGCCATACATTTATGAACTTGGATGAAATGTACAAATTACTTGAAAGACCCTATGAGCTGGATTGTGTGCCCCTAGTTTTGTCTGTTGAAACCTAACCTGCAGTACCTCACAAAGTGAGTGTATGTGCATGTGGAGACAGGGTCTTCAATGAGGTAAATAGGTTAAAATGAATCTGTTAGGGTTGTGCCCTAATCTCTTCTGCCTTGTGTCCTTATACGAAGAACATATTAGGACACAGATGCACCAGGGCCAGCATGCACAGCAGGATGGTTTACTATAAAGAGGCAGCAAGAGGGAGGGTATCCATCTGCAAGAGAGGGGTGTCAGGAGAAACCAACCCTGTTAGCATCTTGATCTTAGATTTCCAACATTCATAATTTGGGCAAATTTGTTTAAGGCACCTGGTCTATGGTATTTTGTTCCAACAGCTTTAGGAAACTAATATATAGACACAAACTACCATAGATACCCTAAATAGCTCCTGTATCTATTAAAGGAAATGAATCTATAGATTAAAACGGTCCCATAAAGAAAACTTCAGGACTTGATGGCTTTTCTAGTGAGTTTCTACCAAATGTGTTCTGGGAAGTTGAAAAGGAGGAAATTCTTAACTCATTCTATGAGGCCAATATTACCTTGCTATTAAATATGGAGTAATAAGAATAAAATGGACCAGTATTCATGAGCATGGAAGCAAAAATTCTTTTTTTTTTTTAGTTAATAGCCAGCTCAGAAATTTCAAATTATGTATAGCCTTATTTCTATCCATCTCAAGTAATGGTGAAGTCATTTATATTTAATAAATACAATACCAAAGGAGGTGATGGTCTCTATTCAGAGAACACAGTAGGAAAACTAAAGTGGTTGAGAATTCTTTTACAAATACCATCAGATAACCTGGGGAACGTTTGTTGAAATCCAGGTGCATTTTCTTGTAAGCTGTTACAACTCAACAAAAATGTATTTTTTTTTTCAATGTGCAGGAAGAGTCACTGGGATCCTTCATAGGTAATTAACTAGAGCAACGTCTTAGTCCATGGGCTGCACTGAGGGCTGGTTCCTTCTCCATCCGTTCAGAAGCTCATGCTTTCCCATTGTGTCCAATGAATGTGAGAAGTGAACTATGGATAGGTGGTGTTAGGAATATAACAACAGAGGAGATTATGGTACTGGAGACCCTTGCTAATAAAGGCCTCAATAGCTTTAGTATCTTGGCTGTAAATGCTAAATTAGGAGTAGCTCTCGACATCTTTGGGTATTGAAGTGGGTTAAGCTTTCCTTTTACAAGAGGTAGTTTGGCATGGTTAACATATATTGTGGGTTGATGTGAACTGAGTTCTTATGGGGAAGAATCCCCACAGGTGAAGCTTGAAGACTTTGCACTCTTTCCTCCCACTAGCCGTTTGGTGCTTCCTGATCTAGTAAGGGTCCCCGAGACCTCAGAGTCACTGTGGCCTTTCCAGGGCTCCTGGGCTCGCTGGGCTTCTCTCAGTTCCCTTTCCAGTGTGGCTGTCTTCATCCTTTCCAAGTTGAGCTGCTGCTGGAGCTCTTCTGTTTTCCCCAGGGTGGGACGGAGAACCCGACTTCTGGCCAGAACTGCTGCAGAGGGTCTCTACCTGGGATCAGGGTGGATCATGTTCTTGAGCAGATTGTAAAATTCTTCTGAGAGCTCCTGAGGAATGTGTGGAAGGTTACCCTCACGGATATGATGCCACTCAGCACCATTGCTGGGTAATGACTCTGCTCCTGTGGCCATTGTCATTGTCAAGGCAAATATGTCTCCTTTAGGGAGATGCTGATAATCCTCTTGCAAAATCTCTTTAGCCAGGAAATGAATATCTCCCTCTTCCACATTGGGTTCACTTATTGATGTTGCAAGACCCAAGTCTCCAATTTTGTATATCACATTGGTAGAAACCAATCAGCATCATTTTCAATGTCTTCTTGGACTATAGGAGAGTCCCTTTGTATCTGATGACAAATGAAGATGTTACTCGGTTTGATGCCCAGGTGCACCATGCCAACGTTGTGGATGTACTTGAGCCCAAGAGAAATCTGCAGAAGATGTCTTTTGAGTTTTGGCTCTTCAAAGTGATTGCCAGACTTCGTGTTTTCAGATATAGCAGCCTGTAAGCTCCCACCATTGCAGTATTCATTCTGAATGATCATGTGGTCATCTTCTACCCATGCAGAGTGGTAACGTACCACATGGGGGTGATGACCAAGTATCGCATGAGCATAAACATGCAAAACCGAATTCCCATTTGATAATTTTGCAAAAGAGTTCGTGGAGCGTTTTATTGCATAGACACATCCATCCAGCCTCTTAATGCACTTGTAGACTATACCAAATTCTCCAACTCCAATCTTTTCTACCTCCATGAATTCTTTTTCATAACGGGAAGTCATGTTGGTTACTCGTAGAACATATCTCTTGGGAGGCAGCCCTTGTTCTACTTTGCCTTCCCCCCAGATCAGCTTCCTTGAGTTCTCGGATTTTCCTCTTGCCACTGGATTGATGGAACTGTTTTCTATAGGACTCTGGGGTGAAGGGATTAATATTAACCAGAGCTAATGAGGTCATTTCATCTGTTATGGAGACAGGTGTGAGCCTAAAATGCTTAGAGCCTCGGGAGGGCAGCTTCCCTGTTGAAGAAATCATGGACTGGCTTGGCTGGCCTTTGGGAGTGACAGGACTCTCGCAGTACAGCAGCTTGCTTCTGTCATCTGGCTGGGCTGGTGTTGTAGGACACTTGGGTGGTTCTGACACCAGGGTCCCAAAACCAGGCTCTGGACTCACTTTGGTTTTTTCCTGAAATGTGTGGAGTCTGTGTTCGTCCCTCAGGGGTATCCTGGGTGGTGTAAACAGGGCCTCTGAATCCTTGGATTCAGACTGCTCTGGGGTGAGGGTCTGGGTCTTCCAACCCTCCGATACTTCCTTCTGCTCTTTGTTCTCACTCTCTTCCTCACAACAGGAGAAGTTTAATTTCTGCTTCAGTTCTCTGTTAATACTGTTGTCATCCATCTCAGCCAAAGAACTTTCCACGGTAGGCGAGAAGGCCTGTCAGAGGGGCACAGTATCGAGATGCAGAAGTCGGGAGAGAACCTAAGCCAGCCAGTTCCGCAGTCCTAGCCTCCCTTTCCCTCTGCTCGGAAGCAAAAATTCTTAACAAAATTATAGCAAATTAAATCCAACAACATATAAAAAAAATAAAATATAGGTGCTATCCAAGATAGGAGGACTTAAATATATAAACCAAATATTAACAGACCTAAAGGGGGGAACAGTCAGCAATACAAAAGCAAGGGACTTTAATACCTGTAGTTACATCAATGGATAGATCAGACAGAATATCAATAAGGAAACAGTCTTTAAATGACATATTAGATTAGATGGACTTAACAGATATATCCAGAGCATTCCATCCAAAAGTCAGCAGAATACACATTCCCCTCAAAAGCACCTGGAATAATCTCCAGGATAAATCATATGTTAAGTTATAAAACAAGTCTTAATAAATTTAAGAAAATTTAAATCATATAAAGCACCTTTCATAACACAGTGTTATGAAACTAGAAATAAATTACAAGAAGAAAACAAAAATCCATAAATATGTGGAGATTAAACAACATGCTACTGAATAACAAGTGGGTGAGTGAAGAAATTAAGAGAGAAATAAAAAAAATGCCTTGATAGAAATGAAAATGGAAATACAACACACCCAGATCTATGAGGTCAGCAGAAGCAGTGTAAGAGGGAAGTTCATAATGATAAATGCCCACCTCAAGAAACAATAATTTCAATTTAACTTTACACCACAAAAAACTAGAAAAAAAAGTGAAGCCCAAAGTTAGTAGAAGGAAGAAAATAACAAAGATCTGAGAGGAAATAAATGAAATAGAAATTAAAAAGACAAGAGAAAAGGTCAATGAAACTAAGAGCTAGTTGAAGATAATCGGAATTAATATTTACCTAGACTCACGAAGAAAAAAAAGCGGGGGGGGGGGGGGGGGCAAACAATCAGAAATGAAAAAGGAGATACTACAACCGATAACACAAATATAAAGAATCATAAAAGATTACTATGGATGATTATACACCAACAACTTAGATAATCTAGAAGAAATATATAAATTCTTAGAAGCATACAGCTTTCTAAGACTGAATCATGAAAAAATAACCTGAGAAGACCAACTTCTAGTAAAGAAATTGAACAGTAATAAAAAAAAACTCCCAACAAACAAAAGTTCAGGACAAGATGGCTTCACAGATGAATTCTACCAAACATTTATAGAAGAATCAATAGCTATCCTTCTCAAACTTTTCCAAAAAATAAAAGAGGAACACTTACCAACTCATTTTACAAGGCCAACATTACTCTGACACCAACATTACCCATACAAAGACACCACAAGAAAAAATTACAAGCCAATATTCCCAATGAATGCAGATGCAAAAATTATCAAAAATATTAGCACATTGAATTCTGCAATACATTAAAAAGATCATATATCATGATCAAGAGGGGTTTATTGCAAGGATGCAAGAATTCTTCAGCATCCCCAAGTCAATCAATTGGATACACCACTTTAACAAAATGAAGAATACCAGTAAAAATCATGAGTATCTCAATAGATGCAGAGACTTTGACATAAAATCAACATACAATTATGATAAAAACAAAGTATGTATAAAGGAAACATACCTTAACATAATAAAGGCCACGTATGACAAGGCTGTTGCTAACATCATACTTAATGGTGGAAAGCTGAAAACTTCCTCAAAGATCAGGAGCAAGACAGGGATGCACACTCTCACCACTTTAATATAGCACTGCAAGCCTTATTGAGATCAGTTGGGCAAGCAGATGAAATAAATGGCTACATTTATTTGGAAAAATTGGACTCCAAAGCAAAGGCAACAAAAGCAAAAATAAAGGAGACTCCATCAGACTAAAAAGCTTATGCATAGTCAAAGTGGAAAGGCAACTGAATGAATGGGAGAAATAATTTGCAAAGCATATCTATACTAATAAAAGGGTAATATGCTAATTAGATGGATAGACCGGACATCTTCTGGACATGGCCCCTCATCCAGGCCAGCCCAGGCTGGCCCCACCCCCTAGTGGGGACCCCCACCCTGATTGGGGACGTGGCTGGCCTGTAAACCATCTGCAACCCCTTGCCCAGGCCAGCCCTGCCCCCAGCGGGGACTCCCCATCCCAATCCAGGGCCCCCTTCAGGGCAGGCCAGCCGGCTTCCACCCATGCACCAGGCCTCTATCCTATATACTAAAAGGGTAATATACAAATTGACCCTAACGGCAGAACGACCACTGGACCAGTCACTATGAGGCACACTGACCACCTCTTGGTCCCTTTCCCCAGCCGGCAAGCTCTGATCACCTGATGGCCTCCAGCGGCGGGGGTGGGGCTGGTGAGCGGGCAGGAACAGCCGACCTCTCGGTCCCTTCCCCCGGTCGTCAGGCACCCATCACCCGATGGAGAACAGGGAACCAGGGGTGGGTGGTGGTGGGGGGCAGGGACAGCTGCGGGCAGCCGGGGAAGATGGCCCTGATAGCAGGTCAGGCCTAGAGACCATACCCACGCACGACTTTCATGCACCGGGACTCTAGTCTATATATATAAAAGCCTAAGCAACTAGCCAACCGGCTGGTAGCTATGACACACACTGACCACCAGGTGGCAGATGCTCAACAGGATAGAGGCCTGGTGCATGGGTGGGGGCTGGCTGGTTTGCCCTGAAGGGTGTCCCGGATCAGAGTGGGGGTCCCGCTGGGGTGCCTGGCCAGCCTGGGTGAGGGGCTGAGGGCTGTTTTCAGGCTGGCCACACCCCCTTCAGGGTGGGGGTCCCTGCTGGGGTGCCTGGCCAGCCCAGGTGAGGTGCTGATGGCTGTTTGCAGGCTGGCCAAGCCCCGCAGTGGGGACCCTCACCCCATGAGGGTGTGGCCAGCCTGGGTGAGGAGCTGATGACTGTTTGCAGGCTGGCCACAGTCCCTTCAGGGTAGGTGGTCCCTGCTGGGGTGCCTGGCCAGCCTGGGTGAGGGGCTAATGGCTGTTTACAGGCTGGCCACAGCCCCTTCAGGGTGGGGGTCCCCGCTGGGGTTCTCAGCAATGCCATGGAGGTGGGAGAGGCTCTCATTACCACCATTGCACTCGCCAGCCATGAGCCCAGCTCAGGGCTTCTGGCTGAGCAGCGCTCCCCGAGTGGGAGTGCACTGATCACCAGGGGAAGCTCCTGCATTGAGCGCCTGCCCCCTGGTGGTCAGTGCATGTCATAGCAACCAGTTGTTCCACTGTTTGGTTGATTTGCATATTAGCCTTTTATTATATAGGATGAATGGGTTACCAATGAGATCAAGAAAGAAATAAAAAATTTCATGGAAACAAATGAAAATGAACACACAACAACCCCAAATATCTGGGACACAGCAAAAACAGTCCTGAGAGGGAAGTTCATAGCACTACAGGCATACCTCAAGAAAAACAAGAAAAATCAGCAATAAACTATTTAACCTTACAACTTAAAGAACTAGAAAGAGAACAACAAGAAAAGCCCAGAGTAAGTAGAAGGAAAGAAATAATAAAGATTAGAGCAGAAATAAGTAACATACAAAAAACAATAAAAAAAAATCAATGAAACCAAAAGCTGGTTCTTTGAAAGGATAAACAAAATTGATAAACCGTTAGCCAGACTCATCAAGAAACAAAAAGAGGACCCAAATAAAATAAAATCAGAAACAGAAGTGGAGAAGTAACCACGGACACTACAGAAATACAAAAGATTGTAAGAAAATACTATGAACAACTGTATGCCAACAAGCTAGACAATGTGGATGAAATGGACAAATTCCTAGAAAAATACAGTCTTCCAAAACTGAATCAGGAGGAATCAGAAAACCTGTATATGTTTTAATAAGTGATGAAATAGTAGCAGTAATAATAATAATAATAATAAAAACTCCCAGCAAACAAAAGCTCGGGTCTGTATGGCTTCACAGGGGAGTTTTACCAAACAGTCAAAGAAGAACTAACACCTATACTCCTCAAACTATTTCAAAAAATCCAAGAGGAAGGAACACTTCCAAACTCTTTTTATGAGGTCAGCATAATCCTAATTCCAAAACCAGATAAAGACACTACAAATAGAATTACAGGCCAATATACCTGATGAACATAGATGCTAACATCCTCAATAAAATATTAGCAAATCGCATCCAGCAATATATTAAAAAGATCACACATCATGACCAAGTAGGATTTATTCCAGGGATGCAAGGCTGGTATAATATTCACAAATCAATAAACGTGATACATCACATAAACAAATTGAAAGACAAAAATCACATGATCATACCAATAGATGCACTAACTGATGAACAGAGTGGATCCAAAGACGTGGAAGCATGGAACAGTGCGGAATCTCAGAGGGAAGGTGGGGGAGGGTGGGTGGGTAGGAGGTAATCAAAGGCCTTGTATGCATATGAAGGGGAGGAGGCTGGAGGGGGTAATTGGGGTGAAAAGGGGACATGTAATACTTTCAACAAAAAAGAATTATAAATAAGTCCTATCCTCCTATGTAATAAAAGCCTAATATGCAGATTGTCCCCTTGGGTGATCATTCAACCAAGAGTTCGACCGCCCGCTATGACGAGCACCGACCACCAGGGGGCAGCGCGGAACATGGTGGGCATCGGTGATGCAGCGCTGGCAGCGGGCAGCAGTGGAGGCGCTGCTGGCCCCAATGGGCCCTGAGGAGAGCGGGACTGTGGCGAGATGGTGGAGCAGGGTCTGTGAGGTTGGGGGTGTGAGCTGGGGCCCGATCTCTGCAGGCCACCCCAGGGACCCCACCCTTGCACAGATTCGTGCACTGGGCCTCTAGTAAATAAGTAAGTAAATCAATACCTCTCCCCACCTCTTTCTTTCAGTATACACAGATTGTACAAGAGAGGCTGAAAGAATCGTCTCATGATGTTCTGTATGTAGAGCCTCCATTTGATGATTCCATTGCTGAGATAAGTAAAGAATGGAAGAGCTCTATGGCAAAATTTAGGTTTGCTAATACATATAGAATGGAGCCACTCAGAAAATTCCAAGCTCATTCAGTAGAAGCTAAAGTCCAGCAGATATTAACGGTAGGTTGATAAATGTGTATGATATAATATCTAAGCCAGGGGTCCTCAAACTTTTTAAACAGGGGGCCAGTTCACTGTCCCTCAGACTGTTGGAGGGCCAGACTATAGTTTAAAAAAAAACTATGAACAAATTCTTATGCACACTGCACATATTTTATTTTGAAGTAAAAAAACAAAACGGGAACTAATACAATATTTGTATTTGCATGTGGCCCGCGGGCTGTAGTTTGAGGACCCCTGATCTAAGCTTTTGGGATTTGGTAAACTATATTCAGATTTATGGCAGTATAATTACCCTGATTGGTTTTTTTTATAGCACTTAACTCTGAAAATATGAAAGTACTTTGGGTTTGTAGTCAATATGATGCTATGAGTTAGATTAAAGGGAAGATGCTTTTATTTCATTTAGCTCTTAATTATCCATAAACTGTCCCTCTGGTTCCATGTTTCTCCCATAATTGGAGGAATGAGTGAAAAAGAACACATTGGATGTGTGTATTTGTGTGAAAAATTGGTTCCTGACTATGCTAAACATCTTTTAAGTATAGACCATCTCCAGCTTAGGCATCCGTTATTTTCTTCCTTAAACTTACTGGAATATAAAGTTCATTAAAAACAGTTGTTTGAAACTCAAACACATGATCCCAAGCTCATTCAAAAAAGCTTCTCAATTTTACAAAACTAACCCTATAATGCTAATATTACTTACCGGTATTAATTTTACTAGTTTTGGTGTCTGAAGGCTACATTGTTCAGATGGGAGGAATTCCCTTCACCATCTTTTCTTGATAAAGGACCAAATTACAACACTTTTTATTATAGGAAATTCACTTGAGGCACCACCTTTTCTGAATCCCTTTTTCATCTTTGGTCTCTAGTTCTGGGCACCAGGCACCTGGAGTTTCCTGATAAGCAGATGCCCTTTGTGGCGTTCCGCCCAACCTCACCCCACTCCTTGTTTTAAAATTACCTCCCCCTCCAATTTACAAAATGCATTCCTTCAGTAACAACTGATGTGAGCTGCCTATTTGGAACAAAGCATAGGTTTAATTTGGTTTGTAGAAATGATTAATAACTTTAATTTTTAAATGAATTAGCTTTTATTAATAAAGAAGAATAGTTAGGTGACTCTCCAATTTCTCTTCACTGTATAGATACATCTCTAAACGGAACTAATAATTATCAGATGATATTTGATGAAGATATAATGGCTCATGGTTTCAGGAAATAAAGCAATTCAACTCAATTTTACTACAATAAAATAACTATTGATTACCTTCTTTACTGATCTAAACACTAATAGCAAGCATTTGTGATGTGAGAGTATACATTGTGGTGTGTCTCTCACTCAGTTCTACCACATAGACTGAGTTCACATTTATTGAATATAGTAGGATTTCAAATCGTATTTAATTTGATAATTTATAGAGTTTCATTGGGCTTGATGGGGCCTAGACCAGCTTATTGGGGATGTAGGTGAATGGCCGGGGTCATGAAGAGGTCAGGGATTTCCCTGGAGTTCAGGGAACACTGAATGTAGTTCTAGACACAGAAATAGTATATATTGATGGAGCTTGTATTTTTCTATTGGGAGTGCTTATTTATTTAAAAGAGAGCCCTTAGAGGGAAGGCCGGGGAGGGTTAGGGGGCAGGAGGGGAGGGTAAGAGATCAACCGAAGGACTTGTATGCATGCATATAAACATAACCAATGGACATAAGACACTGGGGGGTAGGGGAGGCCAGGGGATTGTCAAGGGTGGGAAAAAAAGGAGACAAATGTAATACTCTTTGTAATACTTTAAACAATAAAACAATTTTAAAAAATTAAAAAAATAAATAAAAGAGAGCCCTTAGGTAGAGAAAACCTGGGATATGTTAGGGAGGTTCAGAAAAGGGAGTGGTTGTTTCTAAGTGTCCAAAAGGTACAGCCACAGCCAAGTACCTGAGGGAAATCAATGCTTTAAACCCCATTTTAGCCAAAACCGGTTTGGCTCAGTGGATGGAGCGTCGGCCTGCGGACTGGAGGGTCCCAGGTTCGATTCCGGTCAAGGGCATGTACCTGGGTTGCGGGCACATCCCCAGTGGGAGATGTGCAGGAGGCAGCTGGTCGGTGTTTCTCTCTCATCGATGTTTCTAGCTCTCTCTCTCTCTCCCTTCCTCTCTGTAAAAAAGCAATAAAATATATTTTTTTAAAAATAAATAAACCCCATTTTAGACCCAGAGCATTCTAGAAGGGAACCAAAAAGAGCTACTTCTTTGGCTTTACTAGTGCATGCCTGTATGTTTAGCTAGGAGTCCATTTGTTGTCACTCAGAGCCCAGAACATTGGTTACTGTATCTTTGGTCCCAGCCAGCCAGTCAGAGGCATTTGCTGTCTGCCCCGGAGGTGGTCCAGGCCTGCTTATGGCTGGGAGGGAAGTAGGGCTCCAGGGCCCACACCTGCCCCCCTTCCCCCAGCACTGGACGCTATTCACTAACAAGCAGGGTGAGAAACCTGACTTCCTTGGCCACGGGGAAAAAATCCACCGAGTGGGAAGCATAGGGAGAGGCTGGGGAGAAGTGGGCTTTCACCAGAGGAGATGAGGAAGAGGGAGACAGGAAGGGCCCGGTGCAGCTCTGGACCAGGTGGCCCTGCTTCAGGGAATCCCAAATCGGAGCTTCCGCAAGGATGTGCACTTTCAGAAGTTGGTTTCCTACCAAAGAATTCCCAGCAGCTTTCCTTCAACCCCCCTGTGTCTCCCCAATTGTCTGATAACAGTAATCTAACAGGGAAACCTACAGCTCAACCAAGAGTAATGGAACAGAATCAAAAAACCAAAATAAGTTTTCTTCAAAATTGTGATTGAAATAAATTGGTAAGCATGACATGCATTTAATATTTGGTTTAAAAGTTATATGTATTATTTAGACATGTTTTTTACTTGAATTTTTATTTAGAAAATATTTAGTTTGAAAATTAAGGTATACTTTTTAATTTTTTAAAGGAAACTCTTAAAGATGTCAAATATGATGATAAACTCTTCTCTCACTTGTCGCTTGAATTAGCAGACATCATATTGTCAGCAGTCAAAGACTTTGGGTACCACCGTTATAAATTGATTATCAAGGTATTATTTATCCAAAAGACTGGCCAGGCAATAAATGTAAGTACCCCTTTATCAGTTAGAACTACGAGGTCCATCCTCTGTAGTGACTGGGTGCCTCTTACTCAGCCCTGCGATGGCTCCAGGGCATGTCAGGCCCGGGGTGCCTGGGAATGAAAGAATAATTGTGTTAAATTTATGTTCTTTCACTGTAATTATTTGAAAAGTACTTAGAAGTGACAATTTTCTATTGATAACCTATTAAATTGTATAGATAGCTTGTTTCTTAATCATCCTATTTTGACAATTAATGTCATTTCCTAACCAGTAAATTTATTTTAGGCATTAATGGGTGTTAGATACTGAAGAAATTAAAGAATTATAAGGAATGACTGATTCTTGACTACTTTTTACTCTAGTCAAGAAAATAAAGCAACACAGCTTAGAGTTTGAGAAAAAAAAATAATGCAGATAGTGTAACAGCCTAGGTTTGGGAGTCGGATTGGGTTGGATATGAATCCTGGCAGAAACATTCACTGCTGTGGCCTGGGCATAGTTTTTTTACCTATAAAATCAGGATAATAAAGTTTAATTGCTGGAGTAATTGTGAGGACTAAGTGAGATTAACTGCATTCAAATCCTTAATATTTTCTCCAGCACAGAGTCCTCAATAAACAGCAAGATTATCATTATTTACAAACTAGAGGCCGGGTGCACAGATTCGTGCACTGTTGTGCTCCCTCAGCCTGGCCTGCACCCTCTCGCAATCTGGGACCCCTCAGGGGATTTCGAAGAGCTGGTTTCTGCCCAATCCCCACAGGCCCGATCCAGACAGGAGGGAGCCTGATCCTGTGCATTGAGCATCTGTCCCCTGGAGGTCAGTGTGCCTCATAGCAACTGGTGGACCAGTCGTTTGGTTGTTCAGTGGTTCGTTCGCTTAGACTTTTATATATATAGATAAAAATGCAATCCCACTAGGCCAGTGGTTCTCAACCTTCTGGCCCTTTAAATGCAGTTCCTCATGTTGTGACCCAACCATAAAATTATTTTCGTTGCTACTTCATCACTGTCATGTTGCTACTGTTACGAATCGTCATGTAAATATCTGCTATGCAGGATGTTCTTAGGCGACCCCTGTGAACGACCGCCAAAGGGGTCGCGACCCACAGGTTGAGAACCGCGGTAGATGGTCATCAGTGCTCAGTGAAGAAAATTAAGGCGGGAGGTGCGTTAGAGTGACAGTGACTCAGTGGGATTGTCTGGAGACAGGGAAGGCCCCTGATGCCTTAATGACAGGAAGAAGCCAGCTGTGCCAAAGGTCAGGGAGAACTGCCGGCAGAGAAAACGTGGCAAGCAGAGATGCCACGCCAGGCTGCACTCCGTGTGCTTCCGGAATCCTCTGTGGCTGTGGGATGTTCAGGGAGCACCACACACCACCCCAGCACGCAGCAGCTGGGAACAACATGGTCGGTGTGCTCATCACTCTGTAGGTCAGCTCAGCCTGGATGGGCCGCTTGTTTTGTCTGCTGACTCACTGAGGTGCCTGAGCCACCTGGTCACTCCACTGGGCCTGGAGGTCCAAGTTGGCCTCAGCCATGTGTCTGATGGTCGGTGCTGGCTGTTGGCGGGGGCACCTGGTTCTCCTGCACGAGAGCCGTCCTCCTCCAGTGGACTGATGGGCTTCTGTTCGTGGGGTCTCCTCACAACGTTCCTGGAAGGCGAGAGCAGAAGACCTCCTAAGGCCTGGCTGGAAGCTCACAATGTCACATTCTTTTGCTCAAAGCAAGTCCCAGTGACAACTGATACACAAGGGGAAACAGACTCAACCTCCTGATGGGAGAAGCCACAAAGGATCTGTGGCCATTTTAGAGGCACTGCAGAAAATTAGGCTGTATCAGACCACACGTGGCTTTGTAAGCAAAGCACCGGAGTTAGCATTTCTCTCACAGCCACGTGTACAATCAGTGCCATTTCTTCATTTTGAGACAAGGTCCTAACAAATTTTCAGTTGAAAATCTCTTAAGGGCGGGAAGGTTAATTCCTCAAGATGGATTACAACACAGCAGAGTAGCACCGTACACTGAGCTACTAGAGCAGTGGTTCTCAACCTTCCTAAGGCCGCGACCCTTTAATACAGTTCCTCACGTGGTGACCCCCAACCATAAAATTATTTTCGTTGCTACTTCATAACTGTAATTCTGCTACTGTAAACAATATGTAATTATATATGTGTTTTCCGATGGTCTTAGGCGACCCCTGTGAAAGGGTCGTTTGACCCCCAAAGGGGTCGCGACCCACAGGTTGAGAACCGCTGTACTAGACCCAAACCACAGAGGGCCTCCTGGTCCTTCCCGGACATCCTGCTAGGACGGGTGTCTGCTTTAGACGACAGCTGTGGTGAGAGAAGCGGGGCCCGTGAGGCTTCACTGTCAGTCTCCCCAGAAAGGGACAAAGTGTGTGTTAAATGTGTAACTCTAGCAAACCGACGTGTCTTTAAAGAAATCGAGCTTGTGTAGGTTTTAAAATTACTTAACATTTTCAATCTAAAGTTAATTTTTTAAAATGTCTCCAGGTTGCCAGCCGATGGATCTGGGATGTTGCATGGGACAGCTGGGTTGCAGCTAAACATGAAACAGAAACTTACGTGGCATTGGCCTTGGTATATGCTCTTTACTGTGAATAATTTGTCACATGTCCTGAACAATGTTTACCTCTCAACTCCTCACATACATGAAGTTTATAGATTTGTAAACCTCAGTAGTATTGATTAGCCATATTTTTATCTACAATTGGAGCATTTAATTGCATTAACAACAAACAAGTAAAAGCTGGATTTCTCTTAACTTCATACTTGTACTTACCATATTTATTAACACTATTACCTCAAAATATAAAATATAGGAACATATGAATGCTTATAGTAGATTATAATATGGGAATATTATTCTTCTTAGATTTAAGAAAATTATAATTGACTATAGGAAATTATGACACAACCTTGTAAAGTATCAAATTAAGAAAATGTTAAGGTAAATTTTGGAAACCTTCTAAAGGCAGATGTATTTTGAATGGTATTTTAATGCACTATATGCATTCTTTTGAAGGGAATTACCAAGTTTTAAAGAAAAATGTTGATATATTTCATACTTCCCTAACGAATTACTCCTTCTCCAATCAGAATGCTTACAAATGTGTGGTCTTCCTCTTTGTTAGTCAGGAGAGGCAGAGCTGGCCAGGCATAGGGTATTTGAGTTGACTGCCTTGTAGCTATAATTGTATGTAATTGGGTTAGGCTCTTTTTAGATGCCAGAACCAAAAACCTAATATAACTGTGTTTTTAAAAAGTACATTTTTATTTATTTATTTATTTATTTATTTATTTATTTATTTATTTTTTTAGAGAGAGAGGAGGGGAGAGGGATAAAGAGATAGAAACATCGATGAGACAGAAACATCATCGATCGCCTGCATGCCTCCTCCTGGGGATGGAGCCCGCAACCCTGGGCATATTCCCTGACTGGGATTCAAACCAGTGACCACCTGATTCCTGGGTCAGTGCTCAACCTCTAAGCCACACTGTCTGGGCTAATATAATTGTTTTTTTAAACAAGAGGAAACTTGTATCTCCCAGGCATTTGATCAGGATCCATGCTCTGTCTGCCTTTGCACTCTCCCTGCAGACTTCTAGGTGCATTTGTTTGCGCTGATAGAGTGTCATCAGGTTCCCATAACCAGATGACAACTCACTACCTGGGGCTGAGGCTGGAGCCCATCTTCCCCGATGCCCGTGGCCTTGTGAAAAGAGAGGCTATAACTGGACATTGGAGCTCTTGGAGCAAGGAAACAAGGGATGGGCTCGGGGAAGGCAACTGATCATGTCTGAGACAGTTCATGCAATTTCATAGTTATATAGTCACATGCCGCATCACGATGCTGTGATGGCCGTCCTATCCTATATAATAAAAGGCTAATATGCAAATTGTCTCCTTGACCGGGAGTTCAACCAGGAGTTTGACCTGGGGACGGGGCCGGCCCACCAACTGCCCACGCCCTCCCCCACCCCCCACTGGCCCAATCAGCCCCGATTGGGGCGGGCCAGGCAGACCCCACCCTTGCACAAATTTGTGCACCAGGCCTCTAGTAAGATTATAATGGAGCCAAACACTTCCTGTCACCCAGTGACATGGAAGCAAATGCAGCATTGCCGTGCAGCACATCTCAGCTGCCCACAGCATCCAGTG
The DNA here is from genome assembly GCF_028538775.1 of Myotis yumanensis. Lineage (NCBI taxonomy): Eukaryota > Metazoa > Chordata > Mammalia > Chiroptera > Vespertilionidae > Myotis > Myotis yumanensis. The sequence goes on from NW_027223757.1 coordinate 321,728, forward strand.
CAGGGACATGCTGCACAGGCTTGTAGCCAGGAGCAGCAGGCTGTTGCACGTAGCCCAGGTGTGCAGTAGGCCATGCCATCTGCACATTGGTGTGTGTACAACAGTAAAATCGCCGAGTGACCCATTTCTCAGAACAAAACCCTGGTCCTTAAGCACCACATGACTGCACAGGCAGACCTTGGAGATACTGCAGGTTTGGTTCCTGACCACCGCAATAAAGCAGATGCCGCAATAAAGCGAGTCATGTGAATTTTTTATTTCCCAGTGCGCATAAAAGTTATATTTACACTATACTGTAGTCTATTAAGTGTGCAATAATATTATGTTTTTTAAAAAAAACCAACGTACTTACTTAAATAATACTTTATTGCTAAAAAGATGCTGACCATGATCTGAGCCTTCAGCAAGTTGTAATCATTTGCTGGTAGGTCTTGCATTGATGTTGATGAAACCACAGTTATCTACAAAGCACAGTAAAGCAAAGTGCACTAAAAGGGATTATGCCTGTAATCAGAACTTGAAACACCATGTCAGACTTAAAGGACAGTAAAAAGACCCATTAGTTGAGGAATCTATAAACAGGAAGACAAAACAGCAGAGGGGCTTTCTTTTTACGTATGTATTACAATGACTGGGATCGTCCAGGACTCACAGTTCCGTACCACACAGCTTAGACATGATCACTGGAGCCCAAGGAATCTGCAGAACTGGAGCTCTCGGCTGCTAACTCGCCACAGAGAAAACTGGAAATAAACCCATGACATAGTCCATGTTCAGCAATGTTCCTTCCTGATGAACTTGTCAGGATCAGTTAGTTGTAAAATATACTGCCTGGTATTTGAGTTGACCGCCTTGTAGCTATAATTGTATGTAAAATGAGAATTACCCTTGTTCCTAAGGGTAGTGCTGTATGTGAATTGTAGGTAATATACCATCAAGAACTTGTGCTCAGCACTTAGCATAGTCCTGGAGCATACTAAGTCCTATGTTACCTATTACCATTCAGTTTAACATGACAGAGTTACTTTAGCTCTGCTCTTTCTCTTGCCCTTCTCCCAAGCCCATATATATTTACTTGTTAAATTCTATAGATTCTGTATTTTTGAAGTGACTCAAAATGAGTCACTATGAAACATCCCTAACCTGACTCACTGCGTCTCAGGCTCCTTACAGAACTCCTCCCTATTCCCACGCCTCCAGATGTATTTTGAGTTGCTTTCTGGACATTTCCCTGAGGAGAGTCCCACTGCAGCGTCTCAAGTGAAAGCTGTTTTTTCTCTCAGATCCTGTTGCCTCAGAGCCAAGAGGCAGGGTAGGCAGCCCCAGCTCCTGGACATGTCTGCTGTCTGGACATACAGTGCTCTACCTCTGGGTCACGGCAGCCTGCAGTCCTGGCTCGTTCCTTCTCATCGCTGAAGACTTGAGCTCCGATCACAAGCTTCCTCTCCACTCAGCTCCTGCCATCCTTTGTGACGTCGGAATCCATGCAGGTAATCATCCAGGCCGCCCTCGCAGTGCACAGTTCTGATGTGTACAAATTCTAGTTACTATAGTATTAGCCCAGTATCAGCCGTCCCCGAACAACTCGGTTCAAATTTCAGCTGCCACAGTATATTGGCTGTGAGTAATTTCGGAAAGAATGAACTCCACGCTAGCTCCTCAGTCCACATGCCACTGTGTGAGCAGCAGATGGCGTCAGGGTCCTGTTTTCAGTCTGTCAGTCTGTTGGTCAAGGCCACTGCACATCTTCGCTCAGCTCTTCACCTGCAGCCCCTTGCTTTCCGCCTGTTACACGGATGGGTTGTGCTTCCTCCCATCACAGGCTGCTTGCCTTCTGGCCTTCTCAAGGGCTGCCTTCCAGCAGCCATCACCTCTTTTCCAGCATCACGATTTCTCACCCTCCTGCTGAGTCATTCTTGGCAGCATGCAAACGGGCTCTAGATTCTCCTATCTTCAAAACAGCCACCCAGCCGACCTCTTTCTTTATTGCTCTTTCCAGTCAAGCTTCTGTCCCTATTTGGATCCAATTCCTAGCAGCCGATTTCTTCTTGACTTCAACCTAGCTTCTAAAACTGCTACTACATGGAAACATCCTGAAACAATTAAGATTGCTAATTGCCCTCAAATGCTGAATAAAATGGACATTTATCTGTCCTCATCTAACTCACCTTCTCAGCTGATGTAGTTGGCCAGACCCTCTTTCTGAAACACGGCAGTGCTTGACACTTAGTTCCCCTCCTTCTCCTCTATCTCCGTGAGTATCTCTGGCCTCTGGTCTCGGGCCTTCTCCTCACCTGTGTCTGCATAGTCTATGGTAAGTGGGCTCATAGTTGTGTGGCCTTTTCACTTCAACACTGTATTGTTAGTGCCCAACTCAGGTCTGACAATAAATAGTAAGGCAGTATATTCCTGTCACCTAACATAGTCCTTAGTTCATAGTTGATTTCCATAAAATATTTGTGAAGTCATTGAATGGGCATTATTATTCCAATTCTACAAGCAAGGAAATGGAGGGCCCGAGTTAAATAGCTTACCCAGGTCGCACAACTAGTGAGTGGCATGCTGGTTTTCAAACTAAAATCTTAACTTCACACTATACTGCCTCTCTGTGTAGCTTATGCCTAACTCCTAGAAGCTTCCTTCATTTATCCTATTCTCAAGCCAAACTGGAATGATTGATGTACCTGAATATGCCTCCTGTTTTCCCACTTCTAAGTCTTTTTGGGCCTGAAACCTTATTTCCGCTTCTAGTAGTACCTTTATCTGTAGCTGTCCTACTAATCTTTTACTTTTCAAATTCCATATCAACCTTGAACATCTTAATTCTAGTTGTAAGTAAATTTTCTTCCACCTAAACTGCCTTTACATATAATTGTATATTTATATTCTTTCAGCATTGAAAATACCTATGGGCTGGGATTGTAATCTACATAGTGACTCCTTAACATTCTGCCTTGAAAGGCTGAATTAGTGTTTGTTGACTTGGAATGAAGAGTTTTAAATGTGTGTTTGACTAAGGCATTTCCCAAGGGAGAAGAGAACCAAAAACCTGAATATATAAAAGTATTTATAGACATAACATCAAATACTCTCTCTCCCTCTCTCTATACTAGTATATATATTAAACTCTATCCAGAGGATCTGACTGAGGGCTTTGATCATTTAAGAGAATTTGGGGAAAAGATTTTGTTGCTTCTTGGCGGATTTAGGTCTATTTTCTTCACTGGGTTTGTGGATGCTGAGAAGACAACTATTAAGAAGGACTCCTGGTGGCTAACTGGGCTCAAATTAAAAAAAACAAAAACAAAAAACAACAAGAGTTTAGCAGCCTTTTCTGCACTGGCACTTCTCCTGCAAGCCAGGCATGAGAGAGAAACCTGCCCCGAACCGCTGCCTGCACTGTGGCCTGCGCCTGAGCTGGCCCTTAGGGAGAAGTTCCTACTTCAACCAATAGGACTGAGGCTCTCCTCATCCAATCGGAGCTCCCCATCTACATCTCTGCCCTCCCTGTCAGCATCTTCACAAAGCTACTTTATTCTGACCAATCAGGACAATGCCTTTTGGACCAATCAAACTTCGGATTTGGAGCAGCATTTGCATGAGGACAGACCAATGAGGGGCCAGGGGCAGGGACTAGTTTACAGAAGGCAGCTCCCTGGGGCGGACACTGTTCTGGGTGGAGAGCAAACAGCGGAGGTGAGACCACCGGCCCCATCGCGGAGCCCCGCCGCGACACTGTGCCGTTCGGTGATGGAGCGGACACGCTGCTGAGCGGGGCCACGCCCTGCCGGTCATAACCGGGCTGTGGGCGCTGCATTCAGTTCCCTTCTTCACCCCACACGGGGGGTTCCTGTCGGGGTTGAATTGGCACCGACGGTCATCGGGATCTCGATGGGTCTGACCGAGAAAGCCAAGTGTGACCTAGTTGCAGTCTGAGTCCGAAGTGGCTGGTGGTGCCGGATCTGATGATGCCACTGGGAAGTGGAAGCAGACCGTTTGCGTTCTTTTCTGTTTCCAAACTTTCTTCTGCTGAGTGCAAGCCAAAATAATGAATGAAAGGGGAGCCACATTGAGCCCTAACTCCAGGCACGTTCTCTGTGGTCCCCGAACAGGTCACACACATTCTAACGTGGCGGGTGTGCGGCTTCCGACACCCTGGCCGGTGGATCCCGGCTGAATGCCCCGCTAAAGCGCTCGAGGTTCGTGTTTTTACACTGAAGGCCCGGAAGCGGCCGAGTGGAGCCTAAGAGGCTGGGTTAATTCAACCCCAATACAGCGGCTCCGGTTCCTTGGCCCCTTGAGGGCTCCCTGTCCCGGGCTCGGGAGCCCGGCGCGATGACCTTCAATGGCCTGAGGTTAAGGCTTCTCCCCTTTAGACGAGTCAGAGGTGAGATGACGGGTCGAGGCGAGGAAGCCCGGCCGGAATCCGAACGTCCTGTGGCCTCTGCGGGTCCCGTCGGATGGGCAGGAGGAAGTGCCTGCAGCCCTCGGAGCTGCTGTCCGTCCTGCCCCGGGGGCCGTCGTGGCTCCGGGCCTGACGCTGCTGCACGGACAGCTGCATGTCAGCGACTTGCTAGATCCGCGCGTCCATGGAGGTGGACGGGGATGAGCTTCCGGCGGGAGCCTGCGGGGTCCCCGAGCGCGCGGTGCGGCCAGGCGGTTCGGGGCAGCAGAGCCCGGCCGCCCGCGGAGAACAAAGGCGGGCGGGGGCGGCCGTGGGGACGGGCCAGGGGAGGGGAGCGAGGGGAGGGGACCCCGGGCTGACGTGTGGCGGGGCCGGGCCGGGGGCGCGGGTGGGGGCGGAGCCGGGCCGGGGGCGCGGCGGGAGGTGGGGCGGCGCAGCGCGGGGAGCGGCGGGGTGTGCGCAGCGCCGGAGCTCGGGCTGCAGGGCGGCGGGGCGGCGGGGCGGCGGGGCGGCGGGGCGGCGGCGGCGGCGGCGGCGGCGGCGGGCCCAGCGGCTGAGGGGGCGGCGGGCGGCGGCGCGGGGAGCGGGATCGGCGGGAGCGGACGGGGGAACCGGGCGGGAGCCGGCGGCGGGGGCTGGGCGGGCGCGGAGCCGGGCGCGCGGCGCTGGCGGCGGCCATGGCGGTGGCGGCGGCGCTGGCCCGCGGGGCGCGCGGCGGGAGGGGCCGGCCCCCGGGCGGCGGGCGGGCGGAGGGGGCGGGGCCGGGGCGGCGGGCGGCCCGCGCGGCGGTGGTGGCGGCGGCGGCGGCTGGGCCGAGGCGGCGGCGGCGGAGGAGGCGGCGGCGCGGGGCGCTGGGGCTGATGGCGGCGGCGGGACCCGGGGCGGCCCTGTCCCCGCGGCCGTGCGACAGCGACCCGGCCACCCCTGGAGCGCAGTCCCCGAAGGTGAGGAGGCGGCGGGGGCCGGGCCTCGGGAGGCGAGGGACGGGCGGAGGCGACCGGGGGGCCCGGGCCCCCACCACCACCCGCCGCGGCCCAGCGAGCCGCGAGCGGACCCCCGCCGCCCTCTCGGGGGTTCGCGCGCCCGGGCGGTGGGGGGTCGTTTCCGGAGGCCGCGGGACGGGCCTGCGTGCCGGTGCTCCCGGGGCTGGGCGGCCCTGGACCCCGGGCGAGTCCCCCCCGCGTCCCGGGGCCTTTCCTTGGGGGGCCCCCTCCTGGGGGTGCGGCTCGCAGGTGCCGGCGCCGGGCCGCGGTTTGAACCCGCGAGGAGGGAGGAAGTGACGCGAGCCGCGCGCCCCCCCGGAGCGGAGGTCGGGGAGGCGGGAGGAGGCCCGCGGCGGCGGCGGCCGGGCGGGTCCCGGACACGGGGGCTCCTGGGTCGGAGCTGGCGCCCCCGGGGTGCGGCCCCCGCCTGGGGTTCGGGTCTCGAGTCCAGTGTCGGCGGAGATGAGGCGTCCCGCCGCCCCGAGGACCTGGCGTTCCCACTTCCGGTCTCTCCCGAGGCTCCCATTGCTCAGCCAATGAAAATGTCAACAAATTGACGCAAAAACCCTTAAAACCCCGGGCGTCAGTGCAGTAGGAGCCAGCGGCCTCTGGCTGCGCCCAGGGCCGAGCGTGTTGGGGACCCGGGTAGAAGGCCCCCCGCCCGCCTGGGGTCTTAGGGCGCACGAGGCTCTTGACGGAAATGCTCACAGTCCGAGCAGGAGGGAGAATTTCTGTACGTTTACTTTCTGGGGAGAAGCGGAGGAGTTCCTGAGGCTGGAGCCGTCATCGTGGTCATTATAGTAACTCACTTTTCATGGGCGCTGGGTTATTTGCCAGATAAACGCTCCTGTGTATGAACTAGTTCAACCCGCTCGTCAGCCAAGCCCCACGGCGCCCTGGCTCAGGTCTGCACACGGGGGCTCCGAGGGCTCCCCTCCGGGAGGCGCAGGTCCAGCCCTCTCCCCGCAGCGGGCAGGTCGTGCGGACCAGGAGCCCTCGCTGCCTCCTCGTCGGCTTCTCAGGCTTCCTCTCCTTCTAATGTGCATTTCACAATAATACCAGTCCCAGAAAGCCGCACCACCCAGGCTTTTTAGAAGAAATCTCTGTTAAGCCTTCTATTCATTAAGCTTTAGCTAATATGTGAGTAAATACATTCCCTGACATTTGATACCGCATTCATTTTCTTAATGTAATGGTCGACTTACTGCCTTGATGTTATTGTCACGTAATGGGTGATGTCACCTACGTTTGTTTAAGCCTCTTTTTTTGTGTGGGGAGGGAGTTGCCATGTAGAGTGATGACTCATCAGGTCACTGGTGGCCCCGTGCATGGATTCGTGCACATTGAAAGGAAACTAATTAGAAGAAACATTTTAATACCGCTGTTCACCCTTTCTCAACATAACCCAGGGCCAAAGGTGGGATGTTCGGCCCCACGAGGAATCAGGCTCCCTCCTCTCTGGTTCTGGGTAGCCTTTTATACATATAGATGTTTTTGCTAAATTTTTGCAACGTAAGAAGAAAATTAACAGGGTTGGTAACCTCTTTCTAGTCCTTGTTTGTCCTCTGAGATATAAGTTCCTAAAACAGCCAATTAAGATAGTCCTGTAAACCAACTGTAATTTGAATTAAACACTAAATGATCCATATACTTTACTTTTAGCTGGGATAGGAAGCTTGCTTGAATTTTGAGTATCATAGCAATTTCACGTTAATTTTCATTAAACTAGAAGGCATTTTAACCTTGGTTGTAACCTCAGTTGGTAAGAAAGCAAAAGTAGATTTAGATTTATAGGTAAATTGAAAGGTTGTTTTTTAAAATTGTATTGAAGATGAGTTTTTTAGCTTTTTCCAGGTCTTGCCCATACCACATTCTAGGCCTCTTGTTAATTATAATAGAAAGTTAACATTTGTATAACCAGTTGTCCTTCGAAAGTCTCTGAGTCTTGTAACCAGTCTGGGAAGTACCTTTCTTCCGTATTATTTGTTCTCTGACTGTTTAATCTTTAACATGTTTAGGATGACAATGAAGATAATTCAAATGACGGGACCCAGCCATGCAAAAGGAGGCGGATGGGCTCCGGAGACAGCTCCCGGAGCTGCGAGACCTCCAGCCAGGACCTCGGGTACTGTCCCTCGTGGCTTGTCATAGCTCTGTGGTGTGTTTCTCTCCTCTGCTTTGCTCTCCCTCCTCCGCCCCCAGCCCTGGAAAAGGCCGTTCTCAAAAATTGTAGAGTATGTTTGTCATGTTTTACAGTGTGACACCAAAGTGGCTTTTGTTCTCAGTGCAATTTTTTTTTAATTTGGTAAAATGCACATAAAATTCACCATTTAAACTATTTTAAAGTGTATAGTTCAGTGGCATTAATTCCATTCGTATTGTTGTCTAGCCATCACCACCACCCATTTCCAAAACGTTTTCACTACCAAAAGCAGAAACTGCATGACCATCAAGCACTAGAAGTTCTTGTTTCCCTGCTCCCCAGCCCCTGGCAGCCAGCACTGTGTCATTAAGAATGTGCGTGTTTGAGGCACCTGGTGGAAGTGGAATTATACAATGTTCATTTTGTGTCTGGCTGTGTCTTCAAAGCACATCCATGTAGTAGCATGGGTCAGACTTGTCTTTACGGCTGAACAATACTGCATTGTATGGAGGCACCGTGTTCGCTTATCCATTCTTCCGCTGATGGACGTTGGGTTCTTCCCACCTTTTGGTTGTAATCATGTTGCTGTGAACATTGGTATATACGTACCTGTTCAGAGTCCTGTGTTCTAGTCCTGGTTAGAGTATATGGTAATTTTATGTTTTCCACAGGAGACGCACCATTTCATATTCCTACCCAGAGTGTACAAAGTCTCCAATTTCCTGTCCTTATCAGTTTATGTCAGCCGAAGGTCATTGGGGTCAATTCAATGCCAATAGGAATCCCAGTTTGGGGTGCAGCGAAGGAAACTTCATTCAGTGCAAACAGCCGCCCTGGGACCAGGCTCCCATCCAGGAAACCACTCAGTGGGGGAAACACAGTTCAGGCTTAGGTGGCAGCTTGAGGCAGAGGGAAGCTGGCTTATGGAGACAGAATACCCACCCCTAGTCCCTGGTTGGTCTGTCCTCCTGGAAATGAGGGCTCCAAATCCTTACAGATTGATTAGGCCGAAAGTCACTGTCCTGATTGGGCAGATAAGAGATGCTCTGATTGGTCGGTGAAGAAGGTGATGGATATGGCTGTCCCACAGGAATGGACGGGAAAGCCTCCGTCCTATTGGTTGAAATGGGATCCAGGGAACTTCTAAGGGCTGGCTCAGGCGCAGGACAGGCAGGCAGCCCCTGCAGGCTCCTCCTGATGTGGGGTTTGCAGGAGGGCCCCTGTGCAGAAATGTTTTAAATTCATTTTATGTTTTTTAATTTACGCCCAGTGGAGCCACTGGAAGCCCTTCTTCGCAGGTATCTTTCTCAGGGTCCAGTTATTTTCTGGTGTTTTTTTGAGTAGCTGCTTTGAAGCCATGGAGTGGTATCTCATTGTGATTTGATTTGAACTTCCATAATGACGAATGATGTCGAGCATCATTTCATGTGCTTATTCCCTCTTGTATATCTTCTTTGGAGAAATGTCTGTTCAAGTTTTTTTGCCCATTTTTAAATTGGATTGCTTGTTTTTTTGTTGTTGAGTTGCAGTTTTTTATATCTTCTGGATACTAATCTCTTATCAGGTACACAATTTGCAAATATTTTCTCTCATTTTGTGGGCTGTCTTTTCATTCTGTCAATTATGTCCTTTTATGCACAAGTATTTAAATTTTGCCAAATTCCTCGTTATCTTTTTTTTGCTTGTGCTTTTTAGTATCATATCTAGAACCTATTTACCTCTTATGTTTACGTCTAAGAGTTTTCTAGTTTTAGTTCTTATATTTAGGTTGTTGATCCATTTTTTGAGTTAATTTCTGTATGTAATATGAGGTCAGGGTCCAGTGTCCCAGCACCATCTGGGAGAAATGTTCTTTTTGTTCATTACTTTTTACTGGATTGATGCCTAACGTCGTGTCACCTTCCTGCCTCTGGTTCCCGCTGAGGAGATTCAGAGGTTGGGTCGGCCTGGGCCCAGGAAGGTGTCGTCTGCCATTGAGGATGGGGGCTGATCCGCAGGGCACTGCCCCAGCAGGCGAGGTCCGGTCTTTGCCTCTGGATTTGTGGCGTCAGTGAGAACAAATAATTATGGGTTATAGTTCAGTTTATTGAGAAATAGGTTTTTACAGTCCTGCTTTCTCGGCTTCTTGAGACTCACTTCACATCTGGAGTGGATGAAATAGCAGCTGAGGGTGTCAAGCTCAGAGAGAGAACTCGGAACTGGTGCCTCCACCCGCTTTGGCCTTAACGCTCGAGGCTTGGTTCTTTGTGGTGTGCGGAGGGCAGCGTTCCCATCGCCCTTTCTTTTGGCGTTCCAGGTGGTGGTTCCTTTCCCTCCACCTGCTGCGTGGTTTCCTGTGATAACATACGAAATCCTGGGGATGTCTTTGTATTGCAGTGTTCTGGAAGACTGAGAATTAAATAATTAAAATAGTTTTTCAGTCCTGGCTGGTGTGGCTCAGTGGGTTGGGCGTCATCCTGTGCACCGTGAGGTTGTGCGTTTGATTCCAGTTCACAGGGCACATGCCCCGGATTTAGGGCTCTATTTCCAGTGGGGGGCGTGCAGGAGGCAGTCAGTCGATGGATGATTCTTTTTTGTTTTAAATATATTTTTATTGATTTCAGAGGGAAAGGGAGAGGGAGAGAGATAGAAACATCAATGATGAGAGAGAATCATTGACTGGCTGCCTCCTGCACGCCCCCTACTGGGGACCCAGCCTGCAACCCAGGCATGTGCCCTGACCAGGAATCAATGGAACCATCACCTCCTGGTTCATAGGTCAGTGCTCAACCACTGAGCCACACCGGCCAGGCAAAAAAAAAAAAAAAACCTTAAAAATAACATTGCATAGAAGCCACATGTAAGGCATAATGTGTATCTGTGTCTAGCTTTAGCTACTACCCAGCAGAAAACTTGATCGAGTACAAATGGCCGCCCGACGAGACGGGAGAGTACTGCATGCTTCAGGAGCAGGTCAGCGAGTACCTGGGGGTGACCTCCTTCAAACGGAAGTACCCAGGTACCGAGTCTCAGTTCCTGTAACAGGTTGATCTGACTGTAGCTGATAGTGATGTTTTTGTTGGGCTGAGTGTGGATTATCTGTGTGCTTATGTTCCTCTGCTGGCCGATCTCCGTTCACTTCTGGCCTCCCAGCCAGCACCTCTCTGTGTATCAGCTTGTTCCTTTGCCTTCTAAACTGATTGAAAAGCAAAACGAGGGCGAGAAGTTTCCCGGGGAAACTTTTAGAAAAATAATTGTATAGCGACATGAGCCAAGGGCTTGGTTTGTGCCCATTGCTTCGCAGCCCGAGGAGAGGAGGCGGCTACGTACATGCACAGGGTCCGAATGCGAGAAGGGCTACATCCTTCAGCTGTTTTAACGGGATTAGCGATGTACCTGCTTGCTTTGAGTTATTCTATTTTGAGTTTCATTTTAAATTTTACTTCTTGAATTTAAAGATGGATTCTGTGTATAACACTTTGAATATATAATATGAAGTACTTTTTAAAGTCTTGGAATATTTTAACTTTTTAATACTTTTAAAAAGTGTTTTTAGCTTTTAAAAATGTTACAAATGCATAATGTTACACAAGCAAACAACTCCTTTTAATAGTCCTTTGTCTTTATTTTTTTCTGGAGATTTAGAGCGACGAGATTTGTCTCATAAGGAGAAGCTCTACCTGCGAGAGCTGAACGTCATCACGGAGACGCAGTGCACCCTAGGTAACAGGCGTTCCCGTGAGGTGGTGTTGGATGAGTGCTTATCCTTTTCCTAAAACATCCTACAACATTAATAAAATACACTGAATTATTTTAATGCCAAGTTATTTACTTTATTTTTGATTACTGTTAAAATAAGAAGGAGAATGGTGTATTTAGTGACTACCATTTTCTAATAACAGTCACATAAGTGTTAAAGAGTGTGCGTTTTATGTGCAAGATTTGTTTGGTACTTTTTAAGGTATTGCTCCATCTCTCTTAAAAGGCACATTTTGTTCCATTTTTAGTTCCGAATAGTTACCTCCATGCTTTACTTGTAATTTCCCTTTTACAAATATGTTAATGCAGCATGGCTACTTTTAATACAACCGAGGAATTTATCTCAGCAGTTGTCATCATCTGATGCTGTGGTATTTGGAAATTGCCCGTCTGACTTGTGTTGTGTGCCAGTGCTTTAAGACTAAGAACTGTAATACAGTGGGGCCTTGACTTACGAGTTTAATTCGTCCCGAGACCGAGCTCGTTAAGGAGCTCGTTAACTCAAATTACTCTGTCAACTCAATGCAAAAAATCGGCAGAGAGACAGCTGGTATCTCAAAAAGCTCGTTAGTCGGGACACTCGTAAGTCAAGGCCCCACTGTATATTGAAAATTCTTTGTTTTTTTCATCTGACATCCTATGTTATTGCCACTCGTTAGTATACATGATCATTTAGCCGTTGTTCTAGTAAAGGGATAGATGTTTATAGAACATAAGATCGTACAAAAGAAGCATTTGACAGAGAAATTGATATTTTTGCCTTTGCAATGTTGGTAATTTATTTATCTTTAATTGTTTGACTTTATATTATGAATTTATTTTTATTATTCTCAAACGTATTGAAATGTTTTGCTTGATTGATGGAAGGCTTGTACGTGCAGAGTATTTGAATGAGAAGCACATTGTAAAAAGTGGTTTTGCTCATTTAACTTTAATTGGGTTTCTTAACCTGTTTTTGGTCTAAAATAGGTTTAACTGCATTACGCAGTGATGAAGTGATTGATTTAATGATTAAAGAATATCCAGCAAAACATGCTGAGTATTCAGTTATTCTGCAAGAGAAAGAACGCCAGCGCATCACGGACCATTACAAAGAGTACTCGGTGAGTGTCCAGGTGGCTGGCATCGCTTCCTGGGTTTGGGAGAAGCACTTTGTGAAGTTATGTGTGACTGCCAGTGGCCATGTTTTTATCTCAGCAAATGCAGCAGCAGAATACGCAGAAAGTGGAAGCCAGCAAAGTGCCCGAGTATATCAAGAAAGCCGCCAAGAAAGCCGCCGAGTTCAACAGCAGCCTGAACCGGGAGCGCATGGAGGAGAGGAGGGCCTACTTCGACTTACAGACACACGTAGGCACCGCCTCTCGCAGCCCTCACCTCGCTTCCTGCGCTGCAGCCGAGCCTCCTCCCTGCTTATCCCTGTCACACTCTGTGCCAGCGTCCGGTCCTTTCTCCCAGAACTTAGGCTGTCATTGTTAAGGACGGCCCGATGATGCTAAGGTTACATGTGTGCATGTGTTTGTGTGCACATGTGCATGTCTGTGCAGGTATGCACGCGTGTGTATACACGCTCACACGTGTGCGCACGCATGCTCATGTGCACACATGCACTTATGGGTGTGACTGCATGTGTGCGCACACGTTTATGTGGAGCATGCATGCTTGTGTGTGCACATGCATGCGTGTGCATATATGGATGTTTGAAAGTGTGGGTGTGCTTGTGCGTGCGCATGTGCATGTGTGTGTCCCCGTGTGCAGTGTCTTTGCTTTGTGGAGTGCATTCTGCTGCAGGGACTGATGCCTCCGTGTGCTCTGAGGGTGGTGGTCAGATTTCCCTATCAGTTCCCTGACCTTCACTGCCTGCGAGGTTGGAAGTGGTTTTCCTTCCATTTCCCAGACCAGGCCGTTGAGCTGCAGAGGCTGGGAGCTGCCGGGCCACAGGGCTGTGAAGTGGGTGGGTGTGCCTTCCCTCCGGAGCGGCGGCCGCGGGAGAGGGACCGAGCCCCCTGTAGAGCGGGAGACTCCACTGTGCCCCTGGGCGGAGCTCCTCACTCTCTTCTGGTTTGGCTTCGGGGGCGTGCAGCGAGGGCCTTCCCCTAGCGCCTTGGTCCGAGCCTGGGCTCAGTTTTGTGTTGCTCTTCCCGTCCCCCAGGTCATCCAGGTGCCTCAAGGGAAGTACAAGGTGTTACCAACAGAGCGGACCAAGGTCAGCTCCTACCCGGTGGCCCTCATCCCCGGACAGTTCCAGGAATATTACAAAAGGTGGGCAGTGCTTCTTGACCGTCCGCATTGGATGCTGGGCACCTCGGACCCTGGAGGGCCTCCTCAGGGTTTGGCTCCCACCTTCCTGCGTTGTCCGAGGTCTGTGTCTGTGCTGTGCTCTGCCTCCTGGGTCTGTGGTGGGAACTCCCTTCAGCCAGGACTTGCTTTCAGGTGGAGCATCTGCTGGTGGAGCCGGGTGGCCCCCTCCTTGCCCACTTCCCGTTCTGTGGGCAGGCTCCCTGGAGCGAGTGCGTGCCCCGCAGCACGAGCCACGAGGACGTGAGGGGAAGGCAGGCGCGGGCACAGCCCAGACCTGGGGCTCCTCTCACAGCAGCCTCCGGGCCACGTGCAGATAAAGTTGAGAAGCCAGGGCTTTGCCTGCCCAGGACATGCAGGGCGGGCACGCCCTGGGCTGCAGCCGCACCCCTGCCCTGGCCTAGCCTGGCCTGGCTCCTCTCCACCCCATCTCCCTCCCGGCCTGAGTGAGACCAGGACCAGCACTGACAGGGTTGAGTGTCAGACCCTCGGCCTCTGCTTCGGCTTTAGACCCATTTCCTTCGGACAGAGAAGGTGCCCTGGAGAGTAGTGTCTACATAGACGACAGGACAATACTGTTTGCAAGTCACATTTAAATCATGGGTCAGCGAGATCTTTAAAAGTTTCTGGGTACCAAGCCATGTGCTTTGGGTGTGATGTCGTAGTTGAGGGAGCGGCTGGTGTGGCGACTGGTCACGGGGAGCACCCACCGGGTGTGCGGTCAGCTGGCTGTGCTGTCTCACCCCGTGCAGGTGACATGGAGATTCCCTTTCCTAGAGCACATGCTTCACAGATTGCTTTCTATAACTTGCTGCTGAACATTTTTCTTTTTATTTTATTTCTTTGATTTCAGAGAGGGAGAGAGAGAGAGAAACATCCATCAACTGCCTCCTGCACGTCCCCCACTGGGGATGGAGCCCACACCCGGGCCTGTGCCCTGACCGGGAATCGAACCCTGATCTCCTGGTTCATAGGTTGATGCTCAGCCACTGAGCACACTGGCTGGGCCTGAATGTTTTCTTAATCGGCGTCAAGGACCAGGCGCTGCCACGACTCACACGGGCTGGTTCACTTCACCCTCCGTGTCCTCTGCATGTGAATTGGGAGAGCACACAGGCCGGGGCCTGGGGAGGGGTCCTTGTAGGATCCATGCTGCTGCAGCTTCACCTTGTCTGCCGACATTTTTGTTTAGTTTTGTTTTGTTTCGGGGCCGAGGATAAGGAGGATCGTTTGGCAGTTAAGAATCAGTGCCTGTTTTACACTCGGCCTCGTGGACACGTGTTCATGCCTTTATTTATTGTCCCTCCTGGGTCCTCAAAGGAAGCCTCACTTACTGCCTCTCATCGTTCCTCACAAGTGTTTGGGGTTCGTTGAGAAGGTGGAGGCTCTTCACAGCTCGAAGGTGAGCCGTTCCTGTTAACAGTGAAGGGACCTGCACATCTCTGCCTCCAGGTACTCGCCGGATGAGCTGCGCTACTTGCCACTGAACACGGCTCTTTACGAGCCGCCGCTGGATCCGGAGCTGCCCGCGCTCGACAGCGACGGCGACTCGGACGATGCCGAGGACGGGCGCGGTGCCGAGAAGAGGAGGAACGAGGGCACTTCGGTGAGAACCTCTGTCCTGGGGAGGCGTCTCCTTTCCCTTGCAGGGTGCTGGTTGCTTGCCTGGAGCGCGAAGTCCCACTGGTGTCGCCGTCCTCGGTCTGAGAACGGCAGTTCGTGTAGACGAGCTGCACGGCCTCTGTGAGCCTCATGTTGCGCAGGCAGGGGTGCCGCGCCTGGTGACAGCCGGCTCTGCGCCGTCGGTGTGGGGTGCTCTTTCCCAGTGTCCTGTTCCTGAGTGGTGGTGTCAGGCTCCTTTAGGGAAACGCTGAGGTTCCGTTATGCTGGTGGGTTTTCCTGGATGAGGTTTTTTCCAGCGAAATGCATTGGCCATCAGTGTGCGCTGTGGAGTGCAGGACAGGTTCTGATTACTCCTCCCTGCTTCTCCGCGGCCCCCGAACCTGACAGGTGCTGCCGTTGGGCGGGCAGTGGCGGCTGAAACACGGTTAGTGACCGGCCGTGTTCACAAGGAGGAGGCCACCCACTTAGCGCCGTGACGCCCCTCCTCCTGTCGCGCCGGCTGGCGAGGGCACGCCTCGCCGACTCGACCACGCTGCTAGTGGGGGTGTAAGAACCCAACATCTCGGAGGGCACTGCGACAGCTTATGCCAAGGTGGACAAGTTCCGCAGCATGCGATCCATCGCAAATACACTAAAACTGTACCCAAAGGACCCAGTCAGATGCTGACAAAATTTAATTAGAAAACAGATGTCCATTGGCGTGTTAATAGTATTTTTTACTGTGGAAACTAGAGGTGAATCTCATGTTCACAGTGGGGCAATGTGTTACATTACATGATGGAAACACAGTCCAGAGAACACTTAATTATGTGACGAAATGCACATAACGCTTAAAAAAATAAGGTACAGTTCACACACGTGCACACAGTGTAATCCAGTTGTTTTGTAAAACCAGGGCCCATGTGTTGTGAGTGACTGGGTGCCTGCGTGTGCAGACATGGCATTTTAATTTCCAGTTTTCGTAGTTTATATGAACATAACGTTGCTGCTTTAAGCAGGAAGTATTAAGGTAAAAAGTGAATTAAGTGACCAGATACTGAACTCCTAAACTTTGAGCATCGAAACTATGTCGGTGACCTGGCCCCACGCGTCTACCAGGACACACGTGTGCGGGGTGAGCTCGCTCCGTGACCCCTGTCCCTCAGCAGAATGCCCGTGCACGTCTGGAAGTTTCTTTTTAAGCGATACTGTTGCATGGAGCGAGCATGCTCCCGTGGCGCGGTGCGGCCTGGGCTGCGATGGCCACGGAGGCGCCTGTCCCTGGGGAGACGGGCTGATGCGACAGGTGCCTGACTCCTGCCTTGGCTTGTTGTGACTCTCCACCAGACGACGTTTCTTATATTTAGAATTATCTCTTCGTTTGTAAGTCGATGGAACGTGAAAGGTTGTTGGAATGTGTTCTGTGGTTTTCACGATTCCCTCAAACCTGTGTGAATGCCAAGGAATGTGCCTTTGCCCGCAGGACAGCTCCTCCGGCAACGTGTCCGAGGGCGAAGGCCTTCCCGACAGCCAGGAGGAGCCTCTCCCGGGGAGACCGCGGCCCAAGGACAAAGCGGCCACACCGAGGAAGGACGCTGCCAAGCGCTCGGTGCTGCCCAAGTCCGCCCCCGGGTACAAGGTAGAAGAGAAAAGCCCCTGACCAGCCTCCTTCCCGACCAGCCTCTCCCTGAAATGTTTGCCTTGAACCTCCGCGTGGTGGAGCCGCTGCCGCCGCGCTCGCCCCTCTGGCCTGTGCTGTCCGCTCCTCCTGTCGGCTCTGTCTCCTGGTGGCTTCCTGTCACTTTGGCTGTGGTTTAGCTTCTGTTTTCTGTATGTGTACAGCTTCTAAGAGAACCTTTTTTTTTTTTTTTGCTTTTAAATAATCAGCAGGCAAGTATGGGCTTTTAAAAAATTATTTTCTAGGCAGGACTTTACACTTTGTTTCCTCGGAGTAAAGGCCGTAGCTGTCGGACGTCATGCGAACCCTGGTATGTAGGAGAAGGGGCACGTGCAGGCCTCCGTCGAGGGCCCGCTGTGACCTGGGATGGTTTCAGCCACTCGTCAGGTTCCGCTGGCCCTGAGGGAGGTAGTAAGACTGACTGCAGTCGTGGTGTTAGCATCGCTGGGCAAGAGCGTGTGGAGCAGTGTTTCGTGGGGCAGCGGCTCGGTGCCCTGTTCCGTGTTTGGTCTGGCTGCTCTCAGAGTCGGGCAGCAGGCTGTCGGCAATACTACGGTGTCATTTCCGCCCGATGTCCCCTTCCCCTTCGGAGGGTTAGGCGGCTTGTAGGGGGGAGGCTGCACAGGTTCATGTTTTGGGCGGTGAAGTGAACACAGTGTCTGGAATGCCTGTTACTGGGTGAGGAAGGTGTTTGAAAGGACTGTCAGGAGTGGGTGGTGAGGAGGTTTTGCCGAGTAGAATTGTAGCGCTGTCCTGAGTCAGAGCTGGGACCGGAGGGAGAAGAACAGGTCCCAGGAGCTCCAGCCTCGGCCCGTGGCGGCCCCCCGCACGCGGCCTTCCCCTGAAAGGAGCAGCGCTCAGCAGTGTATTCCACACTAGGTTAGAAAATGCCTTTATGTAATCAACTGACACGCTCGTGTGTTTCAGCCTTGGGCAGACAATGCAGCGTCACCCAGCAGGGCTGGCTTCCGGGCTGTTCACAGGCAGTGGCTGCGTGATTTTTATACTTGTATTCACATGTATAGCTTATATCATTTTTTAAACTAAAGGTTTAAGTTAACACTTAAATCACTAAAAGCAAATGAACTCCAAAGATTAAGTTTGGAAAGTTAGCGTGCGGGTGCCACACGTGGGCTGTGGTCTGCAGGGAATGGCCACGGGCGCACTGGCCGAGGTGGAGACGGTCAGTGACATGGGAGTCATGGCCAGGGGGCGGGGGGACGTGGGTGGAGCTGGAATGGAGACGCGTGCTGTGGTGACTGACTGGAGGGCACAGATCCCCTCCGTCCGGACTGGCGGGAGCCTGGCTGCGGAACACGCACTGGGCCTCCTGGACGGAACCGCGTCAGCGTTTCACAGTCTGGGACGGCCAGTATTAGACTCAGTACCCTGATGTGAACACATTTATCAAAAGTTAACCTCCATGAAAGTATTAATAAGCCAAGATGTGCCTAAATATTAGGATACTTCAAGCCGAAGGTCATGGATGTAAATGTTTAAATGCACCTGATGTCTTGCTTGCCCTTAACGCGTAGGTCAGTGTTGTTTAGGTTACGTTAACCTGAGATTAAAGCATTCTTGCTAGGACTCAGGCCCACGTCACAAGTACAGAATTAAACTGTATTAGTGCTACCGTGAACGTCTCACTCACCTTCGATTACGTTTTAAGCAGGAAAACAGGTGTGTTGTGAGCCTTTGGTTGGCATGCTGAGAACTATTGGGATGAGTATTAGTTTTCTTGTCAGTAGTGAAGCTGAGGTTGCGGTAGTTACAGTGGAACCGAATTATCGTCAGACATGCCAGGGGTGTTCTGTTCATTGCTCTTTGGGGGGCTCTGCCCACTCCCCATCCCCCGTCCCTGAGACGCCTCCCCCCTAGCGACTGCCGTCGTGGGCCGGTCCTGGCGTAGACACTGGCTTCTGAGGGAACAGAGGGTTTCTGTGCTGAGCCCGGCAGCATCTCGGAAATGCTGGAAGCACCCTCTCATGTGCTCCCCTCCGCCTCCTCCCGTCTCCCTGTTCTCAGGATGAAGACTGCGGGTAAGGAGAATTGTAAGTGGTTTAACACACATGATGGTAAGCTTAGAAGTTAAACCTAGGATTTCCTTGGCGTCCCTCTTATCATAGGTGCCTCATGTGTTGTACTTCAGTGATTGTGGGACTTGAATTGATCTAGAATGTGAATGACTAGCCTTTCGACGTCTGTAAGGGTCTCCTGTGAGGCACTCTCCTTATAGAATTCCGCGACGTGCGGCTCCTTCCTGGACGCGTCGCCATCGGCACGGCGAGTGCGTGTCTGACCTCAACTGCGGGTGTTAGAGAAGCGTGACTTTCACATGCAGTGCCGGTAACGGAGCCAACAGGTGGTTCTTATCTGGGTAGATGGAGGGGTCGCTTCCGCTGTACATGATGGCAGTGACAGGTCTGACCATAACGGAACCTGCACTTGGTCCTGGGGGGCGCTTCCTGGCTGTTTTCACGGAGGCAGGGGAGCCTGAGAGCCTGGTGCTTAGAATGTAGCTGTGACCACAGGGCACCACACTCCAGGCTGAGGTGCGAGCCTGTGGCAGGACCCTCGCTGGGAGCAGGGTGTGAAGATGCACAGGAGGTGCAGGTTAGGCAACGGTCGTTTTATATGTATGTTTTACTTCCGTATTTATTATTTTGTAGAGCTATTTGTGATTGTTTAGAGTTACTGTTTTTATTATATTTATGTATAAGGTTGACTTTTTAAAATAAATAAGACAAAAATTATTTTTGAATGCCTCTGTCATCTTTTGCAAAGAAAGACAATTTGAAAAGTAAAAATGCTTAAATAATGTAAATTAAGAACAAATTGCGTAGGCGAACAGGTTTGAAGGTGGCAGTGAGCCGTGCCAAAGATGGAATTCTAAATGTAAAGTCAGAGTTCTGTTGGGCTTCTCTGTGGTTCAGCAGTTAGGGAAATGCAAGACGCATCTGGCTAGGCTTCTATTTAAAATGATTCCTCTCCCCTTGTCCACACATGGATGTGCCAGAGGCACTTGGCCATATCGCCTCTTCCTTTTCTCCCTTCGCTCCCCTACCCATAGAGCGCAGTGAGCCTCGCCCCCGCCAGGCTGTGCTCAGCGCCTCCCGCCTGGTGGTGTTGGGTGCGGTGCCCCTGCCCTGCTCTGATGCCCAGGGGCCCCCGATTCTTTCAAAGCCCAAATGCCTCCATTGGATTGAGCATGCTTTTAATATGAGAAGTGAATGGTGCTCAAAATATAAGGGTGTCTGTGTATTTCTATTAAGTGATAATTATTTTCTTGTCTGAGAACTTTGTTTTATATCTTACTAGATACCCCATGCACGAAAATTCATGCAAGAGTAGGCCTTCCTTCCCCCAGCTGCCGGCACCGGCTTCCCTCCGCCACCCGGGACCTGGGCTGGCTTCCCTTGGGTTGCCTGTAGGCACCCGGGACCCAGCTGGCTTCCTTCTGGCCCTGGCTTCGTCAGGAAGGACGTCTGGAAGACGTCCGGTCTAATTAGCATATTACCTTTTTATTATTATAGATACTGAATGCTTTGCCCCTAAATGTGGGCTCTTTTATTATTTATTAGATGTACAAAGGAAATAATCTCACAGCTCGGTTTTCCACAAACATTTGTGCACATGACGGTCTGCATGAGCTGTCTTTCAATAAAAAATGTTAAAAACTTGGTTTTATAACTTAGATTTCATAGATGCAGTTTTACAACTTTGGCAAGTGTGTTGAAACAAAACCTGTGCATAAGCTGCTCACCCTGAGTCTCCTCCTCAGTGAGCCCGGCCGAGTGGGAAGGGCCACGGGAACTTGGGTCTCCTCGGTGAATGGTGCCCGTGTGGTTGTAGTCTGCCCTCTGGTTCGCTGTACAGGGCGCAGGAGGCCCCAGGAGTCCTCACGCGGGATCCCTGCTGACAGTTTAAGGTGAAATCTGAGGCTTTAGTCAAGTTACGTCTTTCCAAAAGGTCCTCAGTAGTGAGTCACCAAAGTAAAGTGGAGGCAGTAGTGAGAATTCCTTATGAACCACAGCAGGTTCTTCTGGCATGAATTCATAGCCCTCTTCTACCCTTCCAGCCAAAGGCCATTCCCAATGCTCTATGTGGAATTTGTCTGAAGGGTAAGGAGTCCAACAAGAAAGGGAAGGCTGAACCTCTTATACACTGCTCCCAGTGTGAGAACAGCGGTAAGTACCACCTGTCTGCTTGCCGTTTTAACCACCTGTGTTAGTTGTCAGCTAGACTTGCCCCAGAGAGTTACCAAGTATTAAAGGGTCATTTGTAAGACGTAGGTTAAGTCCATGCATTTTCTTCAACTCTGCATTTTCATTTCTCTCTGATGATCTTAACCATCGTAGCAGCCATTCTTGAGAACTCACAAAGCAGCTAGCATTTTATTAGCCACTTTAAGGTAAACATTCCCTGTGCTTGGTGAATCCTACTAATCTTGGTTTTGGTTTAGGCCACCCTTCTTGCCTGGATATGACCATGGAGCTTGTTTCTATGATTAAGACCTACCCATGGCAGTGCATGGAATGTAAAACTTGCATTATATGTGGACAGCCCCACCATGAAGAGGAAATGATGTTCTGTGATGTGTGTGACAGGGG
Source organism: Myotis yumanensis (assembly GCF_028538775.1). Classification (NCBI taxonomy): domain Eukaryota; kingdom Metazoa; phylum Chordata; class Mammalia; order Chiroptera; family Vespertilionidae; genus Myotis; species Myotis yumanensis. The sequence goes on from NW_027223757.1 coordinate 343,182, forward strand.
CTACCACACGTTCTGTGTGGGCCTCAGTGCTATCCCATCAGGTAACGACCACAAACGAAAGGCCGGCCCCTGCGAGGGGATCCTCCCAGCCCTGACCTGAAAGGCGGCACACACGCCAGTGACGTGGCCTGTGCTGTGACACCCCCGCCCCCGCCCCCCGCACGTCCACCCGCCGTCCGTGCCCGGCCCTCCCAGCCAAGGACACTGTGGTGTCAGGGTGACTAGTCCAGGTTTGGTGTCGAGCTCAGTGCGTAGAATGAGCCACTGTTTTCTACTAAAATAGCTAAAGCGACAGCACCCCTTTTTTTTCAAAGCCTTGATTTTATTTTCGTATGTCATGGACACAGTTAACAAAATGATTCCTATGCCTTTGGACATATTGGTCCAAATTTCTATCAACTGAGGCAGCATAACAACCCAGGTAACTTTAGAAGGAACACAAAATTGAAGGATATATCACAGTATCTGGACTGAAACATCACACGTAATTGTGCGATGTCAGACCTCACTTGCATAGTTGACACGTATATGACGCTGTAAGAAAGAATGCCAGGACTACGCTTCCTGGGAATCACTAAGAAACAAGCAACTTAGGTAACTACCTGAAGTCCTGCAGTCATTCAGACGAGCACCGAGGGCAGCTGATCCCCGTGCTGTTGACACTCGGTCAGTTTAAAGCTGTGTCTGCCTCGCCCACCAGGACAAGGATGCTCAGACACAGCTGCCAGTGAGCAGCAGCGAAAGGGCTGAAATGGGCGAGACATAACAGGGTGTGTTACGGTCCCAATGGCTGGACTTCCTGAGCCTGTAGTGCTGGGTTTCAGAAAGGGTGTAAAGGTCCATAGCACTGCTCTGCCCGCGCCCCCCACCCGACTGTCACTTGGCATTGATGACACTGATTATCTTCAAAGGAGTTCACATTTTTCTCCTTAAATTAAGGAGCGCAGTAGTGCCCTTCCTCCCACAAACCCGGAGGAGCAGCATTAGTGATAGCAAGGAAGGAGAGCTCAATGGGTTTACAGTTCAGTCCTAAAAAAATTCCATTTCATTCTCTATTAACTAACCATTTTTCTCCTAGGTCGCTGGATTTGTGACTGTTGTCAGCGAGCTCCCCCAACACCCAGGAAAGTGGGCAGAAGGGGGAAAAACAGCAAAGAGGGATAAAGTAGTTTCTCGACCCCAACACTGTAATATGCATTTAAGTGAATTATTTGGTGCCAACTTATTTCCAGTTCTCATTTTTATGCCAATAAAAGATTTTTGAAATGAACTCTGTGCTTAGAATCTGCAAGTTGACTCATTTCTGTTAAAAGCTGCTCGTACCCTGGGAACCAGTTTCAGGTAGAGAAACAGTTGGTCTTCCAAAAGGTGGTTTCTCTCTTAGTGTCATGGCTTCTTTGGAAATTCAGAGGGAAGTATTAGGCAATTTCATTTGAAATAATTATTCCTCCATTGGCCTGGAAGTTGCGATTATTTAGGCAGTTTTCCTAATCTTTATTGTTTCTGTCCTACCATGGGGACCACGACATGGTTTAGTAATGGGAGACTCACAATAGGCAGGCGGGGAGCTGGGCTGGGGAGCAGTGGGTGAGAATGTCATTACCGCCAGGAACACCGGCCCTAGCTGGTGTGGCTCAGTGGATGGGGCGTCGGCCTGCGGACGGAAGGGTCCCAGGTTCGAGACTGGTCAGGGGCACATGCCTGGGTTGCGGGCTCGGTCCAATGTGCCGGAGTCAGCCGATCAATGATTTCCTCTCATCATTGATATTTGTCTCTCCCTCTTCTTTCCTCTCTGAAATCAATAAAAACATTTTTTAAAAAGCCAGGAACACCTCGGGGTGGGCGGGCCTCAGTCCCTCCTGCCGAGGGTGCAGACTGGCTCACACACCGGAACTTCAGACTCACGGTGACCACGCTGTCGCGCGCTTACTCTGCTCCGCGGGGCTGCTGTTGCGATTTCTTCTACAGAAACCTGAGTCCCCGCCGCCTTCCCGCTCCGCCACCTGACGCTGGTGCGGGGGAGGGGGGGCATTCCCTGTGCACGCGGCTCACGGGAATTCTGGGCTTTAGGAGAAAACAAGTACCGAGCTCGCCGCTTCTCCTGCGTGTGGGGTCACTGAGGTAACACGCTGTATGGCTTCATTTCCCGTCCCACCCGGGACGGGGCCCCGCGCCCCATCAGAACAGGATCTCCAGGAGCAGCTTCAGGACGCCCAGGAGGATGGTCCAGAGCAGGGACTCCTCCTCCCGCGACGCGCCCTCCGGCTCGTAGGCGTGCGTGTGCCCCGCCTCCGCGCCGTCCGAGTACGCGGGGTCCCCGAACGGGTGCCGCTGGACCGTGCGGTCGAAATACACCTTCATCTCGAACTCGCTGTCCCGGTGCGACGGGTGCCCGTACACGCCGATGCCCACGGGCCGCTGGAAGTGCGCGGGGACGGCCACCACGTCGCGGCCGCAGGTGACGGCCTGCAGCTCGTAGTCGTCGAAGCTGGGGTGCAGGGTGCGGTCCGACACGTACAGGTCGGCGTCGCCGCGGAGGCTGCGCATGGCCAGCACGATGCGGCCCTCGTGGTTGAGCCGCAAGTAGCTGTAGTTGCCCGCGCCCACCTGGCCCTGCACCACGTGCAGCAGCACCCACTCGGCCGGGACCTCCTCCTCCTCCTCCGAGGCGCCCGCGCGGGACGCCGCCGGCAGCAGCAGCAGCAGCAGCAGCAGCAAGGGCAGCAGCAGGCGCGGCGGCGGGGTCCGCGGGGCGCTCTTCCCGGCAGCGGCCATGCCCGGCGGCGCCCGGCGCGCGACCAGCTCGTCCTGCGGAGACACCACGGGGCCCGCGCTGAGCACGCCCGGGGCGGCGCGGCCACATCGGGGCCCCTCGCGGCCCTGGGAGGCGGGGAGGGCGGGAGGGGCCGGCGGGGGGCCTGCGGGGCGGGCGGGGCGGGCGGGGCGGGCGGGGCGGGCGGGGCGGCCGGAGGGACTCACCTCCGTTCCCCCAGAGGCCGGGCCGGGCGGCGGCGCCGCAGGAGCCGGAAGTCAGGCGGCGCCCGGAAGTGGGGTGAAGGCTGGGGCGGGAGGATGCTCCGGAAGTTGTGGGCTCCGGGCTCTCGCGAGAAAGGGGCGTGGCGCCGAGCAGCGCTGGGGTGGTAACCACGGCGACGGGAGGGGGCGGGGCGCGGCCCGTCGGGTCCCCGGGGAGAGGCGGTGCGCGGGCAGCCGGCGTGGACGGCGGTTACCGTCCTCCCCTGACGGAGCGTCCACGCCACGGCGCCGCGCCGGCGGGCCCGGGAGCGGCAGGTGCGACCGCGGGTGCGGGGAGGGTCGCGGCGGGGGGAGCGCAGCCGGTGCCGCCCCGGTCGCCGCCCCATCTCCAGGGCGCCCTGGCGGGTGGTCACCTCCCGGGCTGGGCGCGGCCTCGCGAGCCGGTGCGGGGGGCTCGGTCCGCCGGGGCCGGCGGCTGAGGGGGCGGTCAGGCCTGAGCTTCGAGCCGGCGGCCGAGGGGGCGGTCAGGCGCGAGGCCCCGGGCTGCCCAGGACTTTCCCTTCCCCGGGAGCCGGGCGGGCGGAGGCGGAGGCGGGAGCTGCCTGTGTTTCCAGAGGGAAGATGGAGCAGCCCCAGACGTTCCCCACGAAGGATGGGGAGGATGGCCATGGGGGCGACATCGTCACAGAAAAGTTCCGGGTCCGGTCCACGCGGTCCGCCTCGCACGTGCAGCTGGCGTGTCGCGGGTCGCACTGCGCGTTCCCCGTGGACGGGACTGCGCTCTGCGTGCGGAGCACCGCGGACCCCCCCCAGCAGGTGCGGCCCCCCCCAGCAGGTGCACGCCCCCCTCAGCAGGTGCACGCCCCCCCCAGCAGGTGCGGCCCCCCTCAGCAGGTGGGGACCCCTCAGCAGGTGCGCGCCCCCCCCTCAGCAGGTGCACGTCCCCCCCCAGTAGATGCGGCCCCCCCCCAGCAGGTGCACGCCCCCCCAGCAGGTGCGCGCCCCCCCCAGCAGGTGCGGCCCCCCTCAGCAGGTGCGCGCCCCCCCCAGCAGGTGCGCGCCCCCCTCAGCAGGTGCGGCCCCCCTCAGCAGGTGCGGCCCCCCCCAGCAGGTGCACATCCCCCCCAGCAGGTGCGGCCCCCCCCCAGCAGGTGCATGCCCCCCTCAGCAGGTGCGGCCCCCCTCAGCAGGTGCGGCCCCCCCCAGCAGGTGCACATCCCCCCCAGCAGGTGCACGCCTTCCTCAGCAGGTGCGGACCCCCCAGCAGGTGCACACCCCCCCCCAGCAGGTGCGGCCCCCCCAGCAGGTGCGGCCCCCCCCAGCAGTGCACATCCCCCTCAGCAGGTGCACGCCCCCCCCCCAGCAGGTGCGGACCCCCCAGCAGGTGCGGCCCCCCCCTGCAGTGCACATCCCCCCCAGCAGGTGCACGCCTCCCTCAGCAGGTGCGGCCCCCCTCAGCAGGTGCGCGCCCCCCCCAGCAGGTGCACATCCCCCCCAGCAGGTGCACGCCCCCCTCAGCAGGTGCGGCCCCCCCAGCAGGTGCACATCCCCCCCAGCAGGTGCACGCCCCCCCCAGCAGGTGCACGCCCCCCTCAGCAGGTGCGTGCCCCCCCCAGCAGGTGCACATCCCCCCCAGCAGGTGCACGCCCCCCTCAGCAGGTGCGGCCCCCCCAGCAGGTGCGGGCCCCCTTCAGCAGGTGCACGTCCCCCCCCAGCAGGTGCACACCCCCCTCAGCAGGTGCACACCCCCCTCAGCAGGTGCACACCCCCCCTCAGCAGGTGCGGACCCCCCTCAGCAGGTGTGGACCCCCCTCAGCAGGTGCACACCCCCCTCAGCAGGTGCACACCCCCCTCAGCAGGTGCGGACCCCCCTCAGCAGGTGCACACCCCCCTCAGCAGGTGCGGATCCCCCTCAGCAGGTGCACACCCCCCTCAGCAGGTGCACGCCCCCCTTAGCAGTTGCGGACCCCCCTCAGCAGGTGCACGTCCCCCCCAGCAGGTGCGGACCCCCCCCCCAGCAGGTGCGGACCCCCCTCAGCAGGTACACGTCCCCCCCAGCAGGTGCACACCCCCCTCAGCAGGTGCGGACCCCCCTCAGCAGGTGCATGTCCCCCTCAGCAGGTGCGGGCCCCCCTCAGCAGGTGCACACCCCCCTCAGCAGGTGCGGGCCCCCCTCAGCAGGTGCACGTCCCCCCCAGCAGGTGCGGACCCCCCCCAGCAGGTGCGGACCCCCCCCAGCAGGTGCGGACCCCCCTCAGCAGGTGCATGTCCCCCTCAGCAGGTGCGGGCCCCCCTCAGCAGGTGCACACCCCCCTCAGCAGGTGCATGTCCCCCTCAGCAGGTGCGGGCCCCCCTCAGCAGGTGCACACCCCCCTCAGCAGGTGCGGGCCCCCCTCAGCAGGTGCACGTCCCCCCCAGCAGGTGGGGAACCCCCTCAGCAGGTGCACACCCCCCTCAGCAGGTGCGGACCCCCCTCAGCAGGTGCACGTCCCCCCCAGCAGGTGCGGACCCCCCCCCAGCAGGTGCGGACCCCCCTCAGCAGGTACACGTCCCCCCCAGCAGGTGCACACCCCCCTCAGCAGGTGCGGACCCCCCTCAGCAGGTGCATGTCCCCCTCAGCAGGTGCGGGCCCCCCTCAGCAGGTGCACACCCCCCTCAGCAGGTGCGGGCCCCCCTCAGCAGGTGCACGTCCCCCCCAGCAGGTGGGGAACCCCCTCAGCAGGTGCACGCCCCCCTCAGCAGGTGCGGACCCCCCCTCAGCAGGTGCACGTCCCCCCAGCAGGTGGGGAACCCCCTCAGCAGGTGAGGACCCCCCTCAGCAGGTGCACACCCCCCTCAGCAGGTGGGGAACCCCCTCAGCAGGTGCACGCCCCCCCTCAGCAGGTGGGGAACCCCCTCAGCAGGTGCACGCCCCCCCCAGCAGGTGCGGCCCCCCTCAGCAGGTGAGGACCCCCCTCAGCAGGTGCACACCCCCCTCAGCAGTTGGGGAACCCCCTCAGCAGGTGCACGTCCCCCCCAGCAGGTGCGGCCCCCCTCAGCAGGTGAGGACCCCCCTCAGCAGGTGCACACCCCCCTCAGCAGTTGGGGAACCCCCTCAGCAGGTGCACGCCCCCCTCAGCAGGTGCGGACCCCCCCTCAGCAAGTGCACGTCCCCCCCAGCAGGTGCACGTCCCCCCCCAGCAGGTGCGGGCCCCCCGTGGCTTCTCCTTGTCCCTGGACACACAGCCGTGGTCACCTCCGCCTCTGGTGCCCTGTGGACCCAGCTGACAGCCCCGGGGACAAGGCGAACCCAACAAAGGCATTGCATTAGCTTTGATTTTTATAAAACGGTCAGGAATCGCTGTATTAAAACTTCAGGAAGAACATGAGCAAGAACAGGTTCATCTTAACGCAGTCGAGAGGAGTTGAAATTGTATAGGTTTCTAACGTTAACACATTTAAGGACGGTTGTTACGTTTCTTGCAGGATCTTCTGCATTAAGCTGGTGGAGTTAGAGAGACATCGAGTTTCATTCTAAAGCCCATTTCTTGGCGGCGGCGTTCCGTGACTGCTCCTCATAAAACCAGGTGTCACAGCGCAGTGACAGCGTAGCGCTGTCAGCACGGCGTGGCACTGTTCTCAGCTTCGTGCCGAGAACAGGGAGTGCTGCTCCCGGGCGCCGGGTGGTATTTTCTTGGACGTTTCCTGTAGCTTCCAGTCCTGCTGGCAGTCACTGTGCTGGTCGTGAGTGAAGGGAGCCTGCACTAGTGTTTTGATTTTTCCCCCTGAGTTAGATCTGCATTCAGATCCCCAGCTTCCTCTCTTCCTTGGGCCGGGGACTGTAAAATACCGGGAGAGCCTGTCCCAGAGATCACGTGCACACTGTGGTGGGCGTAACAAAGTGGTCAGGGGGACCCCGCCTGCCAATCAGTGCGCCCTTCGCCCCCTGAAGGGCACACTGTCTTCACTCTTGCACCAGAGGTCAGTGTGGCTGACCTTTGAACTTCGGGCACAAGGGACATGCGTATGCAGTCTGTCCCTCGTTCACCATCATGTTTAGGAGGTTCATCCACATTGCTCATGTTCATTGCTGCATAGTATTCCACTGCAGGCAGAGACCACACCTTCCCCCTTCTGGTGGTGGACATTGGTTTTGACCCCACAATCTGACCATTAGAAATGTGCTCTGATATGTCATGTGTGTGCTCCCCTGCTGAGTCACAGGGAATTTGTGTCTTTAGTTTAGTAGGTAATGTTAGGGAGACTTCCGAAGTGGGGTGCCAAGCTGTACTCCAAATGGTGTGTGAGAATTCTGCCTCCTTCCCTACGCTTTGTCCTTTTAGTCTTAGCCCTTCTGGTGGGCTTAGTGCTGCTGAATTGTAATTCACAACTGTCCGAGGAGTGGCGTTCAGCGCCTTGTTGTACATTTATTGGCCATTTGGCCATTTTCTCTTTTTAATCTTTGTGAAGGTTGAAGGCTGTGTGTGTTCAGTCTCTTGCCATTTTTCTACTGGCTTTTTTTGTTTGAAGGAGTTTTTAATCTATTCTAAATATAAGCTTTTAGGTTAGGTAGCATTTTCTAGTTTTATGTAAATGGAATCAGTATTTACTTTTTTTGTCTGGCTTCTTTGATTCTGAGTAATTATTTTGAGACTTATCCATATTGTTGCATGTATCAGTAGTTCATTGTTCTTACCACTGAGGAATATTCCATTGTACGAATGGAATATTTGTTTAATTTTCTGTTGGAGGACAGGGGAATTCACTAATAAGTGGTGAGCAAAGGGCCTAGCCTTCTGGTCACCATGCTGCTGTCTACGTGGATTCAAAGACCTTAACCAACTGGTGACCACGCTGGTCAGGCTCATTCTAACCTGAGCATCTGGTGACCACGCTGGTTAAAGAAAAACAAAATGAAAACGTGTTGAATGTGTTAAAGCTTGTTCTTCCCCAGTTCACAAACCTAGTCACACCGCTGTCCCCTCCCTGGTCACACCACTGTCCCCTCCCTGGTCACACCACTGTCACCTCCCTGGTCACACAGCTGTCCCCTCCCTGGTCACACCGCTGTCCCCTCCCTGGTCACACCACTGTCCCGTCCCTGGTCACACTGCTGTCCCCTCCCTGGTCACACCGCTGTCCCCTCCCTGGTCACACAGCTGTCACCTGGGTCACAGCTGTCCCCTCCCCTGGTCACACAGCTGTCACCTGGGTCACAGCTGTCCCCTCCCTGGTCACACCGCTGTCCCCTCCCTGGTCACACAGCTGTCACCTGGGTCACAGCTGTCCCCTCCCCTGGTCACACAGCTGTCACCTGGGTCACAGCTGTCCCCTCCCTGGTCACACCGCTGTCCCCTCTCTGGCATGCGGTGGGTGCAGCATGCACTGTTCAGTCACACGCAGTGGGTACGTGGGGGTGAGGGCGCTGCCCTTTCCTGCTGCCTGTTGTTTGTGATACTGAGCTACAGTGCCGTGCTGAGTTCGAGAGATTCGTTTAGCAGTACATAGGGTTTTAATAAATGAATACGCAAAGTCAATATATTTGAAAAATTTAATCCATTTTTTTTAGGTTTGAGGTTACATTGGTATGTTATTTTGTTTGTTACCTCTAATCAGTGATGTTTTTGTGAATTTTTAAGCTTCTGATCTTAAGAGGACACCATCAGCCAATTACTGCTGTGGCGTTTGGCAACGCGGAGCACCTGCTTGTGGTCTGCTCTGCCTCACAAGACCACGTGCTCATGTGGAGGCTGGACGAGTGCAGAGAGAAGGCGCTTCACGGTAGGTGCAGCCCTAAAGCCACTTAACACTGTCCCAGAGCAGCTTCCCCTTCAATAGCCCGGTGCGTACGGGGCTGGTCCTGTGTGGCCCTGGGACCTGGAAGGCAGGGGCGGAGCTGGGGGAACACGGCCGGAGAGAAGCCGCTTCCCACTCAGTGCGTTTAACCTTCACATTTTCTTGCGTTGGAATCTGTGACTTCAGTGGCACTCTGAAACGTGGAGGGAGTTGAAATATTCTTTCCCTATGGAGCTGGGGCAAGTTCACAGCTTAGAGTGGGAAACTCACAGGCCCGTAGCGCTCACCAGCATGCGGGGCAGTGGAGAGCGAGGCGTAGACAGATCGTGGCGACATGCTCACGGGAGCCGTCCCAGCGGTGGCAGATGGGAGGGTGGGCAGTGCTGAGAGCGCCTGTGAGGCAGAGGGGTCTGGGGGCCTGGCCTGGCCTGGGCGTACGAGCTTGGCCTGTCCGAGGAGCCGAGACCGAGCCTGTGTGCTGAGGGCGGTGTGTCCGAGTTGTATCAGATGCGGATGAAACGTTGGTGAGGACCACAGTATGGAGCTACACTCAGAAGTTACAGAATTGCTCCTAAAATCAACTGATTTTAGGCAGCAGCCTCTATAATAGTTTATACTCCACCTTCTTTATAGTATGGTCACTGCAATATCAGTGTGCCACCACTGACATCTACACACGTGCATGTGCATGGCAGCACACACATACTCATGTAAACACACACATGCGTGCAAAACAAACACACATGCACCCAACAGTACACAAACATACATGTACACATTACACAATATAACACATACTCACACATGTAAACACACACAAAAACACACATGCACATAATACAGTACACACACTACACGATATAGTACACACTCACATGTAACTACACAAACATGCATGCAAACACAAACACGCATGCACACACACATAGCACCCACCCGCAGTACATGCACACATGTATACATTATGTACACACGTGCACACCACACACACGCACTCACACATGTAATTATGTGTGCACATACATACAAATCCAAACACACATGCACGCACATAGCACCAATACACACACCACGTGCATGCCTACATACAATGTACATACATGCACACATTCATTAAGTACACACATTATACAGTACCGATATTCACTATGTACACACAGTACATGGCTAATATATACTACATAAGCATGTACATATGTACACTGCAATACACACATGCATAATACATTCATACACATTCACATGCATACACATATGGTATATGTGTGCATGCATTTATAGCACACAGATACACAAACACATCTAGTACGCACATGCACAGCATACATGCACACAGGGACATGCGTGCACAGTACATGTGTTTAGTAGATTCATACACATACATATGGTATGTGCATGCATGTGGTTATAGCACACACATATACAAGCACATCTTATACACACGCACAGTATATATGTACACACAGGCACACACACACACTACACACGGGGTACACATGCATGTAGTGCACACCTACAGGCACATGTGTGTATGGTATGTACATGTGCTGCGTATAGTGAGCCACCTGTTAGGAATCTGCTCCCTCCTGTGGTCTTGGTAAACAGGCAGTCTCATTGTTGGAGGGGCCGGACTCCCCAAGTCTGTCTGTAAGCTGAGCCCCACGTGGATCTGGGATGTGGAGATCTGCTCCCAGGACGCAGGCACCGGGCTCAGGGTGTCCCGTGTCCCACCCCGCAGGGGTCAGAGCAAGCTCATTCTCCCCTTCACGGGGCTGCACGGGCGGGTTCCCACACGCTATTGGCAGTCCTGGGCAATTCCACGTATTTCCAGAGGAATTTTTATACTCAGCGTGTCTAATTCTCTCAGAGAGCCAGTTGTCTGACAGCTCAGTCACCCCGCGAGCGTGTCCCTGCCCGGGAGCCGACTCCCGGGGACACGCAGTCCTGCCTCTGATGACCAACTAGCAGCTGCATCCCCCCCGCCCCCCTCTAGGGACGGACCGGCGTGGGCTCGTCCTGGGCACCCGCCCGGGAGAGGTGCGGTGCGTGAAGTTCAGCCCGGACGACCAGATGGCTGCGGTGTGCGCTGGCAACAGGGTCCTGGTGCTGGACGTGCAGGTGAGAGGCGGCTGTGGGCGGCTGTGGGCGGCGGGGCCTCGCGGGGCCTCGCGGGGCCTCGCGGGCAAGGTCCACCTGCTCTTGTCGGCGGCCCTAATTGGGCGAGTTTCTGTACACACGTGAGGGGAGTAAGTGAGCACGCATCTGTGTCTTGCAATGGAGGCCCCTGGAGCCAGATGCTGCTGTCTCATGTGGATGGAGGCCTCGCCGTGACGCCCGGGGACCAGGGCACAGACATGCTCCGGAACACGGAACGCGGAACGCGTGCACTTCCCGGCCTTCTCTGTCAGAGAGCCTCACGGTGTGGGCCCTTCCCGCCTCTCTTACCAACACTTGCTTCCCCTTGAGAAGTGGACTTGCTCATTGATTCTTCATCGGGATTGGCTGACGTGGATGTGCTGCCACCCGCAGGTTCTGTGACCATTGAGTCTCGTGTTGGACCAGGAACGGCTTTTGGGCCCTGTTCCCTCGGACCCGTGGTCGCATGGGATGTGCTGTGGGGGCGCACTGTGGTGTCACGGGCGCAGTGACTGAGCACGCTGTTGGCCCCCCGAGAGCCCCTTCCGTGTCCACGTTAAAATCGTGGGGCAGGCAGGACAGAGGCGGGACGTTGTGTTGGTGGTTGTGGCGGGACCTGCTGTGTGCGGGCGGTGGGGGCACACCTGCCTTTGGACACGTCTCGGCTCTCGGGTTCTACGCTGGCGGCTCACCCTGGGGAAGGGCAGTGTCGGCGGTGACCTCACAGACGGAGGCGGGAAGTGTCCTGGGACGGGGCTGGGGCTGTGGACACATCCTTGTGGGAAGGGCCTGCTGTGGGTCGGCCTCGCTGTTGGTGGCCACCGGCTCCTGCGGCCCCAGACGCTGTGCTCAGCTGTCCGGGTGTCAGCTCCGTGCACGGAAGAGGGAGTTCTGAAGGGTCTATTTTAACGGAAACTTTTTTCTGCGAGACACAGGCGCCTTCTTAGCTGTCATTGCTGGGACATCCAGTGACTGGTCTCACTGTGCAACCCGCAGAGCTGGACCGTGCGCGCCGAGCTGGAGGGGCACCAGGGCCCCGTGACCGCAGCTGAGTTCTGTGCATGGCAAGTGCATGTGGTCGTCTCGGGGTCTGAGGACAGAAGCTTCAAGGTAGGGATGGCCCCGCCCGCAGACAGATGGAGCAGCGGCAGGGCTGCGATGTCTGCGCGATAGTTGCCCTCCTGACCTTCCGCCACTGTTTCAGCCAGGCCACGGCCGGTGTGGGAGCCGATGGCGCTCACAGTGCCCCTTCTGTCCCGAATTCCCACGTGGGCTCGAGGCATCGAGTCAGCTGGGTGCCTCCTCGGATCCAGGCCTCGGGGAGAAAACCGATTTCTCTCTGCGGCGTCAACGATGGCCCTGGAGCAGCAGAACCGTCGTCCAGTGTCAGGACTCAATCAGAACAAAACTGGCTCAAGAAGAAAATAAATTAAAATGCAAGCTCAGTCCCCATCGCAGTCCATGTCAGCCCGTGTCATGATGGCTGGTGACCAAGTGAGGACAGTCCCCGTGAGGGAGAGAGAGGAGGGCACTGACCCCACCTTCACGGAGGGACAGAGGGACGGCCTCACCTCCCGGTCCCCGGGGACGGTGCCAGGTGCAGCCGGGAGGGTGTCCCCCCAGCTCCCGGCGCCCTCTGCTGCCCACAGCGGTGCCCGCCGTGCTGTGCCCCCGCTCCTCTCTGGAATAATGGAGACTGGGCCTGCGGTGCCATAGCCGCACGGCCCTCGTGGAATTAAAGGAGCTGGGTGTTGGTGAGCACACGCCGCTCTCCCCGTGAGCGTGCAGAGCAGGTGGACACCCACTCACGTATGGCCCATAAGGCCCGCGTGAGGGTGCCCCTAGCCCCGCGGCTGGGCTGGTGCTGGGTGTCCGCCTCGCGCCTGGGCCGGTCTGGAAACGCGGTTTCCTAGGAGTCCACGTCTCACTGTGCGCAGTTCCCTTGTTTATCCTCCTGTCGCTGTCTGCTCTCAGGAAAGCACTTGCAGGGTAGCTTGTAGCTGCCTAGAGTGTTAGCTGAAGGGCCAGCAGCAGCGGCAGAGCCGCCCTCCTGACGCGCTGTGTCTGCCCTCAGGTGTGGGACTGTCGCACGGGGGCCTTGATGCACAGCTCCGCGGTGCTGACAGGTAACTGGCCCTTCTGTTTGTTCGTTCTGCCCGTGGCCACGCGTCTGCGCTCTCCTAGGGCAGGTGTGGTCGGCCAGTATCACCCCTCTAGCTGCCTCACTCCCACCGACTGTCTTCATTTTAGCTTTAAAGTCTGAGCGTGGCTGGGAGGTGTGGGGAGGCGTGGCCACGGCGCTGTCCCACAGAGCAGGGCACGGAGCTGCGTGTTCTCGGGACGCGTGCCCGGTGGGCCCAGGCATGCGGCCGGGTCGCCACACTCTCTCCTCAGTCCGTCCCCTTGGTCATGGCTGACACCGTCCACGGTCGCACGTGGCACCGGCGGTGGGGCAGGGTGCCGGCGTGGGTCTCCGTGGGGCCTGTGAGATGCGGGGCCGGGCGACCTCCATGCAGGGCCCCCGCGCCTCCTGGGAGTGGTTTCCTGGTCCCGCTAGGCCCAGCGCTTCTCTCCTGGGAAGGGAGCAGGGAAGCAGGTGTGGCCCTGACTCGGTGTCCCCCGAGGGCCACGGTCTGCTGGACGCGCTGCTGTCACACTCGGCGGCAACACAAGCAGGGCCAGAGTCCGGGCCTGGGGATCGCGCTGGAATGACTTTCCTGAAATTATGTGAAGTACCAGACTGTCCAGAAAACAATTACAAGCCTGGTTTTGGCATCATTTATAGTTTTTAGGCCATGGGGTGTTTTTTAATACCCATTTATCTTAACTCTCCTTCCAAATTCTTGGCAGTTTAGATGCACAATATGTCTTAAGTGAAATGACATCCTAGGCGGCAATTTAAAAAGATGCCATTTAATTGCTGTTTATCACGAATCCTTAGCTTCTCGGAGCCTGGCCACCCGGGGCCCGTCCGGGGGCGTCTGTGCTCCGCGCACTCGCTGTGCGGTCCCCTCGCGCCCCCCCCCACCCCCCGCCAGCGACTCAGCGGGGGCTTGAGTGACGTGGCAGAGGCACAGTCACCTGCCGGCCGGCGCTCAGGAGAGTTCACAGCTGTACTTGCTGTTTCTACTTTCTGTGCAGAAGTTATTTCAGAGCAGTTGGAACTGACTGAAGAAATAAGTGAAGCTGAGGGTTTTCTTCAAACTGTACCAGTGCCTTTGAGGGTAACGGTTCGTCTCTTCCTCTCACCAGCCTCCCCCCTCCTGAGCCTCTTCATCGATGGGGAGAGCCAGCAGCTGGTGGCCGGGGGCGCCGAGGGCCAGGTGAGGGCAGGGGTCGGGGCCTCCTGGAGCTGCACACCTGGCTCACCTGAGTGACCGCTGTCACCCTGCATGTCCCCGGGCTGCCCCGGGCCCTGGTGGTGTGCGCCTGGGGAGCCCGCCGGGGTCTGCAGAGGCCTGTGTGGTGCCCGCACCGAGACAGTGCCCTCAGCCACGGTCAGCAGGGTCCGAGGGGTGGGGCTCAGACCAGGGCAGAGGCTCGGGGACCCCAGGGCCATGCGCCTTGTCTCCCGTCTGCTCCCACCCTCGTCCCTCGCTGGGCTCTCCCTGCCTTTCCTCGCGCCCACGATGAGGGTGAGGCCCCGTCTCGTTTGCCAGCTGTGCATCTTCAGTTTGGTTGAAGGTCATCACTATCGTCATGTGACGCGTGTGGACCTGAGGAAAGAGACGGAGAGTTTCTACGCCAGGCGGCCAGGTGATGCCCCTGACCTCTCACCTCTGACCCCTGATGTGAGGCAGGAGGGGTCGCAGCAGGGTCAGGTCTGACCTCAGACCTCTGCAGGAACCACAGATCTGAGCGGGGGAGGGTAAGGGGGAGGGTCTAGTGAACGCTCCGCTCCTTCTGTGGGTGGTTGTCGTGGCGATGAGGGTCCAGGGTGAATGCCTTCCGGCCGCCATGGGTTTTCCTCGCTCAGATCCGGGTTCCACCTGGATGGGCCCCGCCCGCCCTGTTGAGTATCACCTGTCCCCCCGCCCAGGGCGCACTGTCCCACTGCTCTAGCCTCCTCGGTCTGTCAGAGGAGCTGCCTGTCCGGGGACTGGTTCTGCCTGTAGTCGGGCGGGGCCTCCTGCGGGACTGCTGTCCGAGGCTCCGAGCGCAGGCCCCCCTCCGCCGGCACGCCGAGGGCAGCGTAGGCCCAGTTTGCATTTCTTGCTTTTTCCCGGATGACTCTAGCCATTCCTCTTAAAATGGCCAGAAATTGCCTTTTACCAACATGTCTACCTTTTCGAATGCTTTATGTCTTGGCTGTTGTGATTTCTTCTGTCAGAGCCCATTTATCCTGAAGCAAAGCTCAAACCACTGTAACCCACGGCGACCGTGCCCTCCCTCCCTCTGTGGCCTGAACTGGACGCCCGCGCCCTGCGGCCTCGTGACGGGGCGCTGCTTTCTCGTGTCCCCTGTGAGGAAGCAGCCTGTGTCCCTCGGCCCCGATTGGCCCACCGGCAGCACCTGTGTCTGCCATCCCCCCCCCGCTTCCCCTCCATGTGGGATTGTCACTGGCTCTTCCAGGAGAGAACGGGCTGGACAGAGGGGACGGGGTCGACGTGGCGCTCCCCGTCCTGAGCCTGGCGCGCTGCGATCTGCCGCCGGGCCTCGGCCCCGGGCATGGATGGTGAGTGTGGTCGCTCGGCCGGGCCCCAGGAGAAAACCTCTCCAGTCAGGTCCGTTTCTTAGGTGGTGGGAACGACACCGGTTACTTTAGTGTTTGTGTAGCTGTCGGTGATGTCAGCGTTGCGTATTTATGTCTTAAAGTTGGTCGACTTGGTCAATTATGTTCAATGTATTTGATAAGAGAAATGGGGTTATTTTATTTTGCTCATAAAATCTAGGCAGCTCTCGGCCTGTGTGGTGAGTGAAGGGAGCCGCAGTCCTAAGTCGTTCTACATGTGTGCGTGTGTCACGCGTTTAACATGGTCCTCGACGAGCTTACTCACCCGTGTTCGGTAGAAATGCTACAGGTACTTGGCAGCACAAGGAAGCCGCTGCTTAACTGGGATTAAAAGGGAGGTGGCGAGTGTGTCCACCTGCGGCACAGAGCGTGGGAGGTTCCGGACACGACTAAGGACTCGGCCCCCAGGAGGCAGGGGCGGGGGGCGGGGGGGCTGCAGCCCTGCCTGTGGCCTGGCTGGGGTGGCCCTGTCTGCCCAGACGCCCCTGCCTGGTGGCACGTGGCTGGAGGCCAAGCGGAGCAGTCGCCTGGCGGGCAGTTAGCTGACTGTGGGGCCTGAGGCCGTGGGCGCCCGTCCCAGGCAGCAGTGATGGGAGGGTCCGGACCGCGCCTCAGGGTCCCGTTTCCCCCGGGACAACTGGCTCGTTGCTCTGTGGTCTGGCCTTGGAGGTGAGGCCGCCAGGAATGAGTCCGGGGAGCTGGGCTGTTGGAGGTGCCTGGTGACCAGGCTGTGCCTGGCTTGGTCCTCAGGTGCCGGAGGGAGACTGTGGGCCTGAAGGCCCTGCATCCCCACCTGGCATAGCCAGCAGGGGGCGCACCCGTCACAGAGGAACTCGCATCTGGTTGTAAACGGAAAACTAAGAGGAAGCAGCAGAGCTGTGTGCCGCTCGCTGGGAGCTCTGCTGCTCTGGGTGCAGTTTCCTCCGGAGTTTGTTTCTCGCGTGCAAAGCTGCCTGCGGGCCGGAGGGCAGGAGCCTCACAGGGCCGCCTGCGCTGTCCTGCGGGGGACGCGCACTAACCTCTCTCGGCCTCGGGATGTCGCGGATCAGAGCTGAGTTGCTGGTCTCACGGAGACTGGATTCCAAGGACACCCAAACCCTTTGACACCAGCCCAGCCGTGGGTGCTCGTAGCTTGTCGCTCAGGCGGCAGCACATTCACCTGCAGCGGGCAGAGAGGCCCCGTGCGGTCTCCGCGGTTACGCTGCTCACAGGAGCGAGGGTGACCTCGGGGACGACACCGTGGAACTGAAGCTCACAAACGAGACCAGTCCACGTCTCTCTCTGAAGTCTTTCCCCGGACAGGACCGGCTGTGTGTGGGTCGGAAGCTCCGCTGGACTCTTCGTCCTGAACCTGGCGAGCTTTGAGCTGGAGGCTGCGCTGCGTTACTGGGGTGAGCGCGCGTTCAGACCGCCTTCGCTGTGCCTGTCACGTCACCTAATGTTATCTTTGACTGCTGTTGGGGAGTAAGTTTTAGGGCAGAAAGCCCTTAAATGTTGCTTATTTCTCTTTGTGGAAATTCAGAGTTTCGGAACCTCAGCATCCAGGTGGCCGGGTCGTGTGCCGTGATGAGCAGCCGTGGCAAGGTCAGTCCTCAGTGCTCCCGACCTTGGCGTCTGGGGTGTCCATCTGTCCGTCCGTCCACATGACTCGTGCTCCCTTTCCGTCACGTGTGACATGCCGGCTTTCCCATGAGGCCTTTGTGGGGATGTTGTGAGGAGCCACGGTGCTGTGCGGACTCCCCACCGGTCAGGCCGCGCGGCTGCTGTGAGGGACGCGGGCTCCCTGCGGGGACGGCTGTGTGCACTGCAGTGGGGCCTGCTCGTCCGTGATGGCGTCACAGTCACGTCTCATTCCGTCACCACCCGTCACAGGCCTTCTGCTTACTCGCTTCCATGTTTGGGAGTGAGGTCGCCGGCTTGGAGCTCGACCCAGCCGCTCTGGTGAGGTCCCAGCAGCCCCACCTGGGAACGCAGCTCTCAGTGCTGCCCAGGTGGGTGTGCCAGGTGGGTGTGCCAGGTGGGTGTGCCAGGTGGGTGTGGCAAGTGGGTGTGCTCAGCTGGGTGTGGCAGGTGGGTGTGGCAGGTGGGTGTGCCAGGTGGGTGTGCCAGGTGGGTGTGCCAGGTGGGTCTGCTCAGCTGGGTCTGGCAGGTGGGTCTGGCAGGTGGGTCTGGCAGGTGGGTGTGCCAGGTGGGTGTGCTCAGCTGGGTCTGGCAGGTGGGTGTGCCAGGTGGGTGTGCTCAGCTGGGTCTGGCAGGTGGGTGTGCCAGGTGGGTCTGGCAGGTAGGTCTGCCAGGTGGGTGTGCCAGGTGGGTCTGCTCAGCTGGGTCTGGCAGGTGGGTCTGGCAGGTAGGGGCTATATGTGTCCGTATATCAGTTGGCAGAATTCAGAGCAAAGTTCAGTAAACTCCCACCTATTCTTCCCTTAAGTTTGTTTTAATGTGAAACACTGTTGTATTTCAGGATAGAATGCAGATTATAAAACAGTGTTTTTATTAAAATACAGATTTACTTCTTGGGAAGATAAGAATGAGCTTGAGGGTTTGTCGCTCCTCTCAGCTGCAGGCCACGCCTGCAGGGACTGGTCTGCGACTGCCCTCAGGCCTGTGTTGTCTCTGTTTTCAGCTCTGGTGTCTCACCAACCTCCCCTCTGTATTTCGGAGTCGTTGAGGCGACACGTGTCAAGCCGGCCGGCCACCAGCAAGCCGGTCAGTGTGACCCGAAATGTGAACATGAAAATGCAGACGTGGTTCTCGTTAGTGTCGTGCTGCCTGGGGGTGGGTCTGTCCGGGCGCCTTTGTTCCTGCCCCTCCCGTGTTTCTATGCGGGGAACGTGCTAGGTTTCTTCTCCTGAACTGCGTACAACTCACAGGAACTCAGGAACTGCTGCTTCTCAGGGTCCAGCAGTGCGGGCTGTGGGCGCTGGGATATGAAGGATCATGAGATGTTTTTTCTCGTTTCTCTAACTGCCTTGCCAGCTACTCAGAGCTCCCTGCGGGACCAGCCCCTGGTCTTCCACAGCCGCGTCCGGTCCTCCGGGTACACGGCTGCACCCCAGTGAGTAGATGGCTCATAGCTGCTCCCACGGGAGCAGCAGGGCAGTGACGGTAGCTGCAGCCTCGTGTGTCCTGAGGGCCACCCACAGGGCGGGAGACGGGAGACGGGGACGGGAGACGGGCGGGCGCCGCAGTTAGAATGGGGTCAGCCCCTCATAGACGTGCAGCAGCTGCAGGGCCAGCCTGCTGAGTGCTCACTGTGCACCGGCCCCTTGGCCCCAGGGTCCTTGCCTGGCCGCAGTGGTTGTGACTGACCACCTGTGAGGAGGGACATGGCCTGGGGCCTGACCGCACTGTCCCCCCCAGACCGCAGCCTCGCTCTGACCACGGTGTTAACATCGCTACACCCAGAGCTGGGGCGCAGCAGGGCTGTCTGAGGGCCGAGTGGGAGAGGCGGGCTGGGAACTGGGGCTGGCGAGGACTTCCAGGTACAGCAGCCACGGGTCCCAGTGCTTCAGGGCCCGCGTGTCTCAGAAGCAGGCGCTGCCCCTCAAATCTTGACCCATTGTCTGTCTGAACCCCATCACGAAACAGCCTGTGAGCGGGAAGCCTGGGGGCCCTGGTGGACTCGTCCCCGCTGACTCCCCTCTGCCATGCTCCCCTGATGCCCCCTGCAGCCACCCTCTGGGCTCCCCGCCATCCCTGCTGCTGCTCCCCTCTGTACGACGTTCCGCCTCCGGCCCCCGCCCAGCCCTCTGGCTCCTCCGCTGTGGCCTGACCACGACGGCATGACCAGCGCCGTCCGTAGAAGTACACTGCTGCCCGGTACAGTTCGTTTCCCAGCACTGCTGGCCAGTGCTGACGAGTCTCAGAGTCCAGTCCCTCCGCGTGTGACTGCCTGGGGACGTGACGGCACGTGTGCATGGCTGTGCTTCTCACTGTTCTCTTAAGCAGCTGAGGCCCGTCACCTCGGAAGCTGACGTGAGCGTTTCCTTCCCGCAGTGTGACCATGTTCTCACCCAAGACCAACGTCAAGAGTGGCTGTAAGAGACCTTCACGACGCAGGAGCACTCACACCTGGTGGGCAGCTGGCTGACCTTCCGAGTAAACTTGGTGATTTGGAGAAACCCTTTAAACAGTTCACTGACTTTTCACACAAGTGCAGACCTGTGTGTGTCTGTGTGTACGTACACATGTACGCAGGCATGTGCACACATTGATGTATGTCCTTCAGTCAAAGTTAACTCTGATGTACGTACGTGTGTACAGAGAAGTGTGCACCATCGATGCATGTCCGTCAGCCCGTCCCTGGTTTCTTTTGAAAGCTGGGAAGGTGCTGATCTGCTCACGATGGAAGCAGTCAGTGTGAGGGAGACACGACCCACAGGGTCTAAATCCAGAGCAGAACCGACCTGCCCTTCCCTGAGCCGTCACGGTGCCCGCCAGGCCCCTTACATGTGGTCAGTGCTCGGTGTTTGTGCTTAAACACCTGCATGGTGGCACGAAGGGATGCTAGTCTTTTGAGAGTCCTTTCGTGATCCGGGAAGTCAGAGTTGATGTGCGTCTGCACCGTGTCTGCTGGGATGGAGTCGCACAGGAACGGGGGATCCAGGCCGTTTATTGCCCGTCTCACCTTGAGCCCCTCCTGACCTTTGTCTTCTCTGCCTCCTCAAGTCAGCAGTGCCCTTCGGACAGCCCTCCGCCGACCCAGCTCCGCCGGCGGCTGGCTGTGGCCCAGGGCCCGGTGGCCGTGCGCTGCGTGCAGTTCTCAGGTACGGCGTGGGGAGGTGCTCACTGCCCGTGGCCCTCGTGCATAGAGTTTAAGCGACCTCGCGACCTCTCGACCTCGGTGACCTGGAGCCGCAGGGCAGTGCTGGTTTAGACTGAGACCAGCACTCGTCCCCCGTGTGTGGGAGGAGCGGGTGCAGAGCCCGGCCGCACAGCCGGGGCTCCGTCCGCCTTTTCCTACATGAGGGCCCGGGGGAAGGCTGCTCGAGGGTCTGTGTGTGGAGGAAAAGCAGCCCCTCCCCGGTTTCCTGGGGGGCGGAGGAGCCCATGGGCGAGGCCTGTGTGTCCGTCGGCGCTGTCCCTCCCGCGGCCAGGCCGCTCGGCTCTGGCAGCTGTCCTGTCTCAAGGGCATCGAGACCCCTCCCCAGACTCCCCTCCTGGCCTCCGGCATTTTCCTAATGAATTTGGGAGGAGAGAGGAGGCGGCTCTCCTACAGCAGCTCCCGGTCTCACTGATCTCCGCTCCTTTCAGAGTAAATGCTGGACCCAGGCCCTGCCCTCGGTCCGCGTGGACGGGGGCCTGGCCGGTGCTGCACCCGGGCCGCCTCCTCCAGTGTGTGACCAGCCGCTGCCCGAGTACCACTGGCGGATCCGGGGATACTGACAGCCATGCTGAGTCCCCTTTGCTTTTCATGCAATTCCAGCCAAACACGCTGTAGGGTAACTGGGGAGGTTAGAGCTGCAGGTACTGTCCCCCCCAGACCGCAGCCTCGCTCAGTGAACGGCACGTCTTTGTGACGTTTGACGTGCTTGCTACTGAGCGTGGGACTGTGAGGTAGGACCCGCCATCTGAACGCCCTGGAGGAAGTCGTAGCTGATTTCTGCCTCCCCTCAGGGAAACGTGAGACGGAACTGCTCAGCAAACATGGCGCTTACACGCCTGCTGGGGCAGGCCGACGGCAGGGGCCCAGGGCGGAGCTGTGGTCCAGGGAGCTCTGGGCTCAGACCTGCGTTGGCACCTCAGCCTCACGTCCTCAGCTCCCTGTGGACGAAGCCCAGCAGCCTCAGGGCTGGGGTTCAGCCTCAGAGGAGCCGGGACCTGCTCGTCTCGGATGCTGTCGCTTCCCGAGGGGACGATCCAGTCACCTGAACTTCGTCTGCTTTCTCGAGCAGGAGACGGGCGCTGGCTGGCCTGTGGCCTGGCCGACCACCTGTCCCTGGTCTTCGATGCCCATCTAACTGGAGCACCTGCGGTTTTCTCAGGTAAGACGCGGCCACCCTGGTCTCCGTGAATTCACGGGTGGGTCTCTCCAGCCTGGAGTTGGTCGCTGAGGCCACTTCCGTTCCCTTTGAGACAAGACCAGAGTAGAACCCGACTCGAGTCGGGGGAGGAGGCAGTGAGGTTGCCCCATTGGCCTCCGCTGGGCCTGCCCTCCACCCAGAGTGGGGTCACCTGTGGGCCCAGAGCTGCGGCCGGAGCCCAGTTACATGTGGTGACTTCCCGTGGGCGGGCGTCCCTCTGACGTGTGGCCTCGTCGGCTCTTTGCTGAGTGTGGGTGAGGGAGTCGGGGCGACCTGAGCCAGGAGAGGGAGCCGCTCGGCTGGAAAGAGGGTGCATGTGGAGGCCCCGCAGCTGGACGGCGGGTGGGGCTGCCCTCCCCTGGGCTGTGTGGTGGCAGCACCTGGACCTCCGGGCACCCGGGCACCTGGGCACCTGGGCACCTGGGCATCTAGGCACCTAGGCACCTGGGCACCTGGACCTCCGGGCACCCGGGCACCTGGGCATCTGGGCACCTGGGCATCTGGGCACCTAGGCACCTGGGCACCTGGGCACCTAGGCACCTGGGCACCTGGGCATCTTGGCACCTGGGCACCTAGGCACCTGGGCACCTGGGCACCTGGGCACCTGGGCATCTTGGCACCTGGGCACCTAGGCACCTGGGCACCTAGGCACCTGGGCACCTGGGCACCTGGACCTCCGGGCACCCGGGCACCTAGGCACCTGGGCACCTGGGCACCTAGGCACCTGGGCACCTGGGCACCTGGGCACCTAGGCACCTGGGCACCTAGGCACCTGGGCACCTGGGCACCTAGGCACCTGGACCTCCGGGCACCCGGGCACCCAGGCACCTGGGCACCTGGGCACCAGGGCACCAGAGCACCCGGGCACCTGGGCACCTAGGCACCTGGGCACCAGAGCACCCGGGCACCTGGGCACCAGAGCACCTGGGCACCCGGGCATCTAGGCACCTGGGCATCTAGGCACCTGGGCACCAGAGCACCCGGGCACCTGGGCACCTAGGCACCTGGGCACCTGGGCACCTGGGCACCAGAGCACCCGGGCACCTGGGCACCAGAGCACCCGGGCACCTGGGCACCAGAGCACCTGGGCACCCGGGCATCTAGGCACCTAGGCACCTGGGCACCAGAGCACCTGGGCACCTGGGCACCAGAGCACCCGGGCACCTGGGCACCTAGGCACCTGGGCACCAGAGCACCTGGGCACCTGGGCACCAGAGCACCCGGGCACCTGGGCATCTAGGCACCTGGGCACCAGAGCACCTGGGCACCTGGGCACCGGAGCACCTGGGCACCCGGGCACCCGGGCACCCGGGCACCTGGGCACCTGGGCACCAGAGCACCTGGGCACCCGGGCACCCGGGCACCTGGGCACCTGCGCACCTGGGCACCGGAGCACCTGGGCACCTGGGCATCTCGGCACCTGGACCTCCGGGCACCCGGGCACCCGGGCACCTGGGCACCTGGGCACCAGAGCACCTGGGCACCTGGGCACCTGGGCACCAGAGCACCTGGGCACCAGAGCACCTGGACCTCCGGGCACCCGGGCACCTGGGCACCTGGGCACCTGGGCACCCAGGCACCTGGGCATCTAGGCACCTGGGCACCTAGGCACCTGGGCACCTGGGCACCCGGGCACCCGGGCACCTGGGCATCTTGGCACCTGGGCACCTAGGCACCTGGGCACCTGGGCACCTGGGCACCTAGGCACCTGGGCACCTGGACCTCCGGGCACCCGGGCACCTAGGCACCTGGGCACCTGGGCACCTGGGCACCTAGGCACCTGGGCACCAGAGCACCCGGGCACCTGGGCACCAGAGCACCTGGGCACCCGGGCATCTAGGCACCTGGGCATCTAGGCACCTGGGCACCAGAGCACCCGGGCACCTGGGCACCTAGGCACCTGGGCACCTGGGCACCAGAGCACCTGGGCACCTAGGCACCTGGGCACCAGAGCACCCGGGCACCTGGGCACCAGAGCCCCTGGGCACCCGGGCATCTAGGCACCTGGGCATCTAGGCACCTGGGCACCAGAGCACCCGGGCACCTGGGCACCTAGGCACCTGGGCACCAGAGCACCTGGGCACCCGGGCATCTAGGCACCTAGGTACCTGGGCACCAGAGCACCTGGGCACCTGGGCACCAGAGCACCCGGGCACCTGGGCATCTAGGCACCTGGGCACCAGAGCACCTGGGCACCTGGGCACCTAGGCAGTGGTGCGGAGCCTCAGCTGCCATTACCAGCGACCATTGTCAGCTCAGCAGCAGCGAGATGGAAACTCCCTGAAGGCCACCAGGGGGCAGCAGAGCCATCTTTTCTTGGGTCCTGTCAGAACTGATCAGAACCAATCAAATCAGACCTCTCTCTCCCTGGTCCCCTGGTCCCCTGGTCCCCTGGTCCTGTCCCCCCGCCCCCGCCCCCCCCCCCCCCCCCCCCCCCCCGTCTCCTTTAGGTCACGATGGGGCAGTGAGCGCCCTGGGCTGGAGCCACGACGCCCGGTGGCTGCTGTCGGCCTCCCTGGACGGGACCCTGAGGGTGTGGTCGGCCTGCAGCCGGGAGCCCGCCCTGTGCCTGGTAAGGGGTGATTCCTGGCGGTTTCGGAGCCAGCCCTGCCACCTCGAGGTCAGGGAGGCCCAGTGGGGCAGGCGACCCTGCTCCACGCCAGGAGGCGGGAACGAGGAGACCAGGAGTTTGCTCAGGCTCTGACGTTAGTGGCCGAGCTGTTCTTACACACGGTGGGCACACGTGTGACACACACACACACACACAGTGAAACATGCCTTTCATTTGTTAAGGTCTCAGGATGGCAAAGCTGTTAACACTGAAACACTGGGGACTTTAGATGTACGCTCAGTGTGTGCGGGGGGGAGGGAGGGCAGTGACAGCGGCCCAGGGCCTGGAAGTGGAGCAAGTGCCTTTTGGGGAGAAAACATCTTGTTTCAGTGAATCCGCAGGTCGTTCGGAAGCGGAACGGTAGGACAAGAGGGGAGAGTGACAACAGGACACGAGAGCCGTGCACTGCCAGCCTGCAAGGCTCATTGCAGGAAAGGGCGGCGCCAGGAGGCCTGGGGGGAGGGGGGCACAGGCCCGGTGCGGGCTCCGGGGTCGGGCGGTGTCACGGCCACGTGTGGGCTGTGCAGTGTGAGCGTGGGCCCCTCACAACTACATTTTAAAACCTGTATAAGGTTTTGGTTTTAACAAAATCCTTGATACTTAATATCTTTGCTGCCAAGTTTTATGTCTTTTGTTTTAAAGTTTTCAATGGCCAGACCTCAAAACACTCATGACAGGAAAATCTAGTCATATAACATCTTTTAGAAGAAGGGGGAGAAGAGACAAACATCGTGAATTGGTTGAGCAGAGACTGTTTAGCATTTAGAACAGGTGGGCGTCGGGTGTAAAGATGGAAGAACGCCGGTTAGAGTAGCGGCGTTTATCCCAGTGGGATAAGCATGAGGGCAGCGTGAGGGTAGCGTGCGGGTAGCGTGAGGGTAGCGTGAGGGTAGCGTGCAGGTAACGGCTGTGACATGCTTACAGGGCACAGACGTGTTCCCGGACCCTGTGCACCACGCGCAGTTCTACTACCTCGATTCGTTCGTGCTCGTGTCCTCGGGCCCCGAGTTCCAGCTGCTCAGGCACCACCTGGACACCCGCAAAGATGAGATCAAAAGGTGGGCGGCCCGTCCGGAGCCACGTCTCCTGTGGTGGGAGGAAGCGTGTTTCAGCGATCGGTGACGTGTGAGGCAGTGTCTACATTTAAACACAGTTTTCATCCAAGGGGCCTCACGTTACCGCGGTGTGTGTGTGTGTGTGGGCCGGGGCAGGGGCTGCCTCCTGCTTCCACGCCCGTCCTGAGCCTCATTCCCAAGCCTAGGACTCTGCCCACTTTGCCCTGGAGTCTGAGCTGCCCCTGCGGTCCCCCAGGCCTCCATGCGTGGCTCTGCATGTCCTGGCCCAGACCCCCCCCTGCACTCACCTGCCGTCGAAGGTGCGGGCTGATGGCCTGCCTCGTCCTCACTGAGCCCCCAGCAGCTTTGCCCCGTCACCTGCTGGACCTGCCAGTGCCCCGGGCCTCCCCCACCGGAGCCAGGCTGGCCAGCGTGACTCAGCCACGCTTCCCTGGGACTGTGCTCCGCGCCGTCCTCGCCACGGCTGAGACGCGTGTGAAACCTCTAGGGAACATCAAGCTGTCGTGTGTGACGGGAGCACAGTCACTGGTACTGTGGGGTGCCTCCGAGGCCTGCGGTTACCGTAGAATTGGGAGCCAGTGTGCGTTCTCACGGACGGCAGTGCTGTGTTTGTGGCTGAGATGGCGGTAGTTTTCATGAAGTCGTAAAGTTAGTCAGGTGGCTGGCTCACATTCCCTCGTCCTAAAACGTGATCATATCAGGGGATGTGAACGCTTCTTACATGTCCAGCGTTTCACAGGTAGGACGCTTAGTTGTGGAGGGAAGCAGACACTGACATCTTGTCTGTTCCAGATACAAACAGAGGAGCCGGTGCACCCGCGTGGTCCGGCTCCCCACGACGGGGGCCGCGGAGATCACCGGCCTGTCGGCCGCCAACGAGTTTTATTCCCGTATCCTTTCTCCTGTCCCGAGGGCTGCGGCCGGAGCCCGGCCTCCGCACACAGCTGAGCGTCTCAGCTCCGCCCCGCGTGGCACTGCGGAGCCCAGACTCTGGTGAACTGACTCTGAACAGTGTGACAGCTCGTCTCAGCAGTGGGGGGCCCTTCAGGACAGAAATGGGGCGCGGCAGAGCCTCTGACCAGCAGCGGCACGCGGTGTTGGCTCCGCGTCTGGGACCGCGTGACTTCGTGCAGGGCCAGACCCACCCCAGGGGCCTCGAAACAGCTGCAGTTCAGGGGGACATAACACAGAGCCCAAAGCTTTCCTTATTTAGTCTGTAGGGCTAACATCAGCCCTTTTCATTAAAAAGCATCCATTTAAAATTACTTGGAGGCAAAAATCAAAATCTTCAGGAATCTATTTTGTAACATTTTAATTTACTCAGAGGCCTCATTTAATTCTTTTGAAGAGTTCTGTAGTTGAAATTTCATAAGGACTGGCCTTTGGTATTAGAAGGTTCTAAAATATTCTGTTAATATGCGTTATTTTTAGTCTAGAACCTTTTGCTAAAAACAGAACAAACAGCCTCCTGCAGAAGTGTGCTGTTGGCCTGCGGTTCCCCACGTGAAGGTTCTGCTCTGCTGTCCGCGTGGGGCCCATGATCAAACCCCTGCCCTTTCTCCGATGCGCACGTCTCAGGACTTGGGTAGATTTTCCTGCCGTCCTGGCTAAGCACTGGCAGTTGGGTAGTTCATAGGGTCACGTGACCCCTCAGAGCCCACGGAGTTGGTCACACTCACCTGTGATGTGTCCCGGACAAGGCCACGGGGCCACTGCCCAGCCTCAGACCGGTCCGAGCCAGCCCCTCCCCCTGCACACGCAGCCGCGCAGCTGAGCTTCTCCAATTGGAGTATTTCCCAGGCGCCTTGACCCTCATTTATCTCATGGTGGAACTTGGTCTTTCACCTCGAAATCTGCTCTGCCCGGGCCTCCCCTTTGTCCTCAGTCCCCCATCCCCCACCCCGCTTAGAGAGGCGGGGCCCACGTGGGGAGCGGGCTGAGACCCCAGCTCTGTGGACGTAGGCGTTCCCTAACGGAGCCCAGACCTGGTGCTGGCCGCCAGCCGGAGCAGGACAGTGGAAGTTTTCGACCTCAACGCAGGCCGCAGCGCCGCCGTGATCCAGGGGGTCCATTCCCGGCCCCCCCACCAGATCTGCCAGAACCAGGTGAGTGAGGCTGGGCCTGCACATCGTCTGTGAAACGCCACGTCCAGGGCTGTCACTGATGCAGTTGTGAGATGCACTTTCACGTCTCCCACCAAATCCAAGGCGAGTCCTGTCGACCAGGAAGTCGTTCTGAGCCTGGATGTGGGCGCTGGAGGCATTTTCACGCCATCAGGGGTGAATATTGGCGCGTTGGGCTGTGATGGTTGCACGGCCTCTTTGGAAGCCTGGGGAGGGTCGGGCAGCCCTGATGGTGGAGTGATGGCCGTGCAGGCACCGCAGGAGCGCGGGGCAGCCACCGGGCCAGCAGCTCCCATCAGGACCGGCTGGTGGTTTTGACACGCCCACAGCAGGGCTCCGGCTCGCGGGGGAGCCGGCCTTCAGGTGGAGGCCTGTTGCACAGTCCGCTCAAAGGACACATTGTTACTCAGAGCAGCACCGGGAGCCTGGCGCCAACTCCGCCTGGACTGCAGCCGCAGTTCTGCCTCTGGTGCACCTGGCGTGTTCCAGGTTGGGCCGAATGAATGTATAACCCGAAGTCCGGCCGTGACCCTGGGAACCGCCCCGTGTTTGTGCGTGAAGTCTGCGGGTCACAGGCTGTCATCCAGGCGTTGGTGCCTTGTCTGGGTCCCTCCCTGCACAGCACATCTGAGAGCTGGTGTGAGCCGGAGGGTGCTCCTTCGGCTGCTGCCCTGGCTGGATGGTGCCGAGGGCTCGGGCCACAGGGAGGTTTTCCCGGGCGCAGTGACCGGGCCAGAGGCAGGGCCTCAGTGACCAGTGCGCAGGGGACGCATACGGACGTCCCCGAGTCCTCACCAGGCGCTAGGGCCTGTGATCGCAGATCGTCGAACACGGATGGTGACCTGTGCTCTAAAGTGCACCCTGGAGAGCTAGTACCTCAGTCCTGCGGCCTTTCTCCCGGGCTTTCCAGAGCGGCACACGCACGTCGCTGAGCTTAAGGTCAGAGTGCTCCACTGGGGATTGTCCACAGGGAGCTTTGGAGTCCAATAAGAAATTGTTGTAAGTAAGGACAAAGCTGTGGGCTTCTCATGATGACCTTGGCTGCGACCTTGTCGGCTGTCGGCAGCGTGATGGTGACCAGCTCCGTCTCAAGATACACCTGCTCTCCCCTTGCACCATAGGGATCGTCATTCACGACCCAGCCACCTCAGGACTATAACCTTTTCGCAACCACCGCCGTGGGCGACGGGGCCCGGCTGTGGGACCTGAGAACCCTGAGGTGAGGCCGTCGTTCTGTGCAGGGGCAGGTGTGGGGGGGGGTAGATGGCGGGGGGGGCAGGTGTGCGGGGGGCAGGGGTGTGGGGGCAGGTGTGGGGGGTGCAGATGGGGGTAGATGGTGGGGGGGCAGGTGTGCGGGGGGGGACAGGTGTGGAAGGGCAGGTGTGGGGGGGCAGGTGTGTGTGGGGGGCAGGTGTGCGGGGGGGGACAGGTGTGGAAGGGCAGGTGTGGGGGGGCAGGTGTGTGTGGGGGGCAGGTGTGCGGGGGGTAGGTGTGGGGGGCAGGTGTGTGGGGTGCAGATGGGGGTAGATGGCGGGGGGGGGGCAGGTGTGGAAGGGCAGCTGTGTGGGGACAGGTGTTCGGGGGCAGGTGTGTGTGGGGGGACTAGGGGAGGCCAGACCACAGGGCGTGTGTCTATTGAAGCGCACGCTGTGAACTCAGAGGGACAAGGTTGGGGAGTCTGTTCACACTGACCCTTCTCGGAAAAGTGATTTATACCCAGAATCGGTCACAGAATGTGGAGAAAGCACAGCTCTGGTCTTCCCTCTGGGTGTGGCTCTGGCTGTCCCAAAAGGTGGTGGCGATTTTTTTCAATAAACCCAGCTCCATTCCCTTACTTTTGTTTTAATTTTTTAAAAAAATATATTTCTATTGATTTCAGAGAGAAAGGGAGAGGGAGAGGGAGAGGGAGAGGGAGAGGGAGAGATAGAAACATCAGTGATGAGAGAGAATCACTGATCGGCCTCCTCCTGCTCGCCCCACACTGGAGATCAAGCCTGCAACCTGGGCCTGTGCCCTGACCAGGAATCAAACCATGACCTCCTGGTTCACAGGTCGACGCTCAACCACTGAGCCACGCTGGTGGGGCTGCTTTTGTGTTTTTGGTGTTTTTTTTTGACAATAAACAAATCTTATGTAGCTCTTTAACAGTTGGTTGTAAAATTTAACCAGCCTTGATACAATGTTGCACCTTCCAACAACCTTTGAATTATTGATTCAAATAATTTATGATTTTAAAAGTAGGTTTTTGTATTTTTAAAGATCTCCAGAATATACTTATCACTTGGTAGTCTTCACGTATAAAAGTTGGGTTATGGTTAGTTTGGCATCCTGGAGACTTTGGAAGTCTTTTGCTTACTGTTGAGGGTCTCTAGAATAACCTCAGTGTTCAATCTTCACAAATAAAACCGTTCTTATCAGTTTGTTCATTTTTGTGAAGAAAAGCAACAGGTCAGTATCCTAATTTGGGTTAAAAATGAAAAAAATCATTTTTTCTCCTGGTGTTTCTTTTATTTTCCTCGTAGGTGTGAGCGCCGTTTCGAAGGACACCCGACCCGCGGCTTCCCGTGTGGGATTGCCTTCAGCCCCTGCGGGCGTTTCGTGGCGTGTGGCGCGGAGGACAGACATGTACGTGCCGGTCTTAGTCCCAGGGGTGGACGTGCCTGTGGAGAGGGCGATGTGGGTGCACAGCAGGGTGAAGCAGCTGACGCTGGAGGCTGTCGCAAGTGTAAGAGCAGTGGCGTGAGGTGCGAGAGGTCGTCCTGGTATTTTTCGTGAAGCAGGGACTTGAAACACCGTTGCTCGTTCATTCCTTCCTCACTCAGTGACTTACTGTGTGTGACATGCTGTGTTTTCTTGGACCTTCCAGATAGTAACATCTATATATATAAAAGCCTCAGTGACCATTTGACTGGTAGCTATGACACGCACTGACCACCAGGTGGCAGACGCTCAACACACAGGCATGGAAACATGGAACAGACTGATGAATCTCAGAGGGAAGGGGGGAGGGGGGAGGGTGGGAAGAGATTAACCAAAAATCTTATATGCATCCTAGAGACCCGGTGCGCAGATTCATGCACCGGTGGGGTCCCTGGGCCCGGCCTGTGGAAATCGGGCTGAAACGAGCAGTCCGACATCCCCCAAGGGGTCCCGGATTGCCAGAGGGCTCAGGCCAGGCCGAGGGACCCCACTGGTGCACAAATCTGTGCACTGGTAGCCGGGGCTGTCATAGCTACCAGTCATACCTTAGGATGGATTTGGAACAAATACTAATTTATGTCCGTTTGTCTTTAACATATTTGGGAAGGTCTGTGTAGTGTCTTAGGAATGTGGTAACAAATTACCCCACACTCAGCAGCTTCAAGCAACAGACCCTGGTCCCCGCAGCCTGGAGGCCCTGGGTCTCACTCAGGTGCTGGGACGATCGGTCTCCCTCCCCCTCCACTCCCGCTCCTGGAGGCCCTAAGGAGGGTCTGGCCCACCTTGGCCTGGGCTTCTCTCCAGCCTCTGCCCATCCTCATCCTGCCCCCTCCTTGAGGGTCTCGAGTCTCACTCTCCCCTCTCATATGAGGACACCCCAGAGCCACAGGAGCTGTCCCTGCGGCACCTCCTCTCAGAGCACGGCCCTGTGCCCCGAGCAGGCTGCCGGCCCCTAGCCCTGGCCTCCTGGCCTGTGGAATTGGGACAATAATACCGTTTTCTTCATCTGGCTGTGGAGAGGACTAGGTGAGGCAGGTGTATAGAAGTTGGTGCTCAGTACATGTCTGCTGCTGTTACCAACCTCTGTACTTCATAGTCAGAAACAGCAGATGCAGCAGAGGGGTCAGTTTCCCGCGTCTGTGTAACCTGGGCCGCAGGCGGGGAGCCTGGGCCCTGAGGAGCCTCCAGAAGTGAGGACGTGGTCATTGGGTCAAAACGAGAGATGACCCCCCCGTGGCAGCCAGGGCCGTTTGGAAGCCCCTTGGGCTGGGCGGGGATCTGAGGGACCCGGCCTCCCTGCGCTGGAGCCTGGGCTCCTCACCGCCGACCGTGCTGCTGGCGCCCCCTCCTGGCCACCGCTGAGCTGCTTGCTGGACACAGTGTCCGTCCTTCCTCCCCGCACCCCAGGTTGGCGGTTCCTGTTGGCGCTGAGTTGGCACCAGGCACCACCAGTTGAGAGGCTGGGATACAAAGCCTGACTGTCCTTAAAATCACCCCAAACAGAGCCTGTCTTTGAAACGGCTCACAGTGGGGTCTTGGGCAAGGCTGCTGCGTGCGATAGAAACCCCTCACCTTGGCCTCCTCGTTCGCTGACGGCTGGCTCACCACCGAACACCTGCGGCCTTGTCTTGCAGGCGTACCTGTATGAAGTGGGCTCCAGCACCTTCTCCCACCGGCTGCCGGGGCACACGGACACGGTCAGCGGGGTGGCCTTCAGCCCGTCCGCCCCTCAGGTACAGCCTCTCTCCCCACAGGTCTCCCTTCCTCTTCCGTGTCTCTCAGACTTGTTTTGGTGAGTTTTGTGTTATTTAAGACCACGGGCCCGTTGTGATCGCGTGCAGGCTGACAAGCCTGAGGAAGAAAAGCCTCGGGGTCTCCTTTTGCGCGAAGGGCTCCGCACGCGGTGCTGCTGGACAGAGCGTGGCTGGACCGGGCAGCTCTGGGAGCCCCGAGCCAGTCGGTGGCACTGAGGTGGACACACGTGCAGGACCAGGGCGGGAAGGGGAGGAGGGGGACCCCAGCTCAAGGAACTGGCACGATTGGGAGAAAAGATTAAGAGGAAATGACAGCGGCTGCAGATCAGCCGAACAGAAGTGCATGGGCTTGTGTTAAAGGGCAGAGGGAGGTGTTTCAATAGAAGATGTAAAAATATGGAGCATTTGGGAATATTGGTTTCATTCTGCTCCTTACGTTTGAAGCTGTGACTCGGAGAACATCATCGTGCGTGTGCTGTGTGCACCGGAACTGCGGGCGCTGCTCTGCGGGCTGCTCGCTCGCTCGCTCAGGCGGGTCCTGTCCGTGCAGGGCAGGGGCAGTGTCTGCGCCACATTGGCCGTCCTCCTCTAGTAAATGTGGGAAAATGCATCAAGCTTGTCCTGCCGGTGACCACAGGTCCTGCCGGGACCCCTTGGGGGTGGGGGACAGAGCTAACCTCCGAGGGGGCAGGAGGAGGGGCGGAGAGAGGTGGGCCCTGGGCGCCCAAGAGCAGCAGAGGCCCAGCAGCCCCCAGCGCGCTGCCCTGCCCTCGGCTGCGAAGGTGGGACCCAGTCCTGCCCCGCAGGGCGCTCCTGCCCAGCTCTCCTGCGGCCTCGGGAGACAGGGCTCGCCCTGTGAACATCCCGCCACAGGGATGTGAGTCTCCCTCCACCTGGCAGGGAAGGTCCTTTAAATTCCTTCCAATGCAGCCGACCTGTGATTGGAAAATAGGTGTTCTTTCCTCGCGGTTTGGATTTTAAATCTTAAAATAAGGAACGAAAAACTCATTTTGATTAAACTCAGCTCTTAAAAATTATGTTGATGGGAAAGATTTTTGCTGCCACATCTACTGGACCAGTTTTTCCTGCCTTTCTACCTCTTGACTTTGGCCTTGAGTTCCACATTATTGAAATGTGCCCGGCATTCTCCGTGGAAACAGCTTGGAGAGCTCGCAGGCACCGGTGGGGCCGACGCCAGTTGGGAACAGGCCAGTCGTGTCTAATGTGGCGGCCGAGCACGAGAGGCGCCCAGGGTCCCTCTCCACCCCAAGTGTTTGCTCCTCTCAGACCCGTGTGTGCCCCTGGCTGCCCTCAGGGGGCGTGGCCAGCACTCACAGGGGTGTGGCCACCACTTGCTGGGGCGTGGCCACTGCCGGGTGGGGCGGGGAGGGGGGGATGACTATCACTGTAGGCCTGTTCCTCCTGTGCTTAGTAGACACGTGTCCTCTGTGTCCGAGTCCGTGGCTCCCGCGCTGGCTGCACTCTGGGAAGCTTGCTGAGCCAGTGCCCTGCGCTCTGGAGACCCCTGAAGTCGAAGTCTCTGTCCTGGCCATGGGCGGCCGGGGTGGCTTCCTGCCGTAGCTTGGTCTTTGCTTGGTCTTTGCTCGCGCCTCTGCTGCCTCTGTGCCCCCGGCCCTGTTTCTCTGCTGTCCCTCAGCCTTTGCCAAATGCTCCAACTCTGTCCTCCAGACCCAAATGCCACCTGTTCCTGGTGTTTCCACCGGGAGGCCCGCCGCCCCTCCTGCTCAGTAATTGGAATCCAGGCCAGTCCCTCAGGCCTCCTCCAACCACGAGACCCGTGACCTGCGTGCTCAGTGCCGGGCCTGGGCCTGCGTGTAGCCCTGTCTCTCTCCCCGCCTGTACCCACGGTGGCCAGTGCCCTCCCCTCCTCCCCTCTCCCCTGTGGTCCTCAGTCCGCTTCTGCCAGGCTGTGCGGCCCCTCCCTGGTCCCCCCTCCACCTGTGAGTCCCAGTACCTGCCCACCCACCTCCCTTCACCAGCGCCCTCCTGTGGCGACAGCGGCTGGGAAACACGCTCGCACTCGCTGAGGACGGGCCTCCTCCGGGTGAGGATCGTGGGGTCTGTGAGGCCCAGCTCCCCAGAGAGAGCCACACGGGGCACAGCCAGCTGAGGTGCAACACGGGGTGCCCTAGCCTGCGGGCTCCCACAACGGGGGCTGAGCCCATGTCTCACTCAGACCCACGAAGCAGCAGGACGGGAGGGCGGCCTGGCCCTCTGACCCATTTCTCGTGCCACCAACACTGCATCTCCGACCGCGGGAGAGCTGTCTGGGCCCTCGTTCCTGGGCCTGACCCCAGAGCCCACAGCCTGGCTCGGCTCCCGGGAGGGCGAGCTGATTGGCCAGCCCTTTCTATTGCACTTTTCTCCGTTTCTACACTCGCTATGGGGGGAGAAGCCAGTGTCCGTTCCATCCCTACATGGAAGGCCCGGGTTTCTAGAGGCCAGAGCTGCAGTCCAGGCTCATGAAATAACCGGCAGTTTGGACAACGCTTCCTAACAGACAGTCACTGGCTGAGCGTGAGGCTGCGGGCGAGCCGTGCGGACTCGGCAAGGTGCCCACGTGCCCAAACGCAGGTGCGCCCTGACCTCGGCTGGCGACTGTGGTTACGAGCTGCTTCAGGGATCCTGAGAGGGAGAAGGCCTCCTGTAGAGCCAGGTCTCCCTCATTGAACCAGAGCTCAGCACTCCTGTCTGCCGGCGGAGCCTCTCTGCTGTTGGCACAGGACGTTCTGAAGTCGGCCAGGGTGCTGGCTGCGCGGGGCTTGATCTGGGAAGCCATTGGCCGAGTGTGGTGGTTGGTCCTCATTCGTTTGAAGGAACCTGCCTCTGAGGGAAGGGTGTGGGCTCCATGGAGACGAGAGCTGGGCCTGGGGGCGAGCGAGGAAGCTGCAGTCATCGCTCTCATTAGTCGGGAACACTCGGCGCAAATCTGCCTCGGACCGCACCCGACCTTCCCCTCGGCGCCTCCGTTGCCCGCTCCCCACTCACCAGAAGGCGGCGGGGCAGGTCTGGGTGGCCTTGGGTCAGGCAGACAGCACACGCGCCGCTGTCACGCCGCCGTCAAACCCCAGCGCACTCGGCGTAGCTGCGTTAGCACATCTGGGCGACGGTAGACGCCTCGTTTCCCAGGGTAAGGTGAGCTCCTGGAAAAGGTCTCACTGCCTTTAATCTTGCCGTTGGCTTCCATGGTTTATGTCGGATTATAAAAGAAAGAGGGAAAGGGGTGTCTGATAGAGGAGTCCACGTCCCCTGTTGCTGCATTTAAGGATTGGAAACACTTCCTGGTGTTCCTGCCTCATTCTCTCACCTTTCATCGCCAGACCCCATAGAACCTAGTGATGGGTGTTGGCGTCTTAAAGGGAGTTACTAAAGGGGAAGGAGGGTGCCGAGCCTGCCCTTGCTCCTCCCCCCACAGCTCACTGTGCTGCCTGCAAGGCCACGCGGCGAGAACCTGTGCTGGACGGGCCGCAGGTCACCTGGCTCCACCTGCACCCCAAGCAAAGGAGCGGCCGCTCAGCACCCGGCGCTGGTTCTCGCGGAGCAACCCCCCGGGCGCTGGAGCCTCGGGGCCTCTCGTGTGACTCAGTGTGTCACCCGTGAACCGTTCTGTTTTATTTCCTAGAGAAGTCGTCTCGTGAAATGACACTCTGAGTGGCTCACATTCGAAGACATTCACAGACATAGTGCACACTTACTGTTCTCATAGGTGAGCGGGAGATACAGGTCACCTCACCTTCCTCAGAGGAGAAGTGTGCATGCCCAGACGTTAGAGTATCTGAACTTTTGAAGTAAGGAAGTGAGGAGTAAGCGCCAAAGCTGAGCCAGGAGGAAGGGAAGACTCGGATGTCTAGACTCCGGAACGGAAGGGGACACGGCTGCCAACCCACCAGGAAACCAGGGAGCGTGGATGGCGGGGAAGAGTCCTGGGAAGGAAGAAGCAACCCTGTAGGCTGCTGGTGTAGAAAGAAAGACAGGGATTCTTTTTAGTTGAAATTCTCTAAGTATGGCCTGTAAAGCTGTTCTAGAGGTAAGTAAAAAGATTTCCTTCAAATAACTGTAATTAAAAAGTAATTTTAAAAAAAGAGTCCTGGAAAGACACAGGTGTGGAAAGTGACTCAAGAATGAACAGAAGATTCAATAGTTGTATAAAAGTAAAGAGATTAAATTGTAATAAATAATAACAACAAATGTTCACAAAGAAAATCCCAGGATGAGGTGACCTCATGGCGACCCCTACCAGACACTTAAGGGAGAACTGATCTCGCTTCACAAACTCCTCCTCGGTCCCTGAGGTCGGTATTACTCAGATTAACAAATCATCGGGAAATTAGACACATATCTCCTAAAAACATCCTCAACAAATAACAGCAAATCAAATCCAGCAATATCCAAAAGGGTTATACACCATCACCAAATGAGACTCATCCCAGGAACGGAAGCTTGGTTTAACCAACAGAAATTAATGTACGTCACATCAGTCAATTATTAGACAAAAGTTAGCGCCCATTTAGGGAAGACTCAGTAAGAGCAGTGATAGGACTTGCTCAGCTGATACCACCATCCTGACCCTCTCCCCGCTGGTGCTCTTCACGTGAGCAGTCAACACGTCCCCCCGACGAGGAAACAGATAAGCCGTCCACACCCCGCCTTCTTGCGACTGTGCTGGTGGTTCTCCTCCAGATCCACATGTTCATGTCACGCTCACCTGGAGACCCACGGCCAGTTGGTGACTCCTGGTTGCGTGTGGGGTTGTCAGCCCCCTCAGGTGTCGGGTAACAATAAGTGCTGGTCATTGCCATGAGAGCAGAGTTCCTTTCTGTAGCCATTGCGTGTGGCCCTGTCGTGTTGGGCGAGACGTGGACCTCAGCATTGTGTGTGGCCCTGTCGTGGTGGGCTGGACGTGGACCTCAGCATTGCGTGTGGTCCTGTTTGGTGGGCCCGACGTGGACCTCAGCATTGCGTGTGGCCCTGTCGTGGCGGGCCGGACGTGGATCTCAGCATTGCGTGTGGCCCCGTCGTGGTGGGCCAGACGTGGACCTCAGCATTGCGTGTGGCCCCGTCGTGGTGGGCCGGACGTGGACCTCAGCATTGCGTGTGGCCCCGTCGTGGTGGGCCGGACGTGGACCTCAGCATTGCGTGTGGCCCCGTCGTGGTGGGCCCGATGTGGACCTCAGCATTGCGTGTGGTCCTGTTTGGTGGGCCCGACGTGGACCTCAGCATTGCGTGTGACCCCGTCGTGGTGGGCCGGACGTGGACCTCAGCATTGCGTGTGGCCCTGTCGTGGTGGGCCGGACGTGGACCTCAGCATTGCGTGTGGCCCCGTCGTGGTGGGCCGGACGTGGACCTCAGCATTGCGTGTGGCCCCGTCGTGGTGGGCCGGACGTGGACCTCAGCATTGCGTGTGGCCCCGTCGTGGTGGGCCCGATGTGGACCTCAGCATTGCGTGTGGTCCTGTTTGGTGGGCCCGACGTGGACCTCAGCATTGCGTGTGACCCCGTCGTGGTGGGCCGGACGTGGACCTCAGCATTGCGTGTGACCCCGTCGTGGTGGGCCCGACGTGGACCTCAGCATTGCGTGTGACCCCGTCGTGGTGGGCCCGACGTGGACCTCAGCATTGCGTGTGGCCCCGTCGTGGTGGGCTGGACGTGGACCTCAGCATTGCGTGTGACCCCGTCGTGGTGGGCTGGACGTGGACCTCAGCATTGCGTGTGGCCCCGTCGTGGTGGGCCGGACGTGGACCTCAGCATTGCGTGTGGCCCCGTCGTGGTGGGCCGGACGTGGACCTCAGCATTGCGTGTGGCCCCGTCGTGGTGGGCCCGATGTGGACCTCAGCATTGCGTGTGGCCCCGTCGTGGTGGGCCGGACATGGACCTCAGCATTGCATGTGGCCCCGTCGTGGTGGGCTGGACGTTGATCTCAGCATTGCGCGTGGCCCTGTCGTGGCGGGCCGGACGTGGACCTCAGCATTGCGTGTGGCCCCGTCGTGGTGGGCCGGACGTGGACCTCAGCATTGCGCGTGGCCCCGTCGTGGTGGGGCCGGACGTATGTCTCAGTGCAGGCGATTTTGCCTCTGATTTCTCCGTCTGAGGGAATGTCTGACCTGCTCACCCTGCTCCCCACCAGGCCTGCTGTGTTGGGGGCCCCGGGTTTCCAGTCAAGCCCCGCTTTGTCAGGGTCCCTTTTGGAGACGGGCAGGCTCTGCCCTGGCCCCTGCCCAGTCCCTGCATCCTTCCCTGCAGAACGCGGTCGTTCCCAATCTCTTCTGGGCAGGGAGGCGGCTCCTCTAACCTCACCTCCCGATTTCCTCCCAAATACACCCCAGTCACCCTAACGCGCTGCCTGTCCGTGCTCCGCGTTCCTGCACACATGGCAGCCTGTGCAGCTGCTGCCTCTGCTTCTGGGGAAACATTCTCTCCTCCCCTCCCCACCCAGTTCCTCTCGTCCTTCAGACGCTGCCCCCCACGTCTGGGCCCCGCCTTCCTCCCAGGAGTCTTCTGCTCCACCCAAAGCCCTTCCGCAGCTGCTTGGTTCACGGAGCCGGTCCGCTCCGCGCGTTCACCTCGGCGAGGTCAGTGGTGCAATCCAGCGCTCTGTCTGCACACGCCATCCGCATATGCCAGTCGCACACGCCAATCGCACACGCTGCTCACATGTGCCACCCGCGCACGCCATCCTAGCATGCCACTTGCGCACGCCACCCAGGCCCAGACCTGGGTGTTGAGTTGGCGTCATAGCCAGGTGTCCCCGGTGACGGGCCCAGGTCGCTCCCCGTCCAGGTGTCCCTCGGTCCCAAGCAGCTGGCACTTCTCATGTGGCCTGTCCTGGGGCCGGGGGGGTGGCGACATTTCTGGGAGCCAGGCTAACTTCTCATCTCAGCTAACATGGTGTTGGGAGGCCCAGGACGGCAGGTGTGGTGCACGAAGGAGGTGTTTGTGGCTCAGGGACAGGCGGGACCGGTGGGAAGGATGGAGGGGCTGTGTTCTCTGTGGCCGCTCGGCCGTGGCTGTCCTCCTGGTCGAGCGGCCACGGGGTTTCCACGGCAGCACGCGGGCCTGTAGGTGGGGCAGGTCGCCTGGGTTGCCAGTGACACATTTGCAACCGTTTGTGCTGCTGCGTTTGAGCCGAGGCCACGGAAGATGGTTCCTATTATACTCGGTGGCGTTGACTGAGGTCTGGCCGGGTCTGTTCTGATGCCCTGGCCCAGCCCTCGGCGGCTGCGTGGCCCGGCCCCAGCTGGCTGCGGTCAAGGCGCAGGAATGTGGCCGCTGGCAGTAACTCCAGCTCGGCTCCGTTTCTCTGTAAGTGATTTATAAGCCCAACTTGAAAAATTGTTGCTGAAATAGGTTGCAGCATTTTAGTTCTCAGCACACAGGGTTCCTCTCACATGTATTTCCTATTGTAGCTGTTGCCCAGGCCAGGAGGGCGGCGGATCACACGCCAGCAGCAGGTCTTCTGTTCCAGGGCAGGAGTCGGGACAGCTCTGTGACACCAAGGAGGAGGCACAGGAACAAGTCGTCCCATGAAAGCCACACAGACGCGGCTGTGCCTGTGGCACCCGATGGGCGCAGCAGCGGTGACTCATCCAGGGAGCCGGCCAGCGCTCGCTTCCCCTCAGGAGAAGGCGGGTCCCCGACCGATGGAGCAGCATGGTTCCGCCGTGATTCGGCGCAGCCTCTGCGGCATCGGTGGGGAGTTCCGGGGGCACACACGCAGGAACGTGTTGGTGGGGTCCTCCTGGCTTCACAAGTGATGCTGTTTCAGATGCGTTCCCCCTTCTTAAAGGGGCGAGAGAGCCATTGTGGAAAGTAGAGAACACACACGAGCAGACCAAGCGAGCGCACGAACGGGACACACTGGTCCCCCTGTTCGTTCCTGGTCCCTCGCTTCCGGCACAGAGGTCGCCGCTAACACACTGTAAACTTGCAGGCTTTCCCGAACGTGTGTGCGTACAGGTGTGCACAGACACACACGTGCGTGTAGTGGTTTCAGCCTAACTCTCCACCTGATGGGACTTGGGGTCCGGCACCAGCATTTATCGAACTCACACCTCAGGGGCTCCTGGTTGTTGGCCAGGGCCTGGCTGTGGGATGGGCACCCCGTGCACACTGCTCCTGTGGCTTTCTCCCTAGAACACGCTTAGACCTGTAATTGCCGAGTCAGCGTCCTCACTCTGCACAGCTTTTGGTAAATGTTGCCAAGTTTCTCTAAAAAGTTTGGGTCAACTTATTTACCTCCTAATAGAGTGTGAGGGGGTGTGTCTGCAGCAACAGGAACAACTGCTATTTACAAATACTTGTTGCGCAGAGCACAGGCCCGGCCGGCTGGAAGGCCAGGACGGAGCCGCCGTCTCAGTTCTTCCGGGCGAACCGCCTCCTTCCTCCTCCAGCACACGGGGCGGGGGGCGGGAGGGGGTGGTTGGGGGGGCTCCAGGCGGAGCGGGCCTCAGGCCGCGAGCGAGAACGGAACTCCGCTTGGTCTCTCGGCATTTGTATTTCACTTCTTGTGAATTATTTATTCACCGTTTTTAAATGGAAACACTTTTTTATTAGGTATCAGCTCCTTTCCGTAACTTAGCGATAACCTTTGTGTTTGTGATATTTTGAAAAAAACCTAAGATCTGGTTTTTTTTATTAGATTTAGGAGAACTTCCCCTAAGAGGATATGTTCATTGGTATTTTCCTAATGTCTCGCATGGACGTAATCTGTTCTTATATATTTTAAATTTTATTTAAAATGTCACCTTTGTGCCTGTGCCTGTGTGTGGCCCCAGGGGACTGGCAGCGCCCGTCTCTCCCACGCTCTTCTGGATGTGCAGTGCCCGGCCCTCCCTGAGAGGGTCTCGGCCGCTGCTTCACACGGCTGGCCACTCCCTCAGAGCCCACCTGCTTTTATTATGCGGCTTTACAATAGTTCTCAACAGCCCCCTTTTAATAAAGTTTTACTTAGTTATTCTTCCAAAAAGAATGACATTGTGCAGTATTTCAAGTCTCTCTAGGAGCAGGGAGAAGCCCCCTGAACCCCACCACCAGCTCCCCTCACCCTCGCCTCCGTGTCCAGCCCTCCCCTCAGGGAGAAGCCCCCTGAACCCCACCACCAGCCCCCTCGCCTCCGTGTCCAGCCCTCCCCTCAGGGAGAAGCCCCCTGAACCCCACCATCAGCCCCCTCGCCCTCGCCCTCGCCTCCGCATCCAGCCCTCGCCTCCGCGTCCAGCCCGCACCCCGGGTCACTGCACCAGTCCAGCTGCGGTTCCATCTGTAAGGGTCTCAGAAGGCATTTCATTACGTGGTTTGTGGAGACGCAGCTCACATGGCACGGAATCCACCCCCTTAACTGTGCGGTGCGGTTGGTCTGACCATGTTTAACTTTGTGCAGCCGTCAGCACTGCCCTTGCCAGGACATGTGGCCCCACAGAACCCACACCTGGTGGAGGCAGCCCCCGCAGCCCCAATCCGCCCGCACGGATCTGCGTCTGCGGGACCCGCCTTTCTGGATGTTTCCCGTCCGAGGACCTCCTGGCAGGTGCCCTTTGTGCGGGCGCCTGTCACTCAGG
Organism: Myotis yumanensis; assembly: GCF_028538775.1. NCBI lineage: Eukaryota > Metazoa > Chordata > Mammalia > Chiroptera > Vespertilionidae > Myotis > Myotis yumanensis. The sequence continues at coordinate 384,659 of NW_027223757.1, forward strand.
CTGAAACACCTTGTGGTTTGGGAGCCCTCCCTCTGCTCCTCCCGCTGGAGATGGTTTCTGGGGTGGTTTCCGCTGTTGGCGACACTGAATGGTGCTGCTGTAAAGATCCACGTACACGTTTCTGCCTGCACATCGCGTCAGCTCTGTGAGGATTCCAGGAGTGGGTTTCTGGGTCCTGAGGCTGCTCTATTTTTGACTGTTGAGGAACTGCCAGACTTGGTATGTGGCTCTGTTGGTTTAAATTCCACACGTGGCCACAAGGTCCCAAGAGCCCCACATCATTGCCAGCACTTACTGTCTGTCTCATGGTAGCCACTCGGGGCGTAAAGTGGTGGCGTTCCCCTCGCGATAAAGGAGATGAATGGCGTTGAACACGTTATGCGTTTGATGGTCCACGTCTTCTTTGGAGAAATCCTATTCCAGTTCTTTGGGGCCACGGGCAGGCACCCCATCCGTGTGTTGAAGGGGGTTCTCTCCTCCATGGAGTGGCCCTGACCGTTTGGTGTGACCGTTACATGTTCGTTGCTGGGTGTCAGTTCTGTCCCAGGTTCGCACGTCCGTCCATCGTCCTCACCGCGCCCGTCGTGGTGACCGCAGCGTTGAAGTAAGTGCTGAAGCTGGAAGGGGCCTCCCAGCCGGTGGTTGGCTCTTCAGGGCCCCTGGCATTTCCATCTGAGTTTGAGGAGCAGATTGTGTGTTTGTGTGTAAAAAAGAAGTTGGGGCTTTGATAGGGGTTGCATTGCATCGCAAATTCAATGTGGAAAGTGATGATTTGTCATGGTACTCTCTTCTATTCCATGAAATGGGATGTTTTCATACTTACTTAGTTTTTCCTTTTTGCAAAAAGAAGAATTAGACCTTTAATAACTTATTAGAATGATTGTTTATAGCATATGTAATAAATAAACATCTTTCAGAATATCATAAAAATATAGGAAGTGAAGTGGGGTATTTATAAACAAAGATAGGAATATTTAAGCAAGAACCACATACTTCTCAAAGTGGAAAAAGTCATAAAAATCTGTACTAGTTTCCTAGGCTTCCATAACAAAGGATCCAAAACTAAGTGACATAAAATAACAGAAACATATCATCTCGAAGTTCTGGGGCTAGAATTCCAGACTGAGGGGCCGTGAGCAGGTGGCCTTCCTGAGCGGAGGGGGTTCTGTCCCGCTCCCCCCGGCGGCCGGGCAGCTGCCGGTCTCGGCGTTGCTTGGCGATGGCAGACTTCCTTGTCGTGTTTCAGCTCCGAGCGAGTGTTCGGTCTTTCATCGTTAACCGTGATCTTCTTTCATCACGTGGTGAGAGCGTGTCCCCTGCCCGTGAACACGGATGACGGAAGGTTCCGTAGGGTTTCCAAGGCCCAGCCAGGGGAGCCCCGGCAGCTTCTGCTTTGTTTGCTAGAATGTTCCCTCTCGGGCCCCGAGCCTCCGTGAGAAGCCCCTCTGTGCTGAGGGCCTGCGGAGAGGCTGTGCAGCCCCCCACCCCCGGGCGCCCCCTGAGCAGGCGGCTGCGCCCGTCGGGGACCCTCAGCGCAGCCGGGAGCTGCAGAGTCCCCACCTGGAGCCCAGCACCTCCCCTAAATCATGAAATGCAAGAAAATGGTTATTGCGATGCAACAATAAGTAGCCGAACACCTTTTATATTGTTTCACATGTTCTTGACTTCACGGAGGTGTATTTTCTTAGTCGAGAGTTGGTGGTGGCTTTGCCGTCCGTGGCTTCACCGTTACGTCGTTTTCCACGTTCACACTCCCGTCTCTTCACCTGCTTTATGTTCATAGGTAGAGACGCCGTCGGGCAGGCCAGCCAGGCAGGTTCCCGCTCCTGCCTCTAAGACAGTGGTTCTCAACCTTGGCTGCACATGAGAGTCACCTGGGAATCTTTTTAAAATCCTGATTTCTGGGCCTCATCCTCCCAGGTGATTCTAATGTGCAGCCAAGGTTGAGAACCACTGCTCTGAGATCAGACGTGAGCCCAGCCACTGTCTCTGGCATCCAGGGAGGCAAATACACTGCTGCTCCTGGAACCCAGAGTGGAGGTGCTCTGCTTGCACCCTTTAAACGGCTCACCTCTCCTCGCCGGGACCTGCTGTGGCTGGAGAGCGCGTGGGTGCGCTGGGCTCGCTGTCACTCACACTCCTCCGCGGCCCCACACTCACTTCCTCCGGAGTAAAGTGCCGAATGGAAAATGAGCTGAAATTCTTTTCTGGCCCCATGTGTCTGCTCCTATTGTGTAGACTTGTTAGATTTTAAAATTTGATCTTTTGTCGTCTAGGATTCAAATTACTCACCCTCCCCCCTTCCCGCTGCGGTTCCGCACTCTGTGCCATGCTTCCGTGTCTCTGCAGCCACTCTGTTCATCAGTTTATTTTGTTCATTAGATTCCACATATGAGTGAGATCATGTGATCCTTGTCTCTCTCTGACCGGCTTATTTCACTTAGCACAATCCTCTCCAGGCCCCACCGTGCTGCCTCAGAGGGTAGGAGGTCCTTCTTCACTGCTGCGTAGTATCCCATGGTGTAGATGTACCACAGCTTTTTACCCACTCACCTGCTGGTGGGCACGTGGGCTGTGTCCAGGCCTTAGCTATTGTAACCTGTGCTGCTGTGAGCACAGGGGTGCACACATTCTTCCTGAGTGGTGCTTCCGGTTTCTTGGGACATATTCCTAGAAGTGGGATCACTGGGTCAGAAGGAAATTCCATTTTTAATTTTTCGAGGAAACTCCACAGTTCTCCACAGTGGCTGCACCAGTCTGCATTCCCACCAGCAGTGCACGAGGGCTCCTTTTCTCCGCATCCTCGCCAGCACTTGCTGTTGCTTTATTGACGGCAGCCGTTCTGACAGCTGTGAGGTGTGTTACTAACATCTGAGACCAGCATTTACTAGGAGGCCTTTCTTTTACTGGCCCAGGAGCTCAGCTTGCTACACCAGGGACGTCACTAAGAATAGGTTGTTCGGCCTTTAATTTTGTGGCTTTTGGCTGAGACCTTATGTTCACTGGGTCGGGACGGGTTTGAAACAATGAGGAAAGGATGTCTAAGGACGAGTGTCACTGAGAATCGGTCTTTCCCTCCATGTGGCTGTGGGGATGCTGGGCAGGCCCAGGACATCACCGCGGAAACAAAACATGGGAGCAGCCACGTGTGCGAGACGTCCCCGTGGCATGAAGCAAATGCTCATCTTCCTTCCAACAAAAGGAGCGAGAAGCAAGCAGCAGCCGTGCGAGACGTGGGGAGGCCCCTGGGAGCCTAGAAGGAACCCTGTTCCTGGAATTGTTTACCGCGGGGGAGGCCGCCATCTGTCCTGGGCCGGAGGGTCGCCCCCGACGGAGCGTCTGTCCTCCCGGCACCGGCGCTGCCCACCCCTGACGGAGCCGGTGCTTTTCGTCAAATTGCCGACAGCTGGTCACGGGGCCGTCGGCTGTCCTAGGTGCGTGCAGCCCACCAGGGCCGCTGCTGTGTGCCGGAGCGGGGGGCATCGTGATGCTGAGCAAGCTGCCCCTCAGAGCCAGGCCCCGGACTCGGGGTGCACGGCACCTTTGTCCTCCAGTCTGTGGATGGATGGAGCAGGGGTGCCGGAGGGGACCCCAGGACAGCGGGGATGGCCGGGTGTCAGCCCGAGTCCCACACGCCCACCTGCCAAGTGGTGGGAGCCTCCCTGCCTCCCCCCCTCTCCCTCCCCCGGTGGCAAGCACAGCCCATGTCGCCTCCTGCCACGGAGTTTCTCTCTGTGGGTGTGGGTGCGCCCTGGGCGGTCCTGCACGTGGACATCCCGGGGGAGGGAGCACGCCTGGGTCCCCGCTGGGTCCCCGCTGGGCGCTGAGTCACCACCCGTCCAGCGGCAGAAGCCGGGACGAGGTTACTGGAACCGCCGCTGGGAGAAGCCAGAGGCGACCACAAAGCGTTTCCACATGTGGGATCGGCAGCGCAGCCGAGTGGAATGTTTACCCTGGATCCGGGCAGGAGGAGGATGGGATTGGGCTGGCAGTCCCGGGCGCTCAGCGTGGCTGCTCCCTGACCATCTGGGGAGCAGAGCTGCCCGGCCGGAAGCTCCGAGGCTGGGCGCAGGCCGGCTCTCACTCTGATCCGATGGGGAATGGCCTGAACCCCGAGCAGCGCGGGTCAGCCTCCCACTGTTTCTCCCTGAAGCCAGCGAGCAGGGCAGCGGTGCCCCCGGGCCAGGCACTGGTGCCTCCCCACCTGCCTCCCCACCTTCCAGGCTCTCCGTCCACAGGAGCCCCACCCTCTCCACCCTGTGGGTGTGGCTCCCAGGGCCCTGCAGGAGGGGCCGCCTGGCCAGGCAGCAAGGAGTGGAGGGGGGCAGGGAGGGGGAGGGGCAGGGGGAGGGGGACGGGCGGGTCCTGTCTAGGCAGAGGTGGGGGCGTGAGTCCTCGGTGCCTCCTGCACCCGCTCCATGTCTCCCCTCAGTGGGAGCCTCAGGACGTGAAGCAGCCGGGCTTGTCCCTGGGGTCACCTCCCGGGGTCACCTCCGTCCACCTCTGCGGTCAGGTGGCCTGAGCGAGCAGATACCGGGAAATGCAAAAATAACAAGGGCGTTAAAATGCCTCAGGGGCAGGCACTTGAAGGGCCCACCTGGACCCCGCAGGGCGGACTCAGCCCCCAGCCCCCAGCCGGGCCCTCAGGAGCCTGGTCAGGGACAAGCATTGTGGCCACCGCCTGGGCCAGCTCTCTGGGCCGCAGTGTTGCCGACCCTGTGCCATCCCGGCCCGGGCACAGCTCGGCCCCAGGCCCCAGGCTCTCGGCCACGTCTCCGCGCAGGGGCTATGAGTGGGTGACACAGCGCGCTCCGGCCCCTGGCCGAGGCCCGGACACCTGTGCCTCCAAGGGGTGCAAGGGCAGGCTGCTCCCACCCTGTCACCCCAAACCCAGTCCTCTAACCCCCAAGTCAGTCCTCATGTGGGTCCCCCCCCCCCACACACACACACTCTGGCTGAGCTCCCTGAGGCCTGGGCGTACTCACTGCCCCTCCCGGGTCCTCCTGCCCCTGAGCTGAAGGGCTGGGGCCTAGGACCTGCTCAGCTGCCCCGAAGGAGGTGGGGGCAGCGGGGGGCGGAGCCCACAGGAGGTGCTGCCCTGAGCCCGTGCTGGGTCACAGCACGGACCCCGGTGGAACTGGCCCTGACGAGAGGCTCAGCGTGGGGGGCGGGCAGGTCTGTGCCACTGCTCCATGCAGCTTGGTCTGCGTTGTAGAGCAGTGGTCGCCAACCGTGGTCCGGGCCCCTGGTGGTCCGTGAGGTCCGGACGGTTGGCGCCCGCTGTCAGACATTAACTCGGGGCATCCCCGCAGCCCCTCCCCTCACGGCCTCCCAGTGATGGAGGCCGAGCTCACGCGTCTCTCCTCCTCCACAGCTCGTCACCGCCACCCTGGACGGCAAACTCCAGCTGTTTGTAGCCGAGTGACGCGCCCTGTGCCGCCAGGCCCCGGCGTGCAGACGGGGCAGGGCCGCGGGCTCAGGGCCCGGCTGGGGCTACTGCGTCTGTGCCCACAGCCCTGGTTCTACTTCTCACGGGACCCACGGACCCACGGACCCACGGCGCTGCCCTTCCACGCAGAATCGGTGAAGTTAAGCCGACGTTCCCAATAAATAGCCTCGTATTTGCTTACAATCGAGACTCTGCAGAGAGTGAGAGAGAGAGAGTGAGAGACAGAGAGACAGGGTGGATGGGAGGGCTCCCTCGCGGTGGTGAGGACGGGGTGCAGCCCTGACTACGCCCCGAGTCTGGGGTACCGGCCTCTCCCGTGGCCTCCGTGTCTGCGAGGTTTGCTCTGGTCCTTCCGCCCACAGTGCTGGCGGAGCCAGTGCAGAGGCCCCTCCTCAGACACAGGAGTTTCCGGGGAACCCTGTGCACGGCCCTGCCTCTGAAGGTCCCATGTCTCCAGGACCCAGAAGAGCCAGGAAGCTTCTAGAACAATCCAGATCCCAGTGTCTGACACCCTGGCAGCCACCCGTGTCGGGGCCTCTGCGGGCAGCCTGCCCTCACCCAGGAGGTCCAGTGTCACCCACGCTCTGGGGACCCAGGGGGCTCCCGTCCCCCCAGGCCCTGCACCCCGGGTCCACCGCCCTGCCCCCCCGCCTCCTGCCCCCTGTGCGCCTGCCATCTCTGCCCGGGAAACACAACGGGCTCCAGCCCCGGCTCCTGGTCGTCACACAGACCACAGTGCACACACTTTTCTTACAAAGTTTGTGAGAAGCAACATTTAGAATAACTCATTCTTGTTTTTCCAAGATCTAGAGTTATCCAAACATTTCATCCATTTACAGTATACCCTTTATGAACATTTTGTCCTTTTTTAATATTCCAGGTGTAAGCTTTTTTCCCATTTATGAATTTCCCCCTGGAAAACCCATTTAAAGGCATTTGTTCCACATACAAAAGTCATGGGCATGTCGGGCTCTGGTGGAGCGGGCATGGGCGTGAGGAGAAGACTGTACACCCTCGTCCAGAGTGAGGGGAGGCCTCGGGGAGAGAGGACCCACAGATGCTTCTGGGTGGGGGTGGGGGTGGGGGTGGGGGAGGGGGGGAGCGCAGAGTCCCGGGTGGGCCGGGGGCTGTGGGGGACAGGGAGGATCTCCACCGGCGATTCCAGAGCCGCCTGTAGTCTGTGACCGCAGGTCCACCTGGCCATCGCCCCATTTCACAGGTGGGTAGACTGAGGCGCGGTGCTTCCGGGGATGGGCCTGTGTCAGGGCGGCGAGTGGAGACCAGCCGGTAAGGAGGCTGCGGGCAAGTCCACAGGGAGGGGCTCTGTCCACAGGGGGCCCGGCCCCCGGTGGGAAGGAGGGAGACAGCTCGGTCTGGACGTGCACTCGGCCAGGAAGGGCCCTGTGGTGGTTGAAGGGTGTCGCGCTCCGTGGCCTGGGCCGTGGGCCGGCGCTCGGTGGTGCTCGGTGTGCACAGGCAGGCGCAGTGTGACCGCCCACCCTGCTGCAGAGCGTGGCTAGCGAGGCCTGGAGTAAGTGACAGCTCATCTCTGACCTCTGTTCACAGGCATTCTTTTCAGATGTGCTCATCGCTTTTCCTTTTTAAAAAAATTGATTTAAGAGAGGAAGGGAGAGAGAGAAACATCCATGACGAGAGAGAACCATGGATGGGCGCCTCCCGCACGCCCCCCGCTGGGGCTCGAGCCCGCCACCCGGGCCTGTGCCCTGACCGGGAATCGAACCCTGACCTCCTGGTTCCCAGGTCGACGCTCACCACGGAGCCAGCCGCCGGGGAAGCTCATTCCTCTTCACCGTGGAACTGGCTCCCGCTTCACACTTCGGGGAGGTGCCCTCACCGTGTTCTGCAGGTGACGTGTGTCCGGTGGCGGAGGAGGCGTGTGGTGTGGTGAGCAGACACCGCAGGTGCCCTCCCGGCCCGGCCTCGGGCACAGCCCAGCTTCATGGGCGGCGGCCTCGTGTGGGTGCGGGCGGGTGCGAGCGGGTGCGTGCGGGTGGAACCGACGAGGTGCCCGTGCCCACCGCCCGCACTCGCCGACCGGCCGCCTCTCGGCTCCACCGGGTGTGGCTTCCGCGGGCTTCGCGTGTATTAACTCCGCCTCCTCTGCCTCCGTTCTCTCCTTTCCTCCCTCCCTGTCTTCTTTCTCGAAAACAACCGTTTGTGCCGCTGGGTCTCGTGGCCCCGAAGCGCGGCGACCGGGAGCTCAGGCGGGACCGCGGGAAGGGCGGGCGTCCTTCCGGTGAGAAGCGACGGGCGTTCGGACGGACAAGGAAGGAAGGACCCCGTGGGCGCCGGCTCCCCCTGACGCTGTTTACGTTCTTTCTGTCTGTTTCCCTTTGGGCTCCTCCTCGGGGAGAGGGCGGGTCGGCGTGTGCCCCGGGCCTGGGCCCGACCTCGGGTTTGCTGGGGCCTTGTGACCGGGCGGCGTCTGTCCGTCCGTCCGGGAGGCTGGGTGCACCGGCGGGGCTCACGCGGCAGCGCCTCTGCTCTGGCTCCGCGTCCCGTCCCGGGGGCACAGGCGGGGGCACAGGCGGGGGCACAGGCGTTTCCTCCTGATGGAGGTTCTGCCGGCGCCGGGGGAGGTGCCCGGTCAACCGCACGGTTTTCACACCCAACTCGGTGGGGCCAGGGGTGCCTGCAGCCTCCCTCTCGGCCAAGTCAGAAGCAGCGAGGGTCGGGGTGAGGGCGAGGGTCAGGGGTGAGGGTCGGGGTCAGAGGTGAGGGTTGGGGGCGAGGGTGAGGGTCAGAGGTGAGGGTCGGGGGTGAGGGTTAGAGGTGAGGGTCAGGGGTGAGGGTCGGGGTCAGAGGTGAGGGTTGGGGGCAAGGGTGAGGGTCAGAGGTGAGGGTCGGGGGTGAGGGTTAGAGGTGAGGGTTGGGGGCGAGGGTCGGGGTCAGAGGTGAGGGTCGGGGTCAGAGGTGAGGGTTGGGGGTGAGGGTTAGAGGTGAGGGTCAGAGGTGAGGGTTGGGGGCGAGGGTCGGGGTCAGAGGTGAGGGTCGGGGGTGCTGCGGGCTGTTCCGTGGAAAACACTCGGAGTCGGTCACAGCTGCTGCTGAAACTCGTGTTCACGGGCCTGCGTGGCCGGGACCCAGCCCGGGGCAGGTGCCGCGTCTCACAGCGGTTCTCTGGCTGCAGGACGATTGTGACGGCGGCTGTGGCGGCTGTGACGGCTGTGGCGGCTGTGGCGGCTGTGGCGGCTGTGACGGCTGTGACGGGTGTGGCGGCTGTGACGGGTGTGGCGGCTGTGACGGGTGTGGCGGCTGTGACGGGTGTGGCGGCTGTGGCGGCTGTGACGGGTGTGACGGCTGTGACGGGTGTGGCGGCTGTGACGGGTGTGGCGGCTGTGACGGGTGTGACGGGTGTGACGGCTGTGACGGGTGTGGCGGCTGTGACGGGTGTGGCGGCTGTGACGGCTGTGGCGGCTGTGACGGGTGTGGCGGCTGTGACGGGTGTGGCGGCTGTGACGGCTGTGACGGGTGTGGCGGCTGTGACGGGTGTGGCGGCTGTGGCGGCTGTGACGGCTGTGGCGGGTGTGGCGGCTGTGGCGGCTGTGACGGGTGTGACGGGTGTGGCGGCTGTGGCGGCTGTGACGGGTGTGACGGGTGTGGCGGCTGTGACGGGTGTGGCGGCTGTGGCGGCTGTGACGGGTGTGACGGCTGTGACGGGTGTGGCGGCTGTGGCGGCTGTGACGGCTGTGACGGGTGTGGCGGCTGTGGCGGGTGTGACGGCTGTGACGGGTGTGGCGGCTGTGGCGGCTGTGGCGGCTGTGACGGCTGTGACGGGTGTGGCGGCTGTGGCGGCTGTGACGGGTGTGACGGGTGTGACGGCTGTGGCGGCTGTGACGGCTGTGGCGGCTGTGGCGGCTGTGGCGGGTGTGACGGCTGTGGCGGCTGTGGCGGCTGTGACGGCTGTGACGGCTGTGACGGGTGTGACGGCTGTGGCGGCTGTGACGGCTGTGATGGGTGACGGGTGTGGCAGCTGTGGCGGCTGTGGCGGCTGTGACGGCTGTGACGGCTGTGACAGTTGTGGCGGCCTCACAGCTGTTCCCGGGGCGAGTGACCGGTTCAGTCGAGAGCCTCCAGCACAGTTTCCGTTTCTGCGTCAGCAGCGTCCGCGGGGCCGGGTGGGTCTGCCCGTCCCCTTGGATTTTCACTCGCGAGATCGCCGCCGCCCCAGGTCAGCGGGCGCTTCTGCCGTCGCCTCGCTGTTTCCTGGACTCGCGCGCTCAGGGTTTGCCTGGAACCCCGGGTCCTGCGTTAAAACGAGAGCCCGTGCGTCACACGTGAGGTGTGAGCCGCAGGCCCCGCAGCCTGTGCGGCCAACGTCACAACAAACACAAGTGAAGATGGAAATTCTCTGCGTTAAGAATTCCAACCGCCCGACAGCGTGATGCCAAAGCGCCAAGGGGACGGATGGAGGAGGGGGAGGGGGAGGGGGAGGGGGAGGAGGGGGAGGAGGGGGAGGGGGAGGGAGGATGGAGGAGAAGGAGTGAGGGAGGGGGAGTGGGGGAGGGGGAAGGGGGAGGGGGGAGGGGGAGGGGGAGGAGGGGGAGGAGGGGGAGGGAGGATGGAGGAGAAGGAGTGAGGGAGGGGGAAGGGGGAGGGGGGAGGGGGAAGGGGGAGGGGAGGAGGGGGGAGGGGGAGGGGGAGGGGGGAGTCGGCCTCCGCATGGCGAGCCGGGCTTGATTGCTCCCAGGGGCTGCTCTGTGCTCACCGCCTGAACCAACCCCAGAGGCGGCAGTTAGTCTGTGAGCGTGCGTGTCTGTGCACGTGCATGTGTTTGCACATGCATGTGTGTGCCCACATGTATATGCATGTGTGAGCATGTGTGTCCGTGTGTGCACGCATGTGTTTGCACATGCATGTGTGTGCTCACACGTATATGCATGTGTGAGCATGTGTGTCCATGTGTGTGTGAGTGAAGGAAGATTCTCCAAAATGAATACAAGAATGCTTACAGCAAAACACATTCTAAACAAAAAAAATTAAAGAGAACGAAGATTTTTAACCTCCTGACAGAAAACCAAGTGATTAAAAACAGATTCCAGAAATCTGGCCGCCGCTCCACAGCCATAAATTCTAGGAGATAAAAGAATAACAATCAGATAACGAGAGAAAACTGCTGCGACCGGCCGGCTTCCGCGTCCAGGTGAAGACAGTAGCAGACAAATTGCCCAGATCCGGAGCCCAGGAGGGAGCTGCCTCCTGCAGTGGGTGGGCCGGGCGGAGCCTCGCAGACCCTGGAGGCCAACACCTGCTGGGGCGGGAGGGGGGCGAGCTCAGGTCTCAGCCGCTGTCCTGCAGCTCCTCTGGGTCAGGGGGTCAGGGGACCGTCCTCCGGGGAGTCCTGTGGCCCCAGGCGGGACACCCCTCCCTCGCCAGGCAAGCTGGGCTGGTGGGTGGGAAACGCCTGCAGGGGGGCCTCTGCTGGTCAGGTGGGTGTCAGGAGCCAGGGGAGGGGGTCCCGCTGCGGGCGCTGCTGGCAGGAGGCCTGGGCCGCAGCTGATTTGGTGCTAATGAGAGTAATTGTTTCACTGGCTGTTGGGTGAGAAGCTGGGGAGTTGGGGGGCGGTCGGGGGGGCTGTGCCCTGCAGGTGGCCCCGGGGCTGGGAGGGCAGGTCCCTGAGGGCTGGGCCTCCACAGTGGGAGGAGCTCTGAGGAGGAGGCAGGGCAGGGGGAAGGGGCATGGGGGAGGCTTCTGCTGCTTGTGGACACGTTGGGGAGCCTGTGAGACCCTGGGGAGGGGGCCGAGGGTGGGACTGGCGCCAGGTCCAGGGGGAGCCGCTCCCGTCCGGTGCCCGAGGCTCCCGGTCCCCTGGGTCATTGGCTCGCACAGAAAAGGAGGGAAAGGGGGCGTTTTGAGAGAAAGGATTCTGGGAGGAGAGGAGCAGGGGCGTCAGGCCTGTGGCGTGCGAGTGGCGTGCGAAGGACAAGGCGGCCTGTGCCTTACCCGCAGCTCGGCCTCGAGGAGAAGATGTTTGGATCTCAAGTCATCGCCCCGAGAGCGCGCTTGGAACCCGCCCAGTGACACTGACAGGACCGTCAGAATCAGCGCCAGGCTGTTCAGTGGAAAAGGGACGAGAACATCAGCGCGAGGGTGACATCAGCGAGAAGCAACGCCGGGAGGCGGATGAAAACAATTGTGTCTCCGTGGTGTTCGCACGTGATGTGAGGAATCCGCCAGGAATGCAGGGCGTGGAGATGAATGAACTGCGTGTTTCCATCCTGGAGGAGGCGCGTTCGTGCTGTTGTGGGACTTCCTTTTCTGAGTTTTCGGAGAGAAGTTATTAGTGAAAAGTAAGAAAAATGGGAAAAGCCATTTTGATGTAAAACGCCTTCCTGCGTCCCAGGAGGACGACGTTGCAGGCCCGTGTGGGTGAGCAGAGGGCGGTACTGGGCGACAAGCAGAGGGTCGCCCCTGACAGGCGCCTTCTCAGCAAAACCGCCCGTTCGTCCACATTTTCCTCGTCACAGACACAGCCACCCCGCAGCCGCCTCTGGGATTTCAGAGAGAAAAGCGTCAGGTTCAGAGGCAAAACTTGGTACAAATCCTGAAGCTGGATGAAGACAGGGAGGCCCTGGACCGCACAGGCCTGGCGGCTGCAGGGCGCAAGCGCGGTGTTTATGCTGGAGGGAGGCCGCTCGGCCCGGGCCTTCGCTCGAGCGTTTTCGTAAGGCCTGCACCAATCAAGCCTTTAAAGGGGCGCCCAGCCTGGAGGCAGCCGGCTCCCACTTCTGCTGCTTAGATGAGGGAGGGGGCCCCCATTTCTCCACCCCCCAGACCCCCATCCACCCCCGTGCAAGCTGTCTCCAGCACTGTGTGTGCGCATGTGTGTGTGTGCGTGTGTGTGTGCATGTGTGTGTGTGGGCGGGGGGTTAATCCTCACTGGAGGACATTTTTCTACTGATTTTTAGAGCAGAATGGGGCGGGGGTGGGGAGAAACATCGATGTGGGAGAGGCACGTCAATTGGTTGTCTCCCACGTGCACCCTGACCTGGGCCAGGGATCAAACCTGCAGCCCAGGTACGTGCTCCTGATTGGGACTCGAACCCAAGGCCCTTTGGAGTGGGGCCAATGCTCTGGCCACTGGGCAGCCCTGGCCAGGGCAACCCTCTGGTTCTTAACTCAGTCTGTGGTTCGCATTCAGACCAGCAGTTCCCCTGCGACCCCTCAGCTGGAAAAAGGAGAAACTAAGTAAATATGGAAGGAATGTGGTCTCCAGGCTCCTGTCCAGTTGGATCCGACCGCCTTCTAGAAATGGAAATGTGCTCACGATCTCCAGGAAGCAGCTGTTAGGGCGACAGGGGCAACAGCCTATCTAATAAAAGAGTAATATGCAAATTGACCATCACTCCAACACACAAGATGGCTGCCCCCATGTGGTCAAAGATGGGCACCACAAGATGGCTGGCAGGGGAGGGCAGTTGGGAGGGACCAGGCCTGCAGGGGAGGGCAGTTAGGGGCGATCGGGCCAGCAGGGGAGCAATTAGGCATCGATCAGGCTGGCAGGGGAGTGGTTTGGGGGTGATCAGGCTGGCAGGCAGGCGAGCGGTTCGGAGCCAGTAGTCCTGGATTGTGAGAGGGATGTCCGACTGCCCGTTCAGGCCCGATTCTGGTGGGATCGGGCCTAAATGGGCAGTCGGACATCTCTCGGGTCCCAGATTGGAGAGGGTGCAGGCTGGGCTGAGGGACGCACACTCCCCCAATTTCGTGCACCGGGCCTCTAGTTAAAGTAATAAAAAGAGGTCAGCTGGGCTCATGACATTCAGGACTCCTGTCCCTCAAACGACAGCACTGAGAAGGGCACGGACTCTGTGATGCAGGCACTTGGCCCGCGGGCGTCCGGAGCTGCTGGGCGGGCGAGGGTGGCCCATCGCTGGCTCTGGAGGAAACGGCAGCGCATCCACGGAGGGAGAGAGACGCCCTCACAACCTGTGGACAAAGACCCTGAAGAAGCCAACGTTCAGGAGGTGCGGCCGGAGCTCTCGGGTCACGGAGGGATCGGGGGAGGCTCCCTGCCGCCCTGTGACCCGCCATCGCGCTCGCGGTGAAACTGCGCAGCGTGGCCATCCACGCGAAGGCGCTGCCGTGGGTTGGGCCGTGTGTGGGAAAGATTTGTGGCGCGCGTCCCGGTGATTTTGCGAGGACGTTTGTTACGTCGTGGACGGTGACGGGAAGGGCTGAGGTGGAAGAGGCGCCAGGAGAGAGTCAGAGAAGGGCCCTTGGCGACAGGCTCGGCTGAGCAGGAGGAGCTGCCGGGCCCTGCTCTGTCTTCTGCTCCTTCCTCCCAAGGTGGGCGGGCGGGCGGGGGCCACTCGATGGAGGGTCCGGCCCCGGCGTCCACTCTGGTTTCTGTGCGAGGAGCACTGCCGTCCAGAGCCGTGGGGAGGTGCCCACTCACGGACTCGGCCACACGTGTGAGTGCAGGAGCTCTGGCTCCACGGGAAACCCATCCCGACTCTGCTGCTGCCAGCGCCTCCGTTCCTCGCCCCTCCCCCCTCCCGCACCCCGATTACTAGGTTCCTTGTCCCGGAGATAAAAAGCCAACAGAACCCTGTGAAACATTGACCCGGAGGCTGGGGGCAGGTGCCACGAGCCGCCTGGGCCTTCCTGGTCAGAACCGGGTCCAAGCCCCACGGAAGCTGAAGGATTGGAGACGATTTTCCTACAGCAGATGCACTTTTACTGTAAAGGGGCCGCGTGTGGCCAAGCGAGCCTTGGCTGGGATTCCGGTGTGCACTGTGCAGCCGTGTGCAGCCCAGTGCAGCCGTGTGCAACCGTGTGCAGCCGTGTGCAGCTGTATGCAGCTTGGTGCAACCGTGTGCAGCCGTGTGCAGCGTGTGGACATCCCCACACTGCTGGTTCACACAGTTCGACATCTCCCACAGGAAGCCATGTGCATGGCACTGCCACAGCTGACATGGCTCTAGGCTCCGTGGTTAACTGCCCACAGGGGCTGGTTCCACCCTCCAGGCTGGAGAACTTATTAATGGCCAATCACACGGCCCTGGTGATGTCGAAGGTTGTGAAGCGCTTGTCATCACACCTGTCCTCTGTCCTCAAGAAGCGACCCTCCTCCTGTGTCCTTCCACAGGGTCAGGGGTCAAAGGGTGAAACCAAGCGAAAAAGGGCTATAAAAGGGCTGCAAGGACCACTATTCCCCTCACACTGAACGTGCACGTGGCGTGTGAGGCAGTCAGAGTTGGTCTTAAACTGACCACCCAGCAGCCACACATTCCGACCAACCACCCTTCCCCAAGACGCACGGATGAAGTTCACAGCTGCCCGGCCTCCCTCTCCCCTGCCTTGCAGAGGGTCCAGGTGCCGGGCTGGTGCCCGTGGCCGGGCAGCTCCTCGGCTGGCTCCGTTCCTCCGGCCGGTTGCCCTGTCCAGGCAGGACCTGCCCGCACCCCCGTGAGGGTCTTTCACGGGATGGCCGTGCCTGGGAGGGAGTGTTAAGTGTGCAACACACATTAGGAGGCGTTTTAGCCACCGCTGCCTTGCTCGCTGTCCTGGGAGCCGTGGCCTGGCAGCAAGACAGATGGGAGCAGCCCCCCACCCCCTCCCTGCATCCGAGCAGCACCCGGCCACGAGCCCCAGGTGGGGTGGGATCTGGCTGGGGCCGGCCGCGTCCCAGGGATGCTTCGCCAGGGAGGCCACGAGGGAATCGAGGCCTCGAGGTCGCGTGCCGTGTGCACTGCCCTCTCGGGTCCAGGCACCAGCGAGGAAGCCAGATGTCGGAAACAGAACAGCTCGGCCAACATCCCTCAAACTGCCATCGCCCTCGGCTCAGGGAGAAATTCCACCCCAAAAATAACAGCAGAGGAAACAAAAACGACAGCCAGCCAAGCTTCGCCCACAGGCACCGGGCGAGTGAGCCTTGGCCGGCTCACGCTGAGCCAGGCCTTGGCAGCGTCTGACCCGGGGCCCTGGCCATCTGTCCTCTCACACCGCATCCCACACCCGCACCCGCACAGGCGAGACCTCCCGGGACCCCTCCCGCAGTGAATGCGTGGACCTTTCTCGATGGGGAGGGGAGGGGGCGGGAGGGGACCGGGCAGCTTGGGACGCATTTCACAATGGACCTTGAACATTTCTCAGTGGTTGAGCTCCTTACGCGAATGTTTCCGCCACATGTTGCTCTTTGGAAGTTACTAGATGCTTCGTGCTGTGACGCCCAGAGCCCCCGGGCCCAGGAGGGTGGTGAGACCTGGGGCTGCGTGTGGCCGAGACCCTGAGAAAGGCCTTTTCCCGAGAAGGAGCGCCTGTCATGCCCACATTTAAAGAAAGCAGAGCCTCCGAGGGCTCTGAGCACAGTCAGTGTCCCCTCAGCGAGGGAGGTCTCCCCAGCACAATGGTCTCTCATCCTTTCTCTTGCAAACGGCTGCTGGGCTCCATGGTCTTTAATCCCTGACCCCCCACTTGGTAGCCGGGTCTCTAACTCCCCACCGGCCCCAGGACCGAGCTCAGCCCTTCCTGCTCCGACTCCGACTCCGGGGCCTGCCTCCCTCGCGGGGCCTCCCGGGGACGCGGCAGCCTCCTGGGTGGGAGCTCACGTGCAGGACGAACGGCCCTCGGCGGCAAGGCTCCACCGGTCTGCGGGCTGCCCCGCTCCAGAGCCTCCACGGCTGAGTTCCGACAGAATGTTCTTGTTGGTCGTCGTCTGTTGATCTTATTTCCAAACGTGACACCTGGCAGGTGATGAGCCCAGGTGAGCGGCACGGGCTCCTGACGTCACCCACGGCAGAGACACCCCAACTTCATATCTTTCCTGGAAATTGGCCACGTGTGACTCATCCCTTTAAGTGGTAAAAACAGAGCGTCTTGGGTTAAAGTAATGAAAACTGTTAACACGGCAGATCGGTTGTCCAGCAGCAAACGGTCTCAAATCACAACCCGCAGCGTGAGGGGAAGGTGCAGGCCTCACCGTGGGTCCCCCCGCCGCCTGCAGGGAAGGGGACGCTGGGAGCCCAGTGCAGCCTCCTCGCCCGCCAGCCTTCCCAGGGCTGTGGCCAGAGGGCGAGCCCCGAGACCCAGCCTGTCGTGTCTGAGCTGGAGATGGCAGCTCCGGCCGGAGCCGACCGTGGAGGGGAGTGCAGCCAGCTGGCTCGGGCAGGCGGGCACTGCCCATCAGTCCTCCCGACAGGGGATCCAGCCCTAAACCTGGGCCTGCGCCCGGACCTTTGGTGGACGGGAGGGTGCCTGACCTACTGAGCCACACCGCCGGGCAGACGGTCATTAGCTCGATTGTGGTGAGGGCTTCACAGGTAACATGTCAGGACTCCTCACATGGACACTGACACAGGTGCCAGGGCTCGTCGCGCGTTGTTTTATGTCCGTTAGACCCCCGTACAGGTTTCACCGCGAAGCAAACGACAGATAAGTACAATTCAACTCACGGAGATTCTCTGATCCAGGGTCCTTGGGACTTGGAGTAAATTTAGGTTGAACCCCAGCTCTAGAAATCCTCTCTCTCTCTGCCCCTTGGAGACCAGCCCGGCTCGGATCATCAGCACCCGCCCCGGGCAGCAGCGGACCATCGCCAACCCCTGACCCCGGGGCCTGTGGCCTGCGCCCGGTCTGCTGCGGCACCGGAGAGGGAAGCCCCACGCAGGCGGCCGAGGGCTGGGGCCCGGAGCGCTCCCACCGCGGTTGTGGTGACAAAGGCACCCGTTTGTCCAGACCTGCCCAGCGGGCCCTGAGGTGTCGGCACCTAAGCCTCGCCAGTGTAGATGGCACCGCCACACGTTCAGAAGGAGCGAGTTCAGTCACGGCGGCGCCCCAGGGCTGAGTCAGGAGAGGGACGGCATGGGGACCCGCGGAAATGAATGTGCAGCGAGTGTAGCGAGTCCACTGCTTTGTCGCCGAGGGAACGGCTTGGCCCTGGGCAGTGCTGGGCGACTCGGAAATATACCTGCAGCCGATCAACGGTGACACGATTTTTGAAAATGTGGAGTCTCTCTCTTTCATGTAAGAAAACCCAGTGGAGAGGGTGGCTGGGAGGGCGGCACGGTTTAAACGGTCGGAAATGGAGGGACACGAGCACTTTCTGCTGGGCCCGACCCCACCCGGACCCAGCTGTGTCCCTGCCGTGAAAGACGGAAGCCACCCACGTCGTCCTGTTTGTGAAGTGTCCCCGTGAGAAACGACTTCGCCTGTTTTGCTCTTATCGTCACTTGTATTAAAATTCCCCTTTTAAAGCTTAAATGTCAGACGGCGATGCCAGCGTCACTAAAGGCCGGTGTGTGCAGCCGTGAGACCCCCGGGGACAGCTGCCCTGCCTCGGGCTCATGCCAGAGCCGGGCCGGCTCTCATCCCTGCCGAGAGCACAGGCCACGGAATGGGAAGCTCTGATGAAATGGAGACAAAGCCCTGCCTGTCAGCAGGCAAGTGAGTCACCCCGGGGACAGCCCTTGGCGCTGGGCGAGCACTGCCTTCCGCCAGGCCCTGGGGTGAGCCCGGGGTCAAGGCTGCAGAGGCGGCACCTGGTGTCCCACTGGGCTAGGTTTAGATGGTAGGGTTAGGGTTAGAGGGTTAGGGTTAGGGATAGAGGTTAGGGTTAGGGTTAGGGATAGAGGTTAAAGTTAGGGATAGGGTTAGAGGTTAGGGTTAGGGATAGGGTTTGAATTAGGGTTAGGGTTAGGGATAGGGTTTGAATTAGGGTTAGGGTTAGGGATAGAGGTTAGGGTTAGGGATAGGGTTAGAGGTTAGGGTTAGGGATAGGGTTTGAATTAGGGTTAGGATTAGTGTTAGGGTTAGGGTTAGAGGATAGGGTTAGGGTTAGGGTTAGGGACAGAGTTTAGGGTTAGGGTTAGGGTTAGGGTTAGAGGATAAGGTTTGGGTTAGGGTTAGAGGATAGGTATAGAGTATGGTTAGAGTTAGGGTTAGTGGATAGGTTTAGGGTTAGGGTTAGAGTTAGGGTTAGAGGATAGGGTTACGGTTAGGGTTAGGGTTAGTGTTAGTGGATAAGGTTAGAAGTTAGGATTAGGGTTCGAGGACAGGGTTAGGGTTAGGGTTAGGGTTAGAGGATAGGGTTATGGTTAGTTTTAGTCGATAGGGTTAGAGGTTAGGGTTAGGGTTAGAGGATAGGGTTAGGGTTAGGGTTAGAGGTTAGGGTTAGAATTTAGGGTTCAGGTTAGAGGATAGGGTTTGGGTTAGGGTTAGGGTTAGAGGATAGGGTTAGGGTTAGAGATAGGGTTAGTGTTAGGGTTAGAGGTTAGAGTTTAGGGTTCAGGTTAGAGGATAGGGTTAGGGTTAAGGTTAGAGATAGGGTTAGGGTTAGGGTTAGAGGTTAGGGTTAGAGTTTAGGTTTCAGGTTAGAGGATAGGGTTAGGGTTAGTGTTAGTGGATAGGGTTAGTGAATAGGGTTAGGTGTAGGGTTAGGGGTAGGGTTAGAGGTTAGGGGTAGGGTTAGAGTTTAGGGTTAGGGTTAGAGGATAGGGTTATGGTTAGGGTTAGAGGATAGGTATAGGGTTAGGGTTAGGGTTAGAGGTTAAGGTTAGTGTTAGGGTGTGAATTAGGGTTAGGATTAGTGTTCAGATTAGGGTTAGAGTATAGGGTTAGGGTTAGGGTTAGAGGATAGGGTTAGGGTTAGGGTTCGAGGTTAAGTGTAGGGTTAGGGTTTGGGTTAGGGTTAGGGTTAGAGGATAGAATTAGGGTTAGGGTTAAGGTTAGGGTTAGAGAATAGGGTTAGTGTTAGGGTTAGAGGATAGGGTTAGGGTTAGGGTTAGAGGATAGGGTTAGGGTTAGGGTTAAGGTTAGGGTTAGAGGATAGGGTTAGAGTTTAGGGTTCAGGTTAGAGGATAGGGTTAGTGTTAGGGTTAGGGTTAGTGGATAGGGTTAGAGGATAGGGTTAGGGATAGGGTTAGGGTTAGAGGTTAGGGTTAGAGTTTATGGTTCAGGTTAGGGTTAGGGTTAGGGTTAGGGTTAGAGGATAGGGTTAGGGTTAAGGTTAGGGTTAGAGGATAGGGTTAGGGTTAGGGTTAAGGTTAGGGTTAGAGGATAGGGTTAGAGTTTAGGGTTCAGGTTAGAGGATAGGGTTAGTGTTAGGGTTAGGGTTAGTGGATAGGGTTAGAGGATAGGGTTAGGGATAGGGTTAGGGTTAGAGGTTAGGGTTAGAGTTTATGGTTCAGGTTAGGGTTAGGGTTAGGGTTAGGGTTAGAGGATAGGGTTAGGGTTAAGGTTAGGGTTAGAGGATAGGGTTAGGGTTAGGGTTAAGGTTAGGGTTAGAGGATAGGGTTAGAGTTTAGGGTTCAGGTTAGAGGATAGGGTTAGGGTTAGGGTTAGGGTTAGGGTTAGGGGATAGAATTAGGGTTAGGGTTAGGGTTAGGGTTAGAGGATAGAATTAGGGTTAGGGTTAGGGTTAGAGGATAGGGTTAGTCTTAGGATTAGAGGATAGGGTTAGGGTTAGGGTTAGAGGATAGGATTAGGGTTAGAGGTTATGGTTAGAGTTAGGGTTCAGGTTAGAGGATAGGGATAGGGTTAGGGTTAGGGTTAGGGTTAGAGGTTAGGGTTAGAGTTTAGGTTTCCGGTTAGAGGATAGGGTTAGGGTTAGGGTTATAATATAGGGTTAGGGTTAGGGTAAGAGCATAGGGTTAGGGTTAGGGTTAGGGTTAGAGTTTAGGGTTCAGGTTAGAGGATAGGGTTAGGGTTATGGTTAGGGTTAGAGGATAGGGTTAGGATTAGAGGTTAGGGTTAGAGTTTAGGGTTCAGGTTAGAGGATAGTGTTAGGGTTAGGGTTAGGGTTAGAGATAGGGTTAGGGTTAGGGTTAGAGGTTAGAGGTTAGGGTTAGAGGATATGGTTAGGGTTAGGGTTAGAGATAGGGTTAGGGTTAGGGTTAGAGGTTAGGGTTAGAGTTTAGGTTTCAGGTTAGAGGATAGGGTTAGGGTTAGGGTTAGTGTTAGGGTTAGGGTTAGGGTTATAATATAGGGTTAGGGTTAGGGTTAGGCTTAGACGATAGGTTAGGGTTAGTGTTAGTGGAGAGGGTTAGAGGATAGGGTTAGGGTTAGGGTTAGGGTTAGGGGATAGGCTTAGGGTTATGGTTATGGTTATGGTTAAGGGTTTCTCTCAGGAAGTTCTGGCTGCGTCTGGGTCACTCTTTCACAGGCAGTTGGGCCGCTAACCTCAGAGGAGACCCTGGTGTTCAGTTGCCTCTTGTGTTCGTGCCCCAGGAATTAAGTTCCAAGGTCATCTTACCCACATTGCTGGATTAGAACAGCCCCATGACAGGCAGGCCCTCATCTCTGGGCTCCTGGAGCCCTTGCACACAGGGTGAGGGTGGTGGACTTTGCGTCCAGGGATGGGATCACAGGAGGAGGAAGAGGAAGGGATGCGTCCCCGGAGGCAGGCTGGGTGCTGCTTCGTGAGGACGGAGGGTGGGTGGAGCCTGGGACGCTGGGAGAAAGGAGGCAGGTTCTCCGTCAGCCGCACTCAGAGCCTGGCGTTGGCCAGCGAGGCTGCGTTTAGGCCTCTGGCTTCCAGAACTGAGAGCTTATGTGTTGCTTGAGGCCCCTAAGTCACAGAAAACAAATATGGTGGACGAATGCATACAGGGAAGAAAGGTGACTTATCTCAGCTTGTGCACCACGTCTGGCCACTGCGCGGGGCTCTGACCCATGGCGATACGTGGACGTGCTCACCTCTAGCGAGTGGAGGACAACCCGGGGGTGTACCTCCGTCCCAGACCCCCTGCGGAGGTGGGTGGGGAGCGGGGACCTGGATGGAGGTGGTCAAAAGGGGCCGACACCCAGAGGGAAGGTGACGTGGGACTGGGGTGCACTGTGCCCCTGGCGACAGCAGCCGACTCTGCTGTGTGTACATTCGGAAGCTCCTAGAAGCAGCTCCTAAATGTTCTCAACACAAGGAAAAGCACTTCTTCTCCTTTTTAAAGCTGCATGAAATCGAGACCGTCAGCTACAGTTATTTGTGGTAATTGTTTCCCGATATACATCGTCAAGTCACTCTTTTACATCTCAAATGAGCATGGGGCTACATGTCACCTGTACCCCAATAAGACTGGAAAGAAAAAAAATTAAGCTTGAAACTTGCGTGAGTATTGAGTGAAGTTTCCTACAATGGAAAGAAATGATAGCATAGACCAGGGGTGGGCAACCCCTGGCACACGTGCCAAACATGGCACGCCAGTAGCTTTTGCTGGCATGCAAAACCCTCTCTTATAATCTTCCATTTACAATTTTTTTCTTAATATCGACTTTTTTATTTTTCAGATAATTTCAGTGTAGGTGCATCTTAGATAAATAAATAATTTTACATAAGAAGTTATCTTAAAGACCATACACATGGCTGACTTTGAAATGCAGTTGATTGAATTTCAGAGTAGCTCAATTTGGAAGCAGAAATTTATTGACCTTAGAGTTGACTTGGAAAACATTGAAAAAAAGCGATTAGAGACAGGAGTACCAGAGAGAAGTGTCGAAAACGAAGTATTGAGGACTTGGAATGCCATTCCAGAAAATTTTTTTCTGTTTAAGAAACTTTGCAACAGCGTTACTCTCCGTGTTTTCATCCACATACCCTTGTGAATCTTTGTTCTCAGTGATGAATTTTGTTAAGTCTCATAATAGGAGTAGCCTGACGGATGAAAGTAGTAGCTCGTGCATATCTCTGACGGTCACGAAATATAAACCTGATGTAAAATCTCTGTCATCAGTGAGGCAGCAGCAAAAGTCCCACTGATAATATCACACGGAGTCATAAAGTTTTCTGTCGGACTATCAGTGTACATGTATACATTAAAATATAAATGTATTTTTTATCACCATATACTGTGTTTTTGTCGCTCAAATGAATTTTATTATTTCTTCAAGGTTCTTCACATATGTACACCTTAGAGATATCAAGTAGGCGTAACATGTTCTCAAAAAAGTAGGGTTGGCACGCAGAAGAATTTGAGTCAGAGATTTTGCTGGTTTTGGCACGAACTCACAAAAAGGTTGCCCACCCCTGGTCTAGACTATAACAGTGAGAAGTGCCGGCAGGAAGGGAGCTGCGCTGGCCGTGCGGATGCGCCGTGGAGAGGGCCTCTGAGGAAACTCTGGCACAGGCTGTGGTCGGACGAAGCTGGACGGCATTCGCTGAGTGAAACAAGCCAGACACTAGCGACAAACCCTGTGTGACCTCACGTCCATGGGGTGGAGTGGTTACCCACACGAGGCTGCAGGGGCAGAAGTGAGGAGGAGTGGGAAGTTATTACTTCATGGGTAGAGTTTCAGTTTTATAAGATAAAAAGAGACAAACTTCTCTTATAGAAACGAATAAGGATGATAGCACATTATGAATGTATTTAAAACCACTGAACTGTACACTCAAAAATGGTTCCAATGGTACATTTTCTATTATGTGCATTTCCTATATAATAAAAGGCTAATATGCAAATAGACCAAATGGCAGAACCACCAAACAACCAGTCGCTATGACGTGTGCTGACCACCAGGGGGCGTGCACAGAACATAGCAGACATCTGCCGCGGCGGGATGGTGGAGCAGGTGAGCGGGGGCACCAGACCAAGGCGGGTGCCGATTGCTGTCATCAGGGCAAGCCTCTGGTGGTTACTGGAAATTCTTTGCTCCTGTGCCCCGAGGTCCTGCCCAGCGCTTACACCTGCTGCTGGTACCCGGCGCTGGCCCGATCGCTTGGCACCATCAGCGGGTGTGAGTGGCAGCTGCTGGCCCCAATCGTCCCTCAGGGCTTCTCCACCTCCCCCTGCTCCTGAGGGGCGATCGGGGCAGCAGCCGCTGCTCACACCCGCTGCTGGCTCCAGCCCCAATCGCTCTGTGCTGTCAGTGGGTGTGAGCAGGGCTAGCGCTGTCAGCACATGGGAGTGGCGGTGGCGGGATCGGGTCTGCTGGCAGATAGGGACCAGAGGCTGTGGCAGGAGGGGCTGGGCAGGGGCACGGAAGATGGGCCGAGACCCACCCCTGTGCCCAGGAGGCTCGCAGCCCACAGTTCCTTTCAAGGTGCACGAATTCGTGCACTGGGTCCCCAGTTACTAAAATAAAAAACTGGAAAGAAAATGAAGTATAAAGAATTTCCAAAACCAACACCAAGAGACCTCATCAGCACTAGAACTGTCTTTAGAAAGAACTAAGGGGTTTCTCCAGTTAGAAACAAATGGACACAGAACAGAAGCTAGTGGTTTAAGTATAAGTCTCATTGGTAAAGGGAAAGACTAGTCACACAAAGAAGAACGGGGCAGGGTGCCATGTTTACGCCCAGAACAAAGTCAAAAGAAAATATGATTAAAATGACTATAACCACAATAATGGCGAAAGGAGACACAATATACAAAGAAGCAAATTCTGACATTAGTGACAGCAAGTGTGGGAGTAGGAGGACTGAACGTGTAGAAGTAAGTTATCAGCTCAGAATAAAGTTCTATAACCAAAGCTTTATGCATTCTTTGTGGTGAACACAAAGTAAGAAACCCACTTTGTGGATACAAAAAACTCTACTACTGAATGTTTACTATATTACTAAAGAAAATATCAAATCACAGAGGGAGACAAGAGAGGAATAGAGGAAGAAAAGAACTATAGAAAAAGACAAAGCAATTAAAGGTTTACCCTTTGCGACAGCATGGGTGGATCTGGAGAACATTATGCTGAGCGAAACAAGCCAGTCAGAGAAAGACAAGCACCATATGATCTCACTCACTTGTGGAAATTAATGAACAAACCGAACTAACACCAAAACAGACACAGACTCCAGACAAATAGAGAGCAGGCAGACAGCTCTGGCTGGAGGGTATCGGGGACAGGTAGAGGGATTGAGAAAAAAAGAGAAAGAACTCATAGACATGGTCCACAGGGTGGTGGTTGCATGGGATGTGGAGGTGGAAGACGATATAAGGGGGTAAATGGTGATGGAAAAATAAAATAAAGAAAAAATGTCAATAGTAAGTTCTTATCTATAATAATAAAAGGCCAGGCGTCACGACCAGAACGACCAATCAACCAGCCGCTATGAGGTGCACTGACCACCTCTTGGTCCCTCCCCCGAGCCCGCAGGCTCCCATCGTTGGATGGCCAACGGGGAACCACGGGAACCGGGCTGGGGGCAGCAGAGCCGGACTGAGGACTGGACTTGTGGGGCGGCAGCATCGCTGAGCATCCCGGGACAGCGGGCAGATTTGCAGAGCGTTGGCAAGCAGCGTTGTGGACCGTCCAGGGGCGGCAAGCAGCGTCGTGGAGCATCTCGGGGCGGCGACATGGCCTGATCGCAGGCTAGGTGTAGGGACCTACACGTGCACGATTTTGTGCACTGGTCCTCTAGTCTATCAATAATTAAAGTATAAATGGGTTAAACTCACCAATCAAAAGACATACACTGGTGGAATGGATTTAAAAATCTATAAGATCCAGTTACATGTCGTACATAAGAAATCTGCTTTAGATTTCAGGATACATAAAGGTTAAAAGTGAAGGGATGAAAAAAGACATTCCATGCAAATGGTAACGGAGAGAGAATAAGGATGTCTACACTTACATCAAAGTGGACTTTAGGTCAAACCGTGTCACAAGGACAAAGGAAGTCATTGCATAATTTAAAAATGGATCAATTCAACCACAACTTATGACAAGTATAAATATATAAGCATCAACAGACCTGAAGGAAGAAATAAACAGCAATACAGCATTAGTGGAGAAAGACTCAGTACCCCATTTGCAATGACAGACAGATGGAAACCTCAGGAAAAAGCAGACCCAGGCTCCACTACAGACCACGTGGCCCAGATGGACATGGACAGACCACCCCGCCCAACAGCTTCCCCAGGGCCCATGGGCCGTTCTCCAGGACAGATCACACGCTCGGGCATAAGTCACGGCTTAACAACTTTAAGATGATTGAATTCATTTCAAGTCTGTTTTTAACCACAATGGAATGAAACTAGAAGGCAATAACAAAAGGAAAATGGAAAAATTCATAAATACACGGAATTTAAACAACACAGTCTTGAACAATCATTGGATCAAAGAAGTAAATTTTTAAAAATTAGAAAATATCTTAAGACAAATGAAAATAAAAACACAACACGCCAAGGCCTGTGAGACGCTAAGAAGGAAGTTTGCAGCGATAAACGCCTCCCTTAACAAAGAAGAAAGATCCCAAAAGAAGACCTAACTTCACACTTCAAGGAACTAGAAAAGGAAGAAAACACCAAGTCCAAAGCGTCAGAAAGAAGGAAATAATAATATCAGAGCAAAAATAAATATAAAATAGAGAATAAAAAAGCAATAGAAACAAATCAATGAAACTGAGTTAATTTTTTGCAAAAACATAAATAAAATTGACAAACTCTAAGCTAGACTAAGAAAGAGAGAGAGAGAGAGAGAGAGAGAGAGAGAGAAGGTGAAGAAAGCGAAGGCAAAGGAGAATAATAATAATAGGAGGGGGGAGGAGGAGGAAGAAGAGGAAGAAGAAGGAGGAGGAGGAGGAGGAGAAGAGGAAGAAGAGGAAGAAGAAGAAATCAGAAATGGAAGAATACGTATTACAACTCATGGCACAGAAAGTTAAAAAAAAGATCATAAGGGACTATTATGAACAATTATTCACCAACAAACTGGACAGTCTAGAAGAAATGGAATAAGTCATTGAAACACACAACCTACTCAGAAATGGAATAAGTCATTGAAACACACAACCTACTCAGAATGAATAATGAAAACATAAGATTCCTGAACTGACAAATAACCAATAAAAATATTGAATTAATAATCTAAACCGTCCAACAAGGACAGAAGTCCAGGACCATATGACATCACAAGTGAATGTTACCAAGCATTTCATGAAGAATTAATGCCAGTCCTTCTTAAACTCGTCCAAAAACAGAAGAGAAGCACCTCCAGACTCTGAGGCCAGCGTTATCGTAGACCCAAGCCAGGCAAAGGCACCACAAGAGAGAAGAACTGCAAACCAAGACCCCTGACGAACACAGATGCAACCCCCCCAAACATTAGCAAACTGAAGTTCACAACCCAGTGAAAGGACCACACACCAGGACCAGGGGGGATTTACCCCTGGCATGCAAGGACGGCCCAGCATGTGCACATCCAGGCAATACAGCCTGTCCACAGAATGAAGGGTAAAGATCGTACGAGCATCTAATCTAATAAAAGAGAAACATGCAAATTGACCGTACCTTCGCTATGCCCCAAGCCACGCACACCAGCCAATCAGAGTGACTATGTGTAAATTAACCCAACCAAGATGGCGTCCAGCAGCCACGGAGTTGGAGCAAGCAGGAGGTTTAGTTGCCCCGGCAATGGAGGAAGCCAAGCTTCCTGCCTGCCCTGGCTGGCTGTGGCCACTGCTAAAGGCAACAAAGTTTCAATTATAGACGATAAGTAAATCCCAGATACCTGCTTCCAGCCAGCCTCCACTGGGAGCTTGGGTGGCTGGGGACCGTGGCCAGCCTGCAAACAGCCATCAGCCCCTCACCCAGGCTGGCCACACCCTCATGCGGTGAGGGTCCCTGCTGGGGGGCTTGACCAGCCTGAAAACAGCCCTCAGCCCCTCACCCAGGCTGGCCAGGCACCCCAGCAGGGACCCCCGACTCTGAAGGGGCTGTGGCCAGCCTGCAAACAGCCATCAGCCACTCACCCAGGCTGGCCAGGCACCCCAGCAGGGACCCCCGACTCTGAAGGGGCTGTGGCCAGCCTGCAAACAGCCATCAGCCACTCACCCAGGCTGGCCAGGCACCCCAGTGGGGACCCCCACCCTAAAGGGGGTGTGGCCAGTCTGAAAACGGCCTTCAGCCCCTCACCCAGGCTGGTCAGGCACCCAGCGGGACCCCCACCCTGATCTGGGACACCCTTCAGGGAAAACCAGCCAGCCCCAACCCATGCACTAGGCATATAATAAAAGGGTAATATGCAAATTGACCCTAACAGCAGAACGACTGGGAATGACTGGTCTCTATGACACATACTGACCACCAGGGGCAGACGCTCAATGCAGGAGCTGCCCCCTGGTGGTCAGTGTGCTCCCACAGCGGGAGCTCTGCTCAGCCACAAGCCAGGCTGACGGCTGCCAGCACAGCTGTGATGGCGGGAACCTCTCCCGTCTCCTCAGCAGCACTAAGGATGTCCGACTGCAGCTTAGGCCTGCTCCCCGCTGGCAAGTGGACATCCCCTGAGGGCTCCTGGGCTGTCAGAGGGATGTCTGACTGCCAGCTTAGGCCCGATCCCCTGGGGAGCGTGCCTAAGCCAGCAGGTGGACATCCCCTGAGGGCTCCCAGACTGTGAGACGGTACAGGCCGGGCTGAGGGACCCTCTCGAGTGCACAAATTTTTGTGCACCGGGCCTCTAGTCTAAGTATATGCAGAAAAAGCACGTGCTAACATTCAGCACGTTTCATTGTGAAGCCCTCGATGAATGAGGTGTACAAAGACTTTCCTCAGCACAGCAAGGCTACGTGCAAAAAGCCAACAGCGAACGTTTTACGCAATGAAGAACCGAAAGCTTTTCCTCTGAGATCTGGAACAAGGCACAGATGCCCACTGTCCTCACAGCTATTCCACTTAATACCTCGAAGTCGTGGCGAGAAAAAGAAAGTTGTCCAAATCAACAGGAAGATGATAACTCATCTCAGATTTCATGTCTCACATGCAGCAAACCCTAAGGCTGCACAGAAGAAACTGTCAGAGCGAATACACTCAGCATCGTTTCAGGATAGAAAACCGACATAAAAATCCATCGTGTTTATACACGAAGCGAATTATGTGAAAAGGAAGCTGAGAACAAAACCCCATCCATAGTACAGGGGCGGGCAAAGTACATGTACAGACATGAGTGCACAACACAGTTTATTCTTGTGTTATTATTTGTTTATTAATAACTTATGAACAACTAAACCTACTTTGTCCACACCTATAGACTAAAAAAGGAAAATAACCTTCTATATATATAAAAAGCCAGTGACCATACCGCTGTAGACCGGAACGACACATCGCTATGACGCCCACTGCGGCCAGCGAACCCAGCCTGATCAGGGGTGGGACCGGCGGCCAACCTCCCATGGACCCTCCCCCTGGCTAACCATGCCCTTGATCGCCCCCACACCCCGAGGGGGCGGGGCCAACAGGCCAACCTCCTGCAGCCCCCGCCACTCTGATCAGGGGCAGGGCCGGTGGCCCACCATCCACAGCCCCTCCTGGCCCCACCCCCAATCAGCCCCCACCACCCCATTGGCCTGTGGCCCCTCCCCCAGCCAGCTCCACCCCAGATCGGCCCCCCCACACCAATCAGGGGCAGGGAGGCCAGCCCACTCCCCACAGCCCCTCCCCACAGCGGGCACACACCCAATAGGCCCCCCCACACCTGTATTGGGGGCGGGGCCTGCTGGCCAATGGCCCCTCCCCCAGCTGGCCTGGCCCTGATTGGGGCCTGATCAGGGTGGGCCGGCCAACCCCCCGCGTCTCCCCCTCCCGACAGGCCTGGCCCCCATCCGCCCGATTGGGGCCGGACCCCATCTCCCGCCCCCGTCCCCCCTCCTTCCCCCATCCCCCCTCCTTCCCCCATCCCTCCCTCCCACCCTCCCCCCTGCACTGGGCCTCCAGTAAAAAATAAAATTGTTTAAAATATTGACCAGATTTTGAAGATTTCTAGAGATCGCCATGAGCTCAGACCAGATGTTAGAGAAAATGTAAACACTGAGTCGAGGTAAACCGCACACTCCGACAGGCTGGCCGGGGCCGGGGACACCCAGCGCCTCCCTCGTTTCCGAACGCACTGACCTCCTTCTCCGTGAGCTTCGATCGCTGGAGCCATGGGGATGGGGAGGGGGGAGGGGAGCTGGCCATGGGGATGGGGATGGGGAACTGGCTGTGGGGTGGGAGGGGGGAGGGGAGCTGGCTGTGGGGTGGGAGGGGGGAGGGGAGCTGGCTGTGAGGTGAGGAAGGGGGGAGGGGAGCTGGCCATGGGGAGGGGGGAGGGGAGCTGGCTGTGGGGTGGGGAGGGGGGAGGGGAGCTGGCTGTGGGGTGGGAGGGGGGAGGGGAGCTGGCTGTGAGGTGAGGAAGGGGGGAGGGGGTGCTGGCCATGGGGATGGGGATGGGGAACTGGCTATGGGGTGGGGAGGGGGAGGGGAGCTGGCTGTGGGGTGGGGAGGGGGGAGGGGAGCTGGCTGTGGGGTGGGGAGGGGGGAGGGGAGCTGGCTGTGGGGTGGGGCGGGCGGGGCTTCTGCATGTCCTGTAGCCCAGCGCGGTTGCGCTCAGGGCGGGGACAAAGGCCAGCACCGGCTTGCAGACGTTAGACAACATCAATGTGTGATCAGCGCGGCGTGTGGCTCGGGGGCTGAGCACCCCCCCAGGAACCAGGTCTCAGTTCGATGCCTGGTCGGGGCCCAGGCCCGGGTTGGGGGCTCGATCCTGTGTGGGGCGTGCAGGAGGCCGCCGGTCAGCGAGTCTCTCATCAGTGATGTCTCTCCCTCTCCCTCCTTCTCTGAAATCAACTTTTAAAAAGTGTGAAATGACATCTCATTAGAGGACAAAGGAACGCGCTCTGCAGCCGGGCTGAGTGTGGGGAGCCCAGGGGATCGGCAGGCGGACTTGGGGTCCCCGTGTTCAGGGTCCGTCTTCCGGGCCCCCCTCCGTGTGAAATGGGCGGTGCTCACGCGGGGCCCGGGACCCCCCCGCCGGCTGTCCTCCCGCCGCCCCAGGAAATGCCCCCAACTGTCCTGTCTTCACATCTGCTCCAAGACCCTCCTAGCGCCGGGGCTGCCCAGCCAAGCCTCCCTCCCTCCGCCCGAGGCCGCCCTGACCCCATAGGAGGACGGGGACAGGCTCAGCCTCCACGTCCCGGGAGGTGGACACGCCCGATGCCCAGGAGACCAGGGTCCAGCGAGAGGAGAGGCGCGGGAGGCGGCGGCCGGGACGCAGGGAGGACGGGTGGCTGACCCGGGAGGACTTGGGCCGACAGGAAAGACTCGCACCTCCCAGGTCCCCGAGATGGCCTTGGAGCTCAGGGTTGAGGGGTCAAGGGAGCAGGAGGCAGGGAGGTGGGGGGAGGCAGGGCCCAGTGCGGGTTTAGTCTCTGGACACTGGGGTCCCCGGGGACTGTCAGCAGGGCCATCCACGGTGTGGTCCCTGCAGCGACCTCCCGGCTCCGGGGAGCAGGAAGCCGGGGCTGGCAGCCGCCCTGAGAGCAGACACCCACGTCCTCGGGGTGTGGGACGCACAAGGGGCAGGAGGCTAGGCCCGCCGGGGGGGATGTCCTGCCGCCGCAGGCAGAGGGACACGCCCTGGCCAGGCTGGGTCAGAGGAGTGGGGTGGGTGAGGGCTCAGCTGGGTGGGGCACCAGGGCTCCGGGACACCGGAGAGGTGGGTGCGGCGCGGGGTCGCGGAGTCACCAGTGGGACAAAGGCCAGGGCTTGGGTGCAGGGCCCCCCGACGTCGAGGGCACAGGCTGGGCCTGGCTCCAAAGCCGTGTCTGTGGTTGTGCCCATTTCACAGGAGAAAACACCGAGGCCCGAGTGGGGACAGCAACGCCAGCGCTCTCGGGCTGGAACCTGGCTCTCGCCTCCCCCAGGAAGGGCTGTCCCCCCCCCCCCCCAGCCCCACCCCAGCTCCTGGGAGGCTCGGCTCACACGGGTGGGCGTGACCGTGACCTCATCGCCTGGCCTGGCCTCGGAACTTCTGCCCTGACCTCTCCCCGCCCGCTCCTCTGCGATGACTCGCTTCCCTCTGTTTTTAGTTAAGACACGAGTTCCCGGAACCGCTGCCCCGCCCAGGGGGGGGTAAGAAAGCCCTTCGCTTACTCACGCCCCGGAGACGAAGAGGAAACAGATGCCGGACGTCACACGGAGCAGCCCTCCCGCTGGCTCCCCGAGGCCCTGGCGCAGCCTCTGCAGCTCCTCCTCCCGGACGCGGCGCAGCGAGGGCCCGGCCGCACCCTGACCCCCGGCTCCCCGTCCGGGGCTCCCCGGCCTCCTCCCACTCCGTCCAGCCTGGCCCCTCGGAGCCCGGGCGAGGGAGGGCTCGGTGGTCACGTTGTCTTCGCTATGAATGAGCTCGTTCGTCCTCTAACTCAGACGTCCTCACGGCGCCGGTCCACCTGCCCTGCGCCCACTCCGTGCAGCCCCTGCCCGAGCTTCGGCCATGCTGCCGTGTCAGGGTCATCGGGTGGCGCCGGGAGGGAGCGGGCCCTCACCCCTCCCGCCAGTTCCATCCCAAACGTGCCCGAAGCCACAGAGCCCTTCCCGTCCGTCCCGGAGGCACCTGAGCCGAAGCCTGGCCTCCCTGGACCGCGAGTCCCTCCACCTGCTGTGCCATCGGCCCCGGCACCAGGGCCTGGGGCCCTGCACCGCCCGGCTGACCCGGCATTGGGGGACGCTGTCACCGCGGGAGCTCCTGGGGGACCGTGGGCGTCACCCCCACCCCGTGCCCGGTGGGACCCCTATACCTGGTGGGACCCGGGCACCCACGGGCGGCGGTGCCTGAGCTGCAGGGTTCTTACCTGATCCCCCCGTGATGAGCTGCTGAGCCCCATCCATCCCCCCAGGCAAGAGCGTGACCCCTGAGCTGTGGCCTCGGAGACCTTTCCAGGCCACCGCCCTCTGACGTGGCGGCCTCTCCCGTCCCGGCTCCTCCCGAGCTTCCCGGGTGGACCGACTGGAACTGAAAGGCCTGGGGCCCAGGCCCCTCTCCTGCTCGGGCGGCTGCAGCCTCGCTGGGCGGGCTGTGCCCACAGGGTCCAGGTGGACAAGAATTCGGGGGGAACGTGGTTCACCCCAGCACGGACCTGCCTGTGGCCCCCTCACCCCTCTGACACCCACTGTCCCCCTTGAACCGATGCTTCACTCGAGCCTGTGGACTTCGCAGGCGCCCCCGACTCTGCCCTGTGGTTCCATGGACCGCCCCCCCCCCCCCCCCCCCCCCCCCGGCCGTCCCTCTGTGCAGGGCCCAGGACCAGCCTCACGGGCCGCCCGACTCCCTCGCACAGACCAGTTCCAGGCGGGGCTGGCTTTGCTCTGGGCCCCCCTTTCCTCGGCGCCCGGCGCCTCTCCTGGGACATCCCCCCCCCCCCCCCCCCATGTGCTGACCCAGCTGGCTCAGTCCCTGCTCCGCGTAGGCGCGCGCGGGTGACATGGACGCAGGTGGGACCTGCACTTGCCCCTTTGGCCCCCGAGACGCCCAAACCCCACCTTCAGCCACAGAACCGGCCTGTGGGCCAGTGAGCTGACCGGCCCTCCCGCCAGCAGCCACGCCGGGAAGTGGCGCACACGCCCGCGGGCCGGAGGCAGCACCTGCTCTGCCCTGAGGTCCGGCGGTTGTTCTGGCGGCTTCATCGCCAGCTCTGGCCTCAGTAGCCTGCGCGCTCTCCTCTCCACGATCAGGGATCACGATGGTCCCCGAGACGGAGGCTGACGGCTCCCACAGGAGGTGGTTCCGCAGCGTGAACAGGAACAGACCTTCCTCTCCCGTCACCCCTCCCACCCACCGGCCGGGCCCTGGCAGGAGCCGGCCCCTCAGCGAGCTCCGCGGCCCAGTTCCAGGCTCCAGGCGGGGCAGCGCCAACTCCTCACACAGGCTCCACACGGCCTAGACCAGCAGCTCGGCTGCTGCTGCGCGTGTCCCCCCAGGCACCCGGAGCCCCCCCTCCACCCCCCCACCCCCGCATAGACCCAGGCCCTGTCTGCTGCGCGTGTCCCCCCAGGCACCCGGAGCCCCCCCTCCACCCCCCCTACCCCGCATAGACCCAGGCCCTGTCTACTGTGCGTGTCCCCCCAGGCACCCGGAGCCCCCCTACCCCCCACCCCACACAGACCCAGGCCCTGTCTGCTGTGCGTGTCCCCCCAGGCACCCGGAGCCCCCCCTCCACCCCCCCACACAGACCCAGCGTGTGTCTGCTGTGCATGTCCCCCCAGGCACCCGGAGCCCCCCTACCCCCCACCCTGCACAGACCCAGCGTGTGTCTGCTGTGTGTGTCCCCCCAGGCACCCGGAGCCCCCCTATCCCCCACCCCGCACAGACCCAGCGTGTGTCTGCTGTGCGTGTGTCCCCCATCAGGCACCCAGAGGCGCCCGGAGCCCCACCCCTTCCCCTCGCAGACCCAGCCCGTGCAGCTGACCCCCTGATGACCCCCCCACCCCCACAAGCCTGGGATGTGAGCTCTGGCGAATGGCAGGCAGTCTGGTTGCTGCCACCGTTTTCACTCTGTTTATTCTGCACAACCGCACGGGCTGCCTGTTGCACCCGGGGGAGTGGATGGCGGTCACTCACGCCCGGGACACTGTGGGGCGAGCGGGCCTGTCGGGTCTGGGCAGCCGGAGAGGCCGGGCTCGGACTGAGCCAAGGAAGTCGGATTCGGACGTAGGTAAGTCTCCCAACCCTGCTCTCAGTCGCCGCGGCAGCACGAGAACCTGTCCGCGAGCCTCTGGGTTCAATAGTCGCCTTTGCTCATGATCAGTTCGTCCGTGTGAGGGCGTCGCCCGCCCTGGACTCGGCAGCCCTCGCCCCGTTGCTTTCGGGTGAGAAAGGCCAGCCCCGCTTCGGGCCACGGGGACGCACGCGAGCGAGAGGCATTCCTGCTCCTGCGGTTTATTTATAGCCGTTTCCCCGTCTGGCCCCTCCCCTGCGGCCCTGGGAGGAGGAATTATGTCATTCCTTCGAGGGAATGAATTAAGCGGAGACGGGAGCATATAAAGCAGAGCCGCTGCCCGGAGGCCAGTGCGCCCCCTGCTCGTCAGCCCGGCCATCCGCGCCCCGCCCAGCGCCCACCCACCCCAGCCCGGCCGTCCCGGCCGATCAGCCCTCCCTGCGGCCTCTTCTCTTCCCGGTAAGACTTTTTCACTTTACCAAACGGTCTCATTGTCGTTTAGTTTCATTTAGTTTTCGGAGGAGAATGCTGAGTTCTGAGGGAGACGGAAACCAGGACGTAGGTTCACAGTTGGAGGAGGTGGCGACGTGGTCCAGCCGCCGCATCTCACGCCCGGTCTGTACCCACGGGGGACTGGGGCGCGGCCGCTCCGGCCTCTGCCTGGGCACCTGCGTCACCGCCCGACGTGGTTTCATGGCCGTACCTGCCGGGCCGGGCGCCTGCGAGTGTTTCCGCTGCAGGAGGAGGACTCTGCCCAGGAAGGCGGTTGCTCTGGGGGGGCTGCGGGGAAGGAATTAGGGAAAACAACTCAGAACCCAGACCCCGACCGCGCACGCCCGGTCGCCGAGGAGGCTCCCAAGGCCAGTCACTGGTGAAAGGCGCGGAGCGAGTCCATGCCAAGTGCCAGGGTGGCCGGAGGCAGGGGCCAGGGCCCCGGAGCGCAGCCTTGGGTCTCGCACAGACAGGGATGCCGCGCTCCGAACGTCAGTCCTGCTGGGAGGGCGGAGAGACAGACTCTTACGAGACTGAGACCGCGGCAGCTCTCAGGCCTCCTGGCCGAGCCGCTGGGATCGCTCCTCTGATGCGGGAGGCGGGCCGTGCCCGCAGGTGTGCTTGTCTCCATCCCCGAGATGAGACCCTCGCCCCCAGGTGGCACGTGGCAGAGACAGACAGACAGACGGTCGCACCTCTGCTTTAGGGAGCACAGGGTCCGTGGTCGGAACAGAGTTCGCTCACCGTTTAAGCCTGGACTCGGGGAGCTGGCATCCAGAGTGTAGTTTACGTTCTGGATGGGCCTGCCTTTGCCAGGGCCAGCCTCCCCCGCTGTCTGTAGGGGACAGAGGCACCTCGGGCTGCTGCGTGGACCACTGACTGGCAGCTCACTGAGGAGCGTGGACACGCGTTTGCTCATGTCCCCCAATCCTCCCGAGAGCCTGCTGACACCCCTCGCTGCCCCTGTGCCGGGCGGTCACGGGCATGCGTCCAGATGCGAGCGGCTGTGTGACCAACACATGTGGGTGCTGTGCTCAGTGACCCAGTGCACACGCTCCTCGCACACACCTGGCAGCGGGCACGTTAAAGGGCGACTCCCCACCCTGCAGATGGGGACCCACACAGAGAGGCTCGCCGGCGCCCCAGCCCTGGGCCCCCCACTTCTCCTGTGACTCCTCGGGGCTGCTGGTGTAAAGCAGGCGTCCCGTCCCCTGGGCCTCTCCCCCGGAGAGACGGGGCCGCTGACGAACATTTCTGGAGAGGCGGCTCCTTCAGCACCAAGACCCTTCACCCCAACTCGCTCGGAGGTCCTGCCTGGGGAGAAATCGGGCCCCAGGGCTCGGGCTCAGGACCTGGGAGGCCAGCGGGGGTTAACTGCAGCTGCCGCAGCCGCCAGGTCTCCTGACTCCTGGCCCAGCCTCTGCTGAGGCGGCCAACTGACAATCCCCAAGAACGAACGGAAAAACAGGCTGCGGAACCGCGCCAGCGAGGGAAACGTGTCCAAGGCGTGTGGTTTGTTTTCTGTAGTGACGGTGCCCCACACTAAGCTCATTTCTCACGCGTGTGCACTCGTGTGCACTGTGTTTCAGTCGGTCGTGCATAACTTTGCTGTCTTGGCGATTTCCACACGCCTGTGGGGTCACGTCCACACGCTGACGTTTCTCCAGACCCGACTTCCTCGGTCAGGTCCTGGCTGCACCCGGAGCAGCGGTGGGGCGAGGACTCTGTACAGGAGACGAGAGCAGGAGCACTTCCCTCCTGGCTCATGACGACGATTTATAACACAAACATCCAATGCGATCAGCACGGGGCCTGCCACAACGCTGACCTCTTGCCAATGGTCATCTGAGTAGGAAGTCGAGCCCGCACTGAGGCTGTACTGTGACTAACCGGCTCTCCTGTCTGCAGGTGCCCCGGCCGCGAGGCGGGATGTTCTGGGCGCTGGTCCTGCCGGCCCTCTGGGCCTCCTGCGGAGCTCAAGGTGAGTGGGCGGGGCCGGAGCCTGCGCTGGGGATGGCGGTCACCGGAGGGGCGGGGGCCTGGACACAGGGAGGTTGTGGGTGATATGCTGGCCCATCAAGGGGACCAGCCGTTTTGGGGACCCCCTTTGAGGCTCTACAGGAGGCACTGCACCCGTGGGGAGGGAAGGGGACCTGGGTGTCGCTGGCCTCGTTCGTTTCTGGCACCGAGTAAGGATGCCCGGGCCCAGCGCCGCGGCTGTAACCCCGCTCGCTCCCTTGGGCAGCCGGGGACCAGGACGAGGACACGGCCTTCGACCTTTTCAGCATCAGCAACATCAACCGCAAGACCATCGGGGCCAAGCAGTTCCGGGGGCCCGACCCCGGCGTGCCGGCCTACCGCTTCGTGCGGTTCGACTACATCCCGCCCGTGAGCGCGGACCAGCTGGGCCGGATCGCCCGGCTCATGCGGCAGAGGGAGGGCTTCTTCCTGACGGCCAGCCTGCGGCAGGACCGCAAGTCGCGGGGCACGCTGCTGGCCCTCGAGGGCCCCGGCGCGCACAGGCAGTTCGAGCTGGTCTCCAACGGCCCCGCCGACACGCTGGACCTCACCTACTGGGTGGACGGCACCCAGCACGTGCTGTCCCTGGAGGACGTGGGCCTGGCCGACGCCCAGTGGAAGAATGTCACCGTGCAGGTGGCGGGCGAGACCTTCAGCCTGTACGTGGGCTGCGCCCTGATCGACAGCTTCACGCTGGACGAGCCCTTCTACGAGCAGCTGAGGACGGACAAGAGCAGGATGTACGTGGCCAAAGGCTCCGCCCGGGAGAGCCACTTCCGGGTGCGTACGCGCCGGCCAGGTGCCCGCAGAGCTGGGGGAGCGCTGGCGGTGGGGCATCTCCTGGTACAAGGCCTGGGTCGGAGTAGGTCAGGCACACGCACACACACACACACACGTGCACACACAGGCCACACACAGCCGCGCATGTGTGGGCATACAGACATGTACAGCCACTTCCACAAACGTCACACACGTGCTCCTGCACACCCACATGCACACCTGTGCACACAACCACACTCGAGCACCACGTCCTTGCACACACGTTCACATGACGCACACCCACGCCCACACCTGCGTGCGCACACACACACACACATACACGCCAGGAACAGGCGGAGCGAGTGTTGCAGGTGCATTTTCTCACCTGCACGAACAGCCGCTGATGTTCAGAACGAGGCTCATGTGATCGAGGGGTCGGCCCAACGTTCCGGGACCCAGGCTGGCTTCCCTGTGCTGAGCCCCCCGTCCGCCTCGGTGCCGCTGTGAGGGGAGGAGGATGAGCAGCTGTTTCTCCAAGGAAAGGCGGGGAGGAACACCATGGGGTCTTTGTTAAACGCCTTCAGGAAGAGGGTCTTTTTAAAGCCACAGGCGCGCAAGGACCCACGAAGGAGGTTGAGCACGCCGGTCTCTCCCAGGCACCTGTGTTCTCTGGAAATAAGTGTGCCTGTAACTCTGTTATTTGAGTAAAAGGCCTACAGATGTTGCTGAGTTAATCTCTGGTGGCCAGGGTCAGGGTCAGGGTCAGGGTCAGGGTTAGGGTTGGGGTTAGGGTCAGGGTAAGAATCAGGGTCAGGATCAGGGTCACGGTTAGGGTCAGGGTAAGGGTTAAGTTCAGGGTAAGGGTCAGAGTAAGGGTCAGGGTTAGGGTTGGGGTTAGGTTCAGGGTCAGGGTCAGGGTCAGGATCAGGCTCAGAGTAAGGATCAGGGTCAGGGTTAGGATCAGGCTCAGAGTAAGGATCAGGGTCAGGGTAAGGATCAGGCTCAGAGTAAGGATCAGGGTCAGGGTTAGGATCAGGCTCAGAGTAAGGATCAGGGTCAGGGTCAGGGTTAGGATCAGGATCAGGATCAGGGTCAGGGTCAGGATCAGGATCAGGATCAGGGTCAGGGTTAGGGTTAGGGGTCAGGGTAAGGGTAAGGGTATGGGTTAGGTTTAGGGTAAGGGTCAGGGTCAGGGTCCGGGTTGGGGTTAGGGTCAGGGTTAGGGTCAGGGTAAGGGTAAGGGTAAGGGTTAGGTTTAGGGTAAGGGTCAGAGTAAGGGTCAGGGTTAGGGTCGGGGTTAGGGTTTAGGGTCAGGGTCAGAGTAAGGGTCAGGGTCAGGGTTGGGGTTAGGGTTAGGGTTGGGGTCAGGGTTACGGTCAGGGTCAGGGTTGGGGTTCGAAAGCTCCCGTGGCAGAAGCTGACCCAGCCCGACGTGCACTTAACACCAGGCTGTGGGAGACACTTCCTCTCATCTCCTTCTGTGCCTGTGGTTGGACCCCAGACGTTCCCAGGACATTGAGCAGCGGCTGGTCTCCTCGGAGGCCCAGCCAGCAGAGCACAGCCCAGGACACCCCTCAGGCTGAGCTCAGAGACAGTCCCCAGCTCCCGTGCCCCCTCCTCCCTCTGTAAACTCCACTGCCCGTCATGCCCCAGCCGCTCCCACGGGGACCTGCCAGGGCCGAGCGTGCAGCACAGACACCCCCACGGCAGGAGACCTCGAGTCTTCTTTTTGTCCACGTAGCGAGGCCTCCCTGGCGTGGAGTGTGCCCATCCCCCGTGTTTCTCCTTGTCGCACCTGCAGGGGTTGCTGCAGAACGTCTACTTAGTGTTTGAAGATTCGGTGGAAGATGTTCTCAGCAGGAAAGGCTGTCCGCAAAGCCAGGGAGGTAGGTGTGTTCTGAACAACACACTCCCCGTCTTGGGCGGGTTTCTGCTCGTGTGTGTGTGGGGGGGGGGGGGGGGGGGGCGGGGCAGGAGAAGCCCAGGGCAGGACAAGGAAAACCGATCCTGCGCAG
The DNA here is from genome assembly GCF_028538775.1 of Myotis yumanensis. NCBI lineage: Eukaryota > Metazoa > Chordata > Mammalia > Chiroptera > Vespertilionidae > Myotis > Myotis yumanensis. Next base: position 423,742 of record NW_027223757.1, read on the forward strand.
CCAGGACAAGCGGCAGAGGAGGAGTTCCGGTGGGGGAAGAGGCGCGAGCTGTCAGAACGTGTGCCCGAGTCAGGAATGTCCTGGGAACAGGACTCGGTGCCCACACGGAGGCGCAGACCCTGGCCCGTGCGGGTCCCCAGGACCGTCCGACCTCTGTCCCCCTGCCGGGCGGGCTCAGCGCTGAGTCCGAGGGGGTCAGGAGCGGACGGTCCTCCCGCTAAATGCGGGGCCGGGGGCTGTGCCCACGTGGTTCCGACCAGGCTCTCCGTCACTCCCCGCAGCGGAGGCCAACGCCATCAGCGAGAACACGGAGACGCTGCACCTGAGCCCGGCGGTCACCACGGCGTACGTGGGCCTGAGCGCGGGGCAGTGGCCGGGCGTGTGCGAGCGCTCCTGCGAGGAGCTGGGCAGCATGGCCAGCGAGCTGTCGGGGCTGCGCGTCGTCGTCAACCAGCTGCACGAGAGCCTCCAGAAAGTGGTGGGTGCGGCCCAGGCACAGCGCCCTGCACGCACGGCTGAGGGCCCAGCCCGTCCTGACTGCCCAGGGTGGGTGGTCCGTGGGGGTCGAGGGAGTGGGCACACCAAGACCGAGGAGACCTTCTGGAATTTTCCACCAGGAGCGTGGGGTGGGTGGGAACACGCTCAGGCAGCCAGCAGTGAGCACTTGTCAGGTGAAGTGACACCGCGAGGTGTGAGCGGCCTGTGCGTTGTGCAGTTCACACACCCGTGCCCTCCATGGTGCACGTCTCAGCGAGTCGCTCTGCCCACCTGGCTCCCTCTGGGCCCGCAGAGCTGTGGGAGGCACGTCTTTCCCAGGGAGCACGGCCACCGGGGGTTCCTGTCTGTCCTTAAACCCGCCCTGATTTCCAGTCCAACGACAACCAGTTCCTCTGGGAGCTCATCGGGGGCCCCCCGAAGACCAGGAACGTGTCCGCGTGCTGGCAGGACGGCCGGTTCTTCGCGGAAAACGAGACCTGGGTGGTGGACAGCTGCACCAAATGCACCTGCAAGGTGAGGCCCGCAGCCTGCGCTCCGGGCGAGGACCCTGCCTCCGCTCCTCAGCCCCTGGCACTGGCCGGGCAGCCGGCCTTGGCGGGCCGTCGGGCGTGGGGGAGCGAGAGTGGGTGTGGGGGAGCAGAGGTGGCTACATGAACGCCTCTCTTTCCTCGCAGAAATTTAAAACCGTCTGCCACCAAATCTCCTGCCCGCCGGTGACCTGCGCCAACCCGTTGCTGCTGGAGGGGGACTGCTGCCCGTCCTGCTTCCACTGTGAGTACGGGCGGCCTCGCTGTCCTCTGCTCGGGGGGGAGGGGGGGGAGGCCCAGACCGCGCGTGCCCAGGGGCGCTTCACCCGCTGTCCACCCCGCTGCCCCGTGATCAGCAAGCGTCTGCAAGGCCTTGAATGAGGACCGAGGGCTTCTGTCCCGGCCGGTCCCTCCTGCGCCATCACCGGGGGAGGCGTGACCGGCCCGTTTCCCTCCCAGCGGCCGACGGTGAGGAGGGCTGGTCCCCGTGGGCCGAGTGGACCCAGTGCTCCGTCACCTGTGGGCCCGGCACCCAGCAGAGAGGAAGGTCCTGCGACGTCACCAGCAACACCTGCCTGGGGCCCTCCATCCAGACGCGGGCCTGCAGCCTGGGCAAGTGCGACCACCGCAGTGAGTCGCCGGGTTCCGGGGGTCTGCTCCGAGGGGTGGGGTCCGGGAGGCACCGGCCTGTCCCCTCCCCCTCCAGGCTGCTGCTGACGCCCACGCCCCCTCGTGTGCTAGTCCGGCAGGACGGCGGCTGGAGCCACTGGTCGCCCTGGTCCTCCTGCTCCGCGACCTGTGGGGTCGGCAACATCACGCGGATCCGTCTCTGCAACTCGCCGGTGCCCCAGATGGGGGGCAAGGGCTGCAAAGGCAGTGGCCGCGAGACGAAAGGCTGCCAGGGAGCCCCGTGTCCAAGTGAGTGGGATGAGGCGGGGGGGGGGGGGCGGGTGCGTGGGGGCAGCTGGGACCAGGGCTTGGCAAAGGTGGAAGCTGCCCGGTCCCCTTGCTGGCTGGCTCGGAGGCAGCCCTGGGCGTCAATCCCAGCACCCGGGCTGGGCGCTGCCCTCGTCTGCGCCAGCGCAGGGAAGTCACATTAACCTGCACCAAGGGGACCAGAACCAGAACAGGCACAGCAGGCGCCCAGAACGAGGTGCCGGACACAACCGGCCACAAGTCCAGGACGAGAGAATGTGGGTCCCAGCAGCAGGACCTCCTCCGGGAGCCTGAGTCCTGGGTGTCCTGTCACCCAGAGAAGGGAGTGGGGTGATGGGAAGGGGCCGTGAACACTGAACCTCAAGGTCACACCACCTCTCCCCACGTGACCGAGGTCCCTGCAGCCCCGTCACCTCTACTCCGAAGGGGCTGCGATTTCTCTTCCGAGAGGAAACTACAACCGAGACCCTCGGCTCCGTGGCCCGACCTCAGTCACCCAAGGGCTTCTCACCAAATGCTGCCGCGTGGAGACCGTATCCCGGCTTCCCCGCCCGGCCTGCAGGGCACCCCGGCTGACGCTGTCCCCGCTCTCCCCGCAGTCGACGGCCGCTGGAGCCCCTGGTCCCCGTGGTCGGCCTGCTCCGTCACCTGCGCCGGCGGCATCCGTGAGCGGACGCGCGTCTGCAACAGCCCGGAGCCCCAGCACGGGGGGAAGGCCTGCGTGGGCGACCGCACGGAGCAGCAGATGTGCAACAAGCGGAGCTGCCCCGTAGGTGCGTGCGCGGGACGCTCGGAGGATCGCGAGGCACCACGCTGTCCCCGCGGCCACAATCGTCTTTGAAGTGACCACTGGCTTTCATTCTGATGGAAGGGAGGAAATAGAAAACAGAACATCGACAGGCACACAGGCACCTGTGCCCACCGCGTTAGGTCCCCCCGCGCTTCTGCATTTCCGTGAAAGCAGAGCCGTGCACGAGGCTGCACAGGGTGCACAACAGCCTGTGGTGACACGTGAACCCCCAGCTTCACAGCCCAGCCGTGCGCTCCGGGCAGAGGCGCCCCTCCGTCCCCCACCCCCCGCCGTGTGCGTCACCCCCACCTTGTGCGTCACCCCCACCTCACGTGCCCGTCTCCAGCACGTGCGTCCCTCCCTTAGTTTCCCTACAACCAGACTGCGGTGCTGACCTGCCCAGGGGACCCCCAGGGCGCAGTGAGCGTCCGAGTCGCTCTTGGGCCCGGTTCCAGCGGCTGCCCCACCCGCAGCCCTGACCGTGTGCTCCCCACGCAGATGGCTGCCTGTCCAACCCCTGCTTCCCGGGCGCCCAGTGCAGCAGCTTCCCTGACGGCTCCTGGTCCTGCGGCTCCTGCCCAGTGGGTTTCCTGGGCAACGGGACCCACTGCGAGGACCTGGACGAGGTGGGTGCCCACCCCGGGCAGGGCAGGGGGCGCCTCAGAGGCGGGGCGGGGCGGCTCACCCCTGCTTGTCCCCACAGTGCGCCCTGGTCACCGACGTCTGCTTCTCCACGAGCAGCAAGTCCCAGCGCTGCGTCAACACCGACCCCGGGTTCCACTGCCTGCCCTGCCCGCCTCGCTACAAGGGCACCCAGCCCTTCGGGGTCGGCCTGGAGGCCGCGCAGACGGAAAAGCAGGTGAGCAGTGGGCGCGGCCCTTTGTGTGGCTCGGTCTTTCAAACAGTCAGCGGGATCTGGGGAGGCGGAGGGTGGAGATGGGAGAAGAAGGGCAGCGTCTGGGGAGAGCAGGCAAGACGGACCCACATCCGCTGTCGGCCCTCGAGAGCCGACCACGTGGGGGCAGAGCTCAGCTGTGGCCACAGGATCCACGAGGACACTCTCAGCTTTTCCTGAATCAGCAGCTTCCGCGGTCGCCTGTGGCTCCGACAGGTGTCGGCAGCGCTCGGTGGGGACACAGGTGCCTCCAGGCGGCTCCTGAAGGAGCAGAGTCCCAGCGACTGTCCCTCGGAGGCACCCCTAGGGAGACCCGCCTGGGAAGGTCCGCGCAGCCCTGAGCATGCGGCCTGGAGCCCGTGCGGGTGGGGCTGGGGTCCCAGGGTCCCCACCAGTGTGGCCGTCCTCCAGGTGTGCGAGCCCGAGAACCCGTGCCAGGACAAGACCCACCGCTGCCACCGGCATGCCGAGTGCATCTACCTGGGCCACTTCAGTGACCCCATGTACAAGTGCGAGTGCCAGACGGGCTACGCGGGCGACGGGCTCATCTGCGGGGAGGACTCGGACCTGGACGGCTGGCCCAACAAGAACCTGGTCTGTGCCACCAACGCCACCGACCACTGCATCAAGGTGAGCGCGCGGGGCGCAGCCCCAGGGTCTCTAACGGGGTTAGGGTGCGGCCGGGCCACCTATCTGGTGGGCGTCAGAAACGCAGGCTGTGCTGCCGACCCTCTCTGGGCACTTGGTCCCCTCCCTCTGTGTCCGCACAGCTCGGCCTTGACATGTGATCTGTGACGTGTTGCGCACGTCCCTGCCTCTGGGAAGAGTGACCCAGGGCAGTGACTTGAGCCTGAGGCTTGGGTGGCCCGGGCGTGATGCCGTAGGCGCTGTGGGCTCCTGGTGGGCGAGCTGACGCTCACGGGAGGGAGAGGAACAGTGGGGCTCCGTCCGCGTCCACATTTTCTCGGAGCAGCCATCCCTCCTCGGGCGTTTGGCAGCTTCATGGGGTCCTGGGCTCAGGACACGGTGTCTGTGGTCTCGACTCCTAGGGGTGGTGACGTGGTCTCCAGGGCAGCCCTCCCGCGAGGCCGACAGATATAAGGCTCCATCTCGGTCCTCAGCTGTGGCTGCCCACGTGGAGGAAGGGCCGGGGGGTCATACGTGTGCTTCCTCTGGTCCCAGGACAACTGCCCCCTGCTGCCCAACTCGGGGCAAGAAGACTTCGACAAGGACGGCATCGGTGACGCCTGTGACGACGACGATGACAACGATGGCGTCAGCGACGAGAAGGTGGGAGGGGCCGCTGGGGTCCGAGCAGAGGGGTCAGGGATGAGCCTCCCACGAAACAGCTGCTGTGAATTGTCGTGATGGGGCTCCCGCTTGCGTCACCCAGGCACCGACGGGAAGGCTGGTCCTTCACCACAGCAGTGACCGGCAGAGCCTGGAGCTGCTGGGCGCTCGGCTAGAAGCGCTGCTAACAGCTTCACTAGCTTTTCGTGGGTGGCGCAGTGGTGGGTGGGGCTGTGGCAGATACAGCGACACACGTGCCCTGGGGCCATGTGCAGGCGCCTCCCTTTCCTGAGAGAACTGTAGCGAATCATAAAGGAGTTACAGCCACACCGAACCGGGACCTGCAGGGTAGACGACGCAATTTTCACTCACAGCTTTGCTGCATCTGCCTTCTGTCGGCCCGCGGACTCACCCGTTCATTCATTCATTCATCTATTCATTCATTCATTCATTCATTCATTCACTTGTATTTACGCACCTGCCTTCACCAGGAAGCGTATGCTGTCATCTCTGCGCTAGAAAACCTCAAAATGTTCAAGAGAGGCGGGTGCACATATAAGTAGGAAGCGATCTGAGGTCAGGAGTGTGCTGGGTTGGCCACGCCCGTGCGGACACAATGGCCCCGACCTCTGACCTCTGCTGGACGGTGTGTCTGCTGGGCTATTTCCCTAGTTCCTCCCCCACTGTCCCTGCAGGACAACTGCCAGCTCCTCTTCAACCCGCGCCAGTTCGACTACGACAAGGACGAGGTGGGGGACCGCTGCGACAACTGCCCGCAGGTGCACAACCCCGCCCAGATCGACACCGACCACAACGGCGAGGGCGACGCCTGCTCCGTGGACATCGACGGCGACGGTCAGTGCGCGTCCGCACGGGCGTGTCTGAGGCTCAGTGTGAGGTTGGCAAACTTCTGTCCAGTTTGCTGGATCCGCTCAGCTCGCCCCACGGGCTGAGGCGCGAGGAGGCGCCCCTCTGAGCTGTTCTCGTCCGCCTGTCGTTCCCGGGCCGTGGACGGGTCGCAGCCCCGAGTCCTTTCCTGCCGCCCTGCACCTGGGTGACCCTCCCCCCTCCCCCCTCCCCCCAGGCATGCCTCACACTCTTCCTGGGCTCCTGGTTTGGGGTGTTTGCTGCCTCCTCACTGAGGGTGACACCGTGGTCCCCTGGGAACCTGTCTCTTCACGGCTCCGGTCTTGATGGACTTCGTGATCTGTTTTCAGGTTTCTTGGGCGAAGGTGGCACCCGAAAACCCGCATCTGTGCCCATTACTTTCCCACTCACGTGGGGACGGATGCCAGGGCCTCGGAGCCTCAGCTGCTCGCCCGGGCACCTAGGGCGCGTGTCCTGAGTGGCTATTCGGGGAATAGCACCGTGGACTCAGAGCTGACCGGGCACAGCCAGTGGCCACCGGGGGTGAAATCTGAAAGTTAACGGGAAATGTCACACAGGCGCGTCCACGCAGCCAGTCAACTCCTCACTCACCACCCCTCTGTCCAGCGGGAGCCTGGCTGTCAGGCTCCGTGACGGGAGGGAGCTCAGTGCTTTTGCTAAACGGGACCGCGCCCTCTCCCCCCGCAGACGTCTTCAACGAGCGCGACAACTGCCCCTACGTCTACAACACGGACCAGAGGGACACGGATGGCGACGGCGTGGGCGACCACTGCGACAACTGCCCCCTGGTGCACAACCCCGACCAGGTGGGCGGCCGGCGGGCGTCAGGGAGCGGGGGCGGGGGGCCGGGCCTTTCAGTCTCAGACATAAACGTACGTACGTCCTCCTGAGTGTCCATGAGCTCGGCCGCAGCACGACACGGGAACACGTGCTGAACTGACCGCCACGCTCGGCCCTGGCGTCTCGGTGGCCACGGCTGCACGGACAGAGGCTTCGCCTCGGGAGACGCGTGAGAACGTGTATGTTGTTCACAGGATGCAGGGCGGGCAGCTGTGGGCTTCAGCTGTGAGTCCACGGAGCCGAGGCCATTCTTGCAATAGTATCATCGTTATTACTTTAACCCTCACCCAAGGATATTCTCCCATTGATTTTTAGAGAGTGGAAGGGAGAGAGAGAGAGAGAAACACTGACGTGAGAGAGACACATCTACTGGTTGCCTCCCCCATGGGCCCCGACGGGGGGCGAGGAGTAAACCCACAACTGAGGTACGTGCCCTTGACCAGGAATCGGACCCGCGACCCTTCGGTCCATGGGCCGGCACTCTAACCACTGAGACAAACCGGCCGGGGCTATTCTTGCATTATTATTTATTAATCATCGTATTATTTTCCATACGAACCGTAAACCTGTGTGCAACCACGGACGATGTCAGAAAGGGCCTGATTCTGGACAGTTTCCCGTCTCCCTACGGGAGAGGCCCCGCGGAGGGAGCAGGGATGGAGACCGGGTCCTGCCGGGCTGTGATCTCGGGGAGCCGCTCCCAGGGGACGAGGGGGAGACCCCGCTCACGGCGGGTGCTCGGTGCCCAGGTCGACGTGGACAACGACCTGGTGGGGGACCAGTGTGACGACAACGAGGACATCGACGAGGACGGCCACCAGAACAACCAGGACAACTGCCCCTACGTCTCCAACGCCAACCAGGCCGACCACGACAGCGACGGCCGCGGCGACGCCTGCGACTCGGACGACGACAACGACGGGGTGCCCGACGACCGTGACAACTGCCGGCTGGTCTTCAACCCCGACCAGGAGGACGCGGACGGTAGGTGTGACAGTGCCTCGGCCGTGCCCGCCCACCAGCTCCAGGGCCGAGAGCCGAGCTCCCGAGGCCGCGGGCGCGGCCGGCGTGGCCCCTCCTGACCCTGCTCATCTCGTCCTCCTGGCAGGTGACGGGCGGGGCGACGCCTGCAAGGACGACTTCGACAACGACAGCGTCCCCGACATCGACGACGTGTGTCCCGAGAACAGCGCCATCAGCGAGACCGACTTCAGGAACTTCCAGATGGTGCACCTGGACCCCAAGGGCACCACGCAGATCGACCCCAACTGGGTCATCCGCCACCAGGGCAAGGAGCTGGTGCAGACGGCCAACTCGGACCCCGGCATCGCCGTGGGTGAGCCTCCGGCCGCCGTGCCCACGGCTGCTCCCCACAGCCACAGGGGACTCGGGGGTCCTCGGTAGCCCGTCCCCATGGCTGTAACCACCTCTGCTCAGAGCTGGCACTTGCCTCGCCCTCGTCTCTGAAAGGCTTTTAGGAAGCCATTTGCCCTTTTATTTTATGACCTTGAGTCACACACCGTCACCTAACGCAGTGCGTGTGGCTCTGCTGGCTCCGTAGGTCGGATCTGCAAAGATGAACCCCTCTTCGCGTGTTCACACCCAGGGACAGAACCCGGGTGAGGGCGGGCACAGCCGAGCGGCCCAGAGCTCCGCGCGGCCAAGGGCTGGCCGGGCGCCCGAGGGCTGCTCTGACCGCCCGGCCCTGACCCTCGCGCAGGCTTCGACGAGTTCGGGTCCGTGGACTTCAGCGGCACCTTCTACGTGAACACGGACCGGGACGATGACTACGCCGGCTTCGTCTTCGGCTACCAGTCCAGCAGCCGCTTCTACGTGGTGATGTGGAAGCAGGTGACCCAGACCTACTGGGAGGACCAGCCCACCCGCGCCTACGGCTACTCGGGCGTGTCCCTCAAGGTGGTCAACTCCACCACGGGCACCGGCGAGCACCTGCGGAACGCGCTGTGGCACACGGGGAACACGGCGGGGCAGGTGAGGGGGCCAGCCCACCCTGGGGACACCCACCTTCTCTTTTGTGCTTTTTAACTCAGTGACCAGCATGTTACCCCCCTTTATCGAGTCTCCCCCTGATTAAAGGCACCGAGCTGGTACTTTTGCAAACATGACGGGCGATTCTCTGGCCAATTAGACGGGGAGATGGTTGAAAAGTAGGTGCTTCTCCCAGGGTCCCGGCTCAGGGTGCGGAGGGTCCAGAACCTGGACCCGTGACCCGGCTCAGGGCTGTGCTCTTAGCACTGAACGTCCCGGTCCCTGTCGGTGGCTCTCCATCCGCCCTGGAGCTTACTCCGTGGACGGGGTCACGGGGCTGGTATGCAGAGCAACGCCCCCCGTTCCCATTTGTTGTTGTGGCTGCGCTCAGGACTCGGGGAACGTTCCCTCAGGTGCGGACGCTGTGGCACGACCCCAAAAACATTGGCTGGAAGGACTACACCGCCTACAGGTGGCACCTGACACACAGGCCCCGGACGGGCTACATACGGTGAGCCCCCCGCCCCCAGCCCCAGGCCCCGTACGGGCTACATACAGTGAGCCCCCCCCAGTCCCAGGCCCCGGACGGGCTACATACAGTGAGCCCCCCCGCCCCCAGCCCCAGGCCCCGTACGGGCTACATACGGTGAGCCCCCTGCCCCCCGACCCAGGCCCCGGACGGGCTACATACAGTGAGCCCCCCCGCCCCCAGCCCCAGGCCCCGTACGGGCTACATACAGTGAGCCCCCCCGCCCCCAGCCCCAGGCCCCGGACGGGTTACATAAGGTGAGCCGCTCCTGAGGGACGGAAGGACATGCTGCTCACTGTTCCGACTGTTCTTGGCTCTGAAAGGCAGAGTCGGGCAAATCCCGCGCTCTGGCTGGGGCAGTGAGTGGGGGAAGAAGGGAAGGAAAGGGGCGTGGGAAGCAAGCAGTTTCCTCCCAGGAGCCCCCCCAGAGTTCACGCCGCCCCCCACCCCCCGCCCCGCCCGCAGGGTCTTGGTGCACGAAGGGAAGCAGGTCATGGCAGACTCGGGACCCATCTACGACCAAACCTACGCGGGTGGGCGGCTGGGCCTGTTCGTCTTCTCTCAAGAAATGGTCTATTTCTCGGACCTCAAGTACGAGTGCAGAGGTGGGTGCGGCGGCGTCCAGGCCGGAGGCGGGCGGCACACCTGTGCGGTGGGTCTCGAGGCTGCGGCCTGAGCGAGGGCTTGGCCCTGGCAGGTGCGGGTTTGCTCAGCTTGAGCTGCTGTGATGGTTGAAGTTGAATGTGGGAGGCCACACACTTAGCAAATGCTCAGCCCCACCCGTCCACGGCACCCACCACACGCCCAGCGCTTCCTAGACCTCCAGGCCCCTAATGGGACTTTACAGCACTGCCCTTGTGGGAGGGGGAGAGAGAGAGAGGGGGGGGGAGAGAGAGAGAGGGGGAGAAGGAAGTAGGGAGGGAGAGGGAGGAGGCAGGGAGGGAGGGAGTGGAGGGGAGGCAGGGAGGAGGCTCAGCTCTCTCTCTCAAGTGCATTTGCTCAGATTACAGACCTGGAGGGAACCTGGCTCCCCCAGGCCTAACACCTTCACGTAGACAGAAAATACTGCTTGTGCAACGAGGCAAGTGAGGCTCAGAGCTGCTGCTCAGACCACACGTGACAAAGACGTGGGGGCCGAGAGGAGGGCTCGGTGCCGATGCACCTCCTGCCTCCGGCGCAGTGTCCTTGTCCTGAGCGAGTGGCCGTTCTGGACATTTGCTCCTCCCTCCCTCCCTCAGGTCTGCATCGCGCATCATCCAGCCACATGTGGACGTCTCTTTTAAAAAAATACACTTTTACTGATGTCAGAGAGGAAGGGAGAGGAAGAGATAGAAACATCCATGATGAGAGAGAATCACGGGTCGGCTGCCTCCTGCAGGCTCCACACTGGGGATCGAGCCCGCAACCCGGGCCTGTGCCCTGACCGGAATCGAACCATGACCTCCTGGGTCATAGGTCGATGCTCAACCCGAGCCACGCCGGTGGGGCAGGGATGTCCTTTTTTTAAATTAAAATAATGGCATTTTAGGCTGTAGGTCAAAGAAAATGGGATGAGACAGATGCCCCGTCCTAACCGCTGACTGTTTTTCTAGATGTGTGACCCCGACTCGCGCGTGTCCCGCACGCACTGTAGATGCTGTTACCAGACCCCTCAGCATCCTGGTCCCGGCTTCTCTCTCCGGCAGCGTCTCTGACCTTGACCTTAACTTCGAGCGGCTCTTCACCTCCTTCAACCCCAAGCCCAAGTGCCTCCAGGGGGCAGATGCCAACGGGCCCCGAAGAGGGACGCCCAGCCCGCCAGGAAGCAGTAGACGGCACACGAGACTTGCCGTGGTGTGACGGCTGCCGTGGCGTTGCTTCTTGTTTGTGCGTGGAAAGCGTGACTGCCGCCCGTGTGTGCACTCGGAGCTGAGGGGACGCTGTGCGTGGAAAGCGTGACTGCCGACCGTGTGTGCACTTGGAGCTGAGGGCACGCTGTGCGTGGAAAGCGTGACTGCCGCCCGTGTGTGCACTCGGAGCTGAGGGGACGCTGTGCGTGGAAAGCGTGACTGCCGACCGTGTGTGCACTCGGAGCTGAGGGCACGCTGTGCGTGTAAAGCGTGACTGCTGACTGTATGTGCACACGGAGCTGAGGGCACGCTGTGCGTGAGGCGTCACCGTCACTCAGGCCTCGTGCCCAGCTGCCGCTGCTCCTGTGGCGCTGTCCACGCTCGCGTCACATTAGCTCCCACAGGAAGAGGCTCCCTCACGTCTGAAGTGGGGCGTGGCCGGGCAACGCAAACCCCTCCCCTAATCTTTCCTACAGTGGCAGCCCCCTCGGCAGAGAGAGATGGGGTCTGCCCAGGAGGGAACACCCTGCCCACTGGCTGGCACACGGGCCGGGTGGGGCCTGGTGGGGCCCTCACGGGGCTGCTCGAGCTGTCGAGGACTCGGAGAGCTCACCGGTCGCCACCAGCCCGCGTCTGACCCGAGTGCTCACCCGGCTTCTCTCCCACCTCTGCCCCGAGGCCAGGCAGGCAGAGACGGGCAGTGCCCGCCGGCGCCCGACTCCCAGTCAGGGCTCTGAAGCCACGGCCGTCGCCTGCACCCGACCGGGTGACGCGTTTCATTGAGGCTCCAGTGACACACGCTGTGCCCGTATTTATTGAAGGAGACAGAAGGCAGTTCCTCCAGGGACTCACCTGACATCTGTCAGGGCTCACGGAGGGCGTGCGAGGTCCAGAAGCACCTGACCAGCACGTGAGACAAAGGCGGTTACAGCAGATCTTCCTGTCAAGACACGGGGCTCGATAATTTATGTTGTCAGACCACGCGTGCTGTAAAATGCGGCAGAATAAACAAATGGTGATGAGCGTTTAGTGTGGAACCTTAATCTATGCTGTTGCCGGTGACGTCCATGCGCCCTCCCCCGTCCTGTCCTGTGTGAGGGTCGGGTCCATCTGTGCTTTCAGCCGCATGACCTTTCCGACGGGGGGGGCCTCATCAGAGGAGCTGGTCTCGTCCGACGGGCAGATCCTTCCCTTCTGTTAACATTTCATTTCGAGGTCAAGTCCAGAGAACCTGAGCGTTTGCCTTCACGCCCCCATCTCATCTGATAAAGTCAGTTTGCTGCTCTCTCTGAGGTTGGTTTTCTGTACTCTGCTGCACTTTTTTACTTTTTTGTGGACTTCTGTTCCCACGACAACAGGGTGACGGACGTGACTGAGGCGGGGAGGGTGTGGCCGAAGGACGCAGCTGTGTGCGATGATGATGTGATTAGAATGTACCACATTTTTTTGTAAATTATTTATGTTTTTTTAAACAATCTTCTCGTACAGATTGATGAGACTTTGCTTGTTTTGCCAAAGACTGTAAATATTTATTTATTTGTTCACACGGTCAACACTTCACCACTGAAACCCTGCATTTAGCTAGAACCTCATTTTTATACTTTAAAGATGAACAACAGAAAATAAACTGTAAAAAGGTTTTATAGAAACGGATCTCTCTCCCTTTTTTAAAAAGAAGAGTTTCCTCCCGGGGGGGGGGGGAGGGGACACCCCAACAGGTTTACCGTCGCCCCCTCCCCGAGCCACGAACACGCCATAGGTCCCAGGAGGCGGCCTGGCCCAGCCTTGCGTGTGCCCGAGGGCCTGGCTGTGCTGTGGCTTCAGGCTGAAGAGCAGTCTGGCTGCAGAGAACTGAGCAACCAAAGGGGAGATTTTGGGGGGAAACGGTAGAAAGAGGGGAGATGCTGGCGCAATCAAGCGTTGACTGCGCTTAGTTTAGGGACTATTTACTTTCCAGTTGTTTGTCATGCACACACGTTCCGGGGATTTAGTTTCCTGCCTGTGAAATCGTCTAGTCATCCTTGGTTGGAACAGAACACACGATTTTTCCTATTTAAAAAGATGGAATTATTTTTCTTTTTATGTGGTTTCAGGAACACACTGCATTGTAACATGCGGCACCCGTGCACAGTGGGAACCCACTCAGCCATCAGAGATGGAGAGCGGCTGTCGCAGATGCAGAGACGGCCGGGGAGCAGCGTTACGTGGAACACGTCCAACAGGAAGGTTGAGACCCCCCTTGGGTCACTCACATGTGAACATGAACCTGAAAGCAGCAACGAGCAAACAAGACAAGTGAACAGACAAAAACGCAGACACAGACCGTGTGGGTTACCAGAGGGGAGGGTGTAGAAAAGGCTAAAGGGGGCGAATGGTGACGGGAGGTTTGGCTTTGGGGCTCCGTCCGGGGGGCGGGTGTGGCCCCGGGCTCTGCCAGCAGCGCCCCAGCAGCACCGGGCTGGCCACCCTCCGGGGATTAGTGCTGCTGGAACGGAAGGTCACACTGACAGCTGCGGTGCCAGCCTCTGGTCCAAAGGGCTGTACAGGTGATTTCTTTCTAATTCCCAAGCTCCTTTCTCGCGTCGTATCTTCCTGGGATTGAAAATGGCGTAACCCTGAGGCTCACAGTGTTGCATGTCAGTTATGTCTCAATAGAGTTGAAAAGTAGGGGGTCGGCAAAGTTGCAGATGACAAGACGGACAGGAAAGGTCAGCTGTGTGTCAGACACCTCCCGTGAGTGACGGGAGGGGCAGTAAGAGAACAGTCCATTTACCGCAGCATCCAACATGAGCAAATGCCTAGAAATAACTCCCACCAGAGCAGTAAAGACCCCACAAAGGAAAACGTGAAGCTTTGCTGGAAGAAACGAAGGTGGAGCGCGCTCCTGTGAGACGGAGAGCTGTGGAGGGAGGCGGCTCCCGGGGCACCCGCCTCCCGCTCCTCGCGGCTTCCATCAGATCCCACCGGCCTCGCACAGAAACGGACGAGGGCCTCAGGCTCACAGGGGTCAAAGGGCGCTAAAAAGCCCAAGTACTAAGAAACGAAAACATTTGGACGGCTCACCCTTCCTGATTTCACAGCTTCCCCAAAGCGACAGTGTTTGGACTGTGGTGCTGGCAGCAGGACAGCCCTACAGACCATAAGACAGCGAGTCCAGAAACAAACGCACACCCCCGTTCTCTTTCCACGTGCAACGCTGACCCCTCTTCACACTATAAACAAAGTAGCTTAAAATGAGTAGCCACCTGAATGTAAGAGCAAAACCACCAAACCCAGGAAAAGCACAGGCCGATCTTCACGACCCTGGACTGGACCCTGGGTTCTTGAATGTGACACGAAAAGCACGAGCCACAAAAGAAACAGTAGATAAACGGGACTCTCTCAAAATGAAAAAATAATCTATGCACCAAAGGACGTTATCAAGAAAGCGAAGACAAATGACCAATTACCAAAGTATTGACGAGGCTCGTACCCGCTAGGGGCCTGGTGTCCGGAATACAGAACTCACTCAGACGACCCAACAAAAAGGCAGAAAACTCCATTTTAGAAAATGGGCCACGGATTTAAACCAACACTCTTCAAGAAGAGACACCAACGGCCAATGAGCACACGGAGACACCTCGACATCATCAGTTGCCAGGGAAACAGATGCAGCGGCAGCACCTCACACCCACTGGGACACGCGTGTCAGCGAGGGTGTGGAGCGGGTTGCTGTGGGGCGTGGGGGGGGGGGCGGCCGCCGTGGGGAACTGTTGGATGTTTCCTCCGACAGCTACACGTGGGGACGCCTGACGCCGAGATCCCACGCCAGGCGGGTGCCCAGGAGGATGCGGGAGAGCGACTCAGACAGGCGCTTCTCCTGAGCAGCGAGACTTGCCACAACGCGAGGTGGGGAACGTTAGGTGTCCATCCACAGGCACATGGACAGCACTGGCATTTTCACACGAGGAAGTTCTGTCGCCTCGGACGTGACAGGACTGGCCCCTCCCGTCTCGTTGGGTTCCTGCCGTGCTGTCTCCCCAAAGGCGAACGCACAGCCGAGAAGAGTCTCCCGCGAGGCTCAGCGAGGGAGCATTTCCGGTTGGGCCTGCGGACGCCCTGGAGCGACAGAGCCTGTTGCCGCAGAGGGTCCCCGAGTTCCTGGGGGGGGACCTGCTGCTCGAAGGAGGGTGAGAGCCAGGACGGGGAGGGCTTGATGTCACTGATGTATGTGTCCCCATCACACACACGACAGTGAGAGCGAACTGCTTACAAATCCCACACGACACCCCAAGCCGCCCTGCGGGGCTGAGCCCTGCTTTCCGACTCCCCCAGCAGGCTGCTCCGGCCGGAACGGACGCCCTGCAGCGGCTGGACCAGCGGTTCTGCGAGACGAACGGGCACTAAAGATACGCGGAGGATCCCAGCTCCACACGACGCATTCTTTCTAGAATAAGCAGCGCCTGCTGCTCTTGGCCGGCCGGAGGGCCTCTCCTGTGAGATAAGTAGTCTCTTGGCCGAAAGGGGATTTTTAAAGATTCTCCAACGCTCACGTCGTCATTCCTGAGCTAATTGCATTAAAGTGGAGCCAGTCTCCGGAAGCTCCCACGACCCTCCCTCGCCAGGCTGCTCGGCGCTGTCATCTGTTTATGTTCACCCTCCTCAGGCTCCGGCCACAGGCACGTGCCAGCCCCGCAGCGCCAAGGCCTCTGCCCGGGGACCTCGCCAACCAGGATCTGCAGGAGCTGAGGTCTGAGCTTTCTGTCCAGCACACGCCGATGCTTCCTGTTGCCGCCCGAGTTAGAACAGGGAGAGACGGCGTACAGAGCTCACCTGCACGTGGGGCCTCCGTCACGGGCACCTCAATCGTCCCCACGTACTTGTTCATCCGACCTTCCTGGCATGTGCTGCCTCCATTCCTTCCTTCACACCCTCACCCGTCTGTTCACGCGTCCACGCGTGTGACCGTGCCCCACACGTACGTGTGCTTTTGAAGGTGCCGGCGGCTGATTTCAATTATCTTCCTCTCCGTCTTGACTCAGGAGCTTCTGCACACCCGGCCCCTCAGTGTTTCTACCCCAGTGGTTGTGGGGAAGCCGGGACAAGGGAGGGAGAACTGGGCTGGGGTCCCTGCAGGGGGGAGTGCAGGGAGGGGAGGGGGAGAGGCAGCGGGGGTGGGGGTGGGCCGGGGCAGGGGGCTTTGCTGGGCGCCCCGACTCCCAGGTCAGACGGGTGCTGGCACCTGCCGAGTGGCAGGTGGAAACAGTGTGCTTGCACAGCCTGTGTGAGGAGACGCGGGCGGTGACGACAGCAGCTCAGCTTCCTCTCTCAAGCTGTGCAGTTTCTCTGCTGGAGGTGGGAGCTCCCGACACAGCGAGGCCCCAGCCCCTCTCCTGGAGGCTCGAGGGTCCTTCTTCCTGGGGACAACGAGGCCTCGGGGTGTCTCCACGTGGGCAAGAGGATGCCGTCGCTCTCTACCTTCTTCTCTGTGTGAATTCTTTATGGGGAAATCTGCTCCCAGAGCATTTGTTCTCTTTCCATCTTTGCTGCTCTCTCCTGCTCTGGGCCCTCAGGCGGGATGATGTGCAGGGAGAGACCCTGGAAATTGCAGGCAGAGCGGGAGCTGCAGGGCTGGGGCGGCAGAGGGAGGGGCAGAGGGGCGGCCGCAGGGGGGTGGGGTGGGGCGCGGTGTCAGGTGGGGGAACGGACGGGCTCTGTCTCTTTGGAAAGAGTGGGAGGGAGCGAACGGCTCGAGATGCTTACGCAAGCGTTTGTACTGACGTGAGAGAGCTGGTAGGTCAGCACCGTGAGAAACAGCGTCGGCAGCTCTTTCAGAGGAAGGGGTGTGGGAGCACCGTCCTTCACCACAGCCCAGGGCCAGGCCAGGGGACCAGGGAGAACGCCCTGACCGTGGACCCCGACTGCCCAGGACCAGGCTGGGGACGATGCTACAGACCAGGCCCCGCGTCTCCGCACCGAGCAGCACACAGGACGCGTGGCTGGTGGGGCTGCTCCCGCCAGGTCACCCAGCTCCAGCCGAGGACCCCCACTGCCCACCTGACCACAGATGCGCTCGGAGCTGCCTCTCAGAGCCGTGGTCACCTGGCTGTGGGCAGGGCCCCCTGAGATAAGGGGCCCCAGAAGGGAGGGACTAGGGCGCTCTGGGGACTCGCTTGCCGGTCCTCGGAGCCCAGTTCCCACGCCCGAGGGGACAGCGGACACAGCGTCCAGGTGCGAGGCCTGCGGCAGCCACCGCTCTCCCCGCGGCCACGGACCCTCATTCACGGAAAGCTGTTTCCCAAGGAGATACACACAGTCATTCCGTAACTGTTCCTAACGGAACAATGTTTATTTATTTCTTCATGTTTTGGTTTTTTTTATCCAAAGGGGGAAACGTCGTTTACACGTTACGAAAAGTTACAGACACGGCACTGAGAACAGATGGCCATGGGATGTACTTTCAGAAAATTATAAAATAACTTGAGCTTTTAAAATACACAGTATCGCCGTGAGTCTGAGAGTGTACTTTGGCTGGACAGAAACGACTGGGCATCTGCCTGTTCTTAACTCATTTTGCAATAAACCGACGTCTCTCTCCATCTGGCGCGGGTGGCTGCCACGTTCCCTGCCCGGGAAGGGGCCTTGGAGCGCGGCCCTCGGGGGCCCTGCAGAGAGCGGGAGACGCTCGAGTGGACCCGAGAAAGAAGACACCTCCTAAGAAGGCGCATGGCCCCCGGTTTGGCTGTGCTGAGAGCTCCCTCAGGTCTGGGGTCTGCCCTCCACTGCCTCTGTTTTCTGAGCCCCGAGAAGCCGCCCCCGGAGGGTGTCCGGCAGGGGCTGTTGGGGCAGCAGCGTCCACGCCGGGTCTCGGGGCGGGGTGAGCGCGGAGCGGAGGGCCGACGCGCGGTCAGACGCAGCCTCCCCGTGGGAGCCAGGAGCATCCGAGTGCGTGGGCGTCTCAGCTAAGCTGGGAGAGAGGCCGCTTCTGAATTTAAAAATAAAATTGTTCAACACTTTGCTTTTCTCATGGGACAGGAAGGCCTACACAAGCGGGATGTGGCTGAGGACACTCCCTGCCCAGGGCCCCGGGCCTGGCCCGCAGCCGTGCTTCCCGGCGGCCGGGGCTCCCGCAGCTCTGCCCGTTGTCACCGTCTCCAGGGGCCTCACCTGACGGTGCCCTCGGCAGAGGTCGTGCAGGACGTGGCCGAGGGTGTCACACAAAGATTCGCTCGGATGGCCCCCCTGGGAACTCCCCCTTTTACTTAAACTCCTTGCTCAGCCTCCAGCTACGCGAGCCTGGACTGCAGCAGTTCTGGGAAACCCAGCCACATTCCGCAAAGCGCTCAAGCCAACTGCGCAGGCGGCCCTGTGGCTGGGTCCGGGGTTTGCCGGCCACGCTCAGCAGTTTTAAAACGAGTTAAACCCCCTAGCTTCTCGTTTCCTTTCTCAGACTTGACAGATCCTTCCACTCCCTCCCACCCCCCTCGCACCCTGATCACGGGGGTGCCCGCCAAGCATTGCCGCCAAGCGTCGCCCGCACGTCCCGCCGGCGCCTCCGCTGCAGAGGCAGCAGTTCCAAGCGGGCTTCCCGCCCGGTGTGGCTGCTACTTTGGATTCCTTTTTGCTTAAACTTCCCATCTGTTATCTGCCTGTGATAACATATCCTTTACCCCTTATGATTCCTAGCTTGTCAGAGGCCTGGGGGAGGGGCGTGCTCTCATGGGCGTTTGGGGGACATGGAGGGGCAGAGGCAGCAGCTCAGGCAGCCCTGTCAGTCAGCGCCCGGGGGAGGTGCCTGGGGCGTGGCTGGAAAGTACTGAGGTGAAGGTGGTCCCTGAGACGGGACACGAGAGGTGAAGGCCATGGGGTCGCTGTGGCCTGGAAGAGAGCAGCCGCCATCCTGAGGCCACCCCAGGAGCCACGGGCCAGCCCGAGCCGTGCCAGCCGGAGCCGCGGGCCAGCGGGCCGCTTGACCACCGTCTGCCTCGCAGCCACTCCCGGAGGCATTTTAACGGCAGAGAGAGGACCCGACGCCTCCAGAACCAGCACATCCTCATCTGTCAGCAGACGGAGCAGCGGTGCCCAGTGACCGCACCGCTGCTCGGGCTGGGGCCACACTCTGGTCCCTGTTCAATGTTGGGATCTGGGAACGGCCCCCCTGAGCGCCAGTGCCCTCATCCAGGAAAGCAGGGTGGGGGTGAGGGTGGGCCCCCCATCTGCACAGCACTCCCTCCCTCCCGTGGCCTCTGCGGAGACAGCCCCTCTCCGTCCGCCTGGCCTTCACGCTCCGACTCCTGAACCGTGGCCTCTGAAGCCCCGGCCCAGCCCCGCTCGGTCCTGTGCCCAGTGATTCTGAGGAACCGAGGTGGACAACGTGCACGAACCCAGGGCCTCCTGACCGAGCCCCGAGAGCCCAGCTCAGGCCCCTGTTCTCTCCTGACGGCCGTGCTGGCCAGTCTGTCAATCGGACATTTTACGGGGCAAGTTTCCAAACACGAATATGTCCATCACCGTTCTCGCATGTCAGCTTTATTTTTATGAACATGGGAGACGGCATGGGAGACGGCCATGGGAGACGGCATGGGAGACGGCATGGGAGACGGCATGAGAGACGGCATGAGAGACGGCCATGAGAGACGGCATGGGAGACGGCATGGGAGACGGCATGGGAGACGGCCATGAGAGACGGCATGGGAGACGGCCATGGGAGACGGCATGAGAGACGGCCATGGGAGACGGCATGAGAGACGGCATGAGAGACGGCCATGGGAGACGGCCATGGGAGACGGCATGGGAGACGGCATGGGAGACGGCCATGGGAGACGGCATGGGAGACGGCCATGGGAGACGGCATGGGAGACGGCATGGGAGACGGCATGGGAGACGGCCATGGGAGACGGCATGGGAGACGGCCATGGGAGACGGCATGAGAGACGGCCATGGGAGACGGCATGGGAGACGGCATGGGAGACGGCATGGGAGACGGCCATGGGAGACGGCATGGGAGACGGCCATGGGAGACGGCCATGGGAGACGGCCATGGGAGACGGCCATGAGAGACGGCCCCACCCCTGCACTCAGGTGCACAGGCTGTTCCGCAGAGTGTGCAGCTGTCGGAAGCCTGGGTGTCCCAGTTCCGTCCTGAGACCTTTGCTGGCTGCTCTGCATCCTGTGAAAGCCTCCTGAGCATTCCTGCTGCAGTCACTTCAGAGAGGTGATGGATGGATGGATGGATGGATGGATGGATACATGATCTACAGATGGATAGATGATAGATGATGGATGGATGGATAGATGGATGGATGGATAAAAGATATATAGATGATATGTAGATGGATAGATGAAAGGTGGTGGATGGATGAATAGATGATAAATGATGGGTGGATGGATGGATAGATGATCTATAGATAGATAGATGAAAGATGATGGATGGATGAATTGATGATAAATGGATGGATGATGGATAGATGATGGATGGATGGATGATGGATAGATGATGGATGGATGGATGGATGGATGATGGATGGATGATGGATAGATGATGGGTAGATGATGGATGGGTGGATAGATGCTAGATGATGCATGGATGGATGATAGATAGATAGATAGATAGATAGATGATAGATGATATGTAGATGGATAGATAGGTGATAAAGTTCAAAGGACCAAAGCTCTCAATGAACCAAAGGGTAGTTGTCGTCCTTCCCAGAGGCCCCTGCTCCTGCCTCTTTCTCTTAGGAGTCCACCAGGAATAGAAGAGCCCAGCCTCTTTCCTGGCTCGTCCCATAAATCACGACGTTCCGGAACCATCGGTCTCCCTCGGAAGCTGCACAAAGAACACTTCCCTGGCCTCCAGCAGGAGGGTCCACGCACAATCTGGGGTGACCGTGTGGCTGGGCATTACAAACCAACGTCACCTCTCAGGCGGGCTTTGCACTGCCCGTCCCTGTGTCTGAGTCGTGGGGTCCCAGTGTGAGAGCTGAGGCCGTGTTTCCCTCCCCGAGGCCCAGAGGCGGCTGGGAGCGCGGCTGAGCCCACACCGCCCGGGTCTCCGCGGCTGCCACGTTGCTGGAGCTTTTGGCAGGAGGTGGAAACCCCCACCGCCTGGAGCCCAGCCCGGAGCTGCAGGAAGTCTCTCAATGTCCTTTTTTTTCTCAACAGGCAAATTAATCTTGAGTCTGGAATGATTTCCAGGAATTACACTGTGGGAACTGAGTGCGAGAAACTTTTATTTATTTCTCTTTTCTTCTTCAAAAAATAAAATGAAATCAAAGCAGAAAAGCGAGACTGAGCACACCACATGCTGGCAGGTTTGTCTTTGTAACAAAGGACGACACGGCAGGGAGGGAGGGCCCTGGGACCAAAGGGGCCGTGGGCCCTGGGAAAGCCACCCTGCGCTTCCTTCTTCGCCCCCTCCCGGGCGCGGCCCGGAAGGTTCCAGCATTCCTCACGGGTGTCGGGCTGCTCCTCTCCCCCAGCTCCCAGTCCAGGGAAGCAGGGAGAGGCTCAGACTCGGGTCAGGAGTCGGGTGCCCGCAGGGCTGTCCCCGCGGTGCCAGGCGAGGCGGGAGGCGGGTCCTTGGCACAGGCACCCGCTGTCACCTCTCGGGTGCTTGCATCTCCCAGACCCTGCGTGGCTCTGGGCGCTGGCCCCGCCGTCCGTGCCTGTGCTGTTGGACAAGCTCTGTGTCCATCTTGAGCGAATGCACCCCAGTCCCTGGTCTGACACGAACCCATGCGTGTCTGAGACCCACGGTGAGAGGGGCGTTCCTTGGGCTCCCAGGGCTCGGCTGGTGTCAGTCACTGGTGTTATTTTCCTTTAAATCATCTGGGAGAGGCCTCTGGCCTGGGTGACCTCTAGCTGTCCTTGGCCCCCTGCCTGGCGTGGAGGGAACATCAGTGGTTACCAGTAGGACCAGAGGGGAAGGTCTGAGAGACCCGACAAAGTGCACAACCAACACGGTCCTTCATGCGGCCAGAGACCACCAAAGACGGGAACTTTGCAGAATGAAATACAGTTTAAAACATTAACTGAATGCTCCAGGCTCTCTGTCTCTTTCTTTTCTTGGTAATAACTAAATCTCAGTAGAAAACATATCTTAAGTTTGTGTTGAAAAATCAAATTAAAAAACAGAACAACAAACTGATTTCCTGCTCATCACCTTTCACTTGAATAATCATCGTTTCAACCCTTTCTCTGTGAGAAGATGATGAGCACTGAGAGCTCAGTCTGTGCTCCCCGAACAGCAGCGGCAGAGCAGCTGCACGGGCAGGCCTTGGCCCTGGATGCTTGTGGGGAGCCGATACAGGGTTAAGCCTCGGACTGACCTGTTAGCAAAATCACAAACAAGTCTTCTTCTGAGTCTTAAACAACCCGATCCGAGAGGTGGCTGCTGATTTACACGCACTGTCATTTAAAAAATAAAAATGGGGGAAGCCGGTCCACCCTTGCTGCTTGACACAGTCGCTGCAGGGAAGAAACATCTGCACAGCTTATGTTTCAATCCGCCTTCTCCAATAGTCACGGCTTTTACGCAAAAGTGGGGCAAGGTGAGCGGTCTGTCCGGGCCCTCAGCACGCAGCCACAGGGGGCCGCCTCCTTGCCGTCCAGTCCCCTCACGGTGACCGACTGTCTAGCCCAGTGGTTCTCAACCTTCCTAAGGCCGTGACCCTTTAATACAGTTCCTCATGTTGTGGTGACCCAACCATAAAATTATTTCCGTTGCTACTTCATCACTGTAATGTTGCTACTGTTATGAATCGTCATTTAAATATCTGATATGCTATGTGTTTTCCGATGGTCGCGACGCTGCAGGGAGCACCACTCCAGGGAAATGCCATCAACAACCTGGGAACGTGGGGCGGCGGCCGGGGGCCTGCCCGGGGAGCGGAGGGGGATGGAGAGCTGCCGCCGACCCCCAGGAGCCCGGCCGCCGCCACAGACGCACAGTGGGGCCAGTGACCGCGCTGAGTGGGACAGGACTCGGGTGTCGTGCACGGCCAGCCCATCGGCCCATCTCCGTGGTGGGGACGGCATGCGAGGCGGCGGCTCACGCTGAAGATGCACTTGTGGAGGCCCCTGCCTACCTTTCCCTCAGTCTCTCTCCCTCCGATCACACTCCTGATGGCCCCCCGGGTGCCCCCCGACTCCGCCACACCGCGGGCACAGGGCTCGGCCGCAGCCACGCGGGGACCGCGCAGCAAGGACAGCTGGCGCCCGTCCCGTGAATAATGTGTCTTTGTTACTTCTTTGCTGAAGGAGGAAAATCATTCCATTGTGTTTTGCTGAAATAGATGATCCTTCCACTTTATGAGAATAAAATAAACAATTAGTCTGGTCAGGGTAAAACATCCCGTTTACATACCCGTTTCTGGCAAAGACGCTGGAGGGGTGAGTGCATGTGGCTGTGTCCCCACCCCTCGTGCCCCGCCTGGGGTCTGGTTGCACGGTGCCTGGGGGATGGGCTGCTGGCGAGAGGCAGAGCCCCTCTTGTTCTGGTGCCCCCACAGGCGTGAGGTGGGGCTGGTGGTCCCTCCGAGACCCGGCGCCCGTGTGAACAGGCGTGAGGTGGGGCTGGGGGTCCCTCCGAGACCCCGCACCCGTGTGAACAGGCATGAGGTGGGGCTGGGGGTTCCTCCGAGGCCCCGCGCCCGTGTGAACAGGTGTGAGGCGGGGCTGGGGGTTCCTCTGAGGCCCTGTGTCCGTGTGAACAGGCGTGAGGCGGGGCTGGGGGTCCCTCCGAGGCCGCCACGCTCCGTGCTGTCTGTGCAGCATCTGCTCTTCTGATCTACGTGTGGTTTCAGTGATTCCGCAGCATCTGAGACCACAACTGCCATAAGCGATGAGCCTGCAAAGCTGCAGCTGCCGGGCAGCTCCAGGCTCCTCTGCACCCGTGTAAACGGGAGGAGCACAGGGTGCACTGAAGTAGCTGAGGACTCGCTTCTGAGGTGCAGCTGGCACCCGGGCCCAGCTCACACAGCCCCCATGGCCTCGCTCAGGGTGTGCACAGTGGATGCCTCAGTGAATCTCGTAGCACTTCAGCTTCTAAATGAACAAATATTTATTCTAAGAAGTGGGGATACAGCCACAAACAACAGGCAAAGTTCTGTACTGTGAGTTTCCTTTCCAGTGGGGGAGGTGACAGAACCGAATCACCACTGAGGTGCTGACACAGAGAAGGGCGGGAGCCACGGTGGGGCCGAGGTGGACAGGAACAGTGGCAGGGGAGGGGGCCGAGGAGGAGAGGATGGGTGGGGGAGGGGGGCCCCTGAGGAGGAGAGGATGGGTGGGGGTGGGGGCCGAGGTGGAGAGGATGGGTGGGGGGGGCCCCCAGGTGAAGAGGATGGGTGGGGGAGGGGGCCGAGGTGGAGAGGATGGGTGGGGGAGGGGGGCCCCTGAGGAGGAGGGGATGGGTGGGGGTGGGGGGCCGAGGAGGAGAGGATGGGTGGGGGTGGGGGGCCCCTGAGGAGGAGAGGATGGGTGGGGGTGGGGGGCCCCTGAGGAGGAGAGGATGGGTGGGGGTGGGGGGGCCGAGGAGGAGAGGATGGGTGGGGGTGCGGGGCCGAGGAGGAGAGGATGGGTGGGGGTGGGGGGCCCCTGAGGAGGAGAGGATGGGTGGGGGTGGGGGGCCCCTGAGGAGGAGAGGATGGGTGGGGGGCCCCCAGGTGAAGAGGAAGGGAGCCAGGGTGGGGCTGAGGTGGAGAGGACCGGCGGGGGCGGGGGGGGGGGGTGCCCTGAGGACCTGGCCCTTGGGAGGAAGGGAGGTGTGGTAGGGACACCTGGCCCAGAGCTGAGTGCACACACCTGGGTGGAGTGAGGAGGGAGCGGAAGGTGCCGGAAGGGGGTGCGCAAAGGGAACGGGTGTCTCCTGACGAACCCCTTCACGCGCAATCATAACACTCCTTTCTGTTTGCTACTGATATTCCTGATTCTGAACTCAGGCGAGTTCTCCGTGTTTAAACCCGGCAGCGTGGAGTCCAGGGCAGGGAACAGGTTCATTTTGGCCAATAAATGAGGAGTCCAGCCCTGGCCAGTGGCTCGGTGGATAGAGTGTCGGCTGCAGACTGAAGGGTCCTGGGTTTGATTCTGGTCAAGGGCAGGTACCACGGTTGCAGGCTCCCGGTCCTGGCTGGGGGCAGGCGGGAGGCAGCCAATCGATGTGTCTCTCTCACATCGGTGTTTCTCTCTGTCTCTCCCTCTCCCTCCATCTCTCTAAAAGTCAATGGAAAAAACATCCTCAGCGAGGATTCAAAAAACAAAGAAAAGTCCACACCCTTGTTTAGAACACTTGCATTACAAACCTCAGTGTGCAACCAGTAACCACGACCCCAGCCCCGTCATGTCCCGGGAGAGGAGGAGGGGACAGGAGGGCCGGGCAGGAGTTCCTGGTGCCGGGCTGAGGCGGCCACCGCACGCCTCCCACCCCCTTTGACCACGGACTCGGCTTCACTCCCTGAGCCCCTCTCCCGATGGGGCCCACAGCGACCTGGTCCATCACAGCGCCCTGCGCTGCCTCATCCCCGTAGAAACCGCCTTCTCTGCGTGCTCGGGGCCCATGGGGGCCCTGGGGCCACGCCGGATGCTTAGGGAGGGGTGAGGGCCTGCACGCAGCCAGTGCCAGGGAAACGCCTGGGCCTGGGGGGTGTGCACCCGGCAAACCACCTGGCAATAACCCGGGGCCAGAGTCAGGCAGCAGAGTCAGGCCTCTGTCAAACACACTGAGGGAGGCTGGTCAGCGCGTCTCCGGCAGGGACTGCTGTGCTCAGGTTCACACGGCCCGCGCCCGGCAGTGCCCGCTGGCCCAGATGCCGTGAGGTCAGCCCGAGGAGGCCGGGCTCCCCAGGGACAGGACCGCGGGCATTGTCACCGGGGTCGAGTGGACAAAGTTCCAAAAGTAAACGGAGAAACGGAGGACCTCCTGCCCCCCTCCCCCCCTCAGCCTGCGGGCGTCACGGCGGGTTTCACGAGGCCGTGACCGTCCCGGGCAGATGTGAGCCGTCACCCTGATTCCACAGGAGGAGAGCGCTCAGCTGAGAAAAAGGCAAGGCTCTTTCCTAAGGACCCAGGATGGCACCAGCGTTCGCAGCCTCTGGGGGAAGCAAATACCAGGACAATTACAGGTGCCACGGGGCCCGGGGCCCTAATCCTGAGTTCAGGGCGGCTCTCGCCTGGGAAGGACGAGCCACGGGAGGCTGATGGCCCGTCAGTGCCACGTGGGTGTCAGCCCTGTGCCGCCGGCCCGGGCACCCTCCCGAACGCAGCTGCAGTGGGAGGTTCAGTCGGGGACACAGCCACCGACCTGGAGCGGGTGCCCTCCACGCCCATGGCGCCAGCACCCACCGCTGCTGGAGCCGTCCCGCTCAGCAGGCCCACTCCGCCACCCTCACGAGGCTGCCAGCCCTGCCTCAGCCTCCAACGAGGGGCCAGTTCCCACAGGCCTCGTCCACCCCGAGGTGCTGAGGACAAAGTACACGGAAGCCAATCTGACCTGAGCCCAGACATCTGCTCCTGAGGGACCACGTCACACGGGTCCTCGGCTCCAGCCTTCCACACGTCTGCTCTCGGCAGTGGAGCCGTGGTCCTCGGCGCTGGGGGTGGGGCTCGAGTCTCCGTGCGTCTCCACAGCACCAGCCGCCTGCAGGGGCAGCGGCCACAGTGAGTCTGAGCCCAGCGCCACGCGCTCCTTCCTCGGTGGGGACCAGACCGGCCCAGGTTTCTCACACAGCACCGGCGTCTGCGGACGGGCAGCTTGGTGCCCCTGGGATCCGGCTATCAGCCAGGCGCCCGGCTCCCCTCAGCGACTCCCGCATGGGTGTCCACCAGCGGCGTGGAGGTCGGGGCCTCACACCTCAGGGGGCGTCTGAGCGTCTTGCGCGTGGATTTCACGCGAGGACCCGACTGGTATTCAGCGCACTCGTCATTGAGACCGCCCATCGGAACTACTAGGAGCCGGTCCCCTGGTCCCTATCCCTGTCCCTGTCCCGTCAAATGGCTGCGATGAAACAGACTGTCCACCTGGCACTAGCGAGGACAGGAGAGGACGGCCTCTCCCAGGTGCTGCTGGGAATGCAAAGCAGCTCAGTCCCTGGGAAACCCCAGTCCGCAAGTTTCTTTTTCTTTTGAGTGAGTACATGTTGGGGGACACCCGCACTTATTGTGTGTGAGGCTCCGTCAGCACAGCCACCAGCCCACAGCGTCTCCCTGCAGATGCTGCCGTCCTCCCGCCTCCGGTCCACTCCTCACTCCACGTGGGAGCTGGGTCTCCCGTCTCCTAGCTTCTCGGTTTCCCGCTTCCACTCTTTCAGCCGCGTCTACCCTGCCCCTCAGCTGCCCAGTTCATGTCCCTGGCCATAGTGTCACTGCACTATTTCCCTGGTTCCCCTTCCACTCTGCCTGCTCCTCTCACGTTGGCGATACCGGAGGACGCAGCACGCCTCCAACATCGTGCACACCAAGTCTTCGGATTGTCCGACCTCGCACCCACTCTCCCGCAGCAAGTTTCTTAAAAGCTGAAACCTGCAACCCACTAAGCGGCTGACACTGGGCATGTAACCAAGGGGGGGGGGGGTGTGCGCCAAGCCTTGCACACGGCTGCCCATGAAGACTTTCTAGAACTGATGCTAGAGAGAGGCAGGGAGAGGGAGGAAGTGAGCTCTTTGTAGCTGGGATTAAATTATCTCAGGTTGGGAAGGACCAGGCGCTCTTTTAAACTAACCCAGCAACTTCCCAAGTTTTTCGGGCTTCTGATGGGCCCCCCTAACCAATCTATTTCCTAGATCTTCTGGGGTTGTGTCTCCTATCCAATCCGATCCTTTCCCCAGGCTTGACTGACAGCCTCTATGCCCACCTGGGATCCCACTGTGTGTGCCTGCCTCCCCTACAGGGCTCCGTCCCTGTTCCTGGCCGATGACGCTCCCTGATGTCTGGTTCCCTTTGCTTCCTTCTTTATCGACATCAAGTGACCTACGCCAACCCCCAACAAGGACGCACGCTCCCCGTCCGGCTCCCACCTCGGCCAGCCTCCCGCCCTGAACTCAGCGCCCGTCTCCTGGCGGCCTGTGGGCTGCGGTGGGAAGGCCGGGCTTCCCGGGTGGGAGGCACGCTAACAACGATCATATGTGCCTGCAGATGATTTCTATCTTGGGAACGGAAAACTGTGACCAAGACATCATTACATATTTGTGTTAACATTTCGTGAACAGAAACACATTGTCTTTCTTTTATCTTGCCCTTCAGCCAGCATTTTGGAAAAGTTGGAATGAAAAGGGTTTGGACACTATGAGGGGAGCAGGGTTTTTGTTTGGTTTGGAGCCTCGAGGGCATTGGGAGTATCTCCGTCCTCACCCTCAGCACCGAGGCTCCACGTGACTGGACGGGAGGGTGGGCCCAGCTCCCAGAGAGCGAGCGTCGCGGCGCATCCCGTCCTAGGAATTCCCGTGTCTGCCAGTGTCGAAGCTGATGTTTTACTTCGAGTTCTTTCAGAGTGAGAGCCGTGGGGACAGTCACAGGGGGCTTCCCACCTGGACGTGCGCTCTGACCGCGTCCCCATCCCCCCGCATGCCTGCCATCCAGGTGCTCAGAGCCTTCACTGCGGAGGCAAAAGGCTTCACAAGGGAACTCCGGAGCGCCCGGCCCTGGCGCCATCCCCACAGGCCCGCCCCACCTCCTGGAGAGAGAGAGAGACGGCGGGTGCTGAGGACAAAGTCAGTGCGAGCACGTCTGACCTCAGGCCAGACAACTGGACAACTAACGCCAGCACGAGCGTGAGGAGGGACCCGGTCTGCTCCCCGAGGGGCAGCCTCTTCTGACGCCGGGGAGGTGGAGGAGTCCCGGCCCTCCCTCCGTGTGTGCCAGGGACATCTGAAGGAGCCGGAGAAAGAATGACATGTGATCCTAGTCAGCTGACTAGATCGTTTTCCAAGAATCATTCGGAACGTCTGCAGCTGGCTGTGAATTTCAATTACAATTTGAAATTGAATGTTCAGTTGATTGGGGGGAAAATGTTGCCTGAACATCCTCACTTTTATATGCTCTTGAATTCCTGAATACACACCTTTGATGTAGTGGAAAAGGGATGTGCTGTTCTTATAATTATGGTGCAAATGACCCTTGAACAGACACTTCTGTTACTACTCCCGGGTTCTCACTAGTTGCTCTTGGTCCTTCCTCCGCCCCTGGGTGTCTCGGCGCCGCCCAGCCTACATCACCTGGGGAAGGGGTGTGTCCTGGTCAACACCGCAGGGTGCCCAAGCATCCCCAGCCCCCCCATTTTATTGTCTTATTTAAATTATAATTAAGTTTATGACAGAAAGATCATGGTGTGACTCCTAACAGTTACACTCCTTAAATGAGCCATTTCCAGAGCCTTTTTTGCTACAGAATTTAAATTTAGTCTAAGAAATAATCTAAATCTGAAAATATATGTATTTCTTAACTTACTTGCTATATCAGTTCTTCATAACACCATGGTGGTAGAGATTTTAAGTAAATATTAAAACACAGCTACTCATTGTTATTTGGGGGGGGGGGCAGCCCACTACACACACAAGGAAACCCATCCCTCAGGACCACTGTCAGGCATGATTAACATTTATCTCCTTAAACGAACTTGCAAAACGTCGCCGGGTACCGGGACTTTATAGATTAAAACCAGTTTTCTCTCTCTCTCATAATCTTACATGGAAATAGGACCCTGTCACAGAGGCTTAAGCAAAAGTACAGTCAACATATATGTTTACACAGCAATTCCACCAGAAATGCCGGTCTGGAATGATCTAGAATACAGACATTCCAATGGGAGTTCCTGCTTCACATTCGGGGGGACCACATGAAGGAGCATAAATTCCTTGTCTCCCCTTTCCCGGACGTTCCTTTCCGCTGCTTGTTTTCATGCTGAACGGAATGTTACTTTTTCCGAGGTCCTGGGAGCGAGGGAGCAGCTGGGAAAGGATCAGAGGAACTGGAAACGGAGTGGCTGAGCCTTGCAGTTGCAGCGAGACCCTGCTTTCCAGGGTAACTGGAGGCAGCTGGCTGCGCCCCTGGTTCCTCAGCCCAGCACGCACGCTCGGCCAGCACATTGGCTCTGGCTTCGGTGCCCACACGCTGATGCCCACGCGCTGATGCCCACGCGCTGAGTGCGAACACGGTGAGTGCCCACGCGCTGATGCCCACGCGCTGATGCCCACACGCTGATGCCCACGCGCTGATGCCCACGCGCTGAGTGCGCACACGCTGATGCCCACGCGCTGAGTGCGCACACGCTGATGCCCACACGCTGATGCCCACAAGCTGATGCCCACACGCTGATGCCCACGCGCTGATGCCCACGCGCTGAGTGCGCACACGCTGATGCCCACGCGCTGAGTGCGCACACGCTGATGCCCACACGCTGATGCCCACAAGCTGATGCCCACAAGCTGATGCCCACGCGCTGATGCCCACGCGCTGAGTGCGCACACGCTGATGCCCACGCGCTGAGTGCGCACACGCTGATGCCCACGCGCTGATGCCCACGCGCTGATGCCCACGCGCTGAGTGCACACACGCTGATACCCACACGCTGATGCCCACGCGCTGATGCCCACGCGCTGATGCCCACGCACTGATGCCCACGCGCTAGTGCACACACGCACTGATGCCCACGCGCTGATGCCCACGCGCTGATGCCCACGCGCTGAGTGCGCACACGCTGATGCCCACGCACTGATGCCCACGCGCTGAGTGCGCACACGCTGATGCCCACGCGCTGATGCCCACACGCTGAGTGCGCACACGCTGATGCCCACACGCTGATGCCCACGCGCTGATGCCCACGCGCTGAGTGCGCACACGCTGAGGCCCACGCGCTGATGCCCACGCGCTGATGCCCACGCGCTGAGTGCGCACACGCTGATGCCCACGCGCTGATGCCCACGCGCTGATGCCCCCCGCGCTGTGTGCGCACACGCTGATGCCCACACGCTGATGCCCACAAGCTGATGCCCACGCGCTGATGCCCACGCCCTGAGTGCACACACGCTGATGCCCACACGCTGATGCCCACGCGCTGATGCCCACGCGCTAGTGCGCACACGCTGATGCCCACGCACTGATGCCCACGCGCTGAGTGCGCACACGCTGATGCCCACGCACTGATGCCCACGCGCTGAGTGCGCACACGCTGATGCCCACGCACTGATGCCCACGCACTGATGCCCACGAGCTAGTGCGCACACGCTGATGCCCACGCGCTGAGTGCGCACACGCTGATGCCCACGCGCTGATGCCCACGCGCTGAGTGCGCACACGCTGATGCCCACGCGCTGATGCCCACGCGCTGAGTGCGCACACGCTGATGCCCACGCACTGATGCCCACGCGCTGAGTGCGCACACGCTGATGCCCACGCACTGATGCCCACGCGCTGAGTGCGCACACGCTGATGCCCACGCACTGATGCCCACGCGCTGAGTGCGCACACGCTGATGCCCACGCACTGATGCCCACGAGCTAGTGCGCACACGCTGATGCCCACGCACTGATGCCCACGCGCTGAGTGCGCACACGCTGATGCCCACGCGCTGATGCCCACGCGCTGAGTGCGCACACGCTGATGCCCACGCACTGATGCCCACGCGCTGATGCCCACGCGCTGATGCCCACGCGCTAGTGCGCACACGCTGATGCCCACGCGCTGATGCCCACGCGCTGAGTGCGCACACGCCGATGCCCACACGCCGATGCCCACGCGCCGATGCCCACGCGCTGAGTGCACACACGCTGATGCCCACGCACTGATGCCCACGTGCTGAGTGCGCACACGCTGATGCCCACGCGCTGATGCCCACGCGCTGATGCCCACGCGCTGAGTGCGCACACGCTGATGCCCACGCGCTGATGCCCACGCGCTGAGTGCGCACACGCTGATGCCCACGTACTGATGCCCACGCGCTAGTGCGCACACGCTGATGCCCACGCACTGATGCCCACGCGCTGAGTGCGCACACGCTGATGCCCACGCACTGATGCCCACGCGCTGATGCCCACGCGCTGATGCCCACGCGCTAGTGCGCACACGCTGATGCCCACGCGCTGATGCCCACGCGCTGAGTGCGCACACGCCGATGCCCACACGCCGATGCCCACGCGCCGATGCCCACGCGCTGAGTGCACACACGCTGATGCCCACGCACTGATGCCCACGTGCTGAGTGCGCACACGCTGATGCCCACGCGCTGATGCCCACGCGCTGATGCCCATGTGCTGAGTGCGCACACGCTGATGCCCACGCACTGATGCCCACGCGCTGAGTGCGCACACGCTGATGCCCACGCACTGATGCCCACGCGCTGATGCCCACGCGCTGAGTGCGCACACGCTGATGCCCACGCGCTGATGCCCACGCGCTGAGTGCGCACACGCTGATGCCCACGCGCTGAGTGCGCACACGCTGATGCCCACGCGCTGATGCCCACGCGCTGATGCCCACGCGCTAGTGCGCACACGCTGATGCCCACGCGCTGATGCCCACGCGCTGAGTGCGCACACGCCGATGACCACACGCCGATGCCCACGCGCCGATGCCCACGCGCTGAGTGCGCACACGCTGATGCCCACGCACTGATGCCCACGTGCTGAGTGCGCACACGCTGATGCCCACGCGCTGATGCCCACGCGCTGATGCCCACGTGCTGAGTGCGCAGACGCTCATGCCCACACGCTGAGTGCGCACACGCTGATGCCCACGCGCTGATGCCCACGCGCTGAGTGCGCACACGCTGATGCCCACGCGCTGATGCCCACGCGCTGAGTGCGCACACGCTGATGCCCACGCGCTGATGCCCACGCGCTGAGTGCGCTCACGCTGATGCCCACGCACTGATGCCCACGCGCTGAGTGCGCACACGCTGATGCCCACGCACTGATGCCCACGAGCTAGTGCGCACACGCTGATGCCCACGCACTGATGCCCACGCGCTGAGTGCGCACACGCTGATGCCCACGCGCTGATGCCCACGCCCTGAGTGCGCACACGCTGATGCCCACGCGCTGATGCCCACGCGCTGAGTGCGCACACGCTGATGCCCAAGCGCTGATGCCCACGCGCTGAGTGCGCACACGCTGATGCCCACGCACTGATGCCCACGCGCTGAGTGCGCACACGCTGATGCCCACGCACTGATGCCCACGCGCTGAGTGCGCACACGCTGATGCCCACGCACTGATGCCCACGAGCTAGTGCGCACACGCTGATGCCCACGCACTGATGCCCACGCGCTGAGTGCGCACACGCTGATGCCCACGCGCTGATGCCCACGCGCTGAGTGCGCACACGCTGATGCCCACGCGCTGGTGCCCACGCGCTGAGTGCGCACACGCTGATGCCCACGCGCTGATGCCCACGCGCTGAGTGCGCACACGCTGATGCCCACGCGCTGATGCCCACGCGCTGAGTGCGCACACGCTGATGCCCACGCGCTGAAGCCCACGCGCTGAGTGCGCACACGCTGATGCCCACGCGCTGATGCCCACGCGCTGAGTGCGCTCACGCTGATGCCCACGCACTGATGCCCACGCGCTGAGTGCGCACACGCTGATGCCCACGCACTGATGCCCACGAGCTAGTGCGCACACGCTGATGCCCACGCACTGATGCCCACGCGCTGAGTGCGCACACGCTGATGCCCACGCGCTGATGCCCACGCCCTGAGTGCGCACACGCTGATGCCCACGCGCTGATGCCCACGCGCTGAGTGCGCACACGCTGATGCCCACGCACTGATGCCCACGCGCTGAGTGCGCACACGCTGATGCCCACGCACTGATGCCCACGCGCTGAGTGCGCACACGCTGATGCCCACGCACTGATGCCCACGCGCTGAGTGCGCACACGCTGATGCCCACGCACTGATGCCCACGAGCTAGTGCGCACACGCTGATGCCCACGCACTGATGCCCACGCGCTGAGTGCGCACACGCTGATGCCCACGCGCCGATGCCCACGCGCTGAGTGCGCACACGCTGATGCCCACGCGCCGATGCCCACGCGCTGAGTGCGCACACGCCGATGCCCACGCGCCGATGCCCCCGCGCTGAGTGCGCACACGCTGATGCCCACGCGCCGATGCCCACGCGCTGAGTGCGTACACGCCGATGCCCACACGCCGATGCCCACGCGCCGATGCCCACGCGCTGATGCCCACGCGCTAGTGCGCACACGCCGATGCCCACGCGCTGATGCCCACGCGCTGAGTGCGCACACGCCGATGCCCACACGCCGATGCCCACGCGCTGAGTGCGCACACGCCGATGCCCACACGCCGATGCCCACGCGCCGATGCCCACGCGCTGATGCCCACGCGCTGATGCCCACGTGCTGAGTGCGCACACGCTCATGCCCACGCGCTGATGCCCACGCGCTGATGCCCACACGCTGATGCCCACGCGCTGATGCCCACGCGCTGAATGCGCACACGCTGATGCCCACGCGCTGATGCCCACGCGCTGATGCCCACGCGCTAGTGCGCACACGCTGATGCCCACGCGCCGATGCCCACGCGCTGAGTGCGCACACGCCGATGCCCACACGCCGATGCCCACGCGCCGATGCCCACGCGCTGAGTGCGCACACGCCAATGCCCACGCACCGATGCCCACGTGCTGAGTGCGCACACGCTGATGCCCACGCGCTGATGCCCACGCGCTGATGCCCACGTGCTGAGTGCGCAGACGCTCATGCCCACACGCTGACTGCGCACACGCTGATGCCCACACGCTGATGCCCACGCGCTGATGCCCACGCGCTGAGTGCGCACACGCTGATGCCCACGCACTGATGCCCACGAGCTAGTGCGCACACGCTGATGCCCACGCACTGATGCCCACGCGCTGAGTGCGCACACGCTGATGCCCACGCGCTGATGCCCACGCGCTGAGTGCGCACACGCTGATGCCCACGCACTGATGCCCACGCGCTGATGCCCACGCGCTGATGCCCACGCGCTAGTGCGCACACGCTGATGCCCACGCGCTGATGCCCACGCGCTGAGTGCGCACACGCCGATGCCCACACGCCGATGCCCACGCGCCGATGCCCACGCGCTGAGTGCACACACGCTGATGCCCACGCACTGATGCCCACGTGCTGAGTGCGCACACGCTGATGCCCACGCGCTGATGCCCACGCGCTGATGCCCACGCGCTGAGTGCGCACACGCTGATGCCCACGCGCTGATGCCCACGCGCTGAGTGCGCACACGCTGATGCCCACGTACTGATGCCCACGCGCTAGTGCGCACACGCTGATGCCCACGCACTGATGCCCACGCGCTGAGTGCGCACACGCTGATGCCCACGCACTGATGCCCACGCGCTGATGCCCACGCGCTGATGCCCACGCGCTAGTGCGCACACGCTGATGCCCACGCGCTGATGCCCACGCGCTGAGTGCGCACACGCCGATGCCCACACGCCGATGCCCACGCGCCGATGCCCACGCGCTGAGTGCACACACGCTGATGCCCACGCACTGATGCCCACGTGCTGAGTGCGCACACGCTGATGCCCACGCGCTGATGCCCACGCGCTGATGCCCATGTGCTGAGTGCGCACACGCTGATGCCCACGCACTGATGCCCACGCGCTGAGTGCGCACACGCTGATGCCCACGCACTGATGCCCACGAGCTAGTGCGCACACGCTGATGCCCACGCGCTGAGTGCGCACACGCTGATGCCCACGCGCTGATGCCCACGCGCTGAGTGCGCACACGCTGATGCCCACGCGCTGATGCCCACGCGCTGAGTGCGCACACGCTGATGCCCACGCGCTGAGTGCGCACACGCTGATGCCCACGCGCTGATGCCCACGCGCTGATGCCCACGCGCTAGTGCGCACACGCTGATGCCCACGCGCTGATGCCCACGCGCTGAGTGCGCACACGCCGATGACCACACGCCGATGCCCACGCGCCGATGCCCACGCGCTGAGTGCGCACACGCTGATGCCCACGCACTGATGCCCACGTGCTGAGTGCGCACACGCTGATGCCCACGCGCTGATGCCCACGCGCTGATGCCCACGTGCTGAGTGCGCACACGCTCATGCCCACGCGCTGATGCCCACGCGCTGATGCCCACGCGCTGAATGCGCACACGCTGATGCCCACGCGCTGAGTGCGCACACGCTGATGCCCACGCGCTGATGCCCACGCGCTGAGTGCGCACACGCTGATGCCCACGCACTGATGCCCACGAGCTAGTGCGCACACGCTGATGCCCACGCACTGATGCCCACGCGCTGATGCCCACGCGCTGATGCCCACGCGCTAGTGCGCACACGCTGATGCCCACGCGCTGATGCCCACGCGCTGAGTGCGCACAAGCCGATGCCCACACGCTGATGCCCACGCGCCGATGCCCACGCGCTGAGTGCGCACACGCTGATGCCCACGCGCCGATGCCCACGCGCTGAGTGCGCACACGCCGATGCCCACGCGCCGATGCCCCCGCGCTGAGTGCGCACACGCTGATGCCCACGCGCCGATGCCCACGCGCTGAGTGCGTACACGCCGATGCCCACACGCCGATGCCCACGCGCCGATGCCCACGCGCTGATGCCCACGCGCTAGTGCGCACACGCCGATGCCCACGCGCTGATGCCCACGCGCTGAGTGCGCACACGCCGATGCCCACACGCCGATGCCCACGCGCTGAGTGCGCACACGCCGATGCCCACGCACTGATGCCCACGTGCTGAGTGCGCACACGCTGATGCCCACGCGCTGATGCCCACGCGCTGAATGCGCACACG
Source organism: Myotis yumanensis (assembly GCF_028538775.1). Taxonomy (NCBI): domain Eukaryota; kingdom Metazoa; phylum Chordata; class Mammalia; order Chiroptera; family Vespertilionidae; genus Myotis; species Myotis yumanensis. The sequence continues at coordinate 460,519 of NW_027223757.1, forward strand.
CTGATGCCCACGCGCTGATGCCCACGCGCTGAGTGCGCACACGCTGATGCCCACACGCTGATGCCCACGCACTGATGCCCACACGCTGATGCCCACGCGCTGATGCCCACGCGCTGAGTGCGCACACGCTGAGTGCGCACACGCTGATCGCTGATGCCCACGCGCTGATGCCCACGCGCTGAGTGCGCACACGCTGATGCCCACGTACTGATGCCCACGCGCTAGTGCGCACACGCTGATGCCCACGCACTGATGCCCACGCGCTGAGTGCGCACACGCTGATGCCCACGCACTGATGCCCACGCGCTGATGCCCACGCGCTGATGCCCACGCGCTAGTGCGCACACGCTGATGCCCACGCGCTGATGCCCACGCGCTGAGTGCGCACACGCCGATGCCCACGCGCCGATGCCCACGCGCCGATGCCCACGCGCTGAGTGCGCACACGCTGATGCCCACGCACTGATGCCCACGCGCTGAGTGCGCACACGCTGATGCCCACGCACTGATGCCCACGCGCTGAGTGCGCACACGCTGATGCCCACGCACTGATGCCCACGCGCTGAGTGCGCACACGCTGATGCCCACGCACTGATGCCCACTAGCTAGTGCGCACACGCTGATGCCCACGCACTGATGCCCACGCGCTGAGTGCGCACACACTGATGCCCACGCGCTGATGCCCACGCGCTGAGTGCGCACACGCTGATGCCCACGCACTGATGCCCACGCGCTGAGTGCGCACACGCTGATGCCCACGCACTGATGCCCATGAGCCAGTGCGCACACGCTGATGCCCACGCACTGATGCCCACGCGCTGAGTGCGCACACGCTGATGCCCACGCGCCGATGCCCACGCGCTGAGTGCGCACACGCTGATGCCCACGCACCGATGCCCACGTGCTGAGTGCGCACACGCTGATGCCCACGCGCTGATGCCCACGCGCTGATGCCCACACGCTGATGCCCACGCGCTGATGCCCACGCGCTGAATGCGCACACGCTGATGCCCACGCGCTGATGCCCACGCGCTGAGTGCGCACACGCTGATGCCCACGCGCTGATGCCCACGCGCCGATGCCCACGCGCTGATGCCCACGCGCTAGTGCGCACACGCTGATGCCCACGCGCCGATGCCCACGCGCTGAGTGCGCACACGCCGATGCCCACACGCCGATGCCCACGCGCCGATGCCCACGCGCTGAGTGCGCACACGCCGATGCCCACGCACCGATGCCCACGTGCTGAGTGCGCACACGCTGATGCCCACGCGCTGATGCCCACGCGCTGATGCCCACGTGCTGAGTGCGCAGACGCTCATGCCCACGCGCTGATGCCCACACGCTGATGCCCACGCGCCGATGCCCACGCGCTGAATGCGCACACGCTGATGCCCACGCGCCGATGCCCACGCGCCGATGCCCACGCGCTGAGTGCGCACACGCTGATGCCCACACGCTGATGCCCACGCGCCGATGCCCACGCGCTGAGTGCGCACACGCTGATGCCCACGCGCCGATGCCCACGCGCTGAGTGCGCACACGCCGATGCCCACGCGCCGATGCCCCCGCGCTGAGTGCGCACACGCTGATGCCCACGCGCCGATGCCCACGCGCTGAGTGCGTACACGCCGATGCCCACACGCCGATGCCCACGCGCCGATGCCCACGCGCTGATGCCCACGCGCTAGTGCGCACACGCCGATGCCCACGCGCTGATGCCCACGCGCTGAGTGCGCACACGCCGATGCCCACACGCCGATGCCCACGCGCTGAGTGCGCACACGCCGATGCCCACGCACTGATGCCCACGTGCTGAGTGCGCACACGCTGATGCCCACGCGCTGATGCCCACGCGCTGAATGCGCACACGCTGATGCCCACGCGCTGATGCCCACGCGCTGAGTGCGCACACGCTGATGCCCACACGCTGATGCCCACGCACTGATGCCCACGCGCTGAGTGCGCACACGCTGATGCCCACGCGCTGATGCCCACGCGCTGAGTGCGCACACGCTGATCGCTGATGCCCACGCGCTGATGCCCACGCGCTGAGTGCGCACACGCTGATGCCCACGTACTGATGCCCACGCGCTAGTGCGCACACGCTGATGCCCACGCACTGATGCCCACGCGCTGAGTGCGCACACGCTGATGCCCACGCACTGATGCCCACGCGCTGATGCCCACGCGCTGATGCCCACGCGCTAGTGCGCACACGCTGATGCCCACACGCTGATGCCCACGCGCTGAGTGCGCACACGCCGATGCCCACACGCCGATGCCCACGCGCCGATGCCCATGCGCTGAGTGCACACACGCTGATGCCCACGCACTGATGCCCACGTGCTGAGTGCGCACACGCTGATGCCCACGCGCTGATGCCCACGCGCTGATGCCCATGTGCTGAGTGCGCACACGCTCATGCCCACGCGCTGATGCCCACGCGCTGATGCCCACACGCTGATGCCCACGCGCTGATGCCCACGCGCTGAATGCGCACACGCTGATGCCCACGCGCTGATGCCCACGCGCTGATGCCCACGCGCTGAGTGCGCACACGCTGATGCCCACACGCCGATGCCCACGCGCCGATGCCCACGCGCTGAGTGCGCACACGCTGATGCCCACGCGCTGATGCCCACGCGCTGATGCCCACGCGCTGAGTGTGCACACGCTCCTGCCCACGCGCTGATGCCCACGCGCCGATGCCCACGCGCTGAGTGCGCACACGCTGATGCCCACGCGCTGATGCCCACGCGCTGATATCCACGCGCTGAGTGTGCACACGCTCATGCCCACGCGCTGATGCCCACGCGCTGATGCCCACGCGCTGAATGCGCACACGCTGATGCCCACGCGCTGGATGCCCACGCGCTGATGCCCACGTGCTGAGTGCGCACACGCTGATGCCCACGCGCTGATGCCCACGCGCTGAGTGCGCACACGCTCATGCCCACGCGCTGATGCCCACGCGCTGATGCCCACACGCTGATGCCCACGCGCTGATGCCCACGCGCTGAGTGCGCACACGCTGATGCCCACGCGCTGATGCCCACGCACTGAGTGTGCAGCGTCTCATTATCACCCAGGCGCCGAGCGAGGCTCCAGCTGCCCTTTGCAGTTCTGTGGGCGACACACTTGGCCACAGTGTGTTCAAAAGTAATTTACACATTTTTATCACATCAGCAAACTTCAGTGACTGACAAAAAATAGGTAGGTATCTTTCTACTGCCTTAGGTTTTAAGGTACGCACTTCCCATCTCAACAAATTGAGAGCTGGCATTAACGTTGGCCCACTTTCTCTCCGACTACTATGGGAACTTCGCGTTCTGCCTTTTGACGAGATGACCAGTTTCCCGTACTCCTTGACTGAAGTACAGCTGTTGTGCAGGGAACACATCTGTAAGTTCTCAGTGCAGTTGGCAGCTGGCTTTTACGGAACTGACGAGCACAACGCCGGTGGGTACGCACGTGCTCTGAAGGTGTGCAGAGGTATCTGGAAATGGAGGAACTCTGGATTACGAATCAATGACGGCGAGTCCCGCCCTCTGTGGGCCCCTGGATGCCTGCATGGCTTTGAGAAGATGGGTCCACACAGGTGCCAAGAGCTCAGAACAGACCCTGTTCAACTAAACACTGTGGCAGACGACACAGAGCCACGAGACGGAGGCTGTGGGGCCTGTGTTCACGGTGGCTGTGTGTGCAGTGTCTGCGGTGCGTGCGTCTCTGCACTCACACGTCTCAGCGGGACGACAGGTGGGACGTGTCCTGACCTGGCACGGGGGCTGTGACTCTTTCCAGTGTCTGAGGAGAGTCTGCGTGGCCCCAGCTCCTCGGACGCCAGGACCTCCCGCGGCTGGAACGCTCGGCCTCTGGGAGACTCCAGGTGTTTCTGGGCGGACAGGCTCTCAGTAGACACACTAGCTGTGAAGTCTGTTTTCTCAGGTTGTTCTTTGTGCTCCAACACTGTGCGAGCAGCTCAGCTGTGTGGACCCTTCACGGAGCATGTGATCAACTCCAGTGACCGGCCGTCTGCTGACAGCACGCAGCCAAGAACAACATCTCCGCCGCCTGCTCGAGCCCCAGGACAGTCTCGGATGCTCACAGCGACCGCAGGCACCCCTTCCTGGCCTGAGTTTTACATCTTTAAGATGAGGGTGAGACGATGACCCCGACTTGTCTGAGTTTTCGCAGCATTGGGCAGCCCTTGGCTTAGTCTCAAGTTGCCTAATATGTTTATTTTCCCTGAATCTCCCAAGACCAACTTTCCCTGAAGAGTGAGCCCAGGTGACTGACTGACGGCCCCCAGGGATTAAGGGAGAAGGGGGGCCAGTGGCCACCCGAGGGCCGGCGTGGCTCCTGGTGGCAGCCCACCCTCTCCGTGAGGACGCACCGTGGGCGTGTGAGCTCTGCCTCAGGAGAGGGGCTGAGTGCTCCGTGCTGACTGTTCCGAGCAGAGGCGCAATGGGAGGCAGTAGGTGCTCAATGAGCGCATGGATGGGCGGCTGTGGCCAACGGGCATCGAAACGGGCACGTGGCAGCCACCGAGGCCTTTTTCACAACACATTCAACAGGGGGCCGGTGGCCTGTCGGCATCATCACATGAGTTTTGGAAACCCCCTTGTCTCGTCTTTATAAATATCTTTATCTTTCTCTCCAGAAGGAAGCACAGTCCAGACACGCGGATCGGCGGCGCCTCTGGCCGCCTGCCTCCGGCCCTGGGGGGGGAGGGGGAGCTGCTCCATCCCGTGTGTGCAGCTGAGCCTCTTGACAGCAGGAGTGAGGAGGGGGCAGCCTTGCAGCTGCAGATGCTGACTGCAGAGAGCGGCGCTTTCTCCGGAAGGCGCTGCCCCCTGGTCTGGTCTCTCCAGGCCCCGGGGCTCTTGGTGTGGGCAGGCCGCATAGTTTTCTGCCTTTGCAATACAGCAATTATCTGAGCCGAGATGGAGAATTCAAGAAGAGAGACAGCTGGGACCTCTTGGTCAACGCCCAAATACTTCTATCGTCACGGTATATTTATCAGGGCCGTGGTGAGGGTCAGCATTCCGACGAGGGGTGTGGAGAACTTGGCTGGACCCCGTCGCTCGCTGCCGCCTCCTCGCTCAGCCGCGGCTCTGGGCTGGCCGATCGTCCTGGACCTGGGGACTGCGTTACTTTTTCCAGGCCACCCAGAGCTCCGGGTGGGGCCGGCGTGGGAACGCGGGGACCCTGAAGTCCACCCCGCAGTCCAGCCTCTCGTTAGAGCAGGCTGCTCTGGCGCATTCCCACACAGACTCTGCTTCGGGATGTGATCTCATGGGAAGTTTAAGTTTCCCCTCTCAAAATTCTGGCTTTTTGTCACTTTTCAGATGTATACTTTTTAATTTTTTTTTTTATTGCTAAAAGTATTACAAAGGGTATTACATATGTGTCCTCCCCCCCCCCCCCCACACACACTTTTTAATTTAAAAAAGTCATGAAGCATCAGGCCTTCCCCTTTGCAGACACGTGCGGTGCTGTTGGAGCCGGGCTGGTGTCGCCTGAGGGTGGAGGGTGGAGTGGAGACCTGCTCTACTCACGGTCTGAACGGGCCCCGACTGCCCTCTGCTCATGTCGACTTTCTCGGGTCAGAATGTTGTCCTACCCTCTGCAAGGACTAATTCAAGCACCTGTCGTCCCTCACACCTGGTCTCTTGTCTTTTACTCTGTGAGCAGGTGACGTCTTGACAGGGACACTCGTTACTCAAGGACGGCTGTGAATTCCTGAAGGCCTGACCTGCCCACTGTGATTCAGACTCCTTCCTCCTCTGGCCTCAAGGCTTTTGAATTGAGGGGACCATCGCTGCAGAAAGCACCTGTGTCGAGGGTGGCTCCCTGAATGTTACCTCGGTCGCCAGGGAGGGGACATCCAGGTGACGATGTGGGCATGTCCACTGTCCCGGGAAGTTCTGTCATGTGCTCCCAGGGGCCTCCTCTCCACCTGTGGTGACCACGGCAACTGTGGCTGTGACCATGGACCAGCTGGGTCTTTCCTGCTACCTCTTATGAGGGGCTTGGAGGGGGGTGGGCCTTCCTCCAGGGCCTGGCGCTGTCTCTGACACACATGTGGGCTGCAGCGCGTCATTCGCTTCAAGACGTAGCTCTGTTTTTGTTGCTCTGCACTATGCTACCGCCTGGATATGCCCCATGGTATCCGGGTTCTGGTGGAACGACACGGAGCTGTGTTCAGTTGGGGCTCCTGTGAGTGAAGGTGAACGACACAGAGCAATGCGCCGTCTGCTGCGACTCCTGCCGGCGTCCTGCGCGCTACCCTGCATCACACTCACCGAGTACTTCCTCCCCCGGGTCCGTGGGCGACTGTCACGGAGCTGAGCGGAGAGGCTGCGTGTCCAAGTCGGGCCACCCAGGACACAGACACGGTGGCACGTCACTGCCCCCAGAGCGACCAGGAGCCGCCACAAGGAGGCGCTCTCCCCCTGCGCCGTGGTCCCTCCCGGCGTGGAACCCACGAGCTCAATGACTTTCCAGATGCCTGACACAAATCCAAGACCTTCACTCGACAGAAATGGTGACGAAACGCGCAGTACTCTCACTATTCGCTGTTTCTCCCATTACTTACCCTAGAGATAATGCAAATGTGAGTTTTTTCTTAAATACACAGCATCAAAGATATGGCCCTGGCTGGTCTGGCTCAGCCCTAGCTGGTCTGGCTCAGTGGCTAGGGCAGCGGCCTGCAGACTGAAGGGTCCCAAGTTCAATTCCAGTCAAGGGCACATGCGTGGGTTGTGGGCTCAAATACCTGGTAGGTGGCGTGCAGGACGCAGCCGATCAATGATTCTCTCTCATCATTGATATTTCTATCTCTTTCTCCCTCTCCCTGCCTCTCTGAAATCAATAAAAATATATTTTAAAAAATGAATAATTTGGGGACTTCCTGATTAATAAATAACTTACCTTAATGAAAATAGCAAACTGCAGAGACAGCTCATTCAAGTACAGTTTTAATGTCTGAGAAACTATGTTACTGACTGAAACAAGTCCAATAAAAAATTCGCTTTTACAGTTGAGGTTATATAAGAAAGAATTGTGAACTGAGCATGAAGTTTTGGAACAGGAATAACATCCAATAACCATGAGTGAACATTTAATGAAAAAAATATCTGGAAGATATTAGGGAGTAAAATATGTGAGTTGTAAAAGTGACAGAACCTGAAAATGCCACAGGCCCCGTGGGAGGAGTGTGACTTGAAGTCTTCCTCTGTCCCAATATTTTTGTTGGTAAATGTGTTTGACATAAATGAGCCTTTAGCTGAGTCACCATTTCCCGATTTAAAAGTGGAACCGCGATCTAGGAAAATGTGAAGTGGGGGCCTGGCCGCCCTGGAGGCCGGTTGGAAAAGTCAAGTGGAAACTCACTTAGGGGCACGCAGTGAGTGGGTGAAAGATTTGAGTTAAAAATCCTGCATTAAGAGCAACCACAGGAATATAAGTCTCACTTTCTACGGTTGGGAGTTCAGCCAAGAAAAGATGCAGAAAAAGAAATAAAAATATTATCCTGAGTTATAGGAGTTTCCTTTTCCACAAACACAATCAAATACATTCCTTAAATCAACGTTCAAATCTCTCATGTTTTCAGACAACAGGCGTCATTCTCCTTTGCATCTTAAGCAGGGAGGGTTCTTAGACCTCCACCCCGGCCTGGCGGTCGCCGTGGTGATGGTAAGCACATCTTCCAAATGCGCTGGAGCCTCTTTACAGGGAGACAAGCTTAGAAACGTTCCCACTGGACCCGGAACATTAAGGCCCAGATCAGAGTCACACTGAACAGGGGTTTAGGACCCTTTCTCACCAGAAACCTCCACTCCGCACCCGGCCTGGGGGGCCCGGCTCCAGGCCTGCCCTGCACTGGCTGCCACAGGGTCACTCAGCAGCCCCCAAGCTCACCAGCAAGTGGTTCCAGGTCACTCACGTCTCAACCCAATGAAGGTGCCAGGCACTTAGAAGCGAGCTCCCAGACACTCAGCCTCTTTCTCTGCAGGAACAGAGGGAACACTGCCTCCCTCAGAGACGTCACGGGAGAAAAGGCCACGACCAGCACCCTGCGCGGACAGAGACACAGAAACCCCCGCACAACACCAGCAGCCCGAGGCCGGCGCGTCCAATAACCACACGTCGCCACCAGGGGCTTACCCAGGGCGGGGCGGCGGGTCAGAATTTCTCCCACCTGCTTCCCCGGAGCTTGAATGCCACTTAAAATAAAATTATTCTAGAGTTGGTTCTTCGACACAGTTAAGGGGACACAAACTGTAAGAAGGTGAGTTTCTCCCAGGATGTCTGCCGTCTGCGTCCGGGTCCAGCGCCCCGAGCAGGAGTGAAGCCGCGTGGATGGCTGTGGCCCTGACAGACGCCTGTCGAAACGAAGCTCCCAGGACTTGGCCTCCCCAGTTTAAATCTTTCCAGAAACTAACAATCCGGAGTCCACCTCTCCCAGAGCACAGCAGCGGGGTTCCAAATCCCACAGAGAGAAATCTGAACCCCGGCGAAGAGCCTGCATTTAGGGGGACTCTGTGGCCGGGAGTCCCAGTCAGATTCTCTCTGAACCCACCACCCACCTCGGCGCTGAGATGGACGGCTGATTATTGAAAAGCTGCACATGAGGTTCAAGTGGAAATAATTTACGTATTTGGTGGTATTTTAGCAGAAAATAAAGCACTTTTAAAAACCCGTTTCCAAAGTTATTTCTTAAATATAGAACCAACAGACGGAACATTTAGCTGAAGAAAAATCAAATTAGGTTTCCTCCAGGATGTGGGGTTTTCTCTCCTGTCGACGGGAGGCCTTGCCAGCAGCAAGGCCTGGGCTGAGCCGTGTGGGGACTGACAGACAGAGTCCCCCGGCACCGAGCCACAGCCCGTTCGTCTCCTGTGTCAGTTTGGACAGAAAATGTGATAAAATATTTTTCCATGGTAGGAATGTAATAAATTAAAAAATAGGAGAGTACTGAATTTGAGAGAAAACTTAGAGATACTTTATTTTAGCCTTTTTGTTACATAAGTATAGAAACAGAAGCCTAGAGTGGAGAAGCTATTTAACAAAAAAATCATTAGTTGGTGACAAGGAACAACACTGTGTCAAAAGAGGAATTATAAGAAAGCTTTGGTTTACCAATTTTGATATTATAATGTATTTCAAAGCTATCAGATTGAAGCAGCATGGTGTAGGGGTATAAATTAGGTGGATAAATCAACCCCAAAACATATATAAATAAGTGATGGACATTGATTTTATTTAGGTTACTATTAAAAAGAATAGACAAAGATTGGACTATCTTGGAAAAGTCACCAAACTTTGGGCAAAAACTAGTTATACCGTACACCATCATATTTCAAATTATCTGATATTTTACTGTAAAATTAAACCACATAAATGTACCAGGAGGAAACAGAGGCTGATATATCTTTTTAAAAATAAATTGATTTTTAGAAAGAGAGGGAGAAGGGAGAGAAACATGGACGTAAGAAGTGGGGGAAACACATAGACAGTGCACACTCCTCCTCTTCAAAAACACCTAACATTTCCCTTTCCTGCTTTTCTTTCCGGCCTGATTGCCTTGGTAACTGCAAACTGTCCTCCCGCGAGCCTCCCTTCACTGCCATTTGTCCCCAAAATGTCCAGTGTCCACCCCCAAACTCTCCTTGTCTCCAGGCAGCTCTAAGGCCGCAACCACGTGCGTGGGGCCCCAGGACATGGTCCCACCACTCACAGGCGGTGAAGGGTGCCAGGCACATCTGGAAGGGCATTCTCAGAGTGGTTACACCAGAAGAGGAATGTAGGTTTTAGGGTGGTGGCTGGGTGCATGTATGGTGATATTTCGAGATGATGTAGTTATAAAAAGCAGCTGGATAAACATATCCTTGTACAAACCACAGAGAGCAGATGAGTTAAAACAGTAACTCATTTAATTCAACACAGGAAATAACTTGGCATCAGACTTATATGTTCCAGACATTCTCTCCTCCACACACACAAAACGCTAAGCCGACTCGCACACAGATTACAAAAACAAAACCTCCCGTCCTAGTTTTATTATAAAACTAGTGGCCGGGTGCACGAAACTCGTGCACATTAAAAGGGAATTAATTAGAGGAAATATTTTAATATTGCTATCTGCCCTTTCTCTATAATAGAAGTGTCAGAGATGAAAGAAAATCAGTAAAATGTATATGAAAATCTCCCTCCTGTCAGAGTCTGGGGTGCACTGTGGGACCCAGAGTCAAGTCCCTGCCCACCCGCATGCCTCGAAATTGCACGAGACCCAGACCCGGCCGGCCCCACCCCTGTCAAGCCCTGCAGGGCAGGGGGTGCAGCCTCAGGTCCCCCAGCCCTGGTGCAGGGGGTGTGGCCTCAGGTCCCCTGGCCCTGGCGTGAGGGTGTGATGACCATCTGCATATTAGCTCTTTATTATATAGGATACTTTGCCTAACCACTTTGGTTATTTCAGGTTATTCTTTTTCTTATATAAGGCAATGTAAGATGCAGTGTAGATCCTTAAAGAAAAATCAGGGCAAGAAAACTCACCCCAGTGAACAGACATTTGTTTTCTATGTATTTGTGACCAGCATCGCCCTTTGGACACTGTTCCGCGAAGGTGTTTACAGGGGTTTGTTTTAGGCCACACGGTCCACACTGCTGGCTGAGCTGAGGCTGGTGCCGAGGCTGCCTCTTGTTTGGTGGTTCCTGCTCAGGGCTGACCACAGTGGCTGTATCTGTGGCCTAGGGAAGGGCCGTGGGTCCCCAGGGGAGCCCTGACCCCGCTCATGTGGCCCAAAGGCCTCGTCACCCTCGGTCTCCGCGTCCTCACCATGAGATCAGCGGACCGAGTGTGAACCCCTGTCCTGGCCTGACACTCAGCAACACGCGCTTGTTCGTCTATTTGACTGTCGTCAGGAGTACGTGTCCGTGTCTACACAGGGAAGCATGTTGGACATGGTGTGCCTACAAACTGCTATCTATCCAAATCAAAGCAGGGATGGACTACAATTTGCTAAGAAACAGTATTTTCAGAATCGGAGTTTCCTTTGGGTTCAGAAGCTGGGACTAGACGGCAGGCATGCTTTTTAACGGGTCCTGACCTCGGCCTTTCTCCCAGCAGCAGCCACCCTGTGCCTCTAAGAGCACGTTTTCCTAAAAATAAAGGGACCTCTCTTACAGGAAATGCAGGAAATATAAATTTAAAGAAAGAATAGTTTTTAAAAATCACCCACAATAAAATCAGCCACATTTTGGTTTCTTTCTTTCCAGATACTTTTCACTCTCTGCACAGTCCACGAGGAACCAGGTTATCATCTGCATAATTTAAAACCTCAGAGCCAGGTGCCTGCACATCGTTTGCTACTTATCTGTGGATCCATATCTCCCTGACATAACGTATGAACACACGCCTGTCCCCACTCTTACCGACGCCATTCCGGCTCACAGCAGCTCCATCCCCCAAAGCCGGGCTGAGTTGGTGCCCAGGCCCCAATGGCTCATCCTGGAGAATCCCGCTTCCCTGCGGGCAAGGCGGGTGCAAGAGCCGATGAAGACGGCTCTGCCCTGTGCGGATTCAGGACGGATTTGTTTTCTAATTTGGGGTGTTTTATCTCATAATTAAAAAGTACTATTAGCCGAAGCACAGAAAAGGGGTGACACTTCCCTGCTCAGCTCTCCTGGCTGCGGGGGGGCACGTCCACTGTGCACAGCCCCGGGCGTGCTGACCTCCACGGGCCCAGGACACAGGGTCCACGGCATTGATGGGATGGCAGCTGTGCACAGATTTATTCCATTTTCTTTTCTAAATTTTATTTCTATTTTTCCCATCACCATTTATTCCCTCTATGCCCTTTCCCACCCCCCTCACCTCCCACCACCCCTGCAGTCACCAGACTGCTGTCATGTCCATAAGTTCTCCCTTTTTTCTTTTTGCTCAGTCCCTCCACTGCCCCAGCGCCAGCCCCAGAGCTGAATTCCATTTTTTGCCCACGTCTTCTCTGAGCCGGGAGGTCAGCGGGGTCTGATCTGTGTTGGTTTGTGCTTAGTGTCTGACTTTGCTGCTTTGCTTATATTTCATCACATTTTTCTTGAACTGCCATGAAAAGTCAAAGCACAGTGACCCCCATCTTAAGAAAAGGGGCGTGAGCAAACCTCCCCGACTATAAGAGACACACTTGGCCTGCAGTCTAGCGAGTTAACTGCACATTGAGTGCCAGTTTGGGGAAAGGCAAAGTCATTGCTCGAGTGAATCGAGAGAAGGCGCTTTGTTATATGTTTATTAAGCCTGTTCCTTTCTTCACGGAAAAATAAAATTCTTTGCTGAAGCTTGGAAAGCAGACAAGCCTGTGGTCTGTGAAGTCTGGTGTTTCCAGTAACTCAGTCGGAATGGGCCGGAGTCAAGAACAGCATCCTCTGGGCCAGAGCGTCCTCGGGGCTCCTGGGTCAGGGGACGGTGCTCCACAGGTATGGTGCTCTCACAGGGACGGTGCTCCCACAGGGACGGTGCTCTCACAGGGAAGGTGCTCTCACAGGGATGGTGCTCTCACAGGGATGGTGCTCTCACAGGGACGGTGCTCCCACAGGGACGGTGCTCTCACAGGGATGGTGCTCTCACAGGGACGGTGCTCTCACAGGGATGGTGCTCTCACAGGGATGGTGCTCCCACAGGGACGGTGCTCTCACAGGGAAGGTGCTCTCACAGGGATGATGGGATGGTGCTCCCACAGGGACGGTGCTCTCACAGGGATGGTGCTCTCACAGGGATGGTGCTCTCACAGGGATGATGGGATGGTGCTCTCACAGGGACGGTGCTCTCACAGGGACGGTGCTCCCACAGGGACGGTGCTCCCACAGGGATGGTGCTCTCACAGGGATGATGGGATGGTGCTCCCACAGGGACGGTGCTCCCACAGGGATGGTGCTCTCACAGGGATGATGGGATGGTGCTCTCACAGGGACGGTGCTCTCACAGGGACGGTGCTCCCACAGGGACGGTGCTCTCACAGGGATGATGGGATGGTGCTCCCACAGGGACGGTGCTCCCACAGGGATGGTGCTCTCACAGGGATGATGGGATGGTGCTCCCACAGGGACGGTGCTCCCACAGGGAAGGTGCTCTCACAGGGATGATGGGATGGTGCTCCCACAGGGACGGTGCTCCCACAGGGATGGTGCTCTCACAGGGATGATGGGATGGTGCTCCCACAGGGATGGTGCTCTCACAGGGACGGTGCTCTCACAGGGACGGTGCTCCCACAGGGAAGGTGCTCTCACAGGGATGATGGGATGGTGCTCCCACAGGGATGGTGCTCTCACAGGGACGGTGCTCTCACAGGGACGGTGCTCCCACAGGGATGGTGCTCTCACAGGGATGATGGGATGGTGCTCCCACAGGGACGGTGCTCCCACAGGGACGGTGCTCTCACAGGGACGGTGCTCCCACAGGGACGGTGCTCTCACAGGGACGGTGCTCCCACAGGGACGGTGCTCTCACAGGGATGATGGGATGGTGCTCTCACAGGGACGGTGCTCCCACAGGGACGGTGCTCTCACAGGGATGATGGGATGGTGCTCTCACAGGGACGGTGCTCTCACAGGGATGATGGGATGGTGCTCTCACAGGGACGGTGCTCCCACAGGGAAGGTGCTCTCACAGGGATGGTGCTCCCACAGGGAAGGTGCTCTCACAGGGATGATGGGATGGTGCTCTCACAGGGAAGGTGCTCTCACAGGGAAGGTGCTCTCACAGGGACGGTGCTCTCACAGGGATGATGGGAAGGTGCTCTCACAGGGACGGTGCTCTCACAGGGATGATGGGAAGGTGCTCTCACAGGGACGGTGCTCTCACAGGGATGATGGGAAGGTGCTCTCACAGGGACGGTGCTCTCACAGGGATGGTGCTCTCACAGGGATGGTGCTCTCACAGGGATGGTTGTCTCACTCTCACTGCAATGTGCTGGCCCCGCTCTGGGCACTCGGCTCTGCCTGCCTGGACGCTGCTGCGGCTCTGACCTCACCAGAGGAAGGATGCTGGGCTCTGCTTTTCTGTGTGAGCCACTGTCCTCGGCCCTCCTTCCTGTCGTTTCCCCGTCCCAGGCCATCTGACTGGGCTGACACATTCTTCTCTCCCTCCTGCCCCTGGATCATGGGGCTCCCCAGAGCTCCCCTCGTCCTCACCCCAAACCTCTGCATGGTGGTCAGTAAGTTCTCAACCTCCTTCCGTGAGGTATCGGTAGGGAGGCCTGGAGACACAAGTCCTGACCCAAAGCCGAGAGCTGTCCCCGGGCCCTGAAGACGGGAATAGATATTGTCCTGGAAGACACGTGTGGGTGACAGCTGTCCCTGTCTTTAACACAGTGTCCGGAAGAGGAAAAACGATCAAAACACCCCTTTAGCTCGAATGGGGTTGGGCCTCAGACCCCAGTGCTGAGTGGAGGGCCCTGGGTTTCCCGCTGCAGGTCTGACAACCCTCAGCTCTGAGCCCTGGGGCCACCGCCTTTCCCTCAGGGTCCACCAGTGTCCCAGCGGCACAAGCAGGAAGGACGGCCCTGGAAGAGCCCAGCGTTGCCGAGATTAGGACAGACGCAGGGACAGCCTCGGTCTGTGTGAGGCTGCCTGGCCAGCCCCCCGTCTCTCCGTCCACACCCACCGTGCCATCACAAGGAAGAAGAGAAAGAGAAAGTCGGGCCTCGGGGGCCATCCGAGTCCACGTACAGTTTTTGCGGGAAGGAACAGGGAAGCCCCTCTGGCCTGGCCTGTGCCTATGATTCCGGGTCCCCAGGAACCGCAAGACAGGCTCGCCCGCCGTGAGCCGTGTGGTGCTGCCAGAGGGATGTGCCGAGACCCTGTCTCCATGGACGCACCCCGTGCCCGCTCTCGACACTCCAAGTGGAGAGGAACCGGCGAAGTCTTATTGGCTCCTTCCATCGGCAGTTACATTTCACACAGAGAAAGACTATAACACAAGACTACAATCACGTGCTGGAAATTCACTGTTAAATTTAAAGGGAGTTGAAGTGTTTGGAGACGTACAGTCGCAGTTCCTCACTGATGTAAATGCCTTTTAGGAGGCAGCAATGGCCAAGTATCATTTTGAAACTAACAGGAATATTGTAAAATACAGACACCCTTCAATCCATGGACTCACGTTGCTTATTGACTTGCAACCGTTTCTCATTTAGTCAGAGGCAGAGCCAAGTGCAGAGCCAAGTGCAGAGCAAACGCAAGGCAATGATTTCAAGTTTCCTTTCATTTCAAGAAAACGGGGAGGTTTGGTTCAGAGGAAAGGGCTCCAAGGAGCTCTGGTCGGAACTGTTGCTGACAAAGAGCTTTTTCAGAGCCTGAAGGCGAGCTGACCAAGTGCGATGGCTCCCGGCTGCTCTGCAGACCCAGCGACGGAGGGAAACACTGTGCAAGGGCCCTCGCCAGAGCCTTTGAGACTGAGACGCCTTGTGCTGGGGGGGGGGGGGGGGGGGGGGGGTGCTGGGCCAGGCCCGTCGTCCTGGGTGCTGCTGGGAGCAGGAGGCGAAGCCAAGATGCCTGACCTGACGGGGAACCAGAGGTAGGGCCCACGCAGGAGGGTCTTCACGATGCCCAGAACGGCAGCAGCTCTGGGTGCCACCTGGTGGGCGTGTGGCCGCCACAGAGCGCCCGCCTCGGGGAGAGGCGGCGGCGCCATGCCTGGTCCCGGGGCTTTCCTTTCTCTGACAATCGGATCCCGTTCCGTTTAATCTGCTTCGTGCTAATTCAGAAAGAACAC
Organism: Myotis yumanensis; assembly: GCF_028538775.1. Taxonomy (NCBI): domain Eukaryota; kingdom Metazoa; phylum Chordata; class Mammalia; order Chiroptera; family Vespertilionidae; genus Myotis; species Myotis yumanensis. The sequence goes on from NW_027223757.1 coordinate 476,291, forward strand.
ACGTGTGTCATGAAGTAGAGACTGCATAAACTCTAGTGTATGAACTCATTACATACACTTTCGTAAGCCTAGGTTTTACTAGTAAAATCGGGGAAACATTACCTTCCAAGCTGCTCTAACAGTGGGGTGTTGGGCACCCCATTTAGAAGAGGGATGGGGACGTGGCTCTCTGAGCCCCGCCCACCCTGTTGTGACAGGGACCCCAACTTTGCTCACCAGATCCCGTGTCTCCCCACAGCACGGACGTGCTGGGAGCCCTGCCTGGTCTTTGAAGAGATTCCATCCGGTTTGAAAGCAGAAACCTAACCCCTGCTGTGGATGCAGATGCAGCAGAGGCGTCTCCACGCTGGCGGCCCCCCGAGAAGCAGAGAGAGAGTCTCAGCGTCTCCTCCACAAACAGATGGGAGTGGCCAGCCGGCGTGGCTCAGTGGTTAAGTGTCAACCTATGACCCAGGAGGTCAGGGTTCGATTCCCAGTCAGGGCACAGGCCCGGGTTGTGGGCTTGATCCCCAGTGGGGTGCGTGCAGGAGGCGGCCGATCCAGGATTCTCTCTCATCATGGATGTTTCTCTCTCTCTCTCCCCCTTCCTCTCTGAATAATAAAACACTTAAAAACACAGAAGGAGTAGGTGGCAGATCTGTCTCCAGTGCTGTGTGTTGACGCTGTTACCCTGACAGCCTCTGCTTGTGGAAGACGCACCGCAGCCTGCATTGTGTGGTTTAGCAGAAAGCTGCCTCCATTATGAACTTGGAAGAAAATAATAGGAAAGTGGCCAAACGGGATCTTTAAAAAAGTTCAACCTGAAAACTAGAGATTAGCATTGAAATGCCTTTTGCTCTGAGGAATTCCCCGTCCTCCCCTTTGCAAGGACAGGAATCTGGGTCGGACGCCGAAGGCCACCCAGGACCCAGGACCAGCACCAGTGCCGGGTCTGACCGGGCAGAGGGGAGGACGGCCCGGCAGGACACGTCCCTGGCGCAGCACCGTCTGGGCCAGGGTGCCGAGGGCAGTGCACCCTGCAGACCCCCTCGCAGACGGTGTGAGGGAAGAGAAAGCGTCCCTCAGTGGGTATTAGAATAAACCGGAAGGACAAGGGCTGGAGCGCGCAGTGGTCAGGATGGTTTCCACCTGAGCCGAGCGGACCTGTCGGAGCACCGCCTGGTACCTGGGCCGCTCCGTCTGCGTGAACGAGTTTCATCTTTGAGAAGTATGTTTGGGGTTAAGGCACACTCTTTAGGGAGAAGATGCGGTGTTTTTCCAAGTAGGATCTAGGCCAGGGGTGGGCAAACTTTTTGACTCGAGGGCCACGATGGACCGGAGGGCCGGAACAAAAGCATGGATGGAGTGTTTTTTTGAACTAATATAAATTCAAAGTAAACATCATTACATAAAAGGGTACGGTCTTTTTTTTTTTTTTTTTTTTTAGTTTTATTCATTTCAAACGGGCCATAGTTTGCCCACGGCTGATCTAGGCCGAGGATCACAGAAACATAAAACCCACTGCACTTAGGACGATGCTGTCACGGCAGCGACGCTCTGGGGTGACGCAGCGGGGGTCCTGTGGTCGGGGGTCCTGCGGCCGGAGCCCATGATGCCACTGCTGTCAGTCCGTCCTTTCGGGAGCCCGTCGCACCTTGGACACACAGAGGACTTTGAAGGCCACTCAAGTCTGTGTTTAACCAGCTCGGCCCCGGGTGAACTCTCAGCCGCTGAGAGGAGCGGGGAGCCTCCCCCAGGTGCTGACGACAGGACAAGCTCTCCCGTGTCAGGGCGTGTGTGTGGGAACGTGACTGGAGTGAGTTTTGGAGATCTAAGTGTCTTTGTCACACTCTCTTCTGTTTTTTCCTGCGTGGAAGCATTTTTAAGGTTTGTAGTCGTTTACGTAACTTTGTGACCCTTTCTTAATGCCTTTTTCCTGCCACACCTGGTGCCAGGGACGGCGTGTTTGTTCCCTGATTCTCCGAGTTGCCTAGGACAGTGTTGGTGGGAACAAAGCTACCAAGTACCAACTACGTTCACAGGCAGCAGCCTGCAAGGGCGGCCGGCGGGCCCGTGTGCGACGCGACCCCCAGGTGCGGGCCTCACTCTCAGCCTCGGTGGGGAAGGTGAACGTGTGGAATGACAATAAACAACACGGAGGCGCCAGAAACAAAAGCACAGCTGCCTTTCGAGAGGCGGTGAGGCTCTGTGGAGACGGGGTGGGAGAAGTTACTTCCCGGCGTGGACAGCAGGGACGGAGCACGGGGAGGCCGGGCAGTGCCGCCCAGGTGAGCACCAAGTGACCCATCGGCTGGGAAACCATCGCGGTTCAGGACCAAGGAGTGTGGGGGTGGCGGCGGGTGGGGGTGGATCTCAGACAGAAAGGCTGGAACCTGGAGGCCGTGTGAGTCCAGATGACAGCAACCAGAGCTGAGCGGGAGCGGGTGCGAGGGGGCCTGTGTTTTGTAGAATGGCCTCCTGTCGGAATTTGTTGTTTTTTGCCTGGTTGGGCGGGGCCACAGGCTTCTGAGAGGAAGCGCCAGAGGCAAAGGGCCATTTCTATCACGTTGTATGGGAGCTATCAAAGTGTTTATGAGGAGCTATAGCCTCTCACCAGGTGCTGGGAGTCTTTGCCTTCAAACCTCCTTCCATATCTTGTCCCCAAACTTCACAATTCCATCTTCCCTTGACACCGAGCATTTTACCACCATCTCTCCCCACAGCAGTGCAGGTCACGGGGTCCTGCCAGGCTGCTTTCCTCCGGGACCATCGTCACCAGGAGGAGCAGCTGTGTGTTATCACTTTCCTCCCAGGGCGGGGACTCGCACTTCCCTCAGGGTTGGGGGGAGGGGGTGGTGATGATGAGAGCCCCGCTGTGGGGACAGAGTGAGGCCCTGCATCACCAACACTGTACGTAGCAATAATCAAAAGCAAGTTACACGGCATAAAGAACAGCGCAACACAGGCATCGGAGAGGAGAAAGCCAGCCAGAGGCAGGCGAGGGACAGCTCAGCTGGACGCCCAGGCCACGGGGAGACCTGGGGTGGGTTCTCGCTGCAGATCCCAATCTCGAGTTGGGGTGCAAGCCACTGGGAGGCAGGCTGATGCCTCCCTCTGGAGCCCCGGCAACCTCAGAGCCCTGTTCTGAAAATGGTGTGTTGTAGGGGTCGCTGGTTCTCGAACTTTTGCAAATATTTCAAATCTTCAGCACGTAGCCGTTTTTCAGGCCAAAAGTTTGGGAATATTTCTGAATGTCTTACAGATCTTTGTTTCTTTATATGGCCTTCTAAATCAACTAACTAGAAAAGGACTCTTTCCATCTAATTTAGTGTGTGTGTGTGCGTGTGTGTGTGCGTGGAGAGAGCACCCTGTTAAGAAGTGTTTGAAATCTGTGCTGTGTGTCACTGCCTCCTTCACACATGCCCAGATGAGAGATCTATTTCCACGCCCTCCTCCCACGTGCGCTGTAAGCGCTAACCTCTGCCCTCATTCTTTAAAGTGAGTTGTAGTTTCAATAGCCATGTCTGGTGCTTCCTGACGCATCTGTATCACATTCGTTATCGTAGCTTATCCATTATAATAACTCCTTGTAGCACCAATATTCTCATCTGGATTCTAACCAAGCAACAGCTCAGCGAGCACTGTGAACTGCTTTTTCAAAAGGAAATGACCGAATCATCACAGCTGGACACATTCAGAGAAACCCCGCCAACTCAGCCAACATGTGACGGTCATGTGCCGTGGCCAGAGCCCGGACGCTGGGAGAGAAGCCTGGTTTCACGACGCAAAGAAAATGCTGCTTTGGACAAAAATGCCGTCTTTCTGTCACGGACCTGGTCCCCCCGACCTTCACGGGCTGCGAGCTACTGTAGGCAGAACCGAGTCTTGCAGGGGCGTGAACACCAGTCAGGAAACATCCCTTTGCACACGAACACGGGTGGGGGCACATGACGCGCACACAGATTTGCGCCGGCCCAACCTCCTCTGTCGCAGACGCTCTGTGAAGGAGTCAGCCAGGACGCGGGGAAAGGACGGGAGGCTACCTGGCACTCACCGTGGGACCGTGACCCCGGCCTCATCACAGGCGACCACAGGCAGCCCCGCCACGGCTGTTTGGTGAACACTGACACTAGGCGTTCTCGCCCGTTACTCAGAGTCTGTGTTCACAGCAACGCACGCTCCGTGGTATCGCCTCCACCTCAGTGTCCAGGGTGAACAGACACACAGACCACGAGACTCCAAACGCATTCCTCCTTGCTCAGGCTCCAGAACGTTAAACACAAAACAGATGGCTGGAGTAACTGGCAATCTCCATAAATGGTCACTTTCATCACATAAACTATTCAAGGCTAGGGTACTTTTTACATTCCTGATTGGTATTTTAAAATATCATCAGTTGATCACACGTGACAGTGGAAGTAGCAGAATATTAAGAGAATATCCTGAGTGGCGGGAGCAGGGAGGCGCTGCTGGGCGGACCTAGCAGACGGGCTCCTCAGGCGGCCAGCGGCCTCGGGAGAGCCAGGTCTCAGCGGCAGCGGCGGAAGGAAGGGCCCCTCGGAGAACATCAGACTCATCAAGGTCACAGGCGCGCAGCCAGGCTGTGAGCGGCGGGGACGGGTCAGTCGGGAAGAGCCCAGATAAAACAATGGTTGCTTATCCTGAATATTACCCCTGGCCCAACCCCAACTTTCTAGAAAAGGCAGTGAAAGACAGTCTAAAAAAACAGAATTTGCAGTTTTGCTTATTTTCACGGAGCCCGAGAGTGGCGTTCCTACTACAGCTGACACCAGCCTCCTCCAGGATCCAACAGGCCTGACACAGGCGCTGCCCCTGCCCCTGGCGCCTCATGCCGACATGGGAGACCGGAAGCGGCCTGCGTGGAGGGGCGCTCACTCCTGCTAGAGCAGTGGTGTGGTCCTCGCTCTACGGGACTTCGGTAAAATGACTCACTTCCTCATTTTATCCAGCACAGAAAAGAGTTCACATTCTCTGGAAACAAACAGATCAGCCAAATTAAAACACGAGAATATTTTATATTCCGATGCCTTTTCACAAACAAGTTTCATGTATCACCAAAAACCACCAGACACGCAAATAATGTGAGGCTCACGAGTAAGGAAAGAAATTAACACAGTGGTTTGCTGGGCCCAGAATCGGAGCTTTGAAAACAACCATGTTATGTATAAAGTCGAGGGTTTATGGGGAGAAGGAAAGGATGAGAGCAGAGGCCGAGAGCACAGGCAGGTTAGGAAAAGGAACTGGGTGGAAATTTCAGGTCACAAAATCACAATATCTGAATTAAAGAAATACAGATCGGACAGGCCCCCAGAGAATGGAGATGCTGAGGAAGAGGAGTAAATGAGGAGAGAGATCGAGATAGAACCACCTAAACTACAGCTCAGAACAGCAGGCAGAGAGCGAGGGGGCCTGGTGGAGGCCCTGCCACTCAGTCAGCCCAGAGGAAGAGGAGGGAGGGAAAGAACGGGCAGCCCCGCCGGGTGGTCCACCTGTGAACCAGGAGGTCCTGGTTGGATTCCCCTTCTAGGCAGAGCCCTGGGAGAGGGTGGTCAGAAGCTGGACCGAGAAGGGCTCTGGTGCCCTAGAGCAAGCATGTCAAACTCAAAGGAATAATCATTAATAGAACATTTTAATAAAAAATTAATATTTTTTCTTGAACATTAACTTACTAGACACTGAATAACTGCACAAATAAGTGTAACGCAAACAAACCTATTTTTCTTGTTCTCTGAAAGCAAAATATTTCCTGTTGCTCACACCAAACAAGTCAGTCCAGACTAATGACTGGCAATTGGCTACTAAAATATTCACTGCTAGTGTCAGGGGAGAGAAATGGTGCACTTGTGTGTAAGGCGTGTAAGAGAAATGAATGCAACACGATTATAGTCATCAGTCATTGGCAAATGTTGTAGTTCGTTATTAATAATCCTATATAATAAAAGGCTAAGATGCAAATCGACCGAATGGCAGAATGACTGGTCGCTATGATGCACGCTGACCACCAGGGGGCAGACACTCAATGCAGGAGCTGCCCCCTGGTGGTCAGTGTGCTCCCACAGGGGGAGCGCCGCTCAGCCAAAAGCAGGGCTCACGGCTGGTGAACGCAGCAGCGGTGGCGGGAGCCTCTCCTGCCTCCATGGCAGCGCTAAGAATGTCCAACTGACCGCTTAGGCCCGCTCCCCGTGGGCCTAAGCTGTCAGTTGGACATCTGCCGAGGGTTCCTGGACTGTGAGAGGGCACAGGCTGGGCTGAGGGACCCCCCCCCCCCCCCACTCAAATGCACAGATTTCGTGCACCGGGCCTCTAGTTGTGTTTAACAGGATATTGTAAAAATTAAGTTATGAAATTTTTATTAAAACATTTCTTACATACCCTTATATTGGTTGGGCCACAAAAATATCCACTGTGGGCTGCATGTGCCCGTGGGCCACGAGTTTGATATGCTTGCCCTAGGCCAGTGATGGCGAACCTTTTGAGCTCGGCGTGTCAGCATTTTGAAAAACCCTAACTTAACTCTGGTGCCGTGTCACATATAGAAATTTTTTGATATTTACAACCATAGTAAAACAAAGATTTATATTTTTGATATGTATTTTATATATTTAAATGCCATTTAACAAAGAAAAATCAACCAAAAAAATGAGTTCACGTGTCAGAGGTGTCATAGGTTTGCCATCACTGCCCTAGAGGCTCTTCAAGAGAGATGGGGGAGGGGCAGAGGCAGGAAGAAGAGGCGAGCTCTGATTCCAACCCAAACGGAGCTGTGTCCAGCAGGTGGGGCTCACGGAGATGGAAAACCCAGGGGTTGCTGGGGACACAGGACAGCGGGGTCACAGCAGCAGAAAGGGGACCTTCTGAGGGCGGAATTGGGGAGACCATGAGACCGTGGTGCCAGGATGACCTGCAGAGAGGAGCCACCCTGCCGTCCGGGCTCTGCACGCCTCCGTCTGTCATTTTAATTTGCTCCCTCAATCCCCATCCACCCTGATTCCATGGACAGTTTCTTTCTGTTCTTACTGGTGGATTTCTGAGAAATGAGCTGCTGACAAACCCTGTGGGTGTGGAAACCCAGAGCTCACTCACGAGGGACAAACGCAGGTGGGGAGGGGCCCGGACACTCCCTAAAACCAGACAAACTGGGAGCTGTGTGTAGGACCTGCCTTTGCTGTCGGGGGCAGAAGGTTAGAACGAGGGTCTGGGCCTGGGCCACGCTCCCAGTGCCGGTTTCCCAGGATGACAGTGTAGAGGGGAGCGGAGCTATGTTAGGGAACCACCGGCCTGTGCTCCCCGAGGGGCTGTGGTCAGTGAGCAGAGCACGTGTTCATCGTGAACAGCTGGGGAACGACACTCCTCTCTGCACCCATCGCTGTCAGGTGGCTGCCCCCAAACGCTGATGGGTGTGCCCCCTGATCTCCTCTCCTCCCGGGCCACCCAGCTCTTCATTCCCCGCCCCCTTCTCCTCTCAGCCCCAGGCGAGGGGAGCTTCCGGAGACCCTCCAACTCGCCGGGCTCCTGGCTGCAGCGAGGCCCCGCAGGGCATGCCCGTGGAGGGCGGGCGCGGGCGGCTCTCTCCCCAGAGTGCTCTCACCCTTCATTCTATGACGGACAAAACGCTGACAGGTCCACCAAGAAAGGAGGTGCCCTTCTACATAGGGACTCCCCCAACTCAAAGACCAGAAACCAGCCAACCAATTAAAAAAACAAGTGGAAGACGGAAACAGACTTGTCACCAAAGGAGAAGGTGCTGACGAAGGGAGGGGGGAAGGACACACACGGAACTCAACTCCCTGTGGCCAAGACAGCCCTGCGGCCAGAGGGGTGGCCGGCCTGAAGTCTGGGAGCGGACATTTCCTTTAAACAGCCACACCCCACGCCCCCCACAGGCCACAGCCACAGAGAGGCCCGTGCCCCTTGCTGTGAGTCCCACCGTGCGCCCTTGTGTGCCCAGGCCTCCAGGGAGCCTCCCTCCCACTCTGAGGAGCAGGACTGCTTTTACTAAGGAAGGAAAATATCCACTCTTCACTTTCAAATAACTTTCCAGCCACAGGCCCCACTCAGAGTGAGCCCCTGCCAAGGGGCGCAGTGGCTGGTTTGGGGCGTGGCCTCGGACGGGAGCAGACGGGACCACGCCACGCAAAGCCACAGAGACAGCTGGGGTTCCCATCAGCAGCTGCCGTGCCAGGAAGAGAATGAGTGACGATTTACGGTCCGTCCAAGTGAGACAGAAACCACATGTGCGTAAACTTCTTGCAGACGCTGCAGGTAAGTTCTGAAAACACCCCTTTGCTCAAACTGACTTTCTCTCCCAGGAACGTGCCTGGGGACTCGGCCCAGCGGCATCAGTGACGGGTCTCCAGCGAGCAGGGCCCTGACAAGGAATTTACCATATTAATCAATCACTTTAACAAATCGGAAAGTTCTACATTTTTCTATTATTTCATAAATGAGGAATCTGAGGGTCAGAGAGCGACAGAAACTCATCCAGACTCGAGAGGGACTGCGGCATGGAACCAACCCTCGCTGGGCCTCAGCGCCTCTCCTCCGCCTGCCTTTCTATATTTAGTCCGAGGGAGAGAGGCCTGGAGAATGCATTAACCCATTTGGAGGTGGAGCTCAGGCCTCTCTGTGTTGAGGGCAAGGAGAAGACCCAAATGGGACGAGGAATCACAGGCTGGGGAGAAAGAAGCAGACACCCATGGCCTCAACTTACCCCTCTCCACTGGCCACGTCTTTCCCTCCCATCGCTGTCTGCATAGCTTCCCCCACCCCATCCCACCCCATGAAACTGTGATCTAATGCCCAGCACAGGCTGGAACCTAACATGCAATTTGGCTCCCAGGCACGTGCTCCATGAACATGATCCGTGTCCGCTTCCACACGTGCTGTGGCCGGAGTTCGTGCCTTATTACGTGTGAGCAGGGCTGGTTCCCCAGGGAATGGCCTTTGCTCTTCCCATCGTCGGATGGAGCGGAAGTAAATCAGCATCTCCTCACCCCACGTCCACACGTCCCTTCAGGCACCTGCACCGCCAACAGCTCAGCTCCGCAGAGATTAGCTTCCCGCCCTGCGCCTGCCTCTTCCTGAGGACAGCAGCGAAGGTTCCTTTGGAAGCACCTCCCCGGCTCCATGAGTTGGAGCAGCTCAGGGAAAATGCAGTCTTGAAAGGTATTTTTAACCATCAGTCCAACAGAGAGATGAAGAGCTGATGCGAGTTACAAAACGGTGAACCTTAGAAACACGAGAAGCGAGAAGCCAGGTACAGTACGACTGTAACAGACCTATAAGATGTCCAGAATAGGCACATTTAGAGACACACAGATTAGTGGTTGCCGAGGGTCCGGGATGACGGTGAGTGGGCATGGGAATAAAAGTGTTTCAAAATTGCATGTGGTTAGGGTTGCACAACCCAAGAATGTATGACAAACACTGACTCGGATGGTGTATGAATTATACCTCAACAATGCTCTTAAGATACTGTTACAGAAAAGAGGTTTAGTCCATGTAATTTCGGTATTTCTGGGTCTGTTGGAATTTCTTGAATGCTTACTTAAGGTCTATTTAATACATTTTTTCATGAAGATTTGAGTTTTACCTAAGTTTGAGTTAATTTTCTAATTTTTATAAATGTTTATCAAACCTTCAAAAGGTATTAATTCGAGTTCTTTTTTTTTTTTAAATATATTTTATTGATTTTTTACAGAGAGGAAGGGAGAGAGATAGAGAGTTAGAAACATCGATGAGAGAGAAACATCGATCAGCTGCCTCCTGCACATCTCCCACTGGGGATGTGCCCACAACCCAGGTACATGCCCTTGCCTGGAATCGAACCTGGGACCCCTCAGTCCGCAGGCCGACGCTCTATCCACTGAGCCAAACCGGTTTCGGCTAATTCGAGTTCTTAAGGTTATCGTGTGACCTTGGCAAGTTATATCACCTCTCAAAGCTTTTATTTGTTTAAAGTATATTTTTACTGATTTCAGAGAGGAAGAGGGAGAGAGAGAGAGAAACATCAGTGATGAGAGAGAATCACTGATCGGCCTCCTGCACACCCCCCTCTGGGGATCAAGCCTGCAACCTGGGCATGTGCCTTGACCGGGAATCAAACCATGACCTCCTGGTTCATAGGTTCACACTCAACCACTGAGCCACGCCGGCCAGCTCAAAGCTTGTGTCTTCACTGTGGAAGAAAGACTTACTGCACATGATCCCCCTCACACGCTGCGCGGTGTACACACACCCACACGCAGACGCAGGAATCCTCCTGAGGAAGACGTTTCAGAAGCACAGGAAGGAGAAAAACACAGTTTTTGCATAAACACACAGTGAATGTACGAGATGTGTACACACATGTGCTCTGAGAACCAGTCGGTCAAAGAAAACTGTATATTGTAGCTTCTTAGGCTCTCGGGACAGTCAGACTCCACACGCTCACCCTCGAGAGGACAGACTGGGTGACCCACAGGTTAATGGAGCAGAAATGAGGGGCATGTAGGTCACGCCCTGGAGGTCCCCGAGTTGATGCTCTCGTGAGGATGAAGTGTCTCTATTGACTGCACGCAAGGCCACCAGCTTGCCCAGCAGGGTCACTGAGAACCAGCATCACCTGGCAGTCTGGCTCCCTGTGAGAGGACGTGCGGGTCGAGGGTCTGGGACAGGTCAGGGGTCAGAGGATACGTGACCATCGGTGACAGGATGGAGCAAGAGTTTTGAGGTGAGTCTTTGGCAAATGAACTTTGGCTCAGATGAGCCAATTGATTCTCTGGACAAACTGGTTGACAGGAATTTCTTGAAACCACCACCAAACTTGCACCTACAGTGTCACCTCAGGATTGAGCATGGTTACCTGGGAAACCAACTGGCCTGTGACGGGGAAGTGGGAACAGACCTGAGGGCTGTTGTGATTGGATGAATCAGCTATGTTCTGAGAACATTAAGACCAGAATTTGGACTTGAAGCAAGAAGCAACGGGGAGTAAAGAGGGCATGTGACCGTTAGAGAACTACAGGCAGCCCCCCTGCGAGGGAGCAGGCGTCTTCCACATGCCCAGGAAAACAGAATCCGGGGTGACGATCGAGATCCGCCGGAAGACACTCCCCGGGTCTTGGCTGGGAACTGCCTACTTCTCAACTTCTCAGTGTCAGTTTCCGCTCCAGGGACACCTCTTCCCCCGATCGCCTGCTCCGGCACAGTCCTGACACCTCTGCCGCTGAGGCCCCTGACGGGAGTCCAGGTGAGTCAGGTGAACCTCCTGGCTTCTATCTGAGACACACACTCCAGGGGATGTGACCTGGAGCTTATCTGCTCTGCCGGGGCTGTGAGCACTGATGGGACCCCTTCCCTCATGTTCCAAGGCCTGTTCTTGCCACTCTCTGCAAAGACGAAATCTCCGTGTCACACGTCTAGCAGAAGCCACTGGCCATGAGACTGAGTGCAACGCAAAGACCTTCTGACGTCATTTCCTTTGTCCTGTCGTGAGGCAAAGTTGAAAACTGGGGGATAAACACCTTCTGTAATAGTGACAATTTCATAAGGGGTGTAGGCTCGTGGTCTTGAGTGCAAACAGTCTTCACTGAGGAAACCCCCAATGGCCGATCATTTGGGGGTCGAGCTCTACTGCACCCTGAATACCTCTATCCACGGCGGGCAATTGGTGTCCGAGTGGTGGGTTTTAGAGGGACAGTCCCAGCAACAAGGAGACTGACCTGTTCTCTGCTTTGGGAACCAACATGGTTACATTTACTCACCTGTTTTCTCTTCTACTGCCCCGTCTCTGAGAAGTAAAAGTGCCAACCAGTTCTGAGAAACTCCAACAACGACCAAGACAAAGTCAAACTCTTCATCCAGCCTAACGACATGAAACCCAGGAGGACCCTGAGGCCCAGGCCACGGGCTTCTCCCATGTCCTCACTTTGGCTGTAACATGCTCCTGACCAACAGACATGGCCGGCATGGCGTCCAGCAGACAATGAAACTGCCCCTCCCGAACTGACAGGTGCCAATGAGGCTGCTGTGACAGGTACTTTCCTGGAAATGTCCTCAGGTTTCCTGGGCGGTCCTCTGGCGCCACCACGTGGTTGACCTGACAGCCCTCGAGTTTGCCACCGGGTCCTTCCCCCTCCCAATTCTGGAGGCACACTGTTGAGTTGTGTTAGCTGTTGAGCTGTGTTAGCTGTTGAGCTGTGTTAGCTGTTGAGTTAACTGTTGAGTTGTGTTAGCTGTTGAGCTGTGTTAGCTGTTGTGTTAACTGTTGAGTTGTGTTAGCTGTTGAGCTGTGTTAGCTGTTGAGTTGTGTTAGCTGTTGAGCTGTGTTAGCTGTTGAGTTAACTGTTGAGCTGTGTTAGCTGTTGAGCTGTGTTAGCTGTTGAGCTGTGTTAGCTGTTGAGTTAACTGTTGAGCTGTGTTAGCTGTTGAGCTGTGTTAGCTGTTGTGTTAACTGTTGAGTTGTGTTAGCTGTTGAGCTGTGTTAGCTGTTGAGTTGTGTTAGCTGTTGAGATGTGTTAGCTGTTGAGTTAACTGTTGAGCTGTGTTAGCTGTTGAGCTGTGTTAGCTGTTGAGCTGTGTTAGCTGTTGTGTTAACTGTTGAGTTGTGTTAACTGTTGAGTTGTGTTAGCAGTTGAGCTGTGTTAGCTGTTGAGATGTGTTAGCTGTTGAGTTAGCTGTTGAGTTGTGTTATCATGGGTAACAGTTAGTTCACTTGTCACAATCTGCATTTCACCTTGGGAGCTTCCTCAAAGGGTTGCATGAAAGAAACGGGACTCGGGCTTCTCTGTGCCGTTGGCGTTTGTAGGGCACGCGACTCCGCCCTCAGTGGTTCCCATGCGCTCGTCCTGAGCCCAAGAGCTCCTTTCCTTCCTGCCCTGCCTTTGCCTCCCGGGACACGTGGAAACGGGAAATGCAACGCACAGGCTTCTCTCGCAAAATGGGCGTGAGATCATCCGCATCCTGAGAACCTTGGCTCAGCCCCTGGGAACAGATCGGCTGTTCATCTCATCTCTGCTGACGGACAGCGTGGTGTTTCCAATCTGAGGGGCTATGGATAAGTGTATATAAACGTACAAACAGCCTGTTCACTTGGAGGGAAGACAAGGTGGGGGAGCTGGAGCTGCAGGCTGCAGGGCATTTCCTGTGCCCATGGGAGCAGGGCCAGGAGATGGATGGATACCTGGGGAGGAGCAGGAGGGGCGGGTCACGCCCCCAGAGGAGCAGCTGGTGAGACGGAAGGGCGGCCATGCAGGCACATTCCCCACATCAGTCGTCCTGAGACCTAAACTGTGATGTTCTCCTTCTGTGAACATCACCAGGGAGGTCAATCTCTCCGCCACGACAGCGGCGCCCCGGTGTGTGTGTCTCCCAGGCCCCAGACCCAGAAGGCAGACTCCGTGACTTCCTGCACCGGCCCTGGAGCACAGCAGGTGTCTTACCAGAAAGGGGAGGGCGGCTGGGCTGCACAGTGTGTGTCCCTGGCTGGGGATTTCACTGACCCAGGGGAGCCCGTCAGCAGGCAGCATCGTTGTGCCTCAGCGTGGCTGTAACTGAGCCACAGGCGGCTTCGAGTAAGGAGTGCTTTCACTATTGTGCTAGGTTTAAAGTGTTTCAACACAGAGCCATGGAATGGAAGTGCAGGCACAGAACAAAGTTACAGCAGAGGAAAGATGAAGATGCCAGGCAGCAGACACGCAGGAAAACAAGCGCACGTGACTCACATGGCCGCCGCCGCCGTGCCCACGGGAGCCAGGGTGCGACCACAGCTCCGCACGCCCCCTGGACCTCGCCAGGCCCGCACCTTCTCCCGGGCCTGCGGGCCACAGGCCAGAGCCAGAAAGCCATCAGCTCCCCGTCGATGCTGCCTTTTCACCTCTTTGGCTATAACTGTCCGTTGTAGGGGTTTAGAGTGAAAGAAAAATTACACGCAGGAAAGGATGTGACTCCCTTCCAGGATTTATTGATTTTACCCGGAACTTTATCTACGGCGGGTGTAGCGCCAGGGCCAGTAGCGCCTGGAAGACCATCCAAACTCCTTTCGAGCTGCAGAAAGAGAAGGAAATGCCGTCTGTTAGGGTCACACTGACACTGACTTCAAATGAGAAACAGGCCCCGAGCTCAGCAGGGAGCGCCAAGTTCTCAGTCACCGGGCGCAGCAGGGCACAGGGACCTGGGATCTGGTCTGCCGACGTCTGAGCGTAAATCCCTGACGCCCTCTCTAAATTCTCACTGACGCATCCCATGGTGTGGATCTGAGCAACATCGGTCCATTAACACGAGGGCCTCCCACGGTCCTGGTCGCCCGCCCAGGGGAGCGCTCCATACCCAGCAGCACGTGGCTGTGGGAGCCGAATCCCACGTCGCCCCCCTCCCCACGTTCCCCCCCTCCCCACGTCCCCTCCACCCCCCCCCCCGCCCCGGAGCCCTGACAGCAGGTGACCAATCAGGGACTCCTTTCCTCCCACAGCCAGAGAGGGCGGAGGACAGGGCCCCAGGGCTCCGTAAAAACGGGTACGAAATGCGTCCAAAACAGACGATTTTGTTTGGTTTTCCTCAGAAGTCTGAAATCGACTCCATTTAGTGGCTATAAAGGACCCCAACGGGCTCCGTTTTGGGCAGACTGACTGCGAATTAGCACGAATCCTGTGCTGTCCCGAAACAAACAAGGCCGCCAAACCGCGAAGGCCTGCGATGACAAAGGGCTCATTCCATCTGAAGCTACGGGGGGAAACCACAAACTTTAAAAAAGCAAATTTACATGATGCTGTTTCCTGTGACACCAATCTACCTGGATTCCAGGTAGAAAGGGGAGAAAAAAAGGAAAAGACGAGGAAAATTACCTGTGAGGCTATCAACATCTACCGGGAGTCTGTGCTTCTGTTCCGCGTCACACTGACGTGGGACGGACAAGTTCACGCATGAACGCAGCGGAGCCCAGGACGACGGAGACAGAGGGGAGGGGCCGGCAGTCAAAGGCGTGACTGGCGTGGCTGGTCTCCTGGAGGGTGCCTCCCACTGACCCGGCCCCTCTGCGTGGAGGTCAGTCCACAAGAATTCTGCATATGGACGTAAGGGGGCAGCCACAACCTCCCTAGAGATGCCGAGTAAACTCCAACAGTCTCACCAAGCAGACGTGTGCGGGGTGAGGTCTGTGTGGCAGTGTATAAGCATGAACACAGCCCAGCAATACTCAGCTCCACGTGAATTAATCGCACAAGTAAAGTGTTCGCTATGAAAAGCAAGTCACGAGAAACACAGGATGTCAGTCTACAGACATACAGTAAATCCTAAGACACACACACCAGAGCCCAGCGTCGCTCTCAGCTGCTCTGAAGGTGAAGGGCACCGTTTCCACAGTTACAATGTTCCCTGCGCGGCACGCGTACACACACACACACACATACACACGCGTGCTTCACTCCGATCTACCCAGCGCTATGGTCTGTGATCACCTCCGCTCTCCATGGCGACTTAGACATCGGACTGTGCCTTACTCAAATGCTGCCTATTCTCATGGAGGCATTTATGTAACTTCAGGACATTTACTGCTGAGTATATTAAGAAATAAACACGACGAGGATGTGAGGAAAATCATATTTACTTGTAAAAATTAATATAATGGAGTAGATTTAACCCCCGATATGCTGCGCGGACACAGCCCCGTGCCTGACAGCCATGAGGCTGGGCTCAGGCACACTCGAACCGGTTCCCACGTGGCTTCGAGGCTCCGCCCTGGGGAGCGTCAGGCACGCGGTTCAACCTCTGAACGCTCCCCTTCTCCAGCGGAAGCGGAGATAGTTCTCCCCAACTTCAGTGACTGGGATACACAGTGACCCCTCTGCACGCACCAGGTGTCACCACCACATCCGGTCTCTGGCTCCGCTCCTGCCGCAAAGCCCCGCTCCTGCCGCAAAGCCCCGTGCCTGCCCGGGGTGGGGCTCACCGGCCCGCAGAGGCCACAGCCAGGCGCCTGGGTCTACCACCTCATCACTGTCCCTTCCTCCCATGCAGCCGGGGTTAGAGGGCGGGAAGGGGCTGCACACACAGGAGACACAGGAGCCTCCTGGGCCCTGGGCCCTGGGCCTGGGCGGGTGCCTGCCCCAGCCTAGCAGTGTGTGGAGCAGTGAGCGCACCATCAGCGCAATGCAGAGGGGAGGGGAGGGGCCTCAGAGCGAGGTGGAAGCAGATTCCCCACCTGGGAGCCCCCTAGGGACTCGCCTCCTGTGGGGCTGCATCCGCCCGTGGGCCGCAGCCACAGGAACCGTGATTCCTGGCCCAGAACACTGAAGGGCTGGGCTCCTGAAGGGACCCGGGTCAGCAACCTTCGGTCTCCTTGAGTAAATAAAAAATGCCTTTCGGTTCTTTTTAAAGGCCATTTTCATGAATTCTCTAAAATGTTTACTTAAAACTTTTAATTAAAAAATCACTACAAGAGTGTTGCTCACTGAGTTTGCGTAGTTAGAGCTAGATGCAGCCTGTGCTTGTGCAGCTTCTCTTCCCCAGCAAACAGCTTCTGATCCCCGATAGCCGCGGCGACTGCGTTTCACCGCGAGCCTGGATGGCACAGCTGGCACTTAGAGCCCCGGACGGGCGCAATCTCAGCCCCGAGGAGGCGAGGGGCAGCACTGGGATGGGGTTTCAGCCCCACGTCCAAGTTTCCAGCTCGCGGTACCAGTCCATCTGCCATGTGCTTCCTCAGGCTTCTGTGGTTTCTGTTTTTTCTTTACAACCCTGTTTTGAAGAAATGGATGAACTGAACTGAACTTGCTTTTTATTTTTTTTTTTAAACATTTAAAAGGACTGACATCTTCCAGCTAGATTTGAAAATTGGGGGGAAATGCTTTATAATTCCTGTTTTCAGGTCAGCATTTTAAAATTCTACTTGTCTTGGGTTAAAAGCAGAGTAGAGACCTAGCCGGGTGGCTCAGTGGATAGAGTGTTGGCCTGTGGACCAAAGGGTCCCAGGTTTGATTCCAGTCAAAGGCACGTACCTCGACTGCAGGCTCCTCCCCAGCCAGGGCCCTGAGCAGGGCACGTGCAGGAGGCAACCAATCGGTGTTCTCTCACATCGATGTTTCTCTCTGTCTTTCCCTCTTCCACTCTCTCTGACATCAATGGGAACACATCCTCTGGCGAGGACTGAAAAATAAGTCCATAGTGAAAAGCAGACCGAGAAGAAGGTTAAGGTTGCCAACACCCGGCTGCTGGGCAGGAAGGACTAGCCCGTGGACGCTTTGGAAACGCAGGTTGCGGTTAGAGGCTCCGCACAGTGGGGGAGGCCGACGCAGGCACGGAACAGAGGACCTGTCTGTCCGCACACCCATGGGGGCTCCACAGCTGTGCCCAGTCTTGGTGACTCCTGGTCTGTGCCCATGGACGCACAGGGAAGTGAGGGGCAGAGGGTGGAGGTGGGAGGAGGGTCTTGTCCCCTTTCCCTCCCGGCACCCCAGACTCAGTGACCGGGGGACACCAGGCAGCACACGGGGCAGCACACACACACTGAGCACCGCCCCTGCTGCCTGCAGGACGTCACAGTGTCAGCAACTAGACCAACAAACCAACAAGCAAAGCAGGACGAGGTCATGTGTCACCTCAGCCATGATTCTCATAAGTAGGTCAAGTGTGGCAGGCTCTAGCAATGGTTCTCAACCTTCCTAAGGCCGCGACCCTTTAATACAGTTCCTCATGTGGTGACCCCAACCATAAAATTATTTTCGGTGCTACTTCATAACAGTAATTTTGCTACTGTTATGAATTGTAATGTAAATATCTGATATGCTATATGTGTTTTCCGGTGGTCGCGACCCACAGGTTGAGAACTAAAGGAAAAGTAAATCACATGTACCCACAACATTGTGAAGAATTCCCTCCTCTCCTGATGTTACTTAAAACATGCATATGTAGACGGAAGGAAACATGGAAAAGATTATAGAAGAGAAAGATTCATAGGCCCGGCCGGTGTGGCTCGCTGGCTGAGCGTCGACCTAGGAACCAGGAGGTCACAGTTTGATTCTCGGTCAGGGCACAGGCCCCGGTTGCAGGCTCGATCCCCAGTGTGGGGCATGTAGGAGGCAGCCGATCCGTGATTCTCTCTCATCACTGATGTTTCCTTCTCCCTCTCCCTTCCTCTCTGAAATCAATAAAAATACACATTTTAAAAGAGATCTTCACAGTGTAAGTACCTTGTGTTGCTTCAAGGCTGCACACTGAAGTCGATCTCGTAGGAGCAGCCATCACTTCGGCGGTTTGCTGCTTTGTGATTTCTACACGTGAAGTCACACACTGCGCATTCCTTTGGCGTGAGTGCTTTAACGTTATATTTGTGAGGTTAATTATATTACTGCACCATCTGTATACATAAAAGGCTACGCAACTGTCTGACCATCTGACTATCTGGTAGCTATGACGCACACTGACCACCAGGGGGCAGACGCTCAACGCAGGAGCTGCCGAGCTGCAGTGACTTGGCAGCAGCGGTTCTCGGGTGATGCACCCAGAACCAGAGAGGAGGGAGCCCGATTCCAGGGTGCTTCACCTTAGAACTGCCCTCTCGCAATCCGGGACCCCTCAGGGGATGTCGGAGAGCTGGTTTCAGCCTGATCCCCGAAGGCCACGCCGAGGGACCCCACCTGCCAGAGGGACCCCACTTACTCGGCAGACGCCCTTCAAGCCACGGCACTGCCCCAGGTGTGGCCGGCCGGGGAGGACCATGGGAGGTTGGCTCCAGGGCATGTCCAGCCCATCTGGCCTAGTCCCACCCCGCTGGCCACCTTCTAATTAATCTCCTTTCAATGTGCATGAATCTGTGCCCCGGGGCACTAGTTGTTTATAATTCTTATTCATTCTGTGTACTATTCATTATGGGTGTTTCTAGTCTGTGGCTGATACAAATAGGGCTGCTACGAATACAATTTGTCTTTTTAAATTATTTTCTACTTTTGAAAAGAATTTATCGAATGCATTGGGGTGACATTGGTTAATAACATGCAGTCTTCAGGGTACCATTCTGTGATACGTCATCTGTGTGTTGTACTGTGTGTTCACCACCCATGGCAAGGCTCCATCCATCACCACTTACCCCCCTTCACCTCTTCTTCCTCCAGCACCCCCTCTCCCTCAGGCAATCACCACACTTGTCTGTGGCTCTGAGGGTTTTTTGTGCTTAATCCATTCACCTCTGTGTGTCCTGCCTCCCTTGACAGCAAGTCACCCTGAAGCAAGGGTAGGGACTGAGCAGAACCAGGCACAAAGGACAGTCTCCAGTGCCCCCTGGTGGCCCATCCTGGCCACTGTACCAGACCACAGAGGCTGCAGTGTTCAGAGGGGAAAACACTGGGGTTTGGGCACTATTA
This sequence comes from Myotis yumanensis, assembly GCF_028538775.1. Classification (NCBI taxonomy): domain Eukaryota; kingdom Metazoa; phylum Chordata; class Mammalia; order Chiroptera; family Vespertilionidae; genus Myotis; species Myotis yumanensis. The sequence goes on from NW_027223757.1 coordinate 495,625, forward strand.
AGTCCCATTAGATTGACCACCTGGTGTTTAAGTGATGAATATGTATTGCTTTCTTGGACAAAAGCCACGGATGCTTTTATATGGTCCATAGAGACTAATAAGGAGAAAGTATAACACTTCAGAGTACGCTGCGACCAACGACCTGGAGAGCATCTGCGAAGCCAGACAAGCCAGTCAGAGAAAGGCCAGTATCACATGATCTCACTCATATGTGGAATCTAATGAACAAAATAAACTGAGGAAAATAGATCCAGAGACACAGAAGCATCTCACAGATTGATGAATGTCAAGGGAAGGCGATCTGGGGAGGTGTTTGGGGGAGATGAACAGGGGAACCGATATGCATATATGCATATGAACAGGGGAGCCAATATGCACATATGCATACGAACAGGGGAACCAATATGCACATATGCATATGAACAGGGGAACCAATATGCACATATGCATACCAACAGGGGAACCGATATGCATATATGCATAACCCACGGAGTGGTGAAGGCCTGAGAGGGGCGGGTGCCCAGTGGAGGGGGTCAATGGGAAAAAAACAAAAGGGACATTTGTAATACTAGCAACAATAAAGATAAATTTAAAATAAAAAAAAAGAAACCTGGAAAAAAAAGGACCCCTTCACCCACAGTGCACTGGAGTCTACACTAAGGCTGTGCCGACCGCCCTGCGTCCACCCGCATGGCCCCCTCCGAGGCTGGGACCCTCTGCAGCTCCCACCACCCGCCCAGGACCCCTGGGAGCCTGGCCAGCCAGCGGGACCCCACCACGCGCCCAGGAGAGCACCCACCTCCTCCGGAGCCCATGTGCGCAGCTCAGGCACAAGCCCAGGCCAAGGGCCCACAGGAGGAGTCGGCCAGGAGCTGCCGGCTTCATCACGGAGCCCGGGGGAGCCACGCAGTGGGGGCCAAAGGCTCGGCTTCCAAAGCCCACGGGGCAGACGGTCCAGCTGGCCCTGGGTGTCCCTGAAACTGGACACATTTCCTTAAGCACCGGCCAGTGGAGGCGAGCAGCTCCGTCAGTTCCCACTGACCAGACCCCCGCTGCTCATCCCCCGCCTGAGCCGGCCTTCCTGAGTGGACCACAAGCCCAGACCCCACCAGCAGCGCCCGCGTCCCTGCCAGCACTGCTACCCCCACCGCTCCTCCTGCCTCATTGTTACAGGAGCCTGGGTCCTCCTGGGACGTCTGTGCTTAGAGGCCAGTCCTGTGCCTGTGGCCACAGGGGAGCCACCGCTGCTGGGCCTTTCAAAGCCAGGAAACGCGTTTCATTGGTTTGGTTTGGTTTCAGGGAGACACATCAGAGTTCACACTGACATTTATGAATAAATTCAGGATGAAAGGGCTTTCTCATTTGGTCTTATTTGCGTATATCCTTGCGTCTCCCCTTCATCTCTTTTCAAGCATTTAATTGGCCACAGATTAAAGAGGGGACTCTCCTTAGTCTAAATGCTACGTGCTCCTTCTTCAAACACCGCCAGTCATTCCAGTCATTTCCCCTGCCCTTGGCCCGGGAGCTAATTAGACATCAGGGTAGTTTACCTGGACCTGATCCAGGTGAGGCTCACCTTGTCCGGACCAGCTCGCCGAGGCTGTGTCACAGGTGCAATGCCGTCCTCATGTTGGGAAGCCTGTGCTGTGGGTGGTCGCTGGGCTCGGCACGGCGTGAACCTGTGCACCTGTGTGTTCATACAGCCTCGCACGGGCAGGGGACACGTGACGAGTGGGTCATGGACGAGAAGAGGCTGCGTCCTGCTGGACCAGCAGCAGATGAGAGCCGAGGGCCCGGGTGGCGGATGGCGAGGCCGGGGCACGAGGGCTGAGAACGGCAGGGCATGCGTGTCCCCAGCCAGTCCCCCGGGCCCTGCGGACGTGAGGTCACTGCAGTTCTGCAGGGGCCGCTGCTCCTCCTGCACCGCACACCCCACCCCTTCCAACCTGCAGGGTTTTCAGTAAACACTGTACCTGCATTTCCTCTTCCTCGGGACTTCAACATGTCCTTCTCTAGCTTTATGGTAAGAATGCAGCGTATAAGACATAACATACAACAGTATGTGTTAATGGTTTAAGGCTATTTAAGACTAACAGTAGGCTGTTAGCAGTTAAATTTTGGGGGAGTCGAAAGTTACACACAAATTTTTGACTGTGTGGGGCTTGGCGCCCCTAACCCCATGTTGTTTAAGGGTAAACTGTACAGTATATACAGGATTCAAGTCATTAGGTTGTACACCTGAAACTAATACAACGTTATATGTCAATTATATCTCAATAAAAAAAGAAGTAAATCCTGAACTACATCCATCAAAGCACAACTCCTGCTTCATCTTTCTCTTGAAACGACCCCTTCACCCATTCCCGGTTCCTGGTCTGAGCTCTGCCTTCGCTCGCGCGCTGGATGGCGGTGGGGCTGTCTGCACCCGAGGCCATCGAGCAGCATTGCTGGCTTCTCCCGCGAGATGCCAGGAGCAGCCCCTTCGCTGTGACAACCAGAGATTGCAGATGTCCCCCGAGGAGCCACGTCGCCCCCTGGAGAGCCACAGCTCCGGCTCTTCTGGCTTCAAACGCCCGGCACCACCACCGACCCAGTTCAAGAAGCCAACCAGCCGAGGACGCCGTGTGGCTGTGGCGCAGGCGTGCGCTTCAGGGGGCTGTGCTCTCGCGCCTCTGAGCAGTTCTGAGAACCCGCGAGCACGTTTGTTAGTCAACATCAAACATTCTTATCCTAAGTTCAAATAACTGTAAAGAGTGTATTTTCTGCTGCCGTATACATTATAGACATGCTTGAAACATACTTCACTGAGAACCTTAAAGTGAAAAGAACTTATTACATTTGTGGAGAATGTCACTAGAAACCTAAGCTTGTCTTTGGAATGAACCCATCAGCCAACTCAGGCTACTGTGAACCCAAACTATTAAAAAAAGAAAAGAAAAAAGAAGACACCAGTAGGAAGGGCTCCTGGTGGCTAACTGGGCTGAAAAACACACATACACAAAACAAAAGAAAAAAACCAGTTCTGCACTGGGGTCTTGACCAATAGGCTTTCAGAGCTGTGCAGCTCTGACCAATCAGAGTGGCTCTGTTTTGACCAATCAGGGACTGGGGCAGGGACTTCTGCCTACATAAGCCAGCTCCCCACTCTGGTTCCAGGAGCGCACTTTTCACCAAAGATGGAGCCCCCTTCCGCCTGGCGGGGCAGCCTCGGGCCGCGCCCTCTCAAGGCTGTGTTGTGTCACTGTTGGGCTGTTTGCACTGAGCAGTTTCCTTCTGCACTGAACCCAAACTGGCGGTTCCTGCTGGCCTTGAATTGATGCCAAGGACAACCAGTGACAGTTTCAAAGGTGCAATTAATTGTCTGATGCGCCTTCTGCACATCACCCTGTGTTTGCCACCCCCATTCATCTCAACCAAACACAACTAGAAAATTCATATGAGAGTAAACTTATCACTAAGAGAAAGCACAACTGATACGTTTTATGAATCTGACAAATGCTCCAAACATAACAAAATCCATGTACTTGACCCCTTCCCTCTGGTTCTCACACACACACACACACACACACACACTCCGAGAGCTGGGCCTCTCCCTGGTCACTGCAAGGGAAGCAAACCAGGTCTTCCTTCCGAGTTCTCCCTGCTCCCACTCAGACTCGTGGGTTCCCGTCACGCAGACTAAGGAAGGACAGGAGGTGATGGAAGTCAGCCAACTGCAGGGCTCACGGCTACAGGCTCCGCCTGCACACGCGGCCCCAGGACACATCACAAGACGGGACCAAGCTCTGTGCTGGCCGAGGCCGGACGGACACGGGTCCCTCCTGCTGCTGAGCGGTCACTCCTGTTCCCAGGTCAACCGTCCCCTGAAATGGGGTTCTGGGATGTCGGGTTCTGCGGCTGTGACCCTGGGATCTGACTGCCAGCCGTCCCGGACGGACGCGGAAGAAAGCAGCAGCCGCAGAGCCTGGAGGGAAAAGCAGAAAACAACCTCCCACAGGTGCCAGGGGGTTCCCTCTTCTCAGCCTCCTGAGTTGCCTGCGTGGTGAGGCTCCGACACCAGGGGGCGCTGTCTCATTGTAAAACGCACCAGGGCACCCTGCTCCCAGCTATCTGACCCCCTGGGCCTCACAGGGACCAGCGGAGGGTTTCTGGGTGATGAAGTCTGTTATTTGCCACATACTTATGGTATAAAGCACATCCTCTCGTCTGTGAAATGTCAACAAGGCTCAGTTTCATGAGTACCTTGGGGTGGGTAACGGGTTAAACACTGAAATCATTTAGGGAGCCCTCTGGAAAAACACAACCAAACACAACTAGAAAATTCATATGAGAGTAAACTTATCACTAAGAGAAAGCACAACTGATACATTTTATGAATCTGACAAATGCTCCAAACATAACAAAATCCATATAAAAATGTTTCTGTCGAATAATTACCACATATGCACCAAATTTTCCGTTTTTCTGCATACAATTTAACCACCTTTTCACGTGCCAATGGCTGTTTCTATTTTAATGTGGTTTCCCGTAAAGAGAAAGAAAACGGCTTCCACAGATGCAGCGACTCTATTGTTGTTATTAATGCTCAGCCACAAATAGGTGTTCAACTGCGGAGGAAACACCTGCCTTGCCAATGCCCTCCAGATGTGCAACTGCTGATTCTGGGCTCTGATAAATCCCCGGTGGCACGATCACCACAAACATGTCTATTCCGTGTGTATGCGTGTCGGCCACGGCGTCCTGACAGAACATTCTCGGAGAGAGGACTTCTGTCTGGACCAGGCTTGGATGGAGCCTGCTGACAATTTACGAGCATGGACGTTGGAAGCCTTTTCCACAGAATGGCTCCTGGGGCCACTCCCCGAGCCTTGTTCCTGCTCCATTAGTGACACTCCCCCCCCGCCACCCCGTCCACCCTGTCCCAGGCCCAGAGGACACTTCCACGCTGGCCCCTTCACGTTCCGGGTCAGGTGAGGGGACACGATGGGTGAGGATTCTGGGAGCTGCTCCTGCACCAGGAAGCCTGAGCTGCCCACAGAAGTGAGCCCCGTGGCGACACCACAACCCACCACACCAAACGAATCAACAGCTCTCTCCATCCCAAGCTGCCGGTCCCCACGTGGCAAACGGCAGGGAGGCGGAGAGACGTCTTCACCAGCTACAGGGGAAGGGGCTTCCCTCCAGGTTGACAGACACACCTGACACTTGCACACCCCCCAGCACGTGCCCTGGAGATGGCATTGGGCGGGACTCGGTCCAGCTCCACAGGAGCCCCATCTGATCGAGTGTGCGGCGACCCAGACTGAGTTACCACAGGGTCACAGAACCATTACCGTTTTCCTAAAAAAAATGGTTTTATTGATAACAGAGAGGAAGGGAGAGGGAGAGAGAGAAACATCAATGATGAGAATCACTGATTGGCTGCCTCCTGCACGCCCCTCACTGGGGATCCTGCCACAACCTGGGCCTGTGCCCAGACGGGAATGGAACCGTGACCTCCAGGTTCATAGGTTGACGTTCAACCACTGAGCGACGCCAGTCAGGCACCATTTTCAACCTGAAGGGACTGGGACACTGAATCTGGCCTAAACCTCCCTTTACCGAGAGGAAAGCAGGCTGAGCGCTCCACGCCAGCGATGACAGCGTTGGCCATGGGCTCGCTCCCCTGCCCGCCCCCCCCCCCCCCCCCCCGCCGTGTTAAAGATGCCCTGGAAGTCAGTGAGTGTGGGGGTGACAATCTGCATGTGCTTCCAAAGGTTTAAAGCAGTTTTAAAGCGAGTCACTGGGCAAACCTTTGAAAAGTCCAAGTGTGAATTAGCCGCTTCTGCGCCTGTGAAATCTCATCAAGAGCGCGTGACACCCAGTGTGGGTCACACCGACACCCGCTGCTCCCAAACCAGGAACTCAGGGGCAAGGAGGAGACAAGCCCGACCGCTGCCCGGACCTGGCAGGACCCTGAACCTCGCACGCGGGCCCAGCGAGGGCGTTTCCAGGCCTGAGGCAGGACCCGAGTCCTGGTCTTTCACTGCCCTGCTCTCACAGGCAGGGAAGTCGCTGGGGTCACGACAGGCTTGGAAATAAACAAGAGCAGGTACGGCTGAAGGAGGGAAACCGCCGGAGACACAGGAATATGCCCTGCACGGGCTCAGGGAGGGCAGGGCTGACGTTCGGGAGCGGCCGCTTCCGGGAGAGTGGTCGCCCTCTATTCCTCTCCCGCTAGACGTGGAGAATGTGCTATGTTCCCCCTCGCCCACCATGGGAGGGTCTCTGGCACCTTTACGTGAAGTAAATAAAATGTTACTGCACGTCGGGTGTGTTGTTTGATTCAAGCCGGAGTGTCTGATGGCTGTCGGTGGAGCAGTGAACTTCTGATTGGATGCCTGCGAGGTGCTTCCCGGGCCTTCACAGCCCCCTGTGCTGTTGTTACTGACTCCACCACCTCAGTTCCCGGTCGCCCACGTGCTCCCCTTTCTGTGCTGGTGGAGCAGCCCCGGAGCAACGGCACTGTCAGTGTCACGGACAGTTTGTTCTGTTTAGACGCGTTTGAACAGCCCTCTTGGATCGGCTCTGAGCGGCCGGGCTCTGGGCCCTCGCTGGCGTCTTGCCAGACCTCGTGCCAATCGCCCGCCCAGGGACTCTCTGACGTGTAGGACCGTGAGTGAAAACGCACGTTTTCAAGAAGGTGTGCCTTTTTCATTCTACCCTTTTCTTCAACTTTCATGATGTGCACTGAGAAAATAGCAGCATTAAGCAGGTTGTCACTGAATGTTAGTTTATTGTAAACTCTGCAAAGTGAGGAAGGACCACAGGTGGTCGAGGCTGGGAACCGAGGCTGGTCCATCCTCGTCTCCTTCTCTCCTTCTTTCTCTTTTTCTGTCAAATCGCTTGGATATTAAACAGCTGGCTGTTCGCCCAGGCGGCGAGGCTCAGTGATGGGCGGCACAGGAAGGTGGGCCCCTGTGACCGAGACGCTGCGTTCTCCACGCCCTGGGGGGGGGGGGGGGTGGACAGCAAGGCCTTTTGCTCGGTGGTCATGCTGAAGACCGGAGATCAGGGCTAGTTAAGCACCATTTCCCTCCGGGTGTCTTAGGGAACATCCTTTATCCTGCATCTTCCAACTTACTTTCTTGAGTTATTGGTGCTGCTAGAACCGTCAGAGCCAGTGGGTAAGTCAGTGTCTCCCTTCCCTGGTGACAGCTCCTCATGGACTCTTCGTTCTGCCCCGTCCTAGCTCTGGGTCGGCTCTGTCTGAACCGATGCAGCAGCTCCGGCTCCTCTCAGTTCTGGCTGGCTCTTGTCCGCTTCCTCTCACTCGTAATCCATCTGTGTGTTTACATGTACAGTGTCCTCTCTTAGACAATATATAGTTGGGTCTGTTTTTACAATTAATTCCAATAGTCTTTGTCTTAACTGGTGTATTTAGCTCCAATGTTTAAAGAGACTGTTGATATCGCTGAATTAACATCTACCATTCTTGTAACTGGTCTCTATTCATTATGCTTATTCTTTTTCCCAGCCTTCTCTGGTTATAAGTGAGCCGTTTACATGATTGCATTTTCTCCTTTCTCTTAGCATGTTAAGTACACGTCTCTATGAGCGGGTAAAGGGGTGCATGTGCACAAGGACTACCACCCATAAGAAGGAGGAGCCTTGCATCTGCAGCAACATGGAGGGACCTGGGGGTACTGCGCTGAGTGAAACCAGTCAGTCAGAGAAGGATGGCTGCCAGATGGGAGGGGCTTGGGGTGAAAATGGCCTGTACTTGGGAAGTACAAATGGCCTGTTATAAAAATAGTCACAGTTTGTAAAGCACGGCTTAAGGAATATAGTCAAAAATCTATATATATAAAAGCCTAGCCGAAACCGGTTTGGCTCAGTGGATAGAGCGTCGACCTGCGGACTGAAAGGTCCCAGGTTCGATTCCGGTCAAGGGCATGTACCTGGGTTGCGGGCACATCCCCAGTGGGAGATGTGCAGGAGGCAGCTGATCAATGTTTCTAACTCTCTATCTCTCTCCCTTCCTCTCTGTAAAAAATCAATAATAAAAAAAAAAAAAGCCTAAGCGACCGTTACGACCTAACGACCATCCGCTATGATGCGCACTGACCACCAGGGGGCAGATGCTCAACGCAGGAGTTGCCCCCTGGTGGTCAGTGTGCTCCCACAGGGGGAGTGCTGCTCAGCCAGAAGCTGAGCTCACAGCTGGCGAGTGCAGTGACAGTGGCAGAGCCTCTCCCCCCTCTGCAGCAGTGCTAAGGACCCCTCAGGGGATGTCCACCGAGGGCTCCTGGACTGCAAGAGGGCGCAGGCCAGGTTGAGGGCCCCTCCCCTCCCCCAGTGCATGAATGTCGTGCACTGGTCCTCTAGTCAATTATAATTAAAAATAAACTTTTTAAATTATGTTGCTAAAACATGTTTATGCTTGTCCTGTACCCTTACAGGTAATCACGTCCACTTTCAAATATCACCACACACTTCATGGGCAGTGCAAGCACCTCATTACAGAGACTTCCCAATACCCCCGACCCTCCCTGGATGGCACGATGTTACTCATTTTGCCCGTCCTATGCTATCATCACCCAAAAAGGTGTTCCCATTATTTTGAACAAAATACATTATATGCCAGACAAGGAGAAGGCGGTATTTTACTTTACGTCACTCTCCTTCCTGAACGTTCTTCCTCTCTGTATGTAGACATGCATTTCTGCTGTGTCGTTTTCCTGCTTTCTGAAGAAGTTCTTTTACCATTTCTTGCAGGGCAGGTGTGCTGGCGATGAAGTCCCTCAGCTTTCATTCCTCTGAGAGAATCTATTTCTCCTTCACATCTGAAGGATCACCCACTGGGTATTGAATTCTGGGTTGGTGAGTTTGTCCTTTGAGCACTTAAAATATGTCCCTCCACTCTCATCTCTTCCACATGAGAGTGATGGGCTGTCATCCTCCTCCCTGCTGTATAGGTTGGGTGGGTTTTCACTTCTGTTCTTTCAAAATTTTTCCCTTTGTGCACTTTGAAGACGAGACACCAAGGTGTATGTTTAGTATGTATTGTGCAGTGTTCTCTGAACTCGCTGGATTTCTGGTTTTGTGTTTGTCCTTAAATTTGGAAAATTCTTAGCTATTATTACTTCAACTGTTGTGCTCTATCCTCTCCTCCTTCTCTGTTATCCCCATTATGTGTGTGTCACCTATTTGTAATTGTCCTAGAGTGCTTCAGCCATCTCTCTGCTTCTTTTAAAACTTTCTTTCATTCTTTTTTTGTTTGCTTTGCAGTTTGGCACCTTCTGTTGACATATCTTCAAGCTTACTGATCTTTATTTCTCTCTCTCTTCCCCTCTCTACCTCTGTCTGTCTTTATCTTTATCTCTGTCACTATCTCCCTATCTCTGTCTCTGTCTCCCTCCTTTTCCCAAGCCCAGGACACGTTTCTCTCCCTGGTTGCAATGATCACAGCTGTGCCCGTTTCTTCTTCCTCACCCTGAACTTCCCTTTGTAAAACTTTCACAAGTTGGCCTTGGCTGCTGCATTGGGAGGGATCATCTGCAAGTGATTAGGGCTGTGCTCACAGGGCGGCGGGGAGCGGTGGGAGGAGGGCTCCGCTGAAGCCATCAGACTGCTCTGAGCTGCAGGCGACAGCCTCTTTGTTGTTCACAATCAATCAAGAGTGGGTTTACAGAGGTTTCCTGAAGACACTCATCATCTCTGTCCTCATTACCTGATTACGGCGCATCTCATCTGGCAGAGGCCTCGCCCAGCAGCCTGTGTGATCCTCGCCTGTGGCCACGGCAGGCCAGTCACTCTCCCTGCCCTCGGGGCAGGGGTGGGGGTGACCACTGCTTCTTGGCAACAGAAGCTCAGTCTGCTGACGGGCACAATCAGGAGCTGGAAACGCACCATAACGGAGTCTCTTTTATCGAATCCCAACAGGCAGGCGAGGGCTGGGATTGGAGTTGCCATCTGGACGGAGGGGCCGTGCCCGGCTGTGCCTGGCTGTGCTGGACCGCAGGCAGGTACGCCAGGCCACACAGAGGGGCACGGCACTGCCCACAGACCCTCAGGACTCAGCAGAAACTCAATATACACCCACCCAAGCCCTGCCTTTGCTAAAGAGACCACCAATAGGCAGCGAGTGACATGCAAAGGTTTGCACATTTCACCCGGGTGCGAGCGGCTGAGCCTGTCCCTCCTTCAGTTCACGCTGATAGGAGAGGCCACTTTCCTCTCCTGAACCATCTCCGCAGTTGCACCTCAGTGCTAACTCTCTGGCAGCTCATGGTCCACACAGAAGGACCCCATCCTGGCGGGAGCAGCACCTAGAGGAGCGGGGAGGCTCCTGCCTCAGTGAGGGAGCACTGGCCACCTCCCAGGAGGGGGTGTGGTCGAAGGGACAGGCCCACGGGTGCTTGGAACCTGATACATGGAACCCACCAGAGACCTCCCGACACCGGAGGCAGTTAGAAGAGCGCCTCCTGCATATTTGTGCAGTAACCTGCCATGTGTGCGAAGGCTCAGACGTGAACACGAGTGTGGGGCGCTCTGGGACGTGTTGGTGCCCTGCTGCCTGGAGCTGCCTCTGCACACGGCCCCAGGTTACAGAGAGGCACGGTGTCCTTGGGGCACAGACAAACCCCATCCCGTGTTCTCACACCTCCGTGACCCCCGACCTCTCCCTGACCTCCTGCAGTGCAGCTTCCTCACAGGGAGGCCGTGATAAAAACTCTCTTCCTCTGAGTTGTTGTGAGGCTGAGTGAGAAAACACGTGGGGAACGTGTGCTGTGCTTGCTGGCACTGACTCCGCAAAGGTGCGCGCAGTTACCGCAATGGCCCTCACCCTCCTGAGCCTGTGGCAAGGGCAGGTGAGGCACGTGAGGGCTCAGTCCCCAGCCCGAGCCCCTGAGCCAGGAAGCAGGTCTGCCATCCTCAGTGCTGGCCAGTGCAGGACGACGTGAATGTCACTTGAGGGAATGAGTGCGTGAATTGTTTCCCATGAGGAGATGGCCTCTGAGTAGCTGCAATGCAGTCAAAATTACTTTTTAGGTAAGACCTTCTGAAACTTAAAAATGACAAATATACAGATACACGGAAAAAACATGTACTTGTGCTCTATAGCTGTAGCAAGTCGTACCCAACTTTCTAACCGATGACGTAACCCCACACCCTGCACGGTGATGAAAGGCCCCTCTGGGAGGCGCCGTGGAGAGCGTGGTGCGTGAATTCTGAGGGGACGGCTGCTGACCTCACACTGTTCTGCATGTGATCTGTTTAAAACGGCCACGGAGGAAGGAAGGTTCCTGCCAAGTCATCCTTTAGAAACCCCCCGTGGAGGATCCTGAAATCTTGAAATAATTTCCACATAAGTGTTTCCATTCTAGAATAATGGGATTTGGGGAAACTGACCTTCTTTCCACTGAGTGGAATTTGAATGTCATGTACTTTGTGATCAGCGAGAAGACAAGACAAGGGAGCTGCTTACACTCGGCTGTGGAGAGAGCGCTTGAGAGGAGGGGCTTCGATCTCAGTGGGGTTTGGAGCATCTGCAGTAACAGGGGCTGTTCGCACAGGCCCCTGGTTCATGTTAAATTAACTCTGACTCGAGATGTGAAATTTTAATACCGTGTGAAAGAATGCAGGTTACACACCTGCGTCATCCCAGGGCACGTGGGACCTGGACTAGACCCACAGACCCTGCATCTCTAGGTGCCACTGACAGGGGACAGCAGCAATCACCCCCGCCCCAGTGGGTTTAGGGAAAATGCATTTGGTTTGCACTAACTTCAGTGACTGCAGAGCTGACACCCTCCACATCAGGGTGTCCCCGACAGAGACACTCAGCCTGCCCTGGTGGATTTGGGTTATTTTAGAATTAAGGTAGTAAATAGTTACTTAGCTTATAAAGAGAGGACATGCAAAAAGTTTATCATTTTAGTGGCCATTATATAACATAAATTGTATTGTATGGTGTAGGGAGCGGCTATAGGGTTAAGCCTCGGACTGACCTGTTGGCAAAGCCACAAACAAGTCCCAGCTCAGAGGGCGCAGCCCCTTAGCATAATTAGGCTTGACTTTAGGAAGCTCCCTAGATCTTATCTGGGTAGCTAATGGGCTGCAGGAGATGCAGCAAGTGCTGCCAAAACAAGTGAAACTCACAAGAACATTGTAACTATGGTGACCACTACCTTGTTTACCTCTGACTATAAAATAAAGGCTCAGCTTGCTGTCTGGATCTCTCTGTGTGGCCTCAGCCAGGCAGAGGAAGATCCACCTAGACCCAGCTTATTCTCTCTGTCTGTCTTTTCTACATCCTTCGCCACCCCCCCCCCCCAGCCCCGCCCCCCTCAGGCTCACCAAACCCTTGGCTGTGCTGGCACGGCACAGTATGGTGGCCTGAATGTATACAAGGCTACAAAGGTACATCTTTATGTGTTCAGATCTTTACAACGTCCTCTGTTTCCTATAGTGTATTTATCATTATTCTTGGCACTTAAAAAGTTTAGTCTGCAAAGGAATTTTGGAAGAAAAATAGGGAATGGAAAGGAGTGTGTGTTCAGAATCTGGGAATGAGTTTGGGGAGGTGAGGCCCAGCAGACAGCTCAGGGCCCCCCCATCCGGGAGAATCACGGAATCCCTGGAAGCAGGTCTCCGTAAGAAAGAAGAAGAACCAAGCCCTGCGTCCAATCACCAACCTCCCAGGAGGTCTTGGCAGCTAGAAGCCTCACCCGTGCCAGCACAGAGCAGGGTCCACCCTGTGAGCGAGCCACGGGCTTGCATCCCTCAGAAAGCCACGGGGGAGCATGAGGATCGCCAGGTGCACCAGCCGAGAGGATGACCAACTACACACTGAACAGTCACACCCAGAAGCAGGCACCATCTGTGCACAAACAACCTGCAGAGACTTATGTAGGTGACCCTGAGCGGTGAGGTGGGGAGGAGACGGGGCCCTTTGATGGGCAGCCTGTGTCCTGTGAGTCCCAGTGCAGGTGACGCTGAGCACTGGCCTTCCACAGTGGAGGTGCTACCGTGGAAAGGCCTGTGACCTAGACACGCATGATGGAAGAGCCTTCTGCTGACAGACGGTCTGAGGGTCTAGAACAGGAAGGTGTCGTAGCCCCTGGAGGTGCCAACACTGTCCAGGGACAGCTCCTGTCAGTGCCCAGGTGCGAGGAGGGACACCATGGCAGATGACAGGCTGCGAGATAAGAGGGGGACTGTGTGCAGGGGCTGCTGCCATCGGACACAGAGTGACAGTGAAGAGCCACCAGGGACGAGGCGCAGACACCAGCTAGAGTCTATTTGGGGCATCTCCACAGGAAGACGCATTTCTTTCTCCCATGAGCAGAGGAGGCATGGCCAAAGGTGCCTCTTCCGTCTGTCACTCACTCGTCATCGGGGCCTGAGCTGGACCTGGCACCTGGGTCGCTCCCTGGTCCACGGATCACTGGGAGTCCGTGAGGTCCGAAAGGGTGGCGACCGCTGCTGCAAACCCCATTAAAGGGAACAGAAATGAGTGACAGGAGAGCTGCTAATTACAAAGCCAACACCCTAAGCTTTCTGCTCCCAATCCAGTTAAACCAGTAAACCCTCCCAGTCAGATGAACAACCGATAGAAATAAATGGTGGTGATCGACAGGTGGTTCGTTGAAAGAATGAGAGCTGCCTTATGACCTTCACCGACTAATTAGACATTCATCTCAAAAATTCCTCTTAAAAAGGAAGCAACAGTGAGGGAATAGCTGACAGACAAACGTGAGTGGAACTGATGCCCGAGGCCCTCAGAGGGGCCCTAGCAAGCAAAGTATTCCAGAATAACGCGAAGCACGTGCTGTGCCCCCCAAACTAGTGCCTACTTTGGAAGTGGGGCCACTGCAGGTGCAGTGGGTTAAGAGGAGGTCATTAGCGTGTGCCCTCATCCAGCACCGTGGTGTCCTTCTCGAAGGGGAAACACCACGTGGATGTGAACAGCAGGACTCAGGCGAGACAAACCCAGAGACGCCAGAGATGCCAGCAAACCCCCGAGGCTTCAGAGGAGCCACCTCCCCACCTTAACCTTGGACTCTGTCCCAGACGGTGACCCAGGGGGGAGGGGGCGCTGTGAGAGCAGCCTGGACCTCACGCGTGCACACTCCCGTGGCTGTCCCCTCACAAGTGTGCAGCCCAGACATGTAGGAACAGCGTCTCAGGAACCATGGCATGTGCTCATGTGTGGTCTCTGCCCTTTCTAGAATATTCTAGGGGGAGAGTACACAGAGGTATGCTTTCAGAGATTGACCCAGGTTTGTCTTCTTTCTGCAGCTGTGTTTGGACTCAGCACCATCGAAGCTCCAGAAAAACCCTTCTATGAAAATGCTTCACAATGTGGTGCTGACATCTCCGCCTCATCCCCAACTCTCAACCCCAGGATCTCTGCACCCAGCGCCCAATGGGCAGGGCCCTGGTGGGTAGGCGGCGCCCGAGTTGGGACTCGATGTGCTGGCTGTCAGTACTGACCAGCCTTCCTTTGGAGGCCATGGCTGCTGCCTCTGAAGAGCGTTTCTGCTGTGGACACGCCTGGAGAACCCCCACCCACAGATCTGCCGAGCATATCAACAACCACGCGTGTCCCGAGCAGTGCCAGCTCCTTAAGGAACACTCTTCTCCTAAATGGAGGCCAGATGTTGTGTAGGTGACCCGAGGGGATGCCACAGTCCTGATTCCCATAAATAAAAGGAAAGCTGCCGGGAAGAAAAAGCCAAGATAGGTCATCTTTAAGCCATCAGCATTCCTGCTTTTTAAAAACTTTGTCAACTATGAATCCATTTTTATATCAAAATAAAAAAATGCTAGTAACAGATGACAATTACCACGTCATGACTTGATGCGGGGACAAATGTGGCTGGCACTGTGGACACAGACCCCGTGGGAGCATGGCTGTGCAGGGCACGGACTGCAGTGGCAAGAACGTGGGGTCCAGGGTGAACTCACCACCCACCCCCTCAGATACGTTTCCACCTGCGCTCGCCTCTGCTCTGGGTCTGTCCCACCAGGTCTGTCTTCCCAGATGACCCGGCTAACCTGTACCCCTGGCTCAGAAACCACTGGGAAGCTTACACCCTCACCTTTATGGAATTTCCACGGGAAAGTGTCATGTGATGCAGACTTGTGTGTCTGTCTTCTTATTTTCTGCGTAGGATTTTGCAACCCATCCAGGTTGCTGAATGTACTGGCAGTTTGGTTTTCCTTAGTTGGCGATATCCCATGGTGTGCTTAAACCACCACGGTTTGTTTACCCACTTTTCTCTTAGGAGACATTCCGGTTGATTCTAGTTTGGGGCTATTGTGAACAGCAGAGCTATGGACATTCAGGAGCCAACCTCTGTGTGGGCCTGGATCACATTTGTCCAAGGGAATAGTCATAGGGCCTGGCTGCTGCACTGTATGGTAAGGAGATGCTGATCTTAAAAAAAGCCTTTCAAGCCCTTTTCCAAAGAAGCAGTGCCATTTACATTTCCACCAACAACATATAGAAGTCCTCGTCTCTCTGCCAATACTTGGGAATGTTGGACTTTGGGATTATAGCCATTCCAGCGGGTGTGAGGCGGCATCTCACGTGGTTGGTCATTGTTTTCAAAGGATTTTTTGCTGGGTATACAATTACTGGGTGACAGTATTTTCTTTCAGCACAGAAGCCGACATTTCTCGTCTTCTGGCTTGCATAGCATCTGTCAAAAAGTCTGCTGCCAATCTTACCTCTGTGCCTCGGCGTGCCATGGTCTATCAGTGTATTTCAGCAATTTGAATGTGATATGCCTCGGTGGACATAGTTTGTGAGTCCGTATATGTTATTATTTTTTACTTAGGACTTATTGAGCTTCCTGGGTCTGCTGATTAAATGTTTTGGCCACTATTTTCACACAAACTCCTGTCTTACTCCTTCTGAGATCCAACTCTAAGTCTGTCACACTCCTTTGTGTCATGGTACAGTTGCTGACTATGCTTTCTTTCTGCCAGCCATCTCTCTCTGTGTGCACCACGTGGTTACATTTCATTGCTATTTCTTTACATTCACTAATTTGTTTTAGGAAAACACATGGTCAAACTCAGTTCTGTAGATGTGGAGAATAGATAGGACTTAAAGCTAACGCCTGGTCAGTAAAGTGGCATTTAACTAGGAAAGGCACAGGCAAAGCAGGGCTGGCTGCCTGTTTTTGTTGTTGCTGTGGTTTACAGTTTTATTGGAAAACATTCATGCTTTTATGTGTGTGATGTCTATGGCTTCCTGTGAGCAACCATGACAGGGCTGAGTGGCCACAGTGGAACCTGGTAGCCTGCAAAAGCTAAACTATTTGCCAAATACCCTTTATATAAAAAGTGGTAAGGCTCAGCCAGTGTTGCTCAGTGGTTGAGGGTCGACCGATAAACCAGGAGATCACAGTTCGATTCCCAGTCAGCACTGCAAAGTTTGTGGGCTCAATCCCTAATGCAGGGTGTGCAGGAGGCAGCGGATCAATGATTCTCTCTCATCGTTGATGTTTCCATCTCTTTCTCACTCTCCCTTCCTCTCTGAAGTCAATAAAAACATTTTTTTTAAGTGGTAAGACTGATGACCTGGGGAATTCCGAAGGAGACGTGACTGAACTGGACGGAACAGGAACACGGGGGATCTGTCTACACTGTATCACGAACAGCACCATTCTTCCCACCTACATGGAAGGTCCGTCCTTCAGAAGAGCCTGCATGTTTAGTGCCCTACTTCACGAGACACATGAACTTGCACATGATTCGTCCTCACCAAGTTTCAGTCATGAACAGCCATTGACTCTGAGTGTTAAAGGGACATGTTGACATCGCCTTGAGAACAGCAGCTTTAAGTTCTAAAAAAAAAAATCCCAGAACATCCACACGGTGCCCCAAGTGCTTACAGTTCAAGTGGCACTTTGGCCGCTCGGCGGCGGCTGCTGTCACCTCCGCAGGTTTGCAGCTGCCCCTGCGCCCACATGCCGACCAGAGCCTCCCTGTGCGGTCCTGAGCCACATGTGCAGCCAGAGGCGCAGTCTCGCCTGGGAATGAGGGAGCCGGGGACCCAGGGGCGGGGCTGTGTCTCGCCTGAGCCACTCTCAGTGAGAAAGAAGCATTTAAACGCCCATATGAGACTTTAGAAAGAGGCATGACTTTGCGGACGGCCACGGAGCTCTCTGCCTGTCCCCTGGGAAATCTCTGCATGACGAGGAACCTGGTTTCACTCCACTTCACAGGGGAAGGGGGTGGCCGCCGGGCACATCAGCACAGAGGGCAGAAGAGTGTCTTCACACACAGGCGCAGACGAGTAATTAAAACCAACACGTTGCCTGCTATCTGCAGTGAACTCGCTGGAGTCCGATGTGTTTTCTGCCATTTTCCAACACACAATGCGCCAGGACACCGCTGGGTCTTAGTAGTTGTGATTATAGCTACATTTCCTTCTGTCTCTATCTGAGGGGACACGCCTGCACCCTGCAAGCTGTCCTCACCGTTCCCCGTGAGGCTGGTGAGGTGAGCTCTGTCACTGTGCCCGTCCTCACCGTTCCCCGTGAGGCTGGTGAGGTGAGCACCGTCATTGTGCCCGTGTGGCAGGGACACGGAAGCTCAGAGGCTGGATGGATCCGGCGTGTGACTCAGATGCTGTGCAGCTCTGTGGGATGATGCTACCACATTCAGTGCTGAAGCGCTCATGTGTGTGCACACACTCAGAGGGGAGGGGGAACAGGAGGACCAGGCTATGGCCGTGGAATTCCATAAATGATACCAAGTAGGTGACCTTATTTAAATGCTGCTTCCTAAATAGTTTGTTTTGTGTTCTGTAGCTTTAAAAAAAAAAACACAAACCCTTAGAATGCAGAGTCACAGCCCATTATGTCCTTGGATGAGGCCATTTGCCCTTGTTCACAACACACTGGGCCTCGTGTCCAGGGAACTGTCCTCTCTGCAGACAGCCACGCTGTGCCCTCCAGGCTGGCCAGGTGGGTGCACTCAGTGCCACGAGGAAGCTGCTGGCCCAGGCGTTGGCCTTGGCTGCCTTCAGCCTGGCCCACAGGCGGATAAGGCTTTCGGCCTGTGTGTGACCAGATGCCGAGCAGGGCCCACAGGCCACGGGGACCCTCCACACTTCTGAGAAAATAACGCCATGTTTTATCAGCCACGTAAGGAGGCAATTTCATGCACGACAGCCCAATAAAGCACGTCTCGTGCGTTCACTCCTCAAATGTAAACCAGATACCTGGCCGAATTCCCAATGAGTTTCCAATGAGGTTCTGCCCGTCCCTGCCGCTGACATCGGTAACCGCTCACCTCCGCAAAAGCTGTTTGGCATTTCATGTGCCAGGACTGGACATCGAAGCAGGCTTTTACTCGGGGGCTTTCACGAGCCACGTCTGCATGCAGAGCAGGCCTTAGTCCAGGCACATGGATCTGGTGAGCTGCGCACTCAGGAAAAACAGGTGAGCGTGACCCGCCAGGCCCTAAATTCAAGTCTCCCTCCAGGAACTTTCAGGGAAAATGCCTGTTCATTTGTGAAGGAAATTTATCTTTCCTTCCTCGATGATTCGCCATCTCTCTGCTCTCTCAGAAGTGACAGGTCAGGATGCCCAAGGGGGCATCTAGGAGGTCTCGGGTGTGCGGTCTGAGAACTGCATTGAGGACTGTGGTTTTGAATCAGACAGAACAAATCAAAACCTTTACCCTAGGTAACGGTGAGGATGGCTCCTCCTGAAGGTGTCTCCTCACAAGTTTCCCTTGACGCTGATGGGGATTCGCACCTCCTGAGGGCACTCAGGCAGGTCTCCACCTGCTGGGACATGGCCCGTGATGGTCCCCACACTGCCCTGCACGCCGGCCCCCACAGGCTGCTCTCCCAGGGCCCCCGTCTGTGACACGCGACGGTGGAGGCTTCACGTGAACACGGCGTCGCCCACACTCCTCTCAACTTTCTCAGCGAGGCTGGGTCCCTAAGTGAAGTGTTCCCACCCTGTGCCGGGGCCACCCGGACTCCACAGTCCAGAGGAAGAAGGCGTGCCCAGTCCAGGCCCGGTCAAACTCGCTCGATTTCGGGGACACCGCGGGCAGAACACACTCTGTCTCCCCTGGAAGGAAGGGCCTGGGCACCAGCTCTTGGCCAGGGCAGGTCTGTCACTTGGAACAAGCGTGTTTGCTGACCCTGGACAGCAGGGAGCGCCATGGCTTCTTGCTAAAAGGCATCAGAACAACTTATGGCAATGAAAAAAGTCATTTAACGCATTCTGGGGGCTTCAAATAAAGGCTAAATTAACGTGAAGACGCACTTCATGCTGCAGAGAGCAATCACTGGTTCTCAAAGGCTGTTTCTGAAGTGACACATGTACTACACTGCATTCAAGGAAGTGGCGAGAGGCTGGGGAGCCAAGGAAGAGTGAGGCTGACGGACGGGGTGGCGATGCCAGTCTTCACTCCAGCAGACGGACGTCAGCACTGCGAGGGGCACCCAGTGTGTCAGTCCAGTGCCACCAGGCATCCAGGATCACCTGCATGTGAGGTCCTGGCTGCTCTGGAGCAAGAAGGTAACGACAGGGACCCTGGAGAAAGGTCTCGTGTAAATCTTAGAAAGCGCCTGTGCTGCTCACCGGCACTGAACATCTGGGCAGCGGTGCAGCCGGACCCTCTGCACAACATCTTACAAACACCTTGCGGCCGGAGCCCTGCCTGCGGGCAGCGGCTGAAGGGCAGGTGTTGGCAGCGCCTGTCGCTCGCACCAAGGGTCTGTGAAAAAACCCAGCCCCTTTCATGCTTGAGTAAACAGTCTCCTTGCCTTTGATTTCTTTTACAGGCACCAGGGCTCCTGTCTCGTATTTGAGCACAAGTACCACTGCCTTTGACAGTGTGCCTCGTCACCGTCCTGGGGCTCCCCGGCCCCTACCGACCTCACAGGCCCCTGAACGCTTCCCATAAAGTACACGAGGTTACACAAGAACCTGCAGGTGCCTTGGGTCTGCACAGCCTGTGAAACTCGGAGGCACAGCCGGAGATGAGAGCGGAGGACAGCCTCCCCCGTGGCGTCCACGGCGGGAGGAAGGGCTCAGCGCAGGGAGGTCTGAGGAACAGGGAACCCAGGCCGGTGACCCGCCTCAGAGGGGCCGCGGTGCTCCCAGCCAGCGGGTGTCGTCTCTGTGGGACAAAGGTATAAAATCCCCTGGTTTTCAGTAGAGCATCTAATGTGTATTTTATGTCAGACACCTGGTTTCTCAAATGTGCCTTTAACCAAACAAGCCTGAGGGAGTCTGAGGAGTGTGGCTGGCTGATTCGGAGCTTCCCGCTTGGAACGCTTGTTTTTAAACATTGTTCAAAGGCAGGGTGTGCTTTGCAGATAGAGTCAGGCACGAAACTCTGGTGTTACTGTTAGTTTAACACTGTCAAAGTGTCTTTGACTTGAGACTATATAAAGAACACTTACAGACCAATCAGAAGACCATCAATACAAACATGGCCACGATATAACTAGACATTTCACCGCAGGAGGTCAGTGAGACCCAGGCCTGAGAAAAGGGTCAGCATCCTCAGTCTCCGGGAAACGCTGCCCCAAACCACTGAGACCCCTCATGCGGTGACCGATGGTGGTGGAGGGGCAGCCTCAGACCCCAGCAGCTGGAGTGTGTGATGTCTGGCCAGTTTGGAAAACAGTCTGGCAGCTTCTTAAAACATGATGTGTAAAGTCACCACTTGACCCCACAGGTCCACTCCAAGCCACATACCAAGGAGAATACACATGTATGTCCACACGAGGCCTTGCACGTGCTCATGGTGACTTCCTCCATGGTAACCCAAACACAGGACTCCTCGAGAGCCAGCAGCGTGAGATGGAGAAAGAGGTGGGATACCCATGCAACAAACAGATACTCGGTGATAAAAACAAATAAACCACATGCTACCGCTAAGGAATGAGGCTGTGCCCTGCTTACAGAAAGGGCCCCTAAGAGACAGGTTTGTGCTCACCTGGGCCTCAGGTGGGAATGAGGGCTGGCTGTACCTGGGTACCAGAGACCTTCGGGCGGGAATGAGACCTCAGGCGGGAATGCTCGTACAACTGTGTGCATTTACGAAAATCTTTGAATTGTACACTTAAAAGAGGTGAATTTTTTGTCGTGTAAATTAGACGTGGAAAAGGTGTTCAAAGGAAAACCCAGGTGCAGATGCATGAACGAGAGAGCCCTTATCTGGGCGCAGGGGACATGACGTGGTTTGTCCTGTCTCTTTCCCTTCCATCAGCCTTCCCACCGACAAGGCCCATCAAGAACAGATTTAAAGTGACACAGGCTAAGGCCTGAGCAGAGACTCAGCAGATGTGGGGGGCCTGGAGCACCTCCAAGGCAAGGACCCGGCCAGGGGTTGGGGGGCCGAGTGGGCCAGGCCTCCCACAGCTCCCTGGGCTTGAGTCGCAACTGGTTTATACACAAAGACGAACCCAATAGCATGTTGCCCGTTGTCACACTCAGATTTAAAGACACAAACAGACTGAAAATATAAGCCACGCAAACTGCCCGTCATCGAGCCAGCGCTGGCCTGGTCCCCGAAGTCAGACTCCGCAGGCCCTTCACCACTGGCCTCTTGAGATTGAAAACATCGGCCAAAAATGTTCGTGTCATTAAAACGCGTCATCGCTGAGATGTCCCGGCCCATACAAGGCATCTGATAAACTGAGATAAGAACTCAGCCTTTACTGCAGCTTTAAGACGGGCGGAGAGTGTATGTGTTTATTTCTTGCCATTTTAAGACGTCGACGTGGGTGTGTTAAAGTTATGTGTGTTAATTTTATGTAAAGTTTTATGAAACCTTAGCGACTGTATCACATTGCCCCTTCCCCATTAAATATGTCATGCTTCATATTTTAGTAATTTCTTCTTAGATGCAGTGTTTATTCAACGTCCTAAGTGCCTGTACTAAAGGGTCTTCTGAAAAGCCCATGTTCAGCTGCTCAGCAATGACGTAGGAAAAGGAGCCTCGGGAAGCCAAGGGCTCAGCCTCCAAGTGCTTGGCATCACATAGACCTGGGACACGGCCATCGTCCAGTGTCAGTCACTGCCAAGACACTGTCAGAGGGATCGCATCCCGGAGAAAGGCATTAGTCTGCTCCCCGTGTGCCGTGGGCGGCTGGAGGCTGGGGGCAGGCAGAGAGGGCACAGGCCCCCACCACACACCTGGTCCCCCCCCGCTGCCACCTAGCCATCCACAACCCTGCTGTCCTCAAGCTCCTCCAGGGCCAGGAAGTGTGTCACTGCAGCCTTTTGCTGAGGTCCCCGCACACTGACAAACGGCGTAAGCAAGGAGTCAAAGCGGCCGCACTCCACCAGAGCGTGTGGCCTGACGCACGCCAGCACCAGCGCTTTGCTGGCTGACCCCACGGGCTGGGAGGAAAGCATCCCCGATGTAGACTGTCATTTTCAATGACTTAAACCACTGAGAGCCTCACAGGGTCTCAGCAGTGCAGCTGAATGTCATCACGCCTGTTCCTCAGGCAGCGGGAGAACGTGTTTATGTTCAGGAAAGAAGCCCCAGGCCTGTCCTCAACTCACCTGGCTGCTCACCTTCAAGGTCAGGAAACACCCACAAGAGCCCCTAAGGGTTAGGTCCTAACCTAATGGGAATCCCCCGACCAGACTGCTCGCCCCTTTCTTCTCCTTGATGAGCTGGCGAGCAGCCTGTGGGGGATCCACTGGGCCAGGTGTCCCCTCACCAGCAGGGCCTGCCTGCCTCTCCCTGACGCCCTCTGTAGGACTAGGACCCATGGTGCGCTTTCTCCTTCCTCACCCGAGTGTCCAGGACACTGGCCCTGGCAGGAATGGCATCCCTACTCCCCCAATGGCTACCTACCTTCACATTCTAATGCCCATTTCCTGTCTTCCATGAACTTGACTCCTGTTCTTGTTCCCTGACCCCTAACTAGCAGGGTGTCATGGCCTGGTTCTCATGCATTGGCTGTGCAGGGAGGTGGCTCCCAGGTGGTGGTTTCAGGGACACAGCTGCCTAGTTGCCCCGCAGGGCCAGTTAGCTAAGCCCTCCAGCCCTCCGTAATGGGAGGAGAATGGAGCCTAGAGCCGACACTCGAGGGAGGGTGAGTGGGGAGCAGAGTTAAAGCTCTCAGGAGAGCCTGGACGCAGTAGGTGCTTTCTAAGGAGGAAGTAGTGGAAGTGGTGACGGTGGTAAAGGTGGAGGCGGACGCCGAGAAAGAAGACACCCACTAAGAAGGTCTCCTGGCGGCTCACTGGACTCAAATTAAAAAACAGTCCAGCAGCCATTCTGCACAGGGGCTCCCATGCAAACCCCCACCAGGAGGAGCCTGCACGGAGCTGCCTGCCTGCTCCTGAGCCAGCCCTTGTGAAGGTTTCCTGGATCCCATTTCAACCAATAGGACGGAGGCTTTCCCATCCAGTCAGAGCTGAAAAGTTATTTTTAAACGTGTTTGTGCTCTTTCATTTGACACTGTACTTTACTGTCTGAACGTTGGTGCCTGTTTCACCCCCTCCTAAATTAATGTTGACATTAATATTTTCTTCTATTAGCTCTACATTCTCATTCGAATTGACTTGACTTGCATAGACACCAGATAAGTAGATATAATACATGTAGAACGTAAAGAAAATATACCATCAACAGCAGGGTGCACCCCACCCAGTGGGAGGAAAGTGCGTTGAGGGTGACTGTCTCTCTTCACCTCCCCACTCCGCCCCCCACCGGTGAGCCCACTGGCCTGGGCCTGTGTTTCTCGCACTTGCTCTCTCTCTGCATTTCTGCCACGTTCTCATTATATTCATGTTACTTCTATTTTTTTTTAAAAATATATTTTATTGATTTTTTACAGAGAGGAAGGGAGAGAGATAGAGAGTTAGAAACATCGATGGGAGAGAAACATCGATCAGCCACCTCCCGCACATCTCCCACCGGGGATGTGCCCACAACCCAGGCACATGCCCTTGACCGGAATCGAACCTGGGACCCTTCAGTCCGCAGGCCGACGCTCTATCCCCTGAGCCAAACCGGTTTCGGCTGTCATGTTACTTCTATACCGTGCTCTGGATGTCTCACCCCGGGGTCGCAGCATCACTGGGATGCAATCAACCTTCACGACACCAGGTCCGAGACTGGCACGCTGTCTGTGTCGCCGAGACCCAGTCACTTTTACTGCTTTGTAGTAGTGTGTCGTGCTAACACGCAGCGATTTATTGGTGCATTCTGCTTTGGATGCACGTTCTCATTGTTTTAGGTTGTTTTCACGCAGTGCTTCCTCGAGGTTGTGTGTGTGCTCACACCTGCGCACTAGTTTCTCTGGCCCACACCTCCCAGTGCAGTTACTGAGTCCGTCTGCACTGGGCATATCTCCAGGGTCACGAGATAGTCATGTTGCGTCCAGGGCAGTTGTGCGAACTCAGTCCCACCCACGGTGTACAGGTGCTTCTCCGGCTCCCCATCCTCTCTAACTCAGTATCGCACTATACGCTTTGCCCATTAGATGGACATGAAATGGTGTCACATCGTGGTCTTCATGTTCATTTCCATGATTAAAGTTTGTATAATTGATAAGTATATTGGACAGTTTCATCTTCTTTAAACTCGTATTGAATTTTTATGCACATTTTGTAGTGGCTTGTCCCTTTTTAAACAAATGTTTTTATTTAATGATTTTATTTTTTATTTATTTATTTTTTTAAATATATTTTACTGATTTTTTACAGAGAGGAAGGGAGAGGGATAGAGAGTTAGAAACATTGATGAGAGAGAAACATTGATCAGCTGCCTCCTGCACACCCCCCACTGGGGATGTACCCGCAACCAAGGTACATGCCCTTGACCGGAATCGAACCCGGGACCCTTCAGTCCGCAGGCTGATGCTCTATCCACTGAGCCAAACCGGTTACAGCTTTATTTAATGATTTTAGAGAGAGGAAGGGAGAGGAGGGAACATCTGTTATTCCACTTATGCATTCATTGACTGATTCTTGTATGCGCCCTGACCAGAGATCCAACCCCACAAGCTTGGCGTACTGGAGTGATGCTCTAACCAAGTGAGCTACCTGGCCAGTTCTGTCCTTTTTGTAGATTGATTTACATATTATGAATTCCAATCTATATCACTTACACTGCAGCAACTATTCTATCCCATGTGGCGCCTTGTTGATTTTGCTCTCTTGGATGTCTCTTAGCAGAAGTTACTAATTTCACTGGAGATGAGTACATCAGCCTTTTCTCAGGGGTCTCTGTCCCTGTAACAAACCATCCCCTCTTCTAATAGCATATTTTGTATTCACTCTTGTTGTCTTGGTTACTGTTCATGGCGCAAGGGATGGGCTCACTTTTGCTCTGTTTTCCCTGGAGATGACCAATCATTCCAGAGGGGCCCAGACAGTCTTCATCTGAGCTCCCCGTCCCATCGTGACACGGAGATGAGACATGTAGCTCCCCGAGTTCCAGAGTCTCCCAACTCAGACAATGCAAACAACAGAACAGTAGAGCTGAGGTCCTAGGGGCTGTCTCACCCTCCACAGTGACTGGGACAGCAGACAGAAATAGGAGCCTTAAAGACACGACCTGTGACAGCAAGAGCGGGTGTTTGATCCTAAGTATCCATGAAAAGATTAAATCTAAAAAGCATGAAGAGAATATATTGCATTTCCTAACGCTTTTAACAAAACATGTTTAACATGTACAAAGAATTTCATTCGAACCCTTTATGTGGTCATTTAAAAACAAAACAAAAAATATATTGATTTTTTTACAGAGAGGAAGAGAGAGGGATAGAGAGCTAGAAACATAGATGAGAGAGAAACACTGATCAGCTGCCTCCTGCACACCTCCCACTGGGGATGTGCCTGCAACCAAGGTACATGCCCCTGACCAGAATCAAACCTGGGACCCCTCAGTCCACAGGGCAATGCTCTATCCACTGAGCAAAACAGGCCAGGGCTTATGTGGCCATTTCTGAAATGTAACAGGAATACCTTAATACCTGTAAGCTATCCCAGAGACATTGGTGCAAAAGGACTGCAACGCTTGCGCCTAGCAGCCATGTATGATGCATGGAGTTAGCTCTTCAGTGACCAGCGAGGTCACTGTTTCCTCCCTGGACCAATGGGGACTGTTACCCACAGGCAGGTTATCTGAGAGAGAGAGAGAGAGAGAGAGAGAGAAAACAAGCATAGTCTTTTTCTGTGTAAAATCAATAGATTTGATCTAAATGCCAGATGAGAAATAGCCATTAGATAGAAAGATTATAGATTTTTGTATAATACCTGTCAAAATGTTCTTTTTTATTTCATAAAAAAATGCAGTGTTCAGCTTTTGAAAGTAGCAAATAAAATGCAAAGCAAATAAAATTGAAAGCCAGTTTTCCACGTGGTAAAATGTCATGATAAATGACAACTGGTCCATGCTCCTGTTATTTCATTACAGAAGACATTATAAAAAGACTAATGAAGGGAGAGAATGCCAGTCAACTAGACAAAGAAACAAATAAATGGAATAAGAGAGAAGCAGTCATCTGAAATTTGGCAATGGGATGATTATATCAAAACACAGTATTTGTCAAAGAGCTTAATAAACTTTAAAATATTTTTAAAACAGAGTTTGTAAGGAAACCATCAAGTTAGAGAACATGTGCATAGGAAAAAAATGCAAATTTCATGAATATACAATTAAGTCTAACAAATTACTAGTATGTTTAATTTAGTTAAAGCTTCAGCCATGTCAGTAACAATGTCTTGAACAATTTATTCCAAGTATTATTTCCTGTGGATATTACAAAAATATTTTGCAGAGCTTCATCTGATTATCCGATGTTTCAAACATCTTACAGTACTAGTGCCCTCTGCCCATGGAGAGGGGAGGATCTCACATACAGGTAGGTGGTGGGTTGGAAGGCAAAGCCCAATCTTTCCTGTTGAGTGGAATTGCATCACAGTGAACCATACCCTGTGAGGCAGCTAATGCTGCCCAAGATCTGTGATATGGACTTTTGAGGAGATTTAAAGATGGCGGTGTAGGTAAACACCTGTACTCACCGCCTCCCACAACCACATCAAAATTACAACTAAAATACAGAACAACCATCATGCAGAACCACGGGAAAGCTGGCTGAATGGAAGTCCTACAATTAGAGAAGTAAAGAGGAAAGCACACTGAGACTGGTAGGAGGTGCGGAGGCTCAGAAAAGGCTGGTCCGGCACCCACGTGGGCTGCTTTTTTAATCGGGAGAGGGATCGTCTCTGCAGAGGCCACCCAGAGGAGCAAGGGGTCCACACAGACTCCCAACCCAGAGTCCCAGAGCTGAGAAAAGAAGTCCCTATGGGCAGTGAGAACTACAGCTGTAAAAACCAGTGGGGGTTGGGGCTCAGTGACACAGAGGCTGCTGGAGACCCAGCTACTCCTCTTAAAAGGCCAGTACAGGAACTGAACTTACAAGGTCCCACTTCCTCTGAGCTCCAGTGCCAGGGAGAGTCTCTGGGGACACAGACACATACTAGGAGGAACTGGTTTATCTGGCACTGGGGCAAGAACTCAGGAGCAGCTTTCTCCCAGATGGAGGTGCTCGCAGGGATCATTGTTCCTATGCTGGGACCTTCCTAGTCACAGGGATGACTGGCAGCCATTTCTGTTTGCTCTGCCCTGGTGATTCCCTAAGATCCCACCTCCTCCAATTTACAACCCCACCCAAGATGCATGCAGTGGCTTTTGTATATGAAGAGCCTGTCCTTGCTCAAGCTAAAAGCTCTCAAACAAGCTGCAGCTGGGTCAGGGAGCCACAAACGTATCAATAAAAGGCCCAAGACCCGGCACCAGCATCAGCCTGCCTTTTTTCATAGCTGGACCTCATCTGGGCACTTCCAAACCCGATACAAAGAGGAGGAATCTACAGATCTTTCTGTAGCTCCTGTTGGGTGGCCCCAGGCAGTGGCTGACTTTGCACGTCCCTGGAGACCCAAGAACCAGTATACCCAGTGGTCAGAGTCAGACAATACCAGATTACAACTTTACACATCCATAAGCAGCACACTCAAGGGGCAGACTCAGTGAGCACCAAAGCCCCAGTGAAGCAAGTCCTGCTCCATAGGGGTGTCTCCTGCACAGCAGCTCTCCCACTGTAGTTGCAGCTGGTCCTCACAGCCAATTGGCCTGGAGGTCAATTCCTCCCAGTAACACCAATAGCAATCAAATCTCAACTACAACAAGACTGTGCTCACAGCTCACAAAGGGGTGCACCTAGAGCTCCCAGCTCAGGTGACTGGGGAGGCTGAGCCACTGGGCCCTATAGGCCACTCTACCAACTCAAGGAGACATAACAGCTCTACCCAATACATAGAAACAAACACAGGGAAGCAGCCAAAATGCAGAGACAAAGAAACATGTCACAAATGAAAGAAAGCAAACTACTGGATATAGGGTTCAAAACCATGGTTATAAGGTTACTCAAGAATCTTCTAGAAACCTCCAAAAAAATGGAAAAGGACCAGTCATAAATTAAGCATACATTGACTGAAATGAAGACTAATATACAGGGATTCAACAGTAGAATAGAAGATTCTGAGAATCAAATCAATGATTTGAAACATGAGGAAGCAAAAAACACCCAACCAGAAGAGCAAAAAGAAAAAAGAATCCAAAAATATGAAGATAGTGTAAGGAGCCTTAAGGACAACTGCAAGTGTATTATGGGGGTGCCAGAAGAAGAGAGAGAGCAAGATATTGAAAACCTATTTGAAGAGATAATAACAGAAAACTTCCCCTACCTGATGAAAGAATAGACTTACAAGTCCAGGAAGCACAGTGAGTCCCAATCAAGAGGAACCCAAAGAGGACCACACCAAGACACATCATAATTAAAATGCCAAGGGCTAAAGACAAAGAGAGAATCTTAAAAACAGCAAGAGGAAAGCAGTTAGTTACCTACAAGGGAATGCCCATACGACTGTCAGATTTTTTCTCAACAGTAACTTTGCAGGCCAGAAGTAAGAAATATTCAAAGTGATGAATAGCAAGAACCTACAAACAAGATTACTTTACCCAGCAAAGCTATCATTTAAAATTGAAGGTCAGATAAAGAGCTTCACAGACAAGAAAAAGCTAAAGGAGTTCATCACCACCAAACCAATATTATATGAAATGTTGAAGGGTATTCATTAAAAAGAGGAAGAAGAAGAAAAAGAGAAAAAATATGAACAAAATGGCAACAAATACATACCTATCAACAAGTGAATCTAAAAATCAAAATAAATGAATAAGAAATCTAATGAACAGAATAAACTGGTGAATAAAATAGAATCAGAGGCATGGAAATGGAACAGACTGATGATTCTCAGAGGGAAGGGGGGTGAGGGGAGTGGCAAGAGATTAAAGAAAGATCTTATATGCATGTATGCATTACCTATGGACAGACAACAGAATGGTGAAAGCCTGGGGCGGGGTGGGAACTGGATGGAGGGAGACAATGGGGGGGGGGGGGGGAGAGGGACATCTGTAATAATCTCAATAATAAAAATGAAAAAAAAAAAGATCTGTGAAATGGTAATTTATAGTGTAAACCAAAATTAATTTTAGGCTTTAATAAAGAATAAAAAGCATTTATTTGAGCAAAAAGGGCTGCAGCCCAGGAGACACAGATTCAGGTACTAGTCCACGGAGACAAAGAGGAGGCCACCTTTTATAGGAAATTTTCCACCCAGGTTCCCAATTATGTAAATTTTATGTATGTGAGGCATCCAAATTATGCAGTTCTGATTGATCACTATAGATGCAAACGAGGATACAATTTGTGTAGTTGTGATTGGACGGGGCAGGTCTCAGTTTGTTAGTAGAAAGAGAAAACCAAGGCTTTCCTGCAGTGATTGTTTACATCTGTCCCCTTTTTACATTGGTTGATTTGCCTTCATATTCTTGAATTGTGTTCCTTGTCTATTTTTGAATATAAGATTTTTATATTGCTACTGTATCAGACAGAGGAAAATAGTGGGAAGTTGGGAATTAGCAGCCTAAAAATTGTTTTAAAAATGGGAAAGAGAATTAATATTATTTCAGAATAGACAATAGAAACAATAAGGCGATATATTTCCAGCTCACTTTGTGGTTACCTGAGACAGTGGTACAGTGGGAAAACACTTTGGGGCAAGAAACCAAGAATCAAAACTCTAAATTCAAAAGAAAGCAATGGGGTATAGAGAGGGTTTGGGGAAGATGCGGAAGAATTAGAGTAACCTGGAGTGCAAGCTATGCCACCAACTCCTGCCTGAGAAATCAACGTTTCTGCATCTTAATATCTTCTTTTATAAAATAGGTATTCTTGGGTTCATATGAAAAATAATGTATGCCAAACACCAAGCACTTCATGGGTCTTTGAAAATGCAGCCATTTCCATTCTGATTGTGCCATTACATAGCCTGTAGAGGTTGAATTAGTTTATGATCAAAGTCCTCACACTCTAAACCAGCCGTGGGCAAACTACAGCCCGCGGGCTGAATCTGGCCCGTTTGAAATGAATAAAACTAAAAAAAAAAAAAAAAAAAAAAAAAAAGACCGTACCCTTTTATGTAATGATGTTTACTTTGAATTTATATTAGTTCACACAAACACTCCATCCATGCTTTTGTTCCGGCCCTCCGGTCCAGTTTAAGAACCCATTGTGGCCCTCGAGTCAAAAAGTTTGCCCACCCCTGGTCTAAACTGTCACTATTCTACAGCTGGGAACTGTCAAACGCGTAAGAGTAGGATGCTCAGACACATGAGCCAACATTTTCCTACAGCAACTGACTCAGCACAAGAAAATGACTAGAGAAAACCCAAACTCAAAATACACTTGTATTTGCCACATTCCTAAATTCTGAGACTATTAAGTAACATGTTTGTTACAAATACGTTACTTAAGAATCTAATATTCTGTGCATGTAAAAAGGAGAATAAATCAAATTATGTTTTCCATTTTAAAATTCAATAAAAAGAGACCTAAAACATGCTTCATCTGGAAATGTCTGCCTTTGTGCCGTAAGCTAATTTTCCCGGATTGCACTTTCTGATTCCTTGTTGTTAATTTACTGCTGGTCTGGCCTGTGCTTTGTGTGTTGCACACAACTAACTATTAAACCCTGACATAAAGAAAAGCCTAAACAATGAGAAAGAAACCCTGAACATTTAGCTGAATCAGAAGACGAAGCATAGAAAGTCACTGTTTAGGTAACAACAGACTCATAATTAAGTTTTAGCATAGGAATTTAAACACACATCTTTATTATACAACGTCAGTTACATATTGAAATGCGACAAAACCAGTAATACTGACGTCTTAGAGGGAGAAGACACCACCTCCACCCAAAACCCCCGAACAGTCTAAGTCAGCAGGAATTCTTGGTAAAACAGTCAGCTGAGCTTTCACAGAGTAAGTTTATTCTCCTTTCCCCGCCTTCGGGGACTGTGAATTAACCTTGTTATTTTTAAGAAGATGGTATTACTTAGAACTTTGCATAGGCTTCGCTTAGTCAAATAAACGTTGATGTCCTCCTGCTTGAAAGGCGAAGTGATAGCCAGCATGAAACTATTTCTGGAAGGATAAGATTCACTTTGTCCTTGAAGTGCTCACGGTGTAGCTGGGAGAGAACGTACAGAAGTTCCACACACACAGCTTCGCTGGAGGCCCAAGATGAGGTGTGGTTGAGTCTACGCGGATGACACTCAGTCCCTAGAAGGTCTGGGGCTGAAGAGACAGCAGAGGGAGGAGGATATGAAACCGACCCAGGGGACCATCTGCATTTCAGCCTCAATCCAAGACCATCCTGCAGGTCTGCCCGTGGTCCCGACACTGCATGAAAGGCACACAAAGATGGGCTACGTCCACCCAGAGGGGAGAGCTCCAGAGGCTGGTGCTCCACACAAACTCTATGGTGAGCCATGTTTGATTCGAAGGTGTTCACCAAAACTCAGGAATAGAGACACAGAGCCTGGCCGGGGTGGCTCGGTTGGTTGGGCATCGTCCCATGCACCAAGAGGCTGCGGGTTTGATTCTGGGTCAGGGCACATGCCAGGGTTGCAGGT
This sequence comes from Myotis yumanensis, assembly GCF_028538775.1. NCBI lineage: Eukaryota > Metazoa > Chordata > Mammalia > Chiroptera > Vespertilionidae > Myotis > Myotis yumanensis. The sequence continues at coordinate 527,665 of NW_027223757.1, forward strand.
TCCATTTCCAGTAGCAGGCATGCAGGAGGCAACTGGTCAATATTTTTCTCTCATCATTGATGTTTCTCTCTCTCTCTCCCTCTCCCTTCCTCTCTGAAATCAATAAAAATATATTTAAAAAATAATAGAAACACAAATATTTTCTACAATTTTCCAAACCTATATAGAACTAGTGATTTCAAAAGAAGGCTATGACTTCTTGGTTGGCTCCAAACTTGGGTAGGCCATCTAATTTTAGATGGTTTTTATTTCATAAGAAACCATAAACATGTCACTCAGGAAAAAATAAATAGGATGGTGTTAGGACCGTAAAGTGTCCACTGCCTTAAGACTTTCATTATTCAAGCAACAACATTTGAAGACTTTTTCCTCCCTAGGCAACAGTGGGGTTTCCTGTCTTTGTTTTAACTGCCCTGCTTTTCATTAAGTCCCCTGAGTTCTCAGGGTGGGGTCTTGCAGCACCAGTCGCGCAGTTTCATGTAAAGCCGAGGCTGCCACTGAGGCTCCGCCCCAACTCGCTCAGTAATGACTCAAGGTCACCACTTAAAGAAATCTTGACAACTAGCTACATAAATGGTTGCACTTTATTCATTATGTTCAATATTCTGTTGTATGAGAAAGAAAACGTGTATTAGAATCCTTTGAGACTATTTCACAGTGCATGTCAATAACATCTATAAGGAAAAAATTATTTTATTTATTGTTGACAGTATTACAGATGTCCCCCACCCCCCGCTTCCCCCTAGCCCAGGCCTTCCCCACACTACTGTCTGCATCCATGGCCTATGCATATGTACATCTATGTTCTTTGGTTAATCTCTTCCCACCCCTCCCTCCCCCTCCCTGGCATCCGGTGCTGGGAGATCTATGGCAGGTGACTGCTCTGTTACCTGTCCATGGGTCTCCCCTCTGTGGGTTTGCTAACTTGTCAGACAGGAATCTCCATCACAGCTTTGCCCTTGGGGCATTTTCTCTCACATATTTCTCTGCATTTTCCACTTTTTCTCAAGTTTGAAACCAAATACTCCACAAATGTCACTTCAGTATTTGTAATTTATCCAACTCATCTCGCTGGCTTCTTCAACCGAGACTGGTGAAAGTTTATGGAACTCTTTAGCAATACCCACTGGCGCTAACGTATAGTTGCATTTAGATGCCACCCTCCTAAAGAACGCTGCTTTGCAGATTGTACACGTGGCTCACACATTCACTGTCTGTGCCCCGTGGTTCATGTGACCTGGCCTCTGTCACAGAGGCCACAGGTCAGCTCTGCTCCTTCCTCATGGGGACCACTCCTCTTCCTCTACTTCGGCCACCACGGCCACCACCACCAACCAGGCGGCCACACAGCAGAGATGGGCTTGCCCACGCCCTGGAGGCTGCATGTCTGAGGTCAGGGTCTCAGCAGGGCTATTTCGGGGGACTCTCTCCACAGCTACCTTCTCCCCGGGGCCTCTCATGGTTGTCCCTGTTTGTGTGTCTGTGTCCTAACCACATCCTATATAGTAAAAGCCTAATATGCAAATCAACTGAATGGCCAGTGGAAGGACCAGTCGCTACAACATGCACTGACCACCAGGGGGCAGACGCTCAACGCAGGAGCTGCCCCCAGCCCGCAGGCCCCAGGCCAGCCAAGGCTGGTGCCAGCAGAGGCCCCCAACCACCCCGCCAGTCACCCCACAGATTGGCCCTGATTGCCAGCCAGGCCTAGGGACCCTACCTGTGCATGAATTTTGTGCACTGGGCCTCTAGTAGATAGATAAATAAAACTTTCCAATTATTTTATGATTTTAGAGGTAAAAACAGTATTAAATTACATTTCCCCGCACATCTGATATAAATTTACATTAGCCATTTGAGTTTTTTATTCATGTTCTTTTCTATGAATATTTTATTCATGTTATTTGTCAACTTTTAATGCAATTTTGCTATTTTTATGGGTTGCTATATGTTACTTAAGTATTAGTGAACATCATTTGGAGTTATTGTTTGCAACCTACTTTGTCCTAAGTATGTTAAAATATGCCTGTTTATAAAATTAAATCGATCAGTACTTTACTATTTCTTAGGTTTATACTCTGGAAGTCCTTCTCCATCTTGACTTAAGATTATTATTCCCCACACATGTGTGAGTTCAGTTCTTCAAAGGTTTTCCTTTCGATCTTGGTTTGGAATTTATTTTGAAGAATGGTCTTGAGTAAATATTTAACTTTATCTTTGTATAAACAGCCATTGTTTCCTCAGCATGATTTCTTGTAATCCTTCCCTGGTTCTTCTGAGTGAAATATAATTGCACTGTTACGTAGGAAAAGCATCTTTGTACAGGGAGAGCTAGCTATTCCTTTTTCTATTTATTTATGCTCTGAACCATATACATCTCAAAGTTATTATCATAACTATTATCACAGTTTTGGAATTTGGAGAGACTTGAAGCCAGATTTCAATCTATTTCTATGATCGTCACTAAGACTCTGTCATTTCTTGTTTATTTTGTGTATCTGTTTTCAGGATAAACCGGGTGTACTCTTCACAGTGTAGGCGGTTATTTTCATTAGTCACATGACTAAAGCAGACATTTCTGGAAACAAAGTGGATGAAGTCACTGCCAACAGCAGGCAGACCATAGGCCTCCCAGCTCCACAGGTTTGGCAGATACTAATGGAGTGCCTGTGTTTGTGGACCAGCTTTTGTTATTGTTTGTTAATCCTCACCTAAGGATATTTTTTCCATTGATTTTTAGAGAGAGTGGAAGGTAGGGGGAGAGAAAGAGAAAGAAAATGGATGTGAGACAGACGCATGGATTGGTTGCCTCCTGCACCCGCCTGGGGATGGAGCCCGAAACCCGGGCATGTACCCTGATCTGGAATCGAACCATGACCTCCTGGTTCATAGGTCAATGCTCAACCACGGAGCCATGCCTGGCATTTTGGATTTAAATATGAGGTTCTGGATGCTGCCTGAGAGTGTGACCTTGGGGACACAGCCTAGCACAGGTTTCTGGGTGCCTGAGCTCAGAGACATGCAATAAACAGTTCCCTCCCTGGACCACACCTGGGAGGGCCACAGCAAGACACCTATTCCCATTGGTGACACAATCTTTTTTTTAAGTCTGTGTAGGTACCTCCAAATCACAATGTGCTTATTAAATAGAAGAGATTTCAGATTTACAAATCCTAGGGCCTGTCTTCCCCAAACCCAGAAGGTAAGTAAGAGCTAGGATGGATGGGTGTGTAAATGAATCTGCAAAAAACAAACAAAAAACACATACACACACACACACACACACACACACACACACAAGCGTGCGGGGAGAAAGTGGGTGGAGCCCTGCGGTTGGTGCGCAGCTCAGCACTGGGAGCAGGGCAGCGGCCTGGGTACATCCCGCATGGGTGCGTCTCTGCCCCCACAAGTGCTCCTTGTTCCGAGGGCGGTGCCCACAGTGGCCCTCCTTGCCAGGAACACACCCCCCTCTCAAGTAATAAAGTGTCCTAACCCAATAAACTTAAGAGGACTCTCAAACAGCAAAAGGGCTTCTGGGGACCCCACGGAGGTGGCCAAGGCAGGCGCCCCCTGCGAGCAGCCCATGTGGTCCTGCAGCCACCGGCACAGAAGTGGGACCTGGGCGCCCCTCACAGCACCTTCTGGCTGCCAGAACGTGGCCACGTGTTTACGGTTAGTATATGTTTTTTAGAAAGACTACCAGCCCGCCTGTTATTTACATACTTAGGGCTGTTTGATTCCTAAGCCGCAGCCCAAATATTTTCTTTTAAAATCTCTGCGAGCATCAGGACAGACGCACAGAGACGGCAGTGTTCTCGCTGGAGCAGTCGCCGCAGAATACCTGCCTTGTTTTCCAGAAAAACACTTAATCATTTCTCGAGGCCCCGCCATGAGTGCGTTTAGATAGAAAACGACTTCTGCAGAAACAGTCCTTGTTAAATTGCCTTTTTTTTTAAACTATGGTGCCTCCGCTAGGTGTTTAGAAATGCCTCCTGTGGCTCTTCCAAGGCCCCCCTCAGGTAAATTAATTACCCTTAATAGATTCTTTTGGGGCAGCGTTTATTCTGACTCGGGCAGCTCCACGGGAGCCCAGCCACTGCTTCCAAATCTCCCAACTTCTTCCAAGAAAATGGAGGAGAAGGGCGCTGGGACCCAGGCTGGCACTCTCGGAGCCTCGCACAGGAGGCTGTTTGTGCCAGGAGTGCAGGACTGACAGTCCCGGGTGCTCAGCTCTCCATCTGGGCCGCCCTGGCTCTGCCACCAACACGTGTCCCTGGGAGACAGAGCCATGCAGACGGACACCATCCTCGGATGGCAGTGACCGCTGCAGCGCAGGGTACCTGGGGTCAGAGCCCCACGGCCGGCTCTGCAGCAGGTGGCTGCCAGCAGGGAACACAGGCCCGCTGTCCACTGTCCCGACCCTGGCAGCTGGCGGGCTGCTTGTTTGCACAGACTTGGGCTTGGCCGCTGCCCTGCGGCCTCAATCCTTCAATTCAGCTGCAGCTCACTGCCCGCTCTCTTGGCTCCGGTGAGCCCCCTCCCCGGGTAATTTAAGACCCTGGAACTCGATGTGTGGTGGTATTTTTCTCGCTCTTTCACCACATTCAATTTTCTGGGAAAGGCTCATAAACTAAGATTATAACTAATCCACACAGAAACGTTAATTCCTTCATTTTACTTTCTGGATCACCTTTCGTTTCTCTCCCTTTGTTCTGACTCCGCAGGGCTGAGCAGGATGGGCCTTGCTGGGTGACGCCCGGAGACACAGGAGCCTTCCCGGCGGAAACCTAAGTCTCTAAAGGCAGAAACTTCTCGATGGACTTCGGGGGTCAGCAGTCTGCAGTCACCAGCAAGGAGAAACTTTTCTTGATACAATATTTTATTTTTAAGAAGAAGAAATGGAAATGTTGAGGGAAACAAAAGTGGGAAAAAGATCTTATTGAATCAAAAGCAAAGACTTGGCTGTTGCTAGTTTGGTACCAAAAATTCTGCCAAATTTCCAGACCCAGTATTAATATACGTTTCTCTGGGTGATCATTTTGGTTAAGGATCTACCCTCTCAAAACAGTTATGTTTGTAAGAGATTGTAAGTCTGTGGGTCTTCCATGCATTCACTCACGGGATTAGTATTTATTGAATGCATAGGTCTGCTAGTCACTGATATTGACAGTGAAGATTAAATACAAACAATAGACAAGTAAACAAATGCATCAATAAAATGATAGCACACGGAGATGTGTAATTAAAAATGAATACAGCCCTAGCTGGTTTGGCTCAGCGGATAGAGCAATGGCCTGCGGACTGAAGGGTCCCTGGTTCGATTCCAGGGCACATGCCCAGGTTGCAGGCTCGATCTCCAGTAGGGGGTGTGCAGGAGGCAGCCAATCCATGATTCTCTTTCATTGTTGATGTTTCTCTCTCTCTCTTCCTCTCCCTTCCTCTCTGAAATCAGTAAAAATAAAAATAAAAATAAATGAGTGAATGAATATAGGCCTGTGGGAAGGAGGGAAGCCATCGGTGAGTACTCATGGGGCCTCGGGGCCTCACCTACACTGACACCTGAGGGTTAAGATGCATCTAAATTTCTGCATCAGAAAAACAACAGCTGTGTCCTCACAGCTCCTGTGGGCCAGGGACCCAGGCGCGGGCTCCTAGGCTCCAATCAAACCAAGCTGGGTCTGTCCTGGGCCCGAGGCTATGACTTGGGCAGGGTCTGTTCTCGCTCTTGCTCTTGCAGGACCACTGGCCAGAGCTGCCATCCATCTTGTGCTTGAGCCTGTCCCTGGGATATGTCCCAGCAAAGCTGCTGGTTTGATCGAGGGGGCAGGTGAGAAGAGCTACGAAAGCAAGACAAGTCTCAGGGGGGAGTCACCTCACCTCGAAGTGGCATTCCATCACGTTCCCCATATTCTGTTCACGGGAGGGAGGCACCAGGTTCAATCCACCCTCCAGGGCAGAAGACCGGGCGGGGTCCCTGCAGAGCTGCAGCTCCAGGACACCCACGGCTGAAGAGCCCAGGAGGCCGGCGGCAGGTGAGCATCCAGGCCCGGAGGAAGCAGACAGGTGGCTCTGGCCCCTAACGGCAGCACCTTGCTGGTGACAGTTCTGGGGACGCGGGTCTGGAACAGGAGCTGTGGTCGGGAACGTCTGACTCTGAGGCCAGACATCAGGAGAACCTTTGCCCCTGCAATCCGGGTCTTTTTCTGTTTGTTTTAGAGACTGTGTTTTGACACATCACTTCATTACTCCTAAAAACACCTGCTCTGACACTGTAACCCAAGACACATTAAATAGAGTCGATATTTATTTAGCACTCCATAAACTCTTCATCGTTTCATAACTGTTTATTAACTCTGCATTTTTAGAGTTTACACAATCATATAAAAGATCTAGTTTTATTTGCAGACTCATTAATATTAGTTAATAGACATCTGTTCAAACACCACATTTTTTCCCTTCAGTGTGGGGCTCTAACCTTCAACATATGAGGAGATTCATGGACCCACCACTACAATCGCAATACAAAGCGCACACCCCGAGAAGAGTTGGTCTCAGACGCGCTCAGCTGTGACACGTGGCTGTTATTAAAGCAACATGTAAAATGCGTGCACCAGGTTCAAGTGAAACAGGAAAGCGGGACATACGGAACGGACGCAGGTTGTAATAATTGAGACCACACCATCTCAGCATTAACTTCCAAAGAAACATTTTCTGGTTTGAAGTGATTTAGTGGGACCTACATTTTAAAGCTAGGGAAGATTTCCAATAAACTGTGAAATGGTTGATACTAAATCGAAGTTAATGCATACCATGACGGCTTTTTTATTGTATCCTCTTACCATAAATCCAGAAAATATTTGAGTTTGGTCCAGAGAAAAGCCCTGTGCTCCTCTGAGTGAGGCTGAGACAAAGGAACGCCCACAGACGGAAGGCGACGAAGCAGGGCTGAGGCTGGGCAGAGGCTGGCATTGCACACCTCACCCGTCTCCTGTGTGAGAGAGCAAGCGTGGATTCTGAGACCCGGATGTGAGCAGAGGAGTAACTGTGAGGCCTCTGCTTCCACCACAGCATTTCCACAGGCTTGGCCCGAGCTTAAACCCTCCCGCCCATAGAATCATCATTTTCACTTCTTGTCTTGGGCCCTGAAAGAGCACGCATGTGAGTTGAGGGTTGGAAACGTGGGCACAGGGGAGGTTGGCATAGACATGGTGCTCAGGGTTCTCCAGTTAGGGTGTTGGGTCTGACCTGGGAAACAGCTCACCCAGGTGGGGCTGGAAGGACCGGTGAGGGCACCGTGTCCGGGCTCGCAGGCCCAGGCAGGACCAGCACCGCCTGCACAGGTTGGCACCGCGTCCGCAGACAGAAACGTGAGAGGAGGAAGTGAGAGCACAGAGGCGGGTCCCTGGGCATTCCGTCCCTGCAGGTCTGGCCTCTCCATCTGAGCTGGACTCCGGGGGCCGCACTGCCTCTGTCTTTGCTCTCATCTCCACAGAAACATTCTGTGTGGGAAGAGCAATAGATACTCGTCTTGTGGGGCTTGTATTTGCTGACCTCCCAGCTTCTCAGAGCTCTTAGTTAGCCCGGACCGCCTGGCCTTCGAAAAGGCAGGTGTGGCTGTTCCAGGGGGTCTCGGGTCGCCTACCCCACTTGCAACCTCAGACGGTACTTATGGGCCCAGCTATACTCTGTCATCCAGCCACACGCACTGGTTACCAGAGTCAAACTTGATGGAATCTGTCTGTAACTTTGCCAGGCTCCCAATCAGTCTGAATGGGGTCCTTCACCTTTTTAAAAAATAATAGATATTTTTATTGATTTCAGAGAGGAAGAGAGAGAGATATCAATGATTACTGAGAATCATTCATTGGCTGCCTCCTGCACCCCCCTACTGGGGATTGAGCCTGCAACTCGGGCATGTGCCCTGACCAGGAATCGAACCGTGAGCTTCTGGTTTATAGGCCAATGCTCAACCACTGAGCCACGCTGGCTGGGCTGGTGTCATTCACCTTGACGAGGGGACCAGGCCAGAGGATGCTGGAGCGTCACCTGGTCAGTACCTTTAATCCATCTGGAGAAGGCACTGCCGAGCAACCAGTAAGCTACTTCTCAGAAACCACCCAAGGGTAGCGCAAGCAGGCGTTCCACTGGCACAAATCGATGGGCGAGTGAACTGTGCAGTTAATAATTCTGTGTTTATTCCAGTAGCTCACGGATACCTGAAATACCATCCATTTGCTACCTTATCAGGCAGCTGGCAGGAAAGGGCCGGCCCAGGCTGAGCCCACGAAGGACAGGAAGCCCTTCCCCGCCTCACCTGGTGCCAGTTACCCTGTTCCTCTCCGTGGAGGCCTGGCTGCTCTCACACTTCCCACACCAGCTAACCTTCCTTTCTGGAGCAGCTCATTCCCCTGCAAGAGTGTTGGCTGAGTCCTTCCAGCGAGGCCTCGGGACCTCGGCGAGGGGACCTGGGCCCAAGCGCCTCTCACTAACCTTTCAGCACCTCCCTCCAGCACTGAGCGCAGGCCCTGCCTGGCGTGCCCAGAGCCAACCTCGTGGGCCGGACGACAAATGCAACCCATGTGTCCCAGACATGCGTCTGGCATCAACATTATTTTATTAGGACTGCTTAGCATCAGAGAAGGCCTTTCAGCCTTTCTCAGCCCCTCTCCCTGAAACAGCAGTCACAAAGGACCCCACGCCTGATCCTCCTGTTCAAACCACATGGCATTGAGTAGATGCAAATCCTAAGAAAAAACTTTCCTCTGGATATTGGAAATCTGTGTGTCCAGTTTTAAGAAAGGGTGAGGAAACCATGTGTGAGAAGCATTTTGTTTAATCAAGCGCGCCCTCACATTGGGTAGTTTATTCAAACTAAATCGCAAACTGTATTAAAGAATGTTTTAAAGTGTAAACACACAAAATATCAAAGTTTTCAGAAATCAAAAAAACATGAGAAATATCTTGGTGGATATTAAGAGATGAAATTGTAAAATCATACACAGAAGAAAGCAGCTGCCCCGAGTCACGGACACCCGCCAGTCTGTCCATCTCCGGCTCAGCACTAACCTGAGTCTTTGTCTACCAGGATTTAGATGTAAAATTTTCCAAAAGTTACATCGAAAAACACACACCTCATCGACACAGGCAACAGCATGGTGATTACCAGAGGGGAAGGCGGGAGGGGGGCGGTGGAAGAGCGTAAAAGGGCGTCAGTGGTGCTGGACGAGGACGGCCTGGGGTGGGACACACAGTGCAGTGGGCAGATGATGCATAGAGAACCGATGTCACCCCAACACATTCAATTCTTTAAAACGTTACAACAGAAACATTTACATTTTTCTAAGGCCAACACGTGAGCAAATTCAGCACAAACTCAACTTGCTTCTGCACGGGGGCTGAAGGGCGTGGTGGTCGACTCCACCGTGTTTGAACACACCGTTTCCAATGCCTTCTGGAAAACTCTGCCCAAAGCTGATGACTAATGGCAGAGACCACAGGACCCTGCAGAGCGCCCAGGAGGCCGGCCACCCGGCGCTTGGCCGTCTGGCAAAGCAGCCACCACAGGGACACAGCGGTTCTATTCCCCGCTGTGAGCACCCAAGGCAGAGATGGGTCCTGCTTCCCCGTGTCATACCAGAAGCCCTGCGTGACACATGGCACCAACAGAAGGATATTTCCAGATGAAGGAGGCTTTGGCTGCTGGCCTCGTACTGTGGCTCAGGTTCGGGTTCCCAGATGTGGCTGGCTCTGTCCCCAGGGGCCCAGGGCAGGGAAGGCTCCTGCCAAAGGCTGCCCCCCTGGGTTTAACTCCTCAGTGTCTTAGGAAAAGGCAGTTAGGTCAACGAAAACCACATCCCCTTTTCCCGAGAGCCAAGCCTTTCTCAGGCAGCCATGTCCTGGGGCATTTAACTCCTCACAAGCCCCACAGACTCAAATCTGTGGAGGCTTTTCTCTCTTCCCTGCTAATTATCTCTCGGAAGTACATCTCCGCTTCTTGGGGAGCAAGACCTTGGTCTTGAAAACGTCTCTCAGCTGATGGGTACCCGAGTCAGACGCCATACTCGGCAGCTCTATAAAGGGAACCAGAGCAGGGGTCCAGCCTGTGGGCACCCCGGGAACAGGGGGACTTTCAAAAGGGACGCTGTCATTCAGTCTGAACTCCAGGTTTAATTAAAGCATCACTTGTTATAACTTTTGTAACATTTGCCGAACACGTCACATGTGTAAATTATCCGTCCAGTTAAATCAGGGATATTAGATCAGGACCAGGTTCTTTAAGATGCAAAGGGCCTCCTTCCATGAGGACTGGCCAGACACACCTTCACCAGAGGCCCTAGCGGCCCCCAGTCTGTCCCCATCACCTGCCCCAGACCTCTGGCCGCCAGCATCACCTCCGTCCTCTGCAGCCACTCCCTGGCTGCGGTGGAGGCTCTGTCCTTTCACAATGTGACTGTGCTATGCCTTGGTGTCATTTTATTCATGTTTGGGGATTTGTCAATCTTTGGGATCTGTGGGTGTATATAGTTCCCATTAAATTTGAATTTTTTTTCAGATAGTATTTTCTTAAATACTTTTTCTTGTCCCCCACCATCTCGTCTTTTGATGATTCCCATCACATTTATGTTGGTGCTTAAAACTGCCCCACAGTTCCCATCTCTTCCCATTTTTATTTTCTCTCTCTAGGTTTCCTTTGGGTAGTTTCTATTTCCAAGTTTTCAAGTTCACTAATATCATTTTGTATAATTTCAATGTAAAATTTGTCATTGATCTGATCTATTGTATTTTTACTTCAGACACTGTATCTACCAATTCCTAAAGTTTGACTTTTGTCTTTTTCATCTTTCATGTCTCTTATTAAATTCTTGAACATTTGGATTCCATTGCAATAACTGCTTCAATGCCCTTCTCTGATAATTCTACCATCTGTGTCCATTCTGGGTTAGTCGTAGTTGTTTGACAATTTTATTCATCATGAACCATGTCTTTCTGCTTCTTAATAGGCTTAGTTGTCTTTGATTGAAAACCTGGAATTGTGTATTTGACCTTATTGGGAACTGGATATTTTTGAATTCTTATAAATATTCGTGGGCTTTGTTCAGGTTGAGGTTAATTTACTTGCAGGCAACTTGATCCTTTCCAGTCTCACTTCTATGATTCATTAAGTGAGTCCGGAGCAGTGTTTATTCTAAGAATAATTATTTGCCACTATTGAAGCAAGACTTCTGTGACTGCTCTAACCAATGCCCCGTGAATTATGAGTTTGTCCAGTGTGGCTGGTGGGAAAAGGCGGAACTTCTGGTCATGTGTGAGTGCCAGCCACCCTCCGATCCGTGGAGACGGGTCATCCCAGCCCCTTGCCCGGCACTAACGGGCTCTCTGCAGAGACGGTCTCCGACCTCGGGGCCCTAAGGGTGCTGGCCTCCTCTCCAGCTCTGTATCTGGGGAACTTCAGTCGCCTCGGCTTCACCAAACTCTCTCCTCTCTCGACTCAGGAGATCGGTCAATGCAGGTTGCCTAGTCCTTCCTCCCTGGGACACAGCTCAGAAACACCGCTGGGAACGGAGGCAGCTCAGTGCTTCCCCTTTCTCAGTCATCACTCTCTCTCTGTCTGAGGCCCAGTGTTTTGAAAATCATGTTTTATATATTTTTGTTGGGATTTTATGCAAAAATATAAATACCCTGTTACTCAACCTTGGCTGAGATTTGCCTAGTAATACTACTAATCTTAAAACAAAAACTATTTCAGGAAACGGAGTGGGTGAGAACACTTCTCAACTTTTTTTATGAGGTTAGCATTACCTGATATCAAAACTAGATGAAGTTATTACAAAAAGAAATTGCTGATCAATTTTATTCAGAAATCTAAATGAGGAACTTTTAATATCACACAATTAAAATGTGTAGCCCTAACTGGTTTGGCTCAGTAGATAGAGTGTCGGCCATTGGACAGAATGGTCCTGGGTCCAATTCCGGTCAAGGGCACATAACTCGGTTGCAGGCTCAATCCCCAAGTCCTGACCTGGGCCTCGAGCAGGAGGCAACCAATCGATGTGTCTCTCTCACATCGATGTTTCTCTCTGTGTCTCTCTCCCTCCCTTCCACTCTCTCTAAAAATCAATGGAAAAATATTCTTGGATGAGGATTAACAAACAAAAATAAATAAAAAATGTGTAATATCTAACACATCGTGACCAAGTAGCATTCATTCCAGTGAAATGTGTACAGGTGCATACACCTGTGTAATCATCACCAACATTAGTGTATGAACATTTCTATTAGACCACAAGTTTCCTTGTGCGCAGTTCCAGTCAATTCCATCTCCAGTGGCAACAAGTATTATGATTTCCGTGCCATACATTAGGTCTGTTTTTGAGCTTCCTATGGGTTCAGAACATACTCTTTCGTCTGTGGAGTCTTTTGATCAAATATAGGATTATCTCAATAGATTCAGAGGAAGCAATTGAGAAAATTCAATCCATTCATGAGATAAAAGGCATCTATGAAAATCCTATAAGCTAACATCATCATCATCATCATCATTAAGTAATTTATATGCAGTAAGATGAACCCTTTGGTATATCATTCTGGGGTTTGGTGAATGTTTGTGGCTGTTTCACCACCAGCACAATCAAGACCTTTAACAGTTCTAGCACCCCCGTTCAGCACCAAAAATTCATGATTATAAGTTAAGTAAAATCAATTTATTATTTATAAGTAATGATTGTTATGCTTTATATAACACTAGATGCCTGGTGCACAAAATTCACGCAGGGAGGGGGAGGGGGTCCCTCAGCCCGGCCTGCACCCTCTCACAATCCGGGACTGCTGGTTCCTAATCGCTCACCTGCCTGCCTGCCTGATCGCCCCTAACCACTCTGCCTGCCTGCCTGATTGCCCCTAACCACCTCTGCCTGCTGGCCTGATCGCCCCTAACTGCCCTCCCCTGCCGGCCTGGTTGCTCCTAACCACCTCTGCCTCGGCCCCCGCCACCGTGGCTTTCTCCGGAAGGATGTCCACATGGATGTCTGGTCTAATTAGCATATTACCCTTTTATTAGTATAGATTATCATTTAATCAGCATAGTGTACTATAATAACTGATTAACGAAGCAAAATATATATTATCATGTGCCAAGAAAAACTCTTAACAAATTTTTCTTTTTTTAAAATATATTTTTATTGATTTCAGAGAGGAAAGAAACATCAATGATGAGAGAAAATCATTGATTGGCTGCCTCCTGCACACCCCACACTGGGGATTGAGCCCGCAACCCGGTCATATGACCTGACCGGGAATTGAACCATGACCTACTGGTTCATAGGTCGACGCTCAACCACTGAGCCATGCCGGCTAGGCCACTTGACAAATTTCAACATTTATACATAAAAAAAAAAAAAAAATCTCAGAAAATACAAACTTGAAATACAAGAACACACCCTCAATGTGACATAGAGAATAAACAGAAAGCCCACAGCTCTCACTATTATCTTCTATGATGGGTTCACTACATGCACCGTCACAAACGATGATGAAATAGTTAAGTGTTCTCAGATCAGGAAGACAAAGATCTCCTTTCTCATTGTGTTTATTCAACATTGTTCTGAAAGCCCTTTCTATTAAAATAGGGCAGTGAAGAAATTAAAGCAAAACTATTCAAAACAAAGGAGAAAAAATTTGTTTATTTAAAGAAGACAATACCGTTTATGTAGAAAATATAAAGAAATCAACAAGCTACTAGAATAAAACAACTTCTAGGTGGCTAGATACAATTGTTTTTATGTATTAACTTGGTGAAACTATATAATATGAAATAAAATTAATTCCATGTACAGTATCATTAAACATAATTGAGTATCAAGTTTATAAAGTACATGCAAATCCTTTATATTGGGAATTTTAAAATACTGCTAAAAGAAATTAGAAGACAACTAAATAAATAGACAGGTATACCATGTTCATAGATTTGAAGACTCAGTATTGTTAAGATCTCAATTGTTTGCAATTGTTCATAGATTTAACACAATCCCAGTTAAATCCTATTCTGCTTTTTACAGAAATCGATGAGTTGATTTTCAAATTTATTTTGAAACTCAAAAGACACAAAACAGGCAAAGCAAACTTCAAAAAGAACAAAGTTGGAAGAATCATACTATGTGATTTCCTGACTCACTACAAAGCTGCTATATTTGAGACAATGACTAAAGTAGCTCAAAGGAGAAAGGGACCTTTTAAACCACTTGTATTTGACCACCTGGATAAATACAGGGAAAATTTAACCACAACCCTTTCCTTAGCACCCTACCAGCATGAATTCAAGATATGTCATAAAAGCTAAAATATAAAGTTTCCAGAAGAAAACAGAGAAATATCTTTTTATTGTCTAAACTGGCAAAGGTTTCTTAGAGTAGACACAGAAAGCACTAACTATAACAGGAAATTTGAGAGATTGGACCTCATCAAAATGAAAAACTTCTGTGCATTAAATGACCTAATAAAAAAGCAAGCCACAAACTGGTAGAAAATATTTGCAAGGCATCTATCTGACAAAAGTCTCATATTCAGAATATAATGAGCTTCCAAAAATAAATGAGACAAACCACCCTGTTTAAAATGGACAAAAATCTTGAACATTTCACAAAGATACAGAAATTGCCAATAAACATCTGAAAAGTGTTCACCATCATTAATCATCAGAGAAACACCAAATAAAACCACAAGGTACTATTTCTCTAACTTCAAAATGGCTAAAGTTGAAAAGGCTGTTAATACCAAAAGCTGGCAAGATCGTGGAGCAACTGGAATTTTTATGTGTTGCTGGTGGAAGTATAAAATGTTTGAACTGCTTTGGAAAACTGGCAGAAATATCACTTATGTTTTTACCCAGTGAAATAAAAATATCCATCCATAAAAGGACTTACACAAAATGTTTTTCATTCTAACCCCAAACTAGAAACAACTGAAACCTCAGCGGCATGGGTAAGCCAGCTGTGGGGGATTACACACTGGAGCATGAGTCAGCAGCCGGAAGGATGAACCGATTCACGCAGGAACGTGTCTGAATATCTAAAACACATTGTGTGGGAGAAGGCAGACCCAGGAGAATCCCTACCGGCAGTAAAGCAGAAAGAGAAATAAATGTGTCCAGATGGGAAGTACCTTCATCTTGGAAGACCGTGAATTCTGCATTTTGGAGTTTAAGCTTTATTTGGCAGAACAACACCTTAAGAAGCAGGTGAGTCTTCCCCACTCCCTGCTGGCCAGGTGCAGGCATTCGGCAGCCCGAGGGCTGGAGTGATCAATCACCACATTAAGAAAAGCTACCAGCGGACTGGGAACACTTTCACTGAACTTTCATACTTCATTACCACCCTCTGTTTGCGCCGAAGTTTCACTAGTGCAGCTGTCACTACCTACACTAACTAGTACGGAACACTTGCCTCCTGCACACAAGGTGGCTGCTTCCGCTCCAGCCTCTGCATGTCACTGGCCAGCCGAGTCTTCTGCTTACAGAGCGCTCTGAGAGGCAGCAGGTCGCATGTAACAAATGGGACTACATGCCCACCATAAGCTGCAAGGAATATTTTACCAGGACCCACTGTTCCCCAAACAAACTCGGGGTTTTGTTAGACACGGAGCAGGAAAGTAACTGGGTAACAACCCTCTTCCGACAAGAAAAAGCTCAGCCCTGGCCCGTGTGGTTCAGTGGTTGGGCTTCGTCCCAGGCACCAGGGGGTCAGGATTCCAGTCCCAACAGGTCACAGGTACGGGTTGTGTGCTCAATCCCCAGTAGAGGGCGTGCAGGAGGCAGCCAATCAATGATTCTCTCATCATTGATGTTTCTCTCTATCCCTCTTCTTTCCTCTCTGAAATTAATAAAAATATGGCATAGTTTTTAAAAATCATAAACAGAACGGCCACTGGGTTCGGCGGTCACTGGGGTTTCCGAGCTCCCATTCGGGAGAGGCCTTGAGGGCCCGTCCCCCTGAACGTGGGTGCGGGAGGCCACAGAACAGGACTCCAGGGGCCACAACCCCAGGTTGTTTGTGTAATAACTTTATTTTCTTTTAAGCCTGAGTTTAATTTTCAGTTCAGTCACAAAAGCTGTGGCAGAAAATCTAACCCACTTGCTTCCAAGCGAAACTGCCGAGTCATTGGACCCCGAGTAGTTTCCAACTTGGACTTTCACTGACTCAGAGCTGCTCCCGTTTCCTCCCGGGCGGGGGTCTGGGTTCCCAGGGGCTGGCAGAGCCTCTGAGTCTGCAGTGGGAGGAAATGTCTGGTCCACTGCCGCCCGGCACCCCCAGCTGCGGAGGGAAATTCACTCAGTCTGGCCTCCAGTCACCAGCCTGCAAAATGCCCATGGTGTCCCTGTAAGCACGGCCTCGGGCCCCACCGGCCATGAGAAAACATCTCAGAATCCAGCTGCCTCTCTGCCCTCCCACCCTCGCCGAGGGCCTGGGGCAGGCAGGGACAGAGTCATGCACATTCTCAGTGGACTCCACTGGGGAGAAGACACAAACTCTATTTCACCTGCGTGTCAATAATCAAAGGCTTTCATCTAATTTCTCTTTAAGTTTCATCTCTATGTTTGCCTCTTTTCTAGTAACTTTTTAGGAGATTGGCAGCTGGAGTTTCACAAAGACATGAAGAATATATGCTAATAAAACGTCTTCAGTGAGAGGGGGAACCTCACTTCATATAGTTAATAGTTCTATTCTGCCCACTGGAGGGTTTGTGGATTTCAGGTGCATTTGGGCCACACTTCTAAGTCACGTGGGAGTCCACAAGCACTGATGGTGACGTGAGGAGACAAAGGTCTCTGTCTGGAAGGGGTGGGTATGTCCAGCCAAGGACCACATAAGATTTGCAAAATCTGGCCCTGCCAAGCCATTGGGGGAGCTAATTAAATGTTTGACCAAGTGTAGCAGCTAATTTTTAAGTTGATAGTTTTGTATGTCCTGTGATTGATGTTATAAATACCCCAATGGACCTTGGCAGAAAAAAGGTTCCCCACCCCTGGTCTAGAACCACCTGTGTAACAGAAGGAGATTGGCTTGGGGATCCCTCAGACCCCAGGTCACAAACTTTCCAAGTTGGAAAAGCGTGAGCCACAATCCCTACCAGGAGGCCACGGCATCTCACAGGGAAACACCGTGATTATGGAATAAGTTAGAGAATGAAGCAGTTGCCCTAACTGGTGTGGCTCAGTGGATAGAGCGTCGGCCTGCGGACTCAAGGGTCCCAGGTTCGATTCCGGCCAAGGGCGTGTACCTTGGTTGCGGGCTCATCCCCAGCAGGGGGTGTGCAGGAGGCAGCTGATTGATGTTTCTCTCTCATTGATGTTTCTAACTCTCTATCCCTCTCCCTTCCTCTCTGTAAAAAAATCAATAAAAATATATCTTTTAAAAAAAGAGAGAGAGAACGAAGCAGTTGGTTTGCAGAGGTAGCGAGCAATGTCTTCAGCCCCGCCCCACCGCCTGCCATTCATCCCTCACCTCAGTGTTTTCATTTGTTGGCCATTGCCACAGAGGAGCCACAGGGGATTAAAAAAAAAAAGCAACAAGTTGTTTATTTGCCTCGAAGTGAAACCAAATATTTGTTCAAGGTTCCAAATATTTAGATAATCTGCCCACTAATTTTTACTTTACTTCATGTTTTGCACATCCTTTAGCGGAGCCCAAATGCCCTCTCCTCTGCTTATTTGTTGATTTAAATGTCTTAAGAAACCAGAACAGATACATTTTTTAAAAAGAGAACAGTGTCACTCATCTGTGCCTCCTGAAAAGGCTTTCTTTTCCGCACCTCCTCAAGTCTTTGTCTTATGCTTCGTTTCCAGTGTCCAAGTTAACATGCACCTGAGCATGCTTTTCTTTGAGTTTATCCTGTCTGCGGTTCACCAAATTTTTGAATCTGTGAATTTTTGTCTTTAACCGTATCTGGGAAGCTTTTAGTCATTATTCCTTCAAGTAATTTTCTTCAAGCATCATATTCTTTCTCCTCCCATTCCAGCACTCCAACGATGTCAATATTAGACTTTTGATATTTTTTAAATTTATAATCTCAGGGTTTACTTTCCTGTCTGTGGCTTATAGCCTCCCAGTTCCACCCTGAAAGGGGCCAGAAATGCCTGTCACTGGACCTATTGAAACAAACAAACAAATACCAAAGACGACAAGGAAGACAAATCTTGGCCAAACATCCTACCCCAGAGTAGGAAGTGATCATCACTACTGGTTTTGGCACTGAGTTACATTATCATTTCAGAAAGAATATTTAGAATGTAGTCTTCCTTCTTTTTTCTCAAATAAAATAATGATTGTAGATTCAATTTGTAACATTTACTTGGCAAGTAAGTAAAAACATGCAATTAGCAACCATATGTTGGTCTTTCAATCGATCAGACAATTCTGAATCCATGAAATCGAAACTTGAAGGGACCATTACTATCTATATCTCTTGGACTCTCATGCTATCACCTATTTCAAATGAAGATCTATCTCAATGGACAATCTGTCTTTTTAGTTATCAGGGTGCAAATATTATTATTCCCTCTGGAGTCTGTGAGTAAGAAGAAAGGGAGACCATCGTACCTACTCTGCACTGTGGTCAGGGCTTTAAGAGTGCACCCTCCTTACCATCCTGGGTCACGAAACAATTCCCAGAACTCTCTAGAGAAAGAGAATAACACTTTCCTGGCTTAGAGCCACGGTTGTATTTTCCAGAAAAATATTTTTAGCTGGAAAAGAGAACAACTCCCTCCTTGCTAGAACCACCTTCGCCAAAATGCCAAACCACCACTGACGCTGCCGATCAAAAGATCAAACAGTAAATCCATTTCCTGATTTCTGACAAGATTAGTGATTCATTATAATGTTTTTTTCCAATGACCTAGATCTGTTTCTTAAAAACAATTTTGAAAAGTCCTTGAAACAGAACATTACTGTCTTCTTAATCTTGACATTCCCCTATTTCTCGAAACTAAGAAAACACTGGACAGTCTTTCTTCACAGCAGCAGGAGAGGCTGCCTGGCTCTGTGGCTAGAGGGTGGCCCTGCTGGCTCATCCCCAACCGTGCGCTCAGCCCAGCGCAGGGTCACGGGCTCCACCAGACTTTGCATGAACCGTGTTGTTATTTTTTTTGAATTTCACTCAAGGATAGTTTTCCCATTTATTTTTTTATTTTTTTGAGAGAGAGAGTTGAAGGGAGAACGGTAGGGGAAAGAGAGAGAAAATATTAATGTGAGAGAGACACATGATTGGTTGCCTCCTGCATGGGCCCCGACCCAGAGCAGGTATTGAGTCTGCAACCCAGGTATATGTCCGTGACCAGGAGTTGAACCTGAGACCCTTCAGTCCATACGCCAACCTCTACCCGATGAGCCAAACTGTCCAGGGCCTGTGTCACTACTTTTTAAACCCAGGAAAAAAACTAATCTTGTCACTGAGGAAGGTTGGCACTCTGCAGTGAAGCCAGTTTCTAGAATGGCTATGCAAGCCTGGCTTCATGTCAGAACAGGGTGGGGAGTGCTGACTTCGGGCCATTCCCGGGAGCATGTGCCGCATGAAGCACCCCGTTCACGGCCTGGGCTCTTGAGGCCCTGGCAGCTGGCTTGCTCTCATCACCGAGGCCTTGACTTGCGTCTTTGAAACTCATCAAGGACTGAGGCCTCTGCATTTTTAAAGGATACACTCACACAGCTCCTCAGTTTAAAAATGGAAAAATGAATTTAAATTTTTATGTTTTTCCAAAACTTACTCATTTTCATTCAGCCACATCCCTTTTGCCTTTGGTCTTCTATGGAATGTAGGTTGAACTGGAAAATATTTGCGGTTAAGACAAATGTGACTTTATTGGGATAATAAACAAACAGTTCGTCGGGAATGCTCTGAACTGTAACTGTCTGGACCCGGCGCTTACCTGCCTGAGCTGTACCCTTTCCTCCTCCGCCCTGTCGCCCACGTCATCCTGGAACGAGGAGTGCGCCTCAAACCTCAGTTTCTCTCGTCCTCTATCAGTGGTTCTCAACCTTCCTAATGCCGCGACCCTTTTAATACAGTTCCTCATGTTGTGGTGACCCCCAACCATAAAATTATTTTCACTGCTACTTCATAACTGTAATTTTGCTACTGTTATGAAGGATGTATTTTCATTGTTCACGACCCACAGGTTGAGAACCACTGCTAGCTAGAAACTTACTCGTTATTAGACTGTGAGATCCACAGATGACCCTGAGGAACATGCTGGCTGAGTTGTTTTTCTCCATATGGGGGTCTCTCACGCCTGTGTACAGCGTGACAAGAATCGTCACTGGTTTAGCCCTGGCTGATGTGCTCAATGGTTAGAGCAGTGATGGCGAACCTTTTGAGCTTGGCGTGTCAGCATTTTGAAAAACCGTAACTTAACTCTGGTGCCGTGTCACATATAGAAATTGTTTGATATTTGCAACCATAGTAAAACAAAGACATATTTTTGATATTTATTTTATATATTTAAATGCCATTTAACAAAGAAAAATCAACCAAAAAAATGAGTTCGCGTGTCAGAGGTTCACCATCACTGGGTTAGAGCGTCAGCCTGAGCACTGAAGGGTCCAATTCCCCGTCAAGGGCACATGCTTGGATTGCAGGTTTGAACCCCAGGGCTGTTTGGGGCACGTGGGGGAGTAAATTCAGAAGTCACGCGGAGTTTGCTGTACATCCATCCATTTTTTCTTTTAGTTGCGTAAAAAGCATGTGGGTTTCTCCTCACCCGGTGGAGTGAGGTATGTTCTCCCCGAGAGCCGTCCAGACGGCTGGAAACGGCTCTTCTAACGCCTCCATCTCTGAGGGCTGGGATGTTCAGCCGAAGGATCGTTTTCACAAACCACCAGGAGAGGTTACTGAGCAGCGGAGCCTCTCACACGTGGAAGTTCTCTCTCAGGTTCAGCACTTCACACTGCCTGGCCCGGAGGGTAGATGGTGCTGAGGTTTCAGTGACCTCAGACCCGCTTGCACCCTTGAGCCTGGTTATTGGGGCCTGTTTCCCCTAAGGGATAGGAGTGAAGTCCGGGCGCGTTTATCGTTCCTATTTGTTTTCAGCTGCACGATGCAGATCGAAGTGCTGGGGTGTTTTGCTGGAGTGAGTGGGAACATCCTGTCGGCAGGGGTGGCTGGAGACCCCTGATTTCCTGTTGGACAGCGATGGGCAGGCAGATGCTCCCGACCTGCTGTCAGGCTATCAGATGGTAACCACAAGGCCTCTCCCTCCTCACCTGAGGAATCTGTGTAACACGGACGTGAGTTCACACTCTCATTAATCGAAGCCCCTCTGGGATCACCGTGAGCGCCGTGCCCACAGCAAGGACAGAGCGGAGGCTCAGCGGCGGTCGCTGGGTGGACCCAGGCGCTGGCTCAGGCGCCCCGAGACCCATGTCACAGGAAGTGCTGCGTGGTCCCAGCCGATGGCCCGGAGCGGCTCTGGAGAACCTGCAGGACCAGTGGGGATGGTCCTCGAGGGGACGTGGTGAGAGCACTTCTTGGAGGTTGACAGTAACGGAGAGCTCCTCCTGCCAGAGCTGGGGGGGGGGGGGGGGGGGGGGGGCGGCGGTCCTTTCTCTGCCCCCCTGCAAGCCTCCCCACACATGTTGCCAGGAGGAGACTGCCAGGCGCACCCTCACCTTCCAAGGGAGCTACTGGGATCCCTGAGGACACGTGGGTCCTGTCTCCCCAGAGCAGCCTCTTCTGGGCTCCTTGCTAGGAGTGTCTGCGAGTCTTCTGAAACAAAGTGTTTCGGCTCCTCCAGAGAGGCCGTTCTGCCTGCTCTCGTCACCTCTGACCTCTCATCATTGCCCTCTCATCATCTCTGCTGGATGCCTTTACTTCCTTGGGGGACAGAGATTGTTGGTGTGACTTTTCTTCAATCATTTTGCAGATCACTGTAAACTGTCTTTAGTACTGAGCCGTTCCCCAGGTTCTTTCCAACATCCCACAGCTTTCACTCCCGGGGTATCTCAGCCCGGCTAGCAGCGTGACCAGTGGCGGCTCCACGCCCTGCAGCCACTTCGGGTGCCCAGCACCGTATCCCCGGGTGCAATGAGAAGGCAGTTTCTCAGCACAGCCTGCAGTTACCTAATATCCCTCTCCTGGGGCTGGTCTCCTCTCCCGACACCTGATGGCTATTCTGCTCCCAGGCTTCCGTTTCCCTGGAACAGGGGAGCAAGTCCTCACGACCTTCACAAGGTCACCTTGAGCCACTTAGGCCAGGGCCTCAGGGAGGAGGGCAGAGCGTCGTGTAGGCTGAAAGGCCAGCACTGGGTCTCCTTCTGCTGTTTATTTATTTTCATTTTTATTGGATTTGTTGGGGTGACACTGGTGAATACAATTATACAGGTTTCAAGTGTACAGTTCTACAAACACCATCTGCAAAGAAACTTGGCTTTGCATGGTGTTTTTCATAGTCCGAGCGATGCTCCTCGACGGGCAGTGTGTTTCAAGGGCGATGGTGCAGTATGGTTGTCCACAGAGGAGACAGAAGTCCAGAGTCCACGCTTGGTGGCAGCCACGCTTCATTTCTGAGTCTCTCTCTGCCTGGCCACCCCACGCCCACCCGGCCTCACGCTGGGACCCCAGGTGCAGGACCTCCACTTCCCAGTCAGCACCCACAGTCAGCCTGTACTGACTATAAACAAAAGAAGGAATATTGAGAAAGAGGGAGAAAAGGGTGAGCCAATGAATGTTTGCTTTTTTCCACTGAAATCATATTGGGTTGAAAAAGGGCAATTATGGGAAACAGCGGGGAAGCGAGCTTTTCTTGTAACTGTTCTTATGACTCGCTGACCGGCTCCCACCCCACACACAGGAACCGGCGGCCCCACGGGCACCAAAGCTGCTAAAGTCCCGGGTGGTCTGGGCCCAGCCGGGGCCCCCAGCATTCAGAAAGCGGCTGCCTGTGTGGCTGGTCCCAGGACAATTTGGGGTTTGTGCAGTGTGGTTTAATTCACAAAAGAAAATGCCTTTAATCAGGCAGCGGGAATGCTGTCCTGTGTGAGCAAGGAGCCGCTCTGATGATGAGCTGGCCGAGTCAGATGGGGGCTGGGGTCCCTTCCCAGGGCCCCGACTGGCAAGCAGCCTCTCTGCTGGGCAGGGATTGCCCTGTGGCCACCGTGGTCCCTGCCGTGGGGGACGCTAGTCACCTGGGGTGGGCACAGGCTCCTATAGGAACCCACACCTATGTGGGTCCCCCACCTGTGTACACACAGGCCCTGGCAGGCAGGGCAGCCAGTCCTCCTCACATGGGGCTCCAGGTGGTGCCTGGATGCCAGCGGGCGCTTTGTCCCAGTCTGCCCCGGGCAGCATGCTGTGGCCGATATCCCGCCTGGAGCCCGAGCCCATCTGAACTCCACTGATGACCCACAAAAGGAGCCGGAGATGCTGTCCTCACAGGTAAAGGTGAGAGTTATGTCTGAACTCTAGGGAGAGCCCCGTCTGTGGGAGCAGGGGGTCCTATCGTGTCAGTTCCCAAGCACACCTGGGTGGGAGCCCACCAGCCTGGTCCCGGCGTCCCCACTGACTGGCGAAGGGGACACTTCCCTTGCTTTTGCCACAGGTGATGCTGTCAGATGGGCGCTGGCCTCCTGCCTCTGAAGAGAAGGCTGCCGACAACTCTGGAAGGTGACTCTTGTGTGTAACTCTTAGGAAGGAGATTCTTTCTATAGAGCCTTTGGACGGGCAGAACAGAGGCAGTGACCTACCTCTGCCCAAAGTCATGACAATGATGACAATACAGTATCAGAAAGTGGCCTCGGAAATGGGGCCCCAAGTTATCCAAACGCAACATTGGCACCTGCAGGGGGAGGCGGGGCTGGTCCCTCAGCTGTGTCCTTGGAGAGAGGCTTGCTCTTCCTGAGCCATGGCAGCAGCTGGCCACCCACCGCTCACAACAGGGGTGGGGGTGGGGGGAGGTGTGTCTCTGTTGTTCAGCCTCTCAAAGCAGGAGACTCTTCCGGAGAAGATATCAGAACTCTGTCCTGGTTTGGTTAAGAAAAGAATTTGTAACAGAACAACTACTTTTGAGGTGCGTTCTTTGCTCAGTCCACGGTGGCGATTGCTGGTTCTCAGGCCGGAGGCAGGTACGACCTGGGACGCTCCTGCTTTCGATGTTAGGACCCGCCCGGGGCACACGTCCCTCCAGGGGAGCTTCCTCTCTCCTTTGGTCGGCTCAGGAGTTGGGACACGTTGGGGCAAATCCAGCAGGAGGCTCAGCCGTCCTCTCAACTGCGACCTCCTGTGGCCCCAACACACCCACTCCTGTCCTCTGTGGGAGCGCCCACTCTCGAAGGTGCATCCTTGGGGTCTCTGCTTTGTGGCTTATCGTGTACGTGACGGGACCATTCTGTTTCTAGCTTGTTCACTGGCTGTGGCTCCCACCCTCCTGGAGGCGGGCAGTTCCAGACAAAGGTGCCTCAGGCCATACTCCCCCAAAACTCATTGTGTATTCCTGCCTCCCCACTCCAGCTTCTGGGGTCCAGCGACTCTCAGGCCTCCTGGTAGATGCCCCAGCCGGCTCTCCACCTCCGTCTTCACATGGTGGGTGGCCTGTCCCATTCCCCATTTACATGGACACCAGCTGTATTGGGCCAGAGCCACGCCCCCAGTGTCGCCTCACCTGCACTTGACGCTTTGGCAAAGAGCCTATTTCCAAACAGGCCACATCCCCGATTTCTGGGGGTGAGGACTACGACATCACTTCCTGGGAGACACCTGTAACCCACACAGACAGTCCTCCTCCCGGGACAGTCCTGGGAGCCACCTGTCGTCTCACAGCTCCCTGTCCCGAAACCCAACGTTCAACAGAGAAAAGTACCACAGGAGGAAGTATACTTCTCTGTATCGTTTTACCCCAAAATCTGAAGAATTAGGCAAAGTAGCTAAAATGTTAATACAGCAGCATTCTGTGCAGGGTGTCATCATGAGCCCAAACTTTTATGCAAAACCTAACATGTGTGACCTTTGACCCCATAAAATTTCCAAGGCTCAAACATAATTATCAATTCAAGCAAAGGCGTAGCTAACTGTCGCAGTATTTACAGCATTAGCAAAGACAAATTACTCCCAAACTCGGCAAGCAAACAGAGTCGCTCTACTGTGGGGTCCCCAAAGGTCGAACCAAATGACTCCCAATGTGATACTGAGTAAAAAAATAGGAGCCTGAAAAATATATATACAGAAAAATCTCAATTATATAAATGTATGCATAAAAGCCTGCGAGGAAGCAGGAGCAACAGTTCTCTCTGGGTGGCGGAAATGTAAGTTATTTAAATTTCTTCCGTATACTCTCCTGTATTTTCTTAATCCTCTACAGTAAATAGAAATTATATTTATATAGAACCAACGGCAGGAAGCATTATTTCAGAATAAATACAGGTTATTTCTGACAGCCACAAAGATGGGGCCCACTCAGCACACGGCTCCGCAGGGACAGGGTGCAACTCCGGGCAGGGGAGCTGGGGCCGAGCGCAGGGGAGTCCGAGGAAACAGGACTCGGCCGCCTCACACCACGGATGTTTCCGTTTTAATGTTCCACGAGCAGAGTGAGGCTGCGGGGATGTGAGTGACAGGACGCCTTCTGCAGGGACAGCAGCCACAGTGGCCGAGCTGAGAAGGCGGGCCGGGGCGTGCGGACATGTTCCCACCGCCCCACCTGGGAGGAAAGGTGACACTTCTCCAACGCCGAGCTGACCTGTGGACACTGGTCAAAGCTTCAATTCAACGTCTGACCTTCGCAGTGGCCAGAATACTCAGGACAATGCTTTTCTTGGACTAGCCCTCTCTTTAGTTTATTTTTACTTCAAAATTGAACATTATTAAAACCAATTTAATTGCTGGACTTCATGTCTCATCCAAGCGAGTTTACCAAGTTTCAGACTAACCTCTTCCAGCCCCAACGCTGCGGCGCACAAGCCCATTCGGCGCCTCGGGAGAGACGTGGATTTTATGGTTTCATTTTGTAATGTTTAACTACACGTTTGATGAAGAAACCACAAAACCTCATGAACCTATATGCAATAATGTCAGATGAAATTTGCTGATTTTGTCCGAGGCTTCAATATTGCCATATGATTTCAGTCAAAACCATGCATATTGAGACAAATGCTGAAGTAGAGAACAAATGAAGGGTTTGGAGACCACACCATGTGAAGTGTGGGGTCACCCAGCGGCACCACCAGGACCACGAGGCCACTGCTGTGCGGGGCCTTCTGGAAAGGGGGCCGCTGCTGTGCAGGGAGACTACAGAAAACGATGGTTTCATAAACGTTCTGAAAAGCCAGCAAGCAGCATCCCCAGCCCCCATGGAGTGGCTGGGGTGGCCTCTGCACAGCCGTCCCCTGGACCCCTGACCAGAGGACACTCTGCTAGCCCAGCTCCCTCGGAAGGGGATGGGCGCTGGCCTGACCCGCTGCCACGGGGCCAGCCAGACAAAACACCCAGCCCTGTGTCCAACATCCTCGGGGACTCTGTCTCTGCAGCAACTTCACTAAAAGGTCACCTTTCCTTAGGGAAACCTGTGCCCATCCCTGCGAGGAAATGGACTTGGGTGGAAATCTGTGCACATGGCCTCAGAGCCCAGCGCAAGGCTGCTAAGAACAGGGCGGACACCCGTGTGTGAGCCCCGCCGACGCCGAGAAAGCTCGGCTCAGCCTTTCCTGTGACTGCCAGCGAGGAGGGCAGGTTCGGACGCAGGCTGGCGACTTCAGTTAGTGAGCAGATGCTCACCTATTGCATGAAATGTGGGGGACACAAGCATCCTGACACCTGCATGTCCCCGCCAGAGCTGCAGCCGCGCTGTCTGCGATGACAGCGATCCACGTGCCCGCTCCTCACACGCACCTCTCCCTGTCATTCTACCCTTTCTTCCCAAACTTCACATGATCACAAGATTTCACCTGTGCTCTGGGGAGCCTTCATTTACTCTGACTGCATTTTGTTTTCTTGAAATAGCCATTATATGTATTTATAGCACAAATAAAAAGCCCAAGGCTTTCAAAAAAATGTCAGGCACATGTCCGCTGTCCTAATAAAGGTCAAAAAGAAAGAGCAAAAAAAGACACGTGGTGAGGTCACAGCAGGACTGCAAAAGCGCTGGTCCAAAAATAGGTGCCGTCCTGCTTGTTATTAACACCGTTTTCAGAGCCTCCTGCCTGCCCTGCACTGGCCACCTGGCTTCTTCCCGAAACGGAAACATCAGGTCGTAGGTGTAACTTCCGAGCCGCCTGCGACAGGAAACGGAAAGGCCCCCCCAGGGAGCACAGAGGGGCTCTCGGTGCTGAGCGCAGAGACGGGCGGGTCCGTGTTCTCGCTACAAGTGTCACCCGGAGCCGTTAACCCTGCAGACACCGAAACACGGAAAGGCAAAGAGATACTGGGCTGAGTCTACCTCCTGTGAGTCGGTTCTTCAGGGACCACAACCATAGTCACTACAGCGGTGAACCGTGCGAACTGCGCCAGGCACGCTCTGGGCTTAACCGACCTCATCTTGTTGGAGTTTTCATAGTAAACTCTTAACTTCCCTCGCTGACCGCTGAACCTTCCCAGCAGCCTCCGAGGCGGCCCCGTTCTCACACGTGAACCCGTTTCCTGGAGACCTGCGGGGGTGTTCTGGGCCCCTCACTGCAGCCTCCAGGCAGGACGCCCAGCACAGAGGGCGGGTCCCCGCGCCCGCTGCTCCTCGCGACACCCAGACCTTCCAGGGTCTTGTCACCGAGCCGCAGGGTCGGCCACCACACAGAAACTTCCAGAAAAGCGCAGGGCACAGCAGGCTTCTCGTTCAGTTACTCCCTTGGTTTTGTAAAACCATCACGCCGCCGCCATCGCTGTGAGCAGGACGGAACCCGGCCTCCCGACCTGACCGGGGAGAAGCCGTGACACAGCGCCTTCCAGCTGCTCGGCCCGGGCGGCGGGGCCTGGCGCGGGGCTCTGCGGCGGAAGGACCCGCGTAGGCGACACAACGTGCCTTCGCACGAAGGGCGGCGTCTGAGCGCCTCCTGCACCCGCCTGTCTCCCGCGACCTCTCCTGGGGCCTCTCCTGGGGCCTCCGTGGGGCCCTCCGTCCGGGAGAAGGAGAAAGCCGGCCGGCCGCCCGCAGGCAGAGCCGCCGCCTCCTCCCGTTTCCAAACGCCGGGCCTCGGGGGCGGGAGGGTGAAGGCTGCGCCGCCTCCGGGACTCCCGCTGCGGGAGGTGCCGGTCCGGCTGGGCCGCTGCAGAGCCCCGGACCCCAGGAGCCCGTGGTTCCCGCGACGGAGCCCCCGCCGCCCCCGTCTGCCCTGCGGGAGCCCGAAGGTTCTGGAAGCCTCGGTGGCGGAGAACCCCGACTCCCCCCGAGGACACGTAAGCCCCGGCGGCGGCACCGACAGCGCCCGCGCCCGGACTCCCACCCGCGCCGGTCGGCTCGGCCGGGTTTCCTCACTGACAGACACGGTCCCTCCATCGCGGCGGAAGCCCCGGCGCACGTGCAGCGGAAGCAAACGAGCAGGTCGCCGGCGCTAGTAAAGGCCCTTCGTGACCCAGCTCGTCACCCGGCGGCCGGGGAAGCGGCTGCGACCACGACCCGGTTCACAGCGCTGCCCGGTCCCATCTGCGCTGCCCGCCCCCCGCCGCCCCAAAGGCCCACAAACCGCTCCGCGACTCACCTTGGCTGGCGGCGGCCACTTCCGGTTCCGTCGCGGCTGCAGGAGACGATGCTCCCGGAGGAAGGGCCCAGCAGCTCCGCGAAGGGCGGCGGGGACCCGGCCACGCGGCAGGCGGGGGACGAGCGCCCCGAGGCCCTGGTCCTGCCGGTCGCTCCAGGCGCTGCCTGGACTCGGAACCGCGGCGCAGCACCGCCCACGCCCACGCAGGACCGCGGGTGGCGCTCTCACGCCAGGCGGCCTCCAACCCCGCCGCGCGCTCAGGACCGAGGGCCGTGCGGGTCAGGAGTTTGCGGGATTCCTCCGCCACTCACTCCGCGCCCGGTTGTCCCGTGAGAGCTTGAGGTCCCGCGAGAGCTTGAGGTCCCGCGAGAGCTTGGGCACCGGGAGACCTTGAAGGCACCACGTGCCGGGAGCAGCCGAGCGGTGCCGGTCTGTCCGTGGGACCCGCCTTCCCAGAATCATCGGAAACCGAAGCGGACGCCCCAGTGGTTGCCCTTCGACCTGTGAACCCGGAGGTTGCGGCTCAGGGCGTGCAGGAGGCAGCCAGTCAATTCTCTCGTTGTTGACGTCCTAGCTCCCTCTCCGAAATAAAAATACAAATTTTTTTAAAAATAAGAATTTAAAAAAAATAAATAAAATAAAATAAAAATAAAAATAAGAATTATTACCGGCTGTACTTTAGCCTCCAGAATCCACAAAAAAACAACAACAAGGAAATGTGTTCATCTTTCCTTCCTGCCCTCGTCCCCCTCTCAGCCACTTGGGCCTCCGGTTGCATTTCTGCACATGGAGGATGGCCCGTTCCTGCCCCCTGACCTCCTGCCCCTGACCTCCTGCCCCCTGACCTCCTGCCCCTGACCTCCTGCCCCCTGACCTCCTGCCCCTGACCTCCTGCCCCTGACCTCCTGCCCCCTGACCTCCTGCCCCTGACCTCCTGCCCCTGACCTCCTGCCCCCTGACCTGTCTCCTGACCTCCTGTCCCCTGACCTCCTGCCCCTGACCTCCTGCCCCCTGACCTGTCTCCTGACCTCCTGTCCCCTGACCTCCTGTCCCCTGACCTCCTGTCCCTGACCTCCTGCCCCCTGACCTCCTGTC
Source organism: Myotis yumanensis (assembly GCF_028538775.1). NCBI lineage: Eukaryota > Metazoa > Chordata > Mammalia > Chiroptera > Vespertilionidae > Myotis > Myotis yumanensis. Next base: position 557,424 of record NW_027223757.1, read on the forward strand.
CCTGACCTCCTGCCCCCTGACCTCCTGCCCCTGACCTCCTGTCCCTGACCTGCCCCCTGACCTCCTGTCCCTGACCTCCTGTCCCTGACCTCCTGCCCCCTGACCTCCTGTCCCTGACCTCCTGTCCCTGACCTGCCCCCTGACCTCCTGTCCCTGACCTCCTGCTCCCTGACCTCCTGCCCCTGACCTCCTGTCCCCTGACCTCCTGTCCCCAGGCCCATTCCTGTCCCTGACCTCCTGCCCCTGACCTCCTGCCCCCTGACCTCCTGCCCCTGACCTCCTGTCCCCAGGCCCATTCCTGTCCCTGACCTCCTGTCCCTGACCTCCTGCCCCCTGACCTCTTGTCCCTGGCCTCCTGCCCCCTGGCCCATTCCTGTCCCTGACCTCCTGCCCCCTGACCTCCTGCCCCCTGACCTCCTGTCTCCTGCCCCCTGACCTCCTGCCCCCTGACCTCCTGTCTCCTGTCCCCTCCATGACCCCGGCCCACAGCAGCCCTCAGTGCAGCACGTACACGACAGTCCCCCCAGGGCCCCCGACATCTCAGGTCTCCGTCCTCGCAGAACCAAGTAGCGAGGGACCAAGTTAGATGGCACCCTCGTCCAGTCACCGTTTTATGAATTGTTTGCTTTACCTCATCGGAGGTTAGAACTGGTTACCGAGAAAAACTGAAATGATGGAATTTTCATTTCATACTTCATATGAATTTTAAAAATACTTTCTGAAAATTTCCAAAATAGCCATGAAGAACAAGCCCAGTGTCCTGCTTGCTCAGGGTGGGCCGGCGGCCTCTCCCCCAGCGCCTGCTGCGTCCCGGCCGGAGCGGGCAGCCAGGTGAGGGCCGGCCGTCCAGCATGTGGTTCTCATTTGCCGAGGCTGAGAGGCCACAGTGTTCTCGCCGCGGCCCCCGGGGAGGCCCCGCCCTGGAAACCAAGGGGCTCAGTGCGAGGCCGTGTCCTCAGGAGCTCTGGGCTCCCCACGAACAAAACGATGCTTTCATTCAGCACAGCTTGGCCGGACGCGGCCCCCGCTCCGCTCAGAACCGCTCGCGCCACCTCCGTCCCACGAGGCCTCCCGGGTCAGGGCACCAGGGCCTCCGGGAAACTCGGGCACCAGGGCCTCCCGGGTCAGGGCACCAGGGCCTCCGGGGAAACTCGGGCACCAGGGCCTCCCGGGTCAGGGCATCCAAATTCTGGGGGAATCGTGACGTGTTAATAAAGCCAAGTATCCCAATAGCTGCCTAAACCTGCGCCTGCCCCGTGCATCCACACCGATGGCCACAGAGGATGGCACCTCAGGAGGCCGCCGGAACCACTGTCCGGCATGACAAGTGGGAGGTGTTGCCCTGACCTCGGGCATTGTTCTGGGCACCAAAGGCTCGGTCTCCAGCAGGGCGTGTGCAGAAGGCAGCCGATCCATGTTCCACTTACATGGATATTTCTCGATCTCTCCCTCTCCATGCCTCTCGCTCTAAAACTCAATAAAAATATTTTTAAAATTTAAAAAAAAAGTGGGGAGGTGACCAACACTGAGCCTGCACTGGCTCTCGACTGAGTCTTTTTTGTCCTTTGCCATTTTTCTGAGATGACGGCATTTGGGAAGACTCTGCTATCGTTCTGATTTTTAACTGAATTTATTGGGGGTGACATTGGCTGGTAACATTACACAGGTTTCAAGTGCACCGTTCTATGATGTATCATCTGCATATTGTGTGGGGTGTTCACCGCCCAAAGTCAAGTCTCCTGTCTCTGAATAGAACAGAAACAGAGACGTCTATGAGATTTGCTTCTGTTTCTTAGTATCAGTTAGTCTGCCCAGTGGATGTCGGGATGCCCGGGTAAGCGGGACTCACCGCCTCTGGTTCCTCATGTCAGTGGGCCCGGGGGGGAGGGGGGGTTCAGACGAGGAGGGGAATCTGCCTGGTTACCTGTGGGTGAGCGTGGGGGACGCGCCAAGGATTAAACTCTCCTCCCTGCCAGCCCCACAGCCCCGGTCACCAGCCCATGGCGTCATCTCCTGTGTCTGACCCCACGTCCCTGGGCAGAAAAGGGCCACCTGGTGGGCATCAGAGGTCACTTTATCCCTCACAGACTGAGGAGTGTGGCGGCTCCTCCCAATCAAAAGGCCGAGGGCGGATGTGGCTGTGATTCTGGAGTGCGGGTCCAGCCCCTGGTGGGCACGGGAATGTCTCCTGACCGCAGGGGGCTGTCCCCCGGAGCCTCCCGCGAGGCAGCCTCACGGCCCGGCCGCTGCAGACTGCTCCCTGAGTACAGCCTGGGGGTAACTACGGAGCTTAAACTAAAACACGGAGAGAAGAAACATATTTTAAGAAATTTTTTTTGCCGGCCCATGAAATGAAAACATCTTGAGAATGATAAAGAATTTGACCAAAAAGTATGTAGTTATTTATGAAATGTCATATTAACCAATGGAGTCCCTACAGTAGCTTTTGAAATCCCTGTCACGAAGTTCATTTTAATTCTATGTTAAACCCTATTTCTTTACCCTTTTCATGGATATATGGGGGGGGGGGGGTGCAGGAGAGGCGTGGGAGGGAATGAAGCTAAGGGAGGGGTGGAATGCGGAGCGGAGCCAGCGGCTCTGAGATAAGAACTTGGCTGCCTGTGGCCCCCGAGCCAGGCGGGCACATTCCAGGGCTCCGAGAAACACTATCTGGAGAGAAGGCAGAGTCCTGTCAGCCCAGGTGGCCACGGTTAGCCCTGGCTCACGGTTACACCTGCCACAGCCTGTCCAGGACAGTGGGGCCATTGAAAAGGTCCTGTCACGGACGGGTCAGTTCCTACAAGATGTGCAGATGCAGTGTCACCCGAGGGCACACGCCGCCCGATTCCCATTCCATACACCGGCCGCCCAGACACAGACTCACCCCCAGGGAGAGGGAGCTTGGGGATTTGTGTCTCTTTCTGACATTCAGACATCGGCCTTGAAGACAAACATTGTGAAATCTGCCAGGTGCTTAGCTAACACTATACTGTCAACACTCAACCCATCAACGGCTCCCATTTTCCGGTACTTTCGACGTGTTTTACAAGCCTGCTCTGTAAATCTGCGAGAGCACAGAGGTCTTGAGAAATGAAGGAAAGCAAAGTCAGGAAGAAAATGCCTGCCTAGAAACCTCGTGGGAGACGCGTAAGCTGAAGACTAATGCACGGCGTAACCAGTGTGAATACGGCGTCTATCGAATCACGCCTTTTTCAGTAACCTTTTTAACAATGAGCAAGGAGCAGCATCACGTCGCGATGGTGGCCGGTGAGGGGCACGCTCCCTCGCCCTCCGTGGGGACAGCCTGCCTGCCCTGCCCCCGCAGCAGGCGGTGTCTTTAATCCGTGAAGATAGGTAATACGACGGTTGTCATCCCCTGGAGAAGATGGTGGACATCTCTCTGTTTTCCTTGATTTCTGGAAAAGTCAGAAAAGACCGTTTCTATAACCAGGGGACAAAGGCAGTTAATGTGACTTTACATTCTGTCAACAAAGGCGGGTCCCGCGGGCGAGGAGCACCCCCCGCCTCCCGCAGCTGTGCACGCGTTTGCAGAAACGGATGCTACACGACAGCATCCAGTGTCCGGACACTGAACACCGGGCACACTTCCGAGTTCATCGTTGGTGAAAGGAGAAATGACGCAGAGAGCGAGACATTGTCCCGGCGGGCTCCAGACGCGCGGGAGGCCAGGACACTGTGGCCTTCGGGAGATGGGCCACGAAGGAGCTGAGTGTCCGTCTCACTAAGGGGGACAGACCCCGTCCGTGGATGGACTGGTTGACATCTCACAGGCATCCCGAGAGGACAGGAGGGGGTGAGCACGTCACCTCGTCCCTCTGCTGGGGACGCACTCACGGAGCCGCTGCGATCCCCGGGCCTCGGCTCCCGGCAGGTCCCTCCAGGCACCCCGACTTCATCATGTCTGTCCCCCGACTTCATCATGTCTGTCCCCCGACTTCATCATGTCTGTCCCTTTGCCTCAGCCACCGGGAAGCCCATGTGTTCATCCCCCATTCTCCCTGGCGCAGGCCCACCTGCGTGGGCTCTAGTCACCAACGTCACCTTAGCTTTTATTTTATCTCTTTATGATGCATGGTCTCCTTCACTGACTATCCTCCTGTATGAGACAGGTTTGTAAGCTCTGAAGCTGTTGCATGCGGGGCTGCCATTGACTGAGGGGAAAAACTGTGCCTTGGACAGAAGGGAACGTAGCTCATACATATTTATTAAATCTGAACTCGCCGACTCGTGTGTCGGGAAATGATGGAGAGCCAGCCAGGCGCGTCTCATTCTTCACCTCCCAGCGCCCGTCACTGCTCCCGCTGCGGACCCCGTAAAGCTTCTCTCAGGGACGCAGAAAGCAGTGCGAAGGTGGCAGGTGTGTCCGCAGATGAAACCCTCATGGCTCGCGTGGCCCGAGTTCAGAATCACTGACCGTGAATCACGCTTCGAGCTCCCCACGCCGCTGCTCGCCCGGCCGGGTGGACTGACTACACATCACAGCCATTTTTCTCCCTAAATGTCTTCACTGTGATTTAAACGTTTTGGATTTAGTAAGTCCTTGAACACATTTGGTTAATCAGAATCTCTCGGCCCCTTAATCTTTAAGTGCAAGCGGGTTTTAAAGGAATCCGTGGCTCATATGTTTCTAATTCCTCTGTTCTTACTGAAACGTATCTGAGCGTCGCTTTGTAATTCTTATCTGATGTCCAAACGTTTTTTGAACTGTTAACTGTTTTCTCAAAGTCAGGACCTTATGTTTGGAAAAACAATTAGCTCAAAACCCTCCATATTTCAAGTCTGAACTCATGAGGTTTGAAATGACTTTTATACACGACCAAATGTTATTGTCTGCAAATGGCTGGGGATTAAGTCCTCGGGCTCGTGTTTCCCGGGGGGCGGGGGGTGGGGGAAGAAGCAGGAGGCTGGAGGAAGGGGGAGGTGTCCCAACTTTTGTGTTAAGACTGGGATGGCACCCAGGAACCAGGAGGTCACGGTTCCATTCCTGGTCAGGGCACATGCCTGGGTTGCAGACTCGATCCCCAGTAGGGGGCGTGCAGGAGGCAGCCGATAGATGATGTTTCTCTCTCATTGATGTTTCTATCCCCCTCCCTCCCTCCCTCTCTCTCTCTCTCTAAAAATCAATAAAAACATTTAAAAAAAAAAAAAAAAAAAGCCTGGGACAGAGTTTGCATGAGCAGCAACGAGGCCAGATGCGCTCCGGCCCCTCCCTGCCGCGGCCCCAGAGGTGGGCTGTGTCAGATGCTCTTCGCACTGTGTTTGAAGCAGAAACGCTGTTTTCCTGGAAGTGGGAGCTTGGGCTGGACAAAGGCGCTGAAATGCCGACCAGGGCGTGTTCTCCGCCCAAATGCAAGGACGAGAAGCCAGCTCGGGAGCAGGAGCCACGTGAAAGCCTTCCTCTGCAGTTGCCCTTAAACTAGACTTCTCAGGGGTACCTGGGCTTTGGAGCAGGAAATTAGCGTTCCCGGTCACACAGCCAGTACCTCCCGGAGACACCTGGGTGCCCCTCCCCAGCGGAGTCACCAGGCAACGCCACGCGGGACATGCCTGCCGGTCCTTTCCGACAGCGGCCGTGGGACGGGAGGAGCTCGCAGGAGACGGTGCATCGCGAGGTCGACCAGAAGTTTCCATCAAGACAGTCTCACAGCCCGGCCGCCTTCTCGGAGATGTAGTCGACTTCAGTGCAGTACTGACGTTTGACGTTGCAGATACGGCTTCATTTCCAAGTGACAATTGAAGTTCTGCAGGAACGAGCGGCAGGGGCCGGGCACACCTGGCAGGCGAGGCCCGGTCCCGGAGCAGCCCGGGGCTGTCCCGGTGAAACAGGAGACCGCGCAGCTGGCAAGCGGCCGTGTTTACAAAGCACTTACACGGCTCTATTTCAGCTCCCCAGGGCCCCGGCATCAATGGGGCTTTGAGAGGGCCTCTCAGATACACCGAGTCAGCGTCTGCAGGGCCGGGGTCGGAGCGGAGCTCTCGCTTTCTGAGGCTCCCACCCGCGGGTGCAGCGCCAAGGACGCGTGCGGTCGGCCCTGAAACCGATGTACAAACACAGCGGCCTGGGGCCTCCCGTGTCCGACCACGGAGTCCACGCGTGGCCCCGGGAGCAACTCGACTGCTCTCGGCAGCTGAGCCTGCCTCGGGGGAGACCACCCCCGACCGAACACGCCGTTCGAATGGAGTCAGAGCCCTGTGGCCCTGGGCCAGGGCTTGTGAGTGCACGGGGACTGCCAGCGCCCTCGGGGCAACCAGCTGGGTTTGTTCAAGCGTCTTCCCTTCCAAGTCTATTTACATGAACTTCCCTTTCATCGTCAACGTGCGTTTCATCACAAGACGGGGCGCGGCCGCCACACCCCACGCTCCACAAACGCGGCTCTGCAAAACACGTGTGCTCGGCGCTGAGCGGAGACACATTCTCCTGTCTCGTTCGGGCATGAAAGACCAAAGGACACGAAACAGAGCGTGTCCGCTTCAAATGCATGAGGCGGCGTATCCGTGTCACAGTGAGAGCACGGAAAATGGAAAAGCCAAAAGGAAAGGACGTCCGTTAACTCAGACACAACTAAAGGGGAAACCCTGTGAGAGGAAAATACGTAAATTTAACCACAGAGAGGTCTTAACTTGACGGGAGCTGTGAACTACAGACCATTCTCTGGGGATCTGAGCTGTTGGAAACGGTAGCCAACGTGACTTAACTTAATGACATAACTGATGTTTATTAAAAATATAATCTAGCCCGGCCGGCGGGGCTACATGGTTGGTTGAGCGTCAATCTATGAACCAGGAGGTCATGGTTCAATTCCCAGTCAGGGCACATGCCCGGGTTGTGGGCTCGATCCCCAGCGTGGGGCGTGCAGGAGGCAGCCAATCCATGATTCTCTCTCATCATTGATGTTTCTATCTCTCTCTCCTTCTCCCTTCCTCTCTGAAATCAATCAAACACATATATGTATGTATATATATATGTGAGTGTGTGTGTGTATACCTACATATACCGTGTATATAATATGATCTATGTATGTTGTCTAGAAGTAGATACTTGGCACATGGGCCTCAGACCTAAAAGAGGAAAGGATGCACTCATGTCAAAGTCACAAGCAGGGGTTCTCGCAGCCCTATGGTCTGTCATGAGTACAAACGCCGCCCCCCCCCCCCCCCCCCCCCCCCACAGCACAGAAGCAATGGAGACAAACACAAGCAGGGGCAGCACCTTCTAGCAGTGGTGGTTCAGGCGCACAAAGAGGGGGAATTGCTCAAAATTTGCCTGAAAGAATCATCAACAGGACTGACAAATGTGGACCATCCCTGGGGTCAGAATCCAGCTGCCACCCGTTGGCTCTGTGACCCCCGAGAATGGCCTGGGGTCGGAGCTGGGCCTCGGAGCACGAACCAGCATGCACGCCCGCTGCCCTCTGCAAGGCCTCCTCCCGGCGTCCCCAGCATCTCCGTTTTCATTAGTGTCCTTTCTCTGGAGCCTCCTGATCATGGTCATCAACGACAAGATATGATTTATTTTTCAATATTTCACATAGCAGACATATTATTCAGGCCGAAATATTTGGAAGAGTCAAAAATATTTACCACTCAGCCTAGAGAGGAAGCGAGGACGTGGAGGACATGCTCTTACGCTGAACCCCATTATCACTTCGCTGCTCCTCGAGTCACGGGATCTCCATCCACCACCAAACACGGTGTCCATGCCTCGCCCAGGCTTTATCATGGACTTTGGGTAAGAGATGTGTTTAAGCCACAGGTGCTGCTCCAGGCACCTGATGGAATATATGTGCATATGCAGGAAGCATGCCCTGCTTTCTCTATATCTGAGACGGCTCCCACACACGCATCCCCTTTCCTGCCTTCAGCCACACTCTGCACATGGCTCTGTGACCAAGACACTCGGGACACATGCATGTGCTGAGCTGCATCTGAGTGAGGAGTCAGTGAGCAGCACTCTTCACCCACAGCCGCCGGGGCCTCCTGGTGGGCACGCACTTCCTGCCCACGGCTGGCTCTGAACCAGGTGGCGAGCTCTGACCACACAGGTCACACGCTGAGGCTTGAGATATGCCTGTGCTGTGGGCGTGTCACCCGTGCTTCAGGCACAGCCAGTGCAGAGACCATGCCCAGACGGCCCATTCACCTCAGAGGACGGGGACAGAAGCAGATCTGTGCCCAGCCAAGCCCAGGCCAGACCGACCAACCACATCAGCACACAGGCATGGACCGGAATAAGCAAGAGTGGTTTTAAGCCATGGAGTTTGGGGAGGCTTATTCATAGCACTATAGTAAAAGATGGCTAATCCCACTTTTTAGAATGAAGAAATACCAAAAAACAGCTAAATATCTAATCGATCAAAATGTTTTACAAATTTTGATCTATGTAGAGTGTGTTGTTAGGGAAAAAATATAGTTATCACCATCATCACCATCACCACCATCATTATTTATCCTCACCATCACCATCACCACCATCATCACCATCATCACATCACCATGATCATCACTGTCCCCGTCACCATCACCATCATTATTGTCCCCATCATCATCATCACCATCACCATCACCATCACCATCACCATCACATCATCACATCATCACCATCATCACCATCACTACCATCACCACCATCACCACCATCACCACCATCATCACCATCACCACCATCACCATCATCACCACCACCATCACCATCATCACCATCACCACCATCATCACCATCATCACCATCACCACCATCATCACCATCACCACCATCACCATCACCACCATCATCACCATCACCATCATCACCACCATCATCACCATCACCACCATCACCATCACCATCACCACCATCATCACCATCACCATCATCACCACCATCATCACCATCACCACCATCATCACCACCATCACCATCATCACCACCATCACCATCATCACCATCATCACCACCACCATCACCATCACCACCATCATCACCATCACCATCATCACCACCATCATCACCATCACCACCATCATCACCACCATCACCATCATCACCACCATCACCATCATCACCATCACCACCATCACCACCATCACCACCATCACCATCATCACCACCACCATCACCATCATCACTATCACCACCATCATCACCATCATCACCACCACCATCACCATCATCACTATCACCACCATCATCACCATCATCACCATCACCATCACCACCATCATCACCATCACCACCATCACCACCACCACCACCATCACCATCATCACCATCACCACCATCATCACCATCACCATCATCACCACCATCATCACCATCACCACCATCACCATCACCATCACCACCATCATCACCATCACCATCATCACCACCATCATCACCACCATCACCATCATCACCACCATCACCATCACCACCATCACCACCATCACATCATCATCACTATGATCATCACCATCCCCGTCACCATCACCATCCCCTTTATCATCATCATCACCATTTCCGTCACCACCGCCACTGCCATCTCAGCCGCGTATAGCGCTGTACACATCCTTACTTCCTCTCTGGAGCAGCTTTGTGCTGCACAATCCGCGTGCCCACTTGGCAGTCTATGACTGTGTCAGCCTTTCCTACACATGATTACAAACATGCTGACTCCTGTCACCTGGACGACTTCACAAAGGCCGGTGGTGGGATCCTGGCATGATTTATGAGCTGGTCGGGCACGTGTAAATAATGTCTGACGTGGGGATTTCTGACAAGGATGCAGGCTGCCTTTTAAGCAGGAGGAGGAGGGCGAAGGAGGACCCGGGAGGGAGGCCTCTGTCACTGAAGCCAGCTGTGCCGGTACCTGGGGGAACCAGCATTCTGCTTTAGATTTGAATCTTAATGCTGGGCAATGAGAACCATCTGTGCAGCCTGGCGCACTGGCTCCCCGCCCGCCCCTCCCGCAGGCTCACAGCCTCCTGGACACGGCCACGTTATCTATCCCCTCCCACCCGCTCCGACCAGTCCCAGCCCCACCTCCCCGAGGTGTCCTGACAGCTGCCTTCCTCCTAACCCGCTTCAGGGATCATCCTTACTGCACATGACGCGCTGAGATGGTTTCACGGGGACCCCTCTTCTGGGAGCAGCACGGGGTGAGGGCCTGCAGAGCCTGGCACCAGGAGCATCAGCATGAGGCACAGCGTGGCGGCCGACGCTGCCACTGCACGTGGCACCACAGAAAGGAAACCCGAACGTTCTCTGCACCAGGAAGCAACTGCTGTCTGTCCCTGTGAGGACGGACGGCCCTAAACTCATGGGAGTCGTTTCACAACGGGAGGCGGGCGCTGCGCTGTGCACTGTGCACTCAGACCGTGCAGGGTGTCAGCCACGTCGCAGCACCACTGGGGCAGGAAGAAGGCAAGAGCCACAGCCACGGCCCAAGGGGAACATGAGGGGGCCTGGCCAGGACAGGGCCCGGGCCGGAGAAGAGAGGGGCAGGCCTAGGCCTGGAGCGTGTGACGCAGGGAACAGCACCCGCTTCCGTCAAAATCAGAGCCTCTTCTGCTTCCCCTGTGGTCCCCGCGGCAGCGGGCAGCAGGGGAGAGTCAGGGCGGGGCTGGGACTCACTGAGCAAGCTCAGGGCTGCTTCACACAGTCAGGGCGCGTCGCACACGGACCCAGAGAGCCTTCCCCAGGTGCGTCCACCGTCCACAGGGAACCGAGGCGGGAAAAGGTTCAGCCACCGCCCTTCGTCACAGCCCCGTGGGGCGGAGCCTCCTCCGTGCCTCCCCTCAGGGGGCACCCCAACGTCAAGCAAGTGCAGCCTGTGCACTCAGCTGGAAGGAAGAGAAGAGGGACGGTCTTGATAGCATCTTTTATTTCAATCTAAGAAAAACGATTAAGTCCAAAGTTCAGAAATAGAAAAGATTATCCAATAAGTTTAGGAGCGTAATTGTGTCCTTAGCAACGGTGAGGGTTTAGCGGCTCCAGGTTCAGCTTTCACTCTGCACATTAAACAGGGAGAAGCCGCCGTCTTCATGCCTATTCGCAGGGGTCGGTGTCCGCCACGTGCTGGGGAGCGAGGCCACACGTCGGAGCCGAGCCAGCCTCCCGGCTGGTCACACGCGGCCCCCGCCGGCCTCCCAGGGACCGCAGAGCCGTGGCCGCTCAGTGCGGGGTCCGGCCGGACAGTGGCCCCTGACTGTACAGGGGCCGGTTCTGTGGCTTTCGGTGTGAGCATCCGGTCCTGACCGGTCCCTCCCCAGTGCCCCCCAGAGGACTGGCCCAGTGACAAGTTCTTGTGCCCTCGGGGCCTTCAGGAAAGAATGAGGAGGAGAAGAACCTGGGCCCAGGCCCTGCCTGCCAAGGGCGCGCCACCCAGCGCCCAGCTGTCCCAGCGCCTCCTTTAAGGAGACTGTCGGGAGCTGCTCAGGGCACAGTCCACCTTCCAGGGGCCCCGGGAGGGCAAGGCCAGGTGGAAGGGAAGAGGTGGGCAGATGGCAGTTGTGGCCTGATGCCAACTCCTCTCTGACCTTGAACCCTGCCCGCTGCCTGGAGCCAGTGCAGTGGGGAGGGAGTCCCCAGCGTGGATTTCACTGCCTGCGGCCAACCTTGAGGTGGCAGAGCAGGCCCACGAAGGTGTCGGGGACTGTCCCCAGAGCCCATCATCGCCGCGGTTGTGGGTGCCAACGTGACGGGAGTGAGACTTCGAGAAAGCAGAACAAAGGGACCAGGTCCCAGAGACACGCAGCCCGGCACGCGCCACCTGCACGCCAGGCCGGCAGCTGACGGCAACCCTTACAGACCAAAGTGTGAGCTCCCACAGCCACCCGAGGCTGCCAGCACGGTGGGTCTCAGAGCAGCGGCCGGAGGAAGCTGAGTGCCTGTGGGGCCCATCCTGTGCCAGGGAGGAGCCACGGCTGCAGCCGCTGTGCCTGAGCCGCCGTCCTCCACGTGGACACCCAGGGGACCCAGAGAGCAAGTGGAAGCCCACCCCGAACAGCGGGGATGTCCACGGTCACAGGGACACATACATTGTATGCGATTAACCTGCCGAAGCCAGCCCCTCCCTTTTCACAGATTAAAGCAGTCCGTTTAAATATCTCCTTTCTACAAAGTGGATTTACATTTAAAGTACAAAGTGCAAATACTATGGGTTTTGTTTCTGTTTTTTAATTGCATTTGGTGAGGGAGCCTCCCACACGTCTCAGGCGCCTCGGCCGCTGTCTCTTATCCTCGGTTCCTGGGCTGGAAAGGAGATGAGAAAGATAGTGTGAGACCTTCTCCTCCCTCGTCTGTGACGAAGGCCTGCCTTCCGGGAAGGGAATAATCCTGTCTGCTGACAACCAGGGGACAGCGATCTTTTAAACAGTGTGATTTTGGCTGCGATGACCCTATATAATACAACCCTAATATGCAAATTGACCAAACAGCAGAATGACCGGTCGCTATGATGTGCACTGACCACCAGGGGGCAGATGCTCAACACAGGAGCTGTCCCCTGGTGGCAGTATGCTCCCACAGGGGAGCGCCGCTCAGCCAGAAGCCGGGCTCACAGCTGGCAAGCGCAGCAGCGGTGGTGGGAGCCTCTCCCGCCTCCATGGAAGTGCTAAGGAGCAGCGAGCAGGCGGGTGGTAAGGAGCGAGGGGTCCCGGACTACAAGAGGGATGTCTGACTGTCGGCTTAAGCCTCAGGGATGGGGCCTAAGCTGGCAGGCAGACATCCCCCGAGGAAGCTCGGACTGTGAGAGGGTGCCAGCCAGGCTAAGGGACCCCCCCGCCCGCCCTCTGGTGCACGAATTTCACGCACTGGGCCTCTAGTTAACACATAAAAGACAACGAGGACCTTCTGGACACTTACCTTCTACCACTGTCCTCCCCTCAAGGATCAGAAATGTTGGGGGAACATGCTGGGTGAGAACATGAGCCTTTGCTCCTAATGTTGTAAGTGGGCTCCACATATCAAACACCCTGCAGAAGTTCCCTTGGATCAATATACAAATCATTTCAATAATCTAATTGTGCTTCCAATTCGATAAAGGCATCCTTGGTTTCTTAACTTTTCTTTTCATTCGTTTTAGTCACTACCTCTCAGAAGAAATACATTGAGCAAAGTTTGTTTAAATTACTCAAGTTCTGCCCGGCCAGCGTGGCTCAGTGGTTGAGCATCGACCTGTGAACCAGGAGGTCAGGGTTCGATTACCCGTCAGGGCACATGCCCGGGTTGTGGCTCCATCCCCAGTGTGGGGCGTGCAGGAGGCAGCCGATCCAAGATTCTCTCTCATCATTGATGTTTCTCTCTCTCTCTTTCCCTTCCTCTCTCTCTAAAAATCAATAAAAATATATGTTAAAAGTTTAAGCTACTCAAGCTCTGCATTCTGACTGCCAACTGAAAGCAATCCAGAAAGAAAGGAAGAGCTGGGAACAGTGTTCCTGGCCATTTTTTTCATGTGGACCAACTCCTACCACATAGGCGCTCCATGCCTCTGCCTCATCGTTCAGAACGGTCTTGGACACTGAGGAGGTTTCCGGTGGGCGACGCTCAGGATGGAGATGCGAGTGGGATGGGGAAGGGATGTCCCGCCGCGAGAGGAGGAGCCCTTTCTCCAGGAGCTTCCCAGTCCCTGGGCTGGGCCCAGGCGCTGCAGGCAGTGGCTCCAGCATCACCCACCCACCGCCTGAGGGTGCCGCCTACCTCTGAACCCCCATGGAAGGTGGAGGCCGCTCACTTTCTGATTGAGCGCTAGCTCGCTCGTCCTCCCCTCTCCCCGTGCAATCCTCTCGTCTCCGCTATTCAGAGGAGGAAGGACGGAGGCGCTTGGAGCTACTGTGTCTGTCCTTTGGGGAAATATCGATGGGCTTGGATCACTGGGTCGATGCCAGCCAAGCCGCCTGGCACTTTCAGGCGAACAGCCCTGGGCTGTGGCATGAAGGCCTGCAGCCTCTTGGGCCGCACGCAAGCTGGAGAGTCACCTGCCCCAGTTTCTTTCTCCGGGAAAAGCCTGGGGGCGAGCTCCTGTCCCAAATGGGGCCCCTCAGGCAGAGGGGGGCTTGCATGGGCCCGCCCCGCCCTCTCTGACGACATAACCCCCCGCACAGCTGGGCGTGCGCCAGCGTAATGGCTTTCAGCCGGCCCTGCTCCCACCTGCAAGTGATTTGCGGTGGGATTTTTAAAAGTTAAAGCCGTAAACATTTGCTAAACAACGAAAACCGTATCACACATCTGTCTGATGAACCGGTTTCAAGTTACACCCAAGGTGTGTGCTGGAGGCCTCCGCTCAGAACCCACAACCGATGCGGGGCTCCCCGAGGGGATGCGGCCGCACCAAACGGGGGAGACAGGACGCTCCGACGCCTGGTCCTGGGAATGGAGGCTCGGCCCGGCTTCGGGGGCAGAGGGCCGCGCCTGTTTGTCTGGACGGTGTCCTGGGCCCGGGGTGGTTGTGGCAGGGACACCGCGATGGCCTCCAACTGAGCTCGGAGACGACTCACAGACACAGAGTGTTCACGGCACGCAGCAGGGAGCCGACACCCCTCAGGGCCCCTCGACGGAAAGGGAGGTGCCCCTGGTCCCCCAGGGCGTGCCCTGTCCCTCATCTCCTTCCTAACACGTCAGAAATACAGACCGAACCTCGGAGAATTGTTCCAACGCAAGCATTTATGTCCACAAAACAAGAGGACTCGACTTACAAATAACAACAATAAAGTAATTGAAATTTCAAATAGTAAAAAGGAAAATTAAGGCAAAATCTTCCCATTGACTTAACCTGCTGATTTCTTTTTGTTGTTGTTCTGTTTTAAAATATTTTTATTGATTTCAGAGGAAGGAAGAGGGAGAGAAAGAGAGAAACATCAATGATGAGAGAGAATCATGGATCAACTGCCTCCTGCACATCCCACACTGGGGATCGAGCCCGCAACCCGGGCATGTGCCCTTGACCAGAATCGAACTCGGGACCCTACAGTCCGCAGGCTGACGCTCTGTCCACTGAGCCACGCCAGCGAGGGCTAGCTTGCCGATTTCTGACAGAATCTGATCAGGGCGGACAGGCATGCGCCTCGTCTGGATTGTGTGCTTTGGGGATTTTTTCTTGGAAGGTGCTTTACTTCCCAAGTCTGCAGAACCCTCAATGTTTATTGCCTATAAGAGAACCAGCAGGTTATGAAGGTGAAAGTCGAGACACACTCACCTGTCTATGGGAAGTGCTCTCCGCAGTACCTTTGGGGGCTGTTGGGGGAGAAAACACAAAGTCGATATTAACTACTGCACACGCTCCCTTCGCTGAACGGTTCAAGGCCCGCTTCAGGGAGGGGCCGTGTCACGTTAGGATGACGCCAGCAACAGCGAACGTGTTTCCATGGCAACGCTGAGCCCACAGCGAGGCGTGTGGGTCCCAGGACCCTGCTGTGAACGTCTCCTCACAGGACGCGAGCCCTCCCCAACCTCGGGGCCGTTCATTTCGCCGAACCTTCCCCACGCCCGTCCGAGAAGGCCAGGCCTTCCCTCCCCTGCGTGGGTTTTGCCTATTTTCTGTCGTTTTGCCAATTTTTAGAGCAGGGAGCACTCAGCCAC
Source organism: Myotis yumanensis (assembly GCF_028538775.1). Classification (NCBI taxonomy): domain Eukaryota; kingdom Metazoa; phylum Chordata; class Mammalia; order Chiroptera; family Vespertilionidae; genus Myotis; species Myotis yumanensis. Next base: position 572,980 of record NW_027223757.1, read on the forward strand.
TCAGTAGACAGAGGGCAGCGTTTCCCCCCCAAAGGCCTTGATTGATTGTTGCCTTCTGGCTGCGAGATAAAAAAAGCATCGAGGAAGGAGCAAAGTCGTTCCATTTCCAGACCCCTGCTCCTCCTGCTGACTCTAAGAAGCACCGTCACGTGCAAAGTCGAAGCACAAAGGTACTGAGTAAATTGCAAAAATATTGAATACACACACAGTCGGTAAATGGACTATTTTTTTCAATTGTAGGTTTGAACGATTCAAGTACGAGGGTAATTGTAACCACTTGGCTTCCTCTGGGATGACTGCTTCACTAAGAAACGTGGGGCCACTGGTTCCAATTTAAAGAACGTTAGTGATCCTTGGGATCCGGTCTGAGCCAGTTTGGCTGTTCAACAATTGCCGCCTTTTTCTTGGTTTCTTCTACGACAAGTATCAGTGTCCCTGGTAACTGAGGTAGCTCTAGGTTAAAGGTCAGTAACAAGAGTCAAAGTTAATCTTCTTAAGTGTTGAGAAGAAAAAGAACACCTTGCCGTGTAGATGAAAAAGGTAAATTTCATTCGAGACACCTGGTGCGGCCAGGCCGGTGTGGCTCAGGGGTTGGGTCACAGTTTGATTCCTGGTCGGGGCACAGGCCCGGGTTGCAGGCTGGCTCCCCAGTGTGGGGTGTGCAGGAGGCAGCTGATCAATGATTGCCTCTCATCGTTGGTGTTTCTACCCCTCTCTTCCTCTCCCTTCCTCTCTGAAATAAATAACAATATATTTAAAAAGAGTCTTAGGTAAAGTTTAATGGGTCATGATTTAAAAAAAAAAAAAAAAACACCTGGTGCAATATCTCATTCAAGGCAGAGCAGTGAAAATCACCATTTAAAATGTACAGCCCTAGCCGGTTTGGCTCAGTGGATAGAGCGTCAGCTTGCGGACGAAAGGTTCCTAGATTCTATTCCGGTCAGGGGCGTGCAGGAGGTAGGCAATCAATAATTCTCTCTCATCTCCCTCTCTCCGAAATCAATAAAAATATTATTTTTTAAAAAAATTAAAATAAAATAAAATGTACAAAGAGCAGGGAAATAAAGTTGTCCGTGAGGTCTTTCAATGAAACAGAATGTACATGATCACAGTCGGCCTGAAGCAAGGCACTTCCCCTGAGAGAGAAGGCTGTTCCCAGCCCCCAGGTCCCCCGCCCCTCAGCCCCTGCCCCCCAACCCCCCGCCCCCCTGCCCCCCTGCCCCCCCGCCCTCCAGCCCCCCGCCCCCCAGCCCAGAACAGCCCAGTCGGGAGAGCTGATGTCATCGGGATCGAATGACCCTGATTGCTTCCAGGTGACCTGGCGGCGACACCCCGCGAGGCAGCTTGCCTGGAAGCGATGCAGCGAGCATGGCAATTTAGTCTAAACTGGATAATTCCTAAGTGCTGCGTTTCTCCGTAATGGTCACTTTGGGGAATCACAAGGGCATGATGCAATCTTTTGTGACTTTTCCCCTGAATTCCTCAGAAATATGTTCTTTTTTGGCCGTCTCATTTCCTAATAGTTTGGTAATTTTTTTCACTTTTGCATTTTTTGTCATAGTGAAAGATTAAATCAAACTTCCCAATAATTTATCTCTGTGGCAATAATTGAAATGCAAAACCTTGTGTCGTTGCTTAAAATGCGTGTGATTAGAGGGCTCTGATTAGAGAGCCCTCGCCGGCCTGGTTCAGGGGTTGGAGCGTCTGCCCACACACTGAAGAGTCCAGGTTCGATTCCCAGTCAAGGCCCGGACCTGGGTTGTAGGTTTGATCCCATCGTGCGGGAGGCAACCAATCAATGTGTCTCTCTCACATCAATGTTTCTCTCTCTCTCCCCCCCCCCCCCACCTCCTTCCTTCTTTCCTCTCTATCTGAAAATCACTGGGGAAAATACATCCTTGGGTGAGAATTAAATAAACGAACAAAAGATACATGTGATTAGAAAGTGTGTGTGTGGAGCCCTTTTGCAGCGACGAGTCAGCACAGAAGGGTTTGGGGATGAGTGTGGCTCTAGGGTGGATGATGTCTGAGAAGAAACAGTTCACATGCTGTTGATGTTCTTCATTTGATGCCTCATATTTTTAGAATAAAAAACTGCATTCTTACGTAGTAACGGGAACGAAAGAAATCGGTAACAGTTTGGATATTTAGAAAATCCCAAGTAGTCCTCCCCTGAACATTTAGGTTTTTCTGACTTTTCTCAGATTCAAGTTGCACAGGGTGGGAAAAATACCTGGTCATCAAACTGGAAAAAAAATAAAGTAGGAAAAAGACAGAAAAATTCTGCAGGGAGCATACACGGGTTCCAGAAACAACAAACGATGCAGCCCAGGGCCCGATGCTCCTTGTTGACAAAATACCACTTCAGCTTGTTTGGGCGCAGAGGGTCCCAGCGGGTCCTCTCCGTTCCCAACAAGAGAGTCAAACGCGGACGCAGCAGCTCAGCCCCGGGCCGTGGGGACCCCCGCAGGGACTGACTTTCTCGTGAGGGACCCTGCTGTCCTCCGCTTGCACCCCTCTTCCCAATCAGGGTTGGCACTCCCACCCTGCCGGCCCCTCGGGGTGTCCGGATGCACCCCTGAAGCGAGAGGACAGGCCTGCACCCCTGCAGGGCTCCCCCGTTCTGGCGAATGGTTCTGAGATCTGACCCCACACATCGCGGCCCGCACCTCGGGACGTCGGCCGCCACAGAGGGACGATGAAGAACTTGCCCTCGGACCCCCTCCTCCCCTGGGCCCTGCTGTTCCCGAGGGTGTGTCCCTGCTCTGCCCGGCCCCCCGCAGGACAACCAGGGGCGCCTGGCCGGCGGGAGGGACGGGCGGGCTTACTGTGCCGCTTCCTGCTGCCGGCCTTGCGCTCCTCCTTGGTCACGCCCAGGCAGCCCATCAGCTCGAGCAGGGAGAGGGCCTTGTCGTTGTTCCCGTCGCAGTACTCCACGAACTTCTTCACGCACTTCTTGGGCTTGGACTTCTTCCGAAGGAACCTCTTGAAGGGCTTCAGCTCCTTCTTGCCGACGTCCCCGCTGGAGTTCTTGTCCAGCAGCTTGAAGTACCAGCGGACCACTCGCTCCTCCAGCGTGTGGCTGGGGTCGGGCTCGGAGAGCCTGGAGGAGCACACGGGAAGGAGGTGGGGGTGGCCGCGCCTCCCTCCGCCCTCGCCCCCCTCCCTGTGCCATCCAGGCCCTGATGCCGAACCCGCCTGGAAGTGCCACTCGGTGGGACCTGGATTTAAAAATAATTTAGGGAGCCCTGGACCGTGTGGCTCAGGTAGTTGGGCATCATCCCGTGCACCAAAAGGTCACCAGTCCACTTCCCGGTCACAGCACATGTCCAGGTTGCAGGCTCAGTCACGAGTAGGAGGCGTGCAGGAGGCAGCCCATTGATGTTTCTCTCTGATCTATGTTTCTCTCTCTCTCTCTCTCTCTCTCTCTCTCTCCCTTCCTCTCTCTCTAAAAAATAATAATAATAATTTAGAGAAAGGGATTTAGCAAAAATTTTTCAAGTTGGTTTCAAAATTGCAAATGACACTGAACGTGTGTGTGCCAACTATGCCCCCGGCGTTGGCCAAGTCCTGGAGGACAGAGCGCCCTGCCCCCGGTTCTGTGCTCCGTGGACGTGGCAGGTCAGGCCACACGTGAAGGACCTGCTGCAAACCCTGGGACCGGAGGTTCCCTCCTCCGCTCGACGTGGCTCATTGTCATATCAGTTACGTCACAGGGACAATGAAAGGTGCAAACCAAGACGTAACGTAAAGAGGTAACTGGACGCTCTCCCTTGAATTAAAGATTCTGTATTTGGAGATGTGACTACACGCAGCTCCTCTGGGAGGCTGGACTTGAGTCAGGGCTGGACACAGGCCCAGATGTTAAAGATGCCTTGCGGCCCTGCCCGGTGCGGCCCAGTGGATAGAGCGTTGGACTGAAGGGTCCTGGTTTCATTCTCTCTGCTCATTGATGTTTCTCTCTCTCCCTCTCCCTCTCCCTTCCTCTCTGAAATCAATAAAAATAAAAATATATTTAAAAAGAATGTCCCTTAAAATGAAGAGGTTACTGCAGATTCCCAGGGGGGTCTGAGGCTTGAAAGGCCACACTGGGAGCCACCCTCATACTGGCTGTTGGGGCCAGAGGAGGAGGAAGAGGAGGAGGATGAGAAGGGGGGGGGGGAGGCAGGACCTTCAGGACTCGAGAAGCCGGGGTGCTTCCCGGGCACGGAGAGGATGCATCCAGTTCCACAGTCAGGGCTCGCACTGTGTCAGGGAGCGAACCACGGAATCGTGCGCTTGAAAACAGCTCAGACGGCACATTGCACGTGATGTATGTGGTTCCCACAATAAATCCATAATAGTTTGAGAACTTTAAAGTGCACGTTTTCACACACAGTTTTTAACATCCAGTCCACTGCTGTGAGATGCAACTCCAAAGCATAAGGCGGCTAAACTAGACCTGCCCTCCCTCTCCCTCCTCCCCTCTCCCTCCCACCGCCCGAGGGGATCACGGAAAATCCCACGGGTCTGGCCGCTCCCCAACAGGACAACCTCCTCAGTGGCTTAATCACATGACAAAGACACTAAAGGAGTCACCTCCAACCCCTCGAAGCCCCTTCCCGTTCGGGGGGCAGGAGGCCCCCTCTCGTGCCTGCCCTGCGGCTCCCAGGTGAGCGGCCGGCTCTCACAGCCCGGGCTGGACTTGGCTAGCGGGTCCGTTTCCTCCGGTTACGGGCTCCCTCCCAGCACCCGGCTCTGCGTCACGGGCGACATACCTGCCGGGGGAGGACGGGTCAGAGACGGCGTGGACCATGTCGGTGGACAGTGCGTCCAGAACGCTCGTTAGAAACTCATTCTTTTTGGCACCAGGACAACCTGAAACAAGGAAGATGCACGTGTTTCCATTCACAGAACTCAGAGCACCGGGCCTTTCCTGTAAGGAGAGAGGCGTCGCTTTAATCGGCGGAGGGCGAGCTGGGCTCCTGGGATCACTCACGAGAGGCCCACACTGACGCCCAGGCACCCTCGGGCACTGGGTTTCCTGTTGTCATCACTCGAGCACCCGGGGCTGCGGATGCGGGACCAGTCCCACCGGCTTCCACGTCACTAAATGCCCCTCGGGAAACAGACGGGCACGGGGTGGGGGGGGGGGGGGGCGGGGGGAGGCCGAGGAGAGAGCAGCTCCGGTGCCCGGAGAAGGACAGAGGTCATCGTCTGGGAGAGCCCACAGCCCGGACAGTGTGACTTTTGCAGGAAAACAGTTCTCGTTAACTCTCCCCTGGCGGGAGTAGGAGCCGGGAGGCGGAGGTGTATCTTCCATGATCAGGGCCTTGGGGACCTCCTGCGGCCGCCCAGCTCCGCTCTCAGCGAGGACGGGCCGTTGTCAGGACAGTTCCTCTCCTGAGCAGCACCCTGACCCCGGGGGGACAGGACAGGCCACGCTCCAAGTCCAGTCCCTGTGGGCAGGAAGCACCAAGTGGCCGGCTGACCCCAGGATAACGTCTCCAGGCCGAGGGCTGGTGTGTCTCTGGGCCCCGGGTGGGATGCGTGCAGAAGGCAGCCAATCGATGTTTCTCTCACTCGATGCTTCTCTCTCCCTCTCTCTCTAAAAATCAATGGGAAAATATCCTCAGGTGAGGATTAACAAAAATAAAATTTAAAAAAATTGATCTCCTGAGCTTAGGGCCCCCCTCAAGTTTCCGGGGACCCACCAGGCACCCACGGAGAACAGTGCCGTCTGATGACAGGGATGAGAGGTAGGGGTGACCACCCTCTCGAGGGGCTGGGCCGCTGTGCTGGGACCTGCCCGAGACCATTGGCTCAGCCCATCAGCAGAGCGGACGCCCCCTGGCGATCCACCAGGGCGGCTGGGGTTAGGAACAAGCCCCGGTTTCACCGATTTCCGCGCACAGGCTAGTGCCAACACTGCGGACAGACACAGCGAGACCGACCCGCCTCGGCCTCGGGAGGGGAGCAGCGCAGCGGGAGCCGGGAGGGTCACCGAGAGCCCGTGTGCACCGGGAAGTGCTGCTCACGGAGGAGCGTCAGGCCGTTCATTGGGAAGGACGCGGTGGCCCTCCCGCTCCTGCCGCTCGTAATCCACCTTCACCAAGGACGGAGCTCGGCGTGAATGGGACTCGCCGCCCGTCCAGGGCAGCCCTGGCATCTGAGGAGGCCCCTGTGCCTTCGGCGCCCCAGCCAGCAGCGGCTGACACGCGTGCTGTCCCGCGGGTCCGTGCAGTAAGCGGGACAGAGCCGGCGCCTCTGTAACGACGTTTTCAATCGGCACCTGTTGCCTTTCCTGCCTCTGTAACTTGTCATTTGTTCTTATTTTATTGTGAATGAGCAATTTCCACCATTTCCCCCAAGCTTTCTCCAACTTCTCCTCATTTTCTTAAAAATCAGGAAATAATTAACTGAACTAAATATTCTAATAAAAACCTCACTAAGCCCTCTGCCAGGTGCAGGGCAGTTACTGAGTTCAGTTCCTGCCTTTTCTGTGCCTCCTGCACCCGCTCAGCCTCCCATCGACTTTGCTTTTAAGAAGCAGGATGTCCTACAGGAAGGATTTGTCTTACGCGGGCTCCTTGGGGCGACAGGGCTTTTCCCGCCCGAGAGGAGCCCCCGCCGCACATCCTCGAGCTGGGACCGCCCCCCAGGTGCCCCGGTTCCACACACTCGATCTGGGACCACCCCCCAGGTGCCCCGGTTCCACACCTGCCAGCTGGGACCGCCCCCAGGGTGCCCCGGTTCCACACCCTCGAGCTGGGACCCCCCCCCCCCAAGGGTGCCCCGGTTCCACACCCGCGAGCTGGGACCCCCCCCCCAGGGTGCTCCGGTTCCACACCCGCCAGCTGGGACCCCCCCCAGGTGCCCCGGTTCCACACCCCCCAGCTGGGACCCCCCAGGTGCCCTGGTGCCACACCCTCGATCTGGGACCACCCCCCAGGTGCCCCGGTTCCGTCACGAGGTCTTCAGCCAGAGTGTCTGTGTGGTTTTGCGTTTCATCCTCAGCACCCTTTCCTCGGTAACACTGGATGGAATGGTCTATTTATTCGCCACTTTTCCCATAAAACGCAATTTTCTTCTGAAGGACTAGTCACTCTACAAACTTAATTGCATATTTAATCGTCCACGCAGGCGTAAGACGTGAACAATGTCGCTCTTTCTCTCCAAGCTTTGCTCTCGAGAATCGGCCCCTCCCCCAGGGCCCGGCGCAGACTTTGACACAAGCAACAGCAAACACGCATTTCACATCCGTCTCACACACGGCGCACCTGTCCTGACCTGCACACCTGTCCTCACCTGCACACCTGTCCTCACCTGCACACCTGCCCTCACCTGCACATCTGTCCTCACCTGCACACCTGCCCTCACCTGCACACCTCACCTGCACACCTGTCCTCACCTGCACACCTGCCCTCACCTGCACACCTCACCTGCACACCTGGCCTCACCTGCACACCTGTCCTCACCTGCACACCTGCCCTCACCTGCACACCTCACCTCACCTGCACACCTGCCCTCACCTGCACACCTGCCCTCACCTGCACACCTCACCTCACCTGCACACCTCACCTCACCTGCGCACCTGCTCTCACCTGCACACCTCACCTCACCTGCACACCTGCCCTCACCTGCGCACCTGCCCTCACCTGCACACCTCACCTCACCTGCACACCTCACCTCACCTGCGCACCTGCCCTCACCTGCACACCTGCCCTCACCTGCACACCTGTTCTCACCTGCACACCTGACCTCACCTGCACACCTCACCTCACCTGCACACCTGTCCTCACCTGCACACCTGCCCTCACCTGCGCACCTGCTCTCACCTGCACACCTCACCTCACCTGCACACCTCACCTCACCTGCACACCTGCCCTCACCTGCACACCTCACCTCACCTGCACACCTCACCTCACCTGCACACCTGCCCTCACCTGCACACCTCACATCACCTGCACACCTCACCTCACCTGCACACCTCACCTCACCTGCACACCTGCCCTCACCTGCACACCTCACCTCACCTGCACACCTCACCTCACCTGCGCACCTGCCCTCACCTGCGCACCTGCCCTCACCTGCGCACCTCACCTCACCTGCGCACCTCACCTCACCTGCACACCTGCCCTCACCTGCACACCTCACCTCACCTGCACACCTCACCTCACCTGCGCACCTGCCCTCACCTGCGCACCTGCCCTCACCTGCGCACCTGCCCTCACCTGCGCACCTCACCTCACCTGCACACCTCACCTCACCTGCACACCTCACCTCACCTGCACACCTGCCCTCACCTGCACACCTCACCTCACCTGCACACCTCACCTCACCTGCGCACCTGCCCTCACCTGCGCACCTGCCCTCACCTGCGCACCTGCCCTCACCTGCGCACCTGCCCTCACCTGCACACCTCACCTCACCTGCACACCTCACCTCACCTGCGCACCTGCCCTCACCTGCGCACCTCACCTCACCTGCGCACCTGCCCTCACCTGCACACCTGTTCTCACCTGCACACCTGCCCTCACCTGCACACCTGCCCTCACCTGCGCACCTGCTCTCACCTGCACACCTGTTCTCACCTGCACACCTGCCCTCACCTGCACACCTGACCTCAACTGCACACCTGCCCTCACCTGCGCACCTGCCCTCACCTGCACACCTCACCTGCACACCTGTCCTGACCTGCACACCTGCCCTCACCTGCACACCTGTTCTCACCTGCACACCTCACCTCACCTGCACACCTCACCTCACCTGCACACCTCACCTGCATACCTGCCCTCACCTGCACACCTGACCTCACCTGCACACCTGACCTCACCTGCACACCTGCCCTCACCTGCACACCTCACCTGCACACCTGTCCTGACCTGCACACCTGCCCTCACCTGCACAACTGTTCTCACCTGCACACCTGACCTCACCTGCACACCTGACCTCACCTGCACACCTGCCCTCACCTGCACACCTCACCTGCACACCTGTCCTGACCTGCACACCTGACCTCACCTGCACACCTGCCCTCACCTGCACACCTGTTCTCACCTGCACACCTGTCCTTACCTGCACACCTGTTCTCACCTGCACACTTGTCCTCACCTGCACACCTGCCCTCACCTGCACACCTGTCCTCACCTGCACACCTGCCCTCACCTGCACACCTGACCTCACCTGCACACCTGCCCTCACCTGCACACCTCACCTGCACACCTGTCCTCACCTGCACACCTGCCCTCACCTGCACACCTGACCTCACATGCACACCTCACCTCACCTGCACACCTCACCTGCACACCTCACCTCACCTGCACACCTCACCTCACCTGCACACCTCACCTGCACACCTGCCCTCACCTGCACACCTCACCTGCACACCTGTTCTCACCTGCACACCTGCCCTCACCTGCACACCTGTTCTCACCTGCACACCTCACCTCACCTGCACACCTGTTCTCACCTGCACACCTGTCCTTACCTGCACACCTGTTCTCACCTGCACACCTGTCCTCACCTGCACACCTGCCCTCACCTGCACACCTGTCCTCACCTGCACACCTGCCCTCACCTGCACACCTGACCTCACCTGCACACCTGCCCTCACCTGCACACCTCACCTGCACACCTGTCCTCACCTGCACACCTGCCCTCACCTGCACACCTCACCTCACCTGCACACCTCACCTCACCTGCACACCTCACCTGCACACCTCACCTCACCTGCACACCTCACCTCACCTGCACACCTCACCTGCACACCTGCCCTCACCTGCACACCTCACCTGCACACCTGTTCTCACCTGCACACCTGCCCTCACCTGCACACCTGTTCTCACCTGCACACCTGTCCTCACCTGCACACCTGCCCTCACCTGCACACCTGCCCTCACCCTCACACCTCACCTCACCTGCACACCTGCCCTCACCTGCACACCTGTTCTCACCTGCACACCTCACCTCACCTGCACACCTGTGGTCCTGAACAGTACCAGGGAGGCCGGTACCAGGGAGGCAGGTAGCAGGAAGGCAGGCACCAGGAAGCCCTCCAGGTGTGGCTGGAAGCCCTGGGCACTCACTCTCTGCATCCACAGGACCAGGGGGCGACCTGCCTGCACCTAAGCCTCCCCTCCCGGCTCAGCGTCTATGAAACGGCATTTGATCTGACAGGAAGTCACCGAGTCGACATGTTTCACGGGCGAGACATCCGCTCCTCCTTCTGCCTGTGACAGAGCCTCGAAGGCCGAGTCCAGTGGAGGAAAGGGCACAGGGGCATCTGCAGGGCCGGGCGGCCCGCGGCACAGGCACGGGGCCAGCTGGCATCGCCTGCTGGCGAGCGGCCTCAGCTACCCGTGGGGAGGGGGGATCGCGTTACGCCCCCCGGAAGTGCTAAAACAGGATGTGAAACCCTGGGGTGCTCTGAGGGTGTCTGGTTCAGCCAGACCCGCGTCCCACCCACCGTCCCAGCCAGAAACGAAAGCAGTGCCTTCAGAAGGAAGGACCGGCCCGCGGCTGGAAGGAGCTGCCCAGGCCACACGCCTGCTGTTCTGGGGACGGCCTGCCCTGCACCAAGAGCAGCCCCGACCGGGGTTGTTTGAAGGCCTTTTCCCTAATAAGGATGCCTGTCTCCAAAGAGTCACGAGGACGAAGGCGCTCGCACTCCCAAACCTCCGCGGCTGCGGGCAGGCCTCTGGTTAGTGTCTGAGGCCTGGGAGGTGGGAGGCGGCGTCTGGGTGACAGCGCCCCAGTCTCCTCCTAGGGGCAGCGGAGGGTGGGGTCCCTCCCCCTCCTCCCCCGCCCCCCAGTCTCCAGGGCAGGGGAGGGGCGGGGTTCCCACCGCTGGGACAAGACCCTTCCCAGCGCCCTCCCTGGACGTTCGTTCTCTCTCCAAAGGCACATCTGACACTGGCAGGGCTCCCTCCTACGACCAGCTATTCCCACAAGATGAACCCCACCCGGCCTTTAGTCAGGATCGGCGTCGCGTCAGTGCCGGGTTCCGTGGTGACAGCTCCCCACCGCCTGCCGCGGACACAGGCGCCGCGGACACAGGCACCGCGGCCCCCACCGATGCCGGTGACGTGCAGGGGACACTCATGAGTAGGCAGGTCGATGCAGGAACAGTGCCATCTTGTTTGATCAGAAACATTAAGACTCTCGGCCCCGAGGGACAGAGCGCGGGCTCTGAGACCTGAGTGAGGCCAGCAAGCGCTCGCCGCGGGCTCTCTGGGCGCCGAGCACAGGCCGGAGCCACTGTTTCCTCCACCGAATCCGACACCTGGCAGAGGAGGGATTCCCCGGCGATGGCCGCAGAGAGCCCCCCGCCTGCTGGTCGCGGACACAGGGGGCCCCGACTGAGGGGGAGACGCCCGCCAGGTGCACAGAAGGCGCTCAGCGAGGAGTCTGCACGGTGGTGTTTGCACCTTCATGCTGCCCCCGCCCCCACCACAACACTGAGGAAGCCCCGTGCTGACCACCCACACGGAGGAACAGCGAGTGATAGACATCATGTCCCGCAGACGCCTGATCCGCCCCCAGAGGAAGACGCCACAGACAAGGAGCGGGGAGGTCCGACTGAGACAGGAGGGCTGGGAAAGCAGGGCCTGGACGGCCATGTTCCCGCGTCTGCCGCCCGGCCCTGATCCCCGGCCCCCTCCCTGTGCAAAGCGCCTGCATCGCGGCCTTGGACGGAGCCTGTGAGTGAGTGGAGGCCTGTGGCTGTGCCCGTGGCTGTGCCCGTGGCTGTGCCTGTGGCTGTGCCCGTGGCTGTGCCCGTGGCTGCGCTCAGCCTCCTGCCCTCGTGGATAAGCAGGAAACACATTTACGTGCAGAATCTAAAACCCTCTTTATCGGTCACAGCACAAACCATGCAAGACCCACACATGTTTCTAAACAGGCCCCCATCCGGCTGCGTGTGAGCCCAGATCGCAGGCGCTCTCCGCCGAGGGGGCTGCGGAGGCTGCTCCTCTCGAGCGCATGCAGCCTGGAGAGGTTTAAAGGGAAAAGGAGATGAAAGTCAAACAAAAGGGCAGCAAGCTCTGCCGATGCCGCCAGGTCCTCCGCGCGGTGGTGACGGCAGAGCCTGTGTCCCGCGCCCGGGCCCCGACCGCCGAGCCGCTGACACCTGGGGGTCGCCAGGCACCGGCCTCACCCGCGTGGCCACGTTCCACCTCCCGCCGCTCCCGGAGGCTCGGTGTGAAGGCAGCCCTGCTGGTGCGGCACAGGCAGGCGGGGCTTTTTAAGAGAGAGCCCAGCACCCCTTCGCGAACGTGCCTTTAACTGTTCTGAGGTCACGCTCCCAGCCTCAGCGACGCCCCCACAGGCCTCCGCGATCCCGCTCGCCCGGTGCAAAGACTGACCCGGTTTCACGGAGACCGAGCCCTCGGCCCGGAGCAGCCGCATCCTTTCAAAGGGAAGGTCGCCCTGGCTGCCGGTCCTCACTCTTCATCACCCTGAATATTTCTTGCCTCGCCCCTCTCTGCCCAGCAAAGCTCATTTAGAACTGAAGGCCCGATAAAGAGCTTCACAGACAAGAAAAGCTCAAGGAGCTCATCGCCACCAAACCAGAATCACGCGAAATGTTGAAGGGTCTTTTTTAAGATGAAGAAGAAGAAGAAGATTTAAAAAAATATGGACAATAAAATGGCAATAAATACACATCTATCAACAATTGAATCTAAAAATCAAAATAAATGAACAAAGAATCGAAAGAGCAAAATAAACCGATGACTGAAATAGAACCAGAGGCCTGGACACATGGGGCAGACTGAGGACTCTCAGAGGGCAGGGGGGCGGGGGGAGATCAGCCAAAGACCTTGCGTGCGTGTGCGAGACCTATGGACACGGACAATAGGGCGGTGAAGGCCTGAGTGGGGCGGGCACCGGGTGGAGGGGGGCCACGGGGAGAGAAGGGGGACATCTCAACAGTAGAGATTTTTAAAGGAATCTCAGAAAACGGCACTGAAGTCCCGCTCTCTCTCAGGTAAAAGCGCCCGAGGCTCAGGTGTGGGTCCCGCGGCGGCACATTGCGAGTCGGACGCGGCTGCCCCTCGGTGCTGGGTCCTGCATCAGGCTCTTGAAGCGTCTCCGCCCACCCTGCCCCCGCAGGCCCCTCGATGGGGATGATGGAGACCCCGCCCTGACATTCTTTCTCTTCCCAGCCTCCAAGAAGCTCTGCGTGTCAGTCCTTCCCTGCCCCGCCCCCCGCACCCTGCGCCCACTTACCCTGCAGCTGGCGGCCCTTGTAGAGGTCCCGAGCTTTGGTGGGGTGCGCCCTGGCCGTGTTGTCGCATTTCGGCTGCTCGTACCTACGAGGGGGGAGGGAGGTCAGTGGGGTCAGGGCTCTGACGGGGTTTCTTCCCTTTCGCTCTGGTCCCGGAGCAGGACCCTGGCTGGCCAGCTAGGGTGAGGGAGTCCGGGTTCGGGGGAGGGGCTGAGGAGGCTCTGCTTGCCGTGGGAAGGCTCACAGGGTCCTCATGGCTGCCGGTGACACACAAGCCACGGAGCCAGCTGGGAAGCGGGAGCCGGCAGAGCAGAGAGCAATCGGCTTATTAAATCACGTCCTGCGCGGCCAGCATGGCTCATCGACCTGTGAACCAGGAGGTCAGGGTTCGATTCCCATTCAGGGCACAAGCCTGGGTTGCAGGCTCGATCCCCCGGGGAGGGGGGTGCAGGAGGCAGCGACCCATGGTTCTCTCTCATCATTGGTGTTTCTCTCTCCATCTCCCTTTCTCTCTGAAATCAGTAAAAAATATGCATTTAAAAAATCATGTCCTTGGACTGTTTGCTGAGTCAACCTGAACCTCCGTGCCAGCTGGTCAGCCTGGAGGCAGCTTGGTGTCTGACTGCGCCCGGAAGGCAGCCCGCGGGCCGGCCCCCCCTGACCTTCCCCAGCAGGAGGTCCAGCCCCTGGAGAGGAGGCACCTCTGCGAGCTCAGGGCTGTTTCCTCGGAGCCTGGAAGGGTGTGGGATGGCGCTGACCGTCAGCATCATGACAGTGAGTGGACAGATGAACGGGTGGTGCATAAGGGCAGGCAGCTCCCTGACTTGATGTGTCCCCTGGAACTCGGGGGGGAGGGGCCCCTGCAGGCCGAGCAGGGATGGCTGAGGCACTGCCGCTGCAGACCCTCCCTCCCTCCCTAGAGATCGGGCTGGCGGGCCTGGGCGGGAGGCTGTCTCTTGGCTGGTGCCTGGACCACGCCTGCCAGCCACACTCCCTCTGCGAGGGCAGCCGGGCCGGGAACCAACGCCGGACTTAAACACAGGCACAGGCCGCTGTTAACTGTGCAGAAACGCTGCTTCCCAGGATCCTTAGAGGACAGCATGTGACAGGAACCAAAACATCTCACAGCAAACCCCTGAAAAGGCCCTGTGCTGATCTGGCCGGGGCCCTGGCTGGCCGAGCTCTGGCGGGCACTGCTGTGCTGGGCGCCGTGAGCCAGTGCTGGGGGGGCGGAGGGGGGTCTCCATCGTCCCCGTGGCTGGGGGTGGGGGGGTGACGCACTGGCCACCACGGCCTGGCCTGAATGAGTCGCAGCTCCTCTTAGTCCCAAAGCTGAGCGCCTGGGAGATGATTTCACAGAGGGACGGACAGACGGACGGACAGCAGGCCAGGCAGACGGCATCTCGTCAGCGGTCCCGCAGCCCTGGCTGCGGGAGGGCCCTGTGTCCTCCTCGTGGTGCCCAGGCCACATGGGGACAGTCCGGACGTCCCGCAGGAAGGCGGGCATGCTCGCCAGCCCCGAGGGGCGCGTGGCTGAGGGGGCGACACCTGGCGCCGTTCGACCGTCCGTCAGCTTCGTGTGCACAAACGTGGGACATTGGAGCTCAAGGCACAGAAACTTTAACCCACAATGAGCTTCTGTGAGCGAGGCCACGTCCCCCAGGCCACGTCCCCCAGGCCACGTCCCCCAGACCACGTCCCCCAGGGCCATGTCCCCCAGGCCACGTCCCCCAGACCATGTCCCCTGAGGCCGTGTCCCCCGGGGCCGTGTCCCCCAGGACCATGTCCCCCAGGACCATGTCCCCCAGACCACGTCCCCCAGGCTGTGTCCCCCAGGCCGTGTCCCCTGGGCCATGTCCCCCGGGCGGCAGGAAGTGCTGGCTGACACCCTAGCTCACAGGGCCTGTGTCTGGGCCTGGGAAAGGCCGCCGCTCACCCGGCCCTTAGCCATCCTTCCGAGTGGGAACCACGGGGGCACATGTTTCATGGCACAGAAAGCCCTTGGGAGGCGGCGCCCTCAGCGTGTGAAACGCTGGCTCCTTGGCCAACACCGGGACACTCCCCCACCCTCCCCCACCCTCTCCCCCACACTCCCCCACACTCCCCCACACTCCCCCACCCTCTTCCCCCACTCCCCCATCCTCCTCCACCCTTCCTCACCCTCTCCCACCCTCCCCCACACTACCCTCCCTCACCCTCTCCCACCCTCCCCCACACTACCCTCCTCCACCCTCCCCCACTCTCCCCCACCCTCCCCCACACTCAGGTGCCCCCGCCACCCCAGACGGCAGAGGGCTTTCCACACTCCCCCGCACAAGGCCACGCTGCCCACCAGTTGTGGTCACTCCGTCAGCTCCTGGTCACCTTCAGGGGACAGTTTCCTCGTCCCTGTGGCCAAGGCCACTGTTTCCATGGACGCGAAGCACAGAGCAGTGGGCAGGGCAGGTGCGGGGAATGTGGGGGTCCCCGGCCCCCCCCACCCCGGGGCTCACCTGGTGGAGGTGCCGGGGATGGGCCGCCCCGTGTCCACCAGCACGCACCAGCAGTAGCCCGTGCTCGGGTGGCACTGCACCGGCTTGTAGAGGCCGCCGTGCGCGCACTCGGGGATCACCACGTTGTCATTGCGCGGCTGCCGGGCCTCCTCCAGCGCTGACTGCTGCTCCTGGTCGCACGAGGACGCTAGGGCGAGGGAGGGGCGATGGGGTGAGTGCCCCAGGACAGGCGCACAGCCCGCACACGCCCCGTACACACAGCACACGGCCCCGCACACACCCCGTACACACAGCACACGGCCCCACACACGCCTCACACACCCCACACACGGCCCCGCACACGCCCTGTACACACAGCACACAGCCCCACACACAGATGTGCACACGGCCCCACACACGCCTCACACAGGCCTACACACACCCCACACATGCCCCTCACACACCCCACACACAGCTTTGCACACGCCCCAGACATGGCCCCACACACACCCCACACACAGCCCTGCACACGCCCCAAACACAGCCTATACACGCCCCACACATGGCCCCGCACACAGCCCTGCACACAGATGTGGACAGCTGGGGCATGTGTGAAAACTCGTGGCCTGCCTTCCGTTGCAAAGACACCCAAACCCGGGACACAGTCCTTGTCCTCCTACTCGGGGAGAAGGTGGTGGCCTGCATCCTGTGGGCCTTGGTGGCTGCTGGGGGGACCCTGTCCTGCTGAGGGGACCCCGTCCCACATCAAAAACACATGACTAATGCCCATGGTACAATCTGCTGTAAAATTTAAATCACAGAACAACTGGGTTTAAACAGGGAGCTGCAGACCGAGCTCTGCGGTCGGCCCTGCGGTCAGCCGGCCCCCAGGAGGCCAGCGCGGCCATAGCCCGCTCAGCCTGCTGCCCAGGCCGGTCACCTCCTGCCGACCTGAGCGGCCAAGCCCCTCCTCCTGCCGGGAGGAGGCTGCAGCGTGTCTGGCAGAAATGGGCAAATAGACGGATTCTAAATATTTAACTTGTGCAGCTCCCAGGGCTCAGGACACGGCGAGTCTGGCACCAGGCGCGTCGCCTAATAAGGCAGCGCCGGGTCCAGTCTGTGCGGCGGCCCGTCCTGCGCGCCCAGACACCCTGAGGAGCTGGGGCCGTGTGACGGGGAGCAGGAGCCGCCACCCCCCACCCCGGACGCCGGAGCCAGGGACGGGGGCTGTGTGGCCTGCACGGAGGTCAGGGCAGATCCGGGCTGGGCGAGGAGGGTCCCCCTGCCTCCTGTCACGTGGCCCCACACGCAGATCACCCCCTGAAATGCAGGGCTCAGGCGCGACCCTAAGCGAGAGCCCCCCACCTCCCCAGCGGAGCTGGGCTGGAGCCACCCTGAAACCTCGCCCCTTCCTGAGTGTGCGGGCCCGGCGGCCTCCTGCCACTTCCCGGCCCCACGGACGGAGGCATCCCGGGATGGCGGGCAAGCAGATGGGCGGCCACTTGGACGGCAGTGCGGCCGTCCTGACAAAGCTGCACAGGCTCAGGCCCTGCAATGGCCTTCGCGGTGTCCCCGAAACGGTGAGAGCCGAGGTCCAAGCGAAACCTGCACACGGACGTTTGCAGCAGCTCTAGCCACAACCGCCGGACTTGGAAGCAACCAGGAGGCCCCTCAGGGGACGGACAAATGGACGGAAGTCCATCAGACCATGGAAAAGGATTCGGCGATTCATGAAAGACCCGGAAGAGCCCTGGCTGGTGTGCTCAGTGGGTAGAGCATCAGCCTGCAGACTGCAGGCTCAGGTTGGGTTCCCGGTCAGGGCACATGCTCGGGTCGTGGGCTGGATCCCCAGTGGGGAGGTGGGGGGTGCAGGAGGCAGCAGATCTGATTCTCTCTCATCATTGATGTTTCTATCTCTCTCTCCCTTCCTCTCTGAAATCAATAAAAACATTAAAAAAAAATAGAGGGGAGTAGGTGGCAGCCTAGTTATAGAACCACAGTTTGGAGACTGAAATCTAAGGATTCCATCTGATCTGAGGAAAAACCCCCTTTACGGTTAGGAAAAAAGGAGACATATGTACTACTATTTGTAATACTTTAAACAATAAAAAAGGAGCTATTTGCGTTCTTTTTTCCGTATTTTAATCTCTTCAAATGACCAAAAACTTCATCACTTAAGAGTCTCATTGGTACCTGATGTTTCTGCAAGCTTTCATTTAAACAGTGAAATGAAAGAATAGGGGAAAGAATATTTTAAAAGTTAGAAACCAACAAAGAACACAGAATGGGCTTGACTCTTCCCCAGGGAATGCGATTTGCCAGGACTTAGAGCAGAATCAAAAGATGACTATCTCTTGGCACTGAGCTTAATGTGCAATAAAACACAGCCATCCTCGCCGGGAACATCGCGAGCAGGAGGAGGCGGACGGCGGGCTGCTCTCTGGGTCGGGGGGGCGGGGGGGGCCAGGAATCCTTTTATCCCAGGGAAGGCGGGTGCGTCACAGGGGCGAGCACTCGGGCCTGGTCTCCGCTCATGCAGAGCCTGCAGAGCCCGTAAAAGAAAAGGCTGGCGAGCTGGCGGCGTCTCTGCCTGGGGCGGGGCCCTTGTGAGCCCAGGGTCCGTGGCCCCAGCCCCACGCCCATGGGTCTCGGAAGACTGGCCCCGCGGCCCCGCGGCCCCGCGGCCCCACACAGGATGTGGGAGAGCCACGGGCCGAGACAGAAAGCAGACACGCTAGAGGATCACCAACCTCCGATTTGAAATAAATAACGAGACCAATGGCCAGTGGCCCAGACTCAGCGCGTCTGTGAGCAGTGCCTCCTCCGAAGCCCTGGATAAGCCGGGTGGGGGGGGGGGGGGGACGGGCAGCGCCTATGGCCACACACGCTGGCCCCCAGGGCTGGATGCGGCCCCTGTCAGTGCGGGGGAGGCTGCCCAGTGCATAGCTGTCAGCCGCCAGGACTCCAGGGGGACGTCACACAGCGATCCTCAGCCCGACCCCCCAGACCTCCAGACACCCCCCCGAAGATCAGAGCTGACGTGACGGAGGCAGCAGGGGGAGCACCAACATGTTGTCCTCCACACAGAAAAGTCAGTGCCTCAGTTTACCCAGAGCAGGGCAGAGGAGGCCTGGTGAGGACCCCATGCTGCCCACCTCCCTCCGTGACAGCATCACACGCCTGGGAACACATCAGCGTCCGTGTGTCGGGGTGCAGGGCTCACCGGGGGACTGGGGGCCAAGCCAATGGGCGGCAGAGTCCCCTCAGGTATTACCTGACTCAGAAGATGGACAGGCGGGCCACGCTCCCTCTCCACCCCCGCCAACGCCATGCTGTCTCCTGTCCCCCCACGCCCCCCCCCCCCACGCCCCAGGCCTGTGGAGGAGGCCCCAGCACAGAGGCAACCTGCCCTCCTCACAGTCACTGAGCAACCACAGCTCAGGCACCAGGTCCCTCACAGGACCCCAGCCTTCACTGGACCCCGGGCACGTGGCCAGGCAGTTGGCACGTGGAGTTGACAGTGTGTGCGGGTCCGAGTGGTGATCGAACTACTCTGTGTCCCAAACGTCGATAGACTTGTGAACGTCTTACGTACAAGGGCGTTAAAAACACGCTTGGGGGAAAGCAGGGAGCCCCAGGTGACAAGGTTTGGACGCGAAGGCTGCATGTGCAGGTCTGCAATATTCCCCTCGAAATCGACCACAGAAGTTCAGGCTGCGGACACTTAGCCCTGGGCGTGGCGTTCCCTCAGGGAGCATCGGGGGAGGCTCTTCGGGAAGGCGAGGGAGTGCGTGCAGGCTCGGGCAGCCCTGGGACACGCAGACACGGCTGGTTCTCACGGACAGCGGGTCACGGACCAGACACGCGGCAGCCCGCGGCCGTCTCCAATGTCCAATGTCAGGTTCAGAGGTGAAGTCTGGCCCGGCCAGCCTGGCTCAGCGGTGGAGCATTGACTTATGAACCAAGAGGTCAGGGTTTGATTCCCGGTCGGGGCACAGGCCTGGGTTGTGGGCTCGATCCCCAGTGGGGGGGTGTGCAGGAGGCAGCCGATCCATGGTTCTCCCTCATCACTGATGTTTCTCTCTCTCTCTCCCTCCCCCTCTTCCTTCCTCTCTGAAATCAATAATAAAACATGTATTTTTTAAAAAAGGTAAAGTCTGTTGATTTGTAGCAAAGCCATCACGCAGTTTCGAGGATTTTAAATTAAATTAGTCACGTGTTTCGACATCCCTGGCACTAGGTCAAAAACACACACTTAGCAAACATTTCCGTCTTTATCTGAAGCTGTCGTGTGCTGGGCACCTACGGAGAAACCTTGCAGAGACTGTAGGACACGTCATAAAAACACCGAAATCTGAACTATGAGGTTCGGTGCTGACGCCGTAACCACGGACACACGTGCCGTCCACACTCCACCCCGAGGAGACAATGCCCAGCCCGGCCCTGTTACCTGAGTGCTTGTTGGTTTTGTTCTGTCGGCTTTTGACTTGCTCCGTCCACAGGGTCGGGTAACGCGAGGCGATATCTAACAAAGCAAACGAAGGGACGTCAGTTTTAGTTCATCTTGAAAATTCAGTCTCTCAGAGACCTCAGCAGGGAGCCTACAGGCCAAAAACATCGCTATCATGAGTACGTGTTGTGCGTTTTTAAAAAGAGTTACGAGATAACTCTGTGCACGCGGCAGCAAGAAACCATCGTGTGCATTTAACATTTTCAGAATATTTTCTTCTCTCTTCACCCAAAAGTATAAACAAACGTCGGGAGAATCCAGGCAGACGTGGGCTTCACCCGAACCGCCCGGGGAGGCCCAGACGGACGTTCACACGGCGTGCGGGTCGCACTCAGCGGGGAGGCCCAACACAGAGTGAGGCGTGATTCCCGCGCAGAGCGTCCTGGGAGCCGTGTGTGGGCACTTGGTTAACAGGCATAAAGGGGCATTTAAAGGCTGGTCAGTCACGGCACGGCCTGAGAACCTCCCGGAAGCAGGCCGGCCAGGTCCATCCCGCTTTGCCAGGCACCGGCCTCATGACCTCAGACAAGTCCCCTGTGCTCTCGCCTGTGACACGGGAATCTGGGGGCCCGGGGCCGTGCCTCAGGGCACACGGGGAGCCCATAGGCTCTGCCCACGTTGGTTGTTATTATTACTTATTTAAGCTATTGTTTGCAAAGCAGCGCAATTCCACCTTCACTCTCAGATCATTTACGTGAGTCCCTTATATTGTCTTCACAGCCCGACCCTTTGGCGTGAAGATCTGGGGCGCACGGCAAGCACCCTAGACAGCGCAGGAGCGGCGGAGAGTGGGAAGCCCAGCTCCACGTGACGCCAGGTGCAGGGTCCCCGAGACGCCTCCCGGGACGTCACGGAGCGTGTCCGAGCCCCGGGGCGTGGACAGGACGCGGGAGGCGTGACACGTGAACTGGCCGCCATACACCTCGCGCTCTGCGGAAACATGTTTTATATCGTCCGCGTTTCAGAGCTTCGCGCACAGGCTTTCACTAACGCGACCCTCGCGCTCTGCTCCAGGTCAGCGCGTGGAGCCTCAGGTCCACGGGGTCAGGGGGTGCTCACGCGTGGGGGTGGCCCCGATGCCGCTCAGCGTGGACATCCGCAGCAGCGCCCTCCCCCCACCGGACCCCCCTAGGCCCGCCCCCCGCCCCCCTCACCTTCTTCGTCGCCTTGAGGCTGGGTGTCCAGCGCAGGGGCTGAGGCATCATCTGAATTCAGAACGGAAAACATTTGCAAGGAGACTACAAGCACGAGAGTAAGCCGAGTGAGTGTGCGTGCGGGGGAGGCTACGGTCTGCACACCGCCCACCGGTGAGCGCGCACCCCCACCCGGGACACGCGGGCGCACGCGAGGGGGCGAGTGGGAGACACGCGTGCTGGGGAGCAGCTCGCTCAACACGCGCCACAGGCCCGCGAGGCCGGATGGGGCTCTGCACCCTGAGCCGCCCGTGGGGTGACGGGGCGGGGATGAGCCAGGAAAACTCAGCCTGAAAGGTCAGGAGGTCAGGTGGCCACAGGTGCTGAGGAGGCCTGGCAGGGCTGTGGGCGGGGCCTGGCAGGGCTGGGGGGCGGGGCCTGGCAGGGCTGGGGGCGGGGCCTGGCAGGGCTGTGGGCGGGGCCTGGCAGGGGCTGTGGGAGGGGCCTGGCAGGGCCTGGCAGGGCTATGGGCGGGGCCTGGCAGGGCTGTGGGCGGGGCCTGGCAGGGCTGTGGGAGGGGCCTGGCAGGGGCTGTGGGCGGGGCCTGGCAGGGCTGTGGGCGGGGCCTGGCAGGGCTGTGGGAGGGGCCTGGCAGGGACTGGGGGGCGGGGCCTGGCAGGGCTGGGCAGGTGGACACCCTGGCAGGGATGAAGGCTTCCTGGTTGAACTGCTACCCCCCCCCCCCCGCCCCCACTAGGCAGCAGAACAACACTGGGGGGGGCCCTTCGGTGTGGGGGAGGGATGGGGGCGGGGCCAAGAGTGACCGAGCAGAGAATGGAGGAAAGGGACCTGGAATACGAATGAACTGGGTCATCTCACTGACGACTCATATTCCAAATGAATCATCTTGATTTAACTCGTTGGAAAGACTCTGGGCTGCCTGGTCAGGTTAAGGTTCGGGTTCTGAGACACGGCCGGGGGGCAGTGAGCTCCGAGGCCCAGGGACGGTCACAGGCACGTGTGGGCTCCGAGGGCCCGCCCGGCGTGTCCCCTGCGCTCACCGTGGCTTTGCGGTACAATAATCGAGGTTTTAAATGAAAGCCTTAAAAGGACACACTGAGATCAGCCTTCGCTCATCGCAAGGACTTTGGAGGAGGACACTCGATGGGCGGTCAGGGCCGCGGGCGTGGCTGAGGCCTGGGCAGGTCCCCGCCTGGGCCAGTGACTGGGCCGTGGGTCTGACTCGCCCAGCACAGCAAGGGGCGTCCCCGAGAGGAAGAGGGGCCCCTCGCAAGGCTGGCATTGGCTCCCATGCCAACCTGCACATCTCCCTTCGTAACAGACCCCGTCCTGCCGGGAGGCGTCAGAATCGCATGTGCCGCAGCCCGGACGCTGACGTGACTCCTCTCCCCGGGCATGGCCTCGGGAGGGGTGCCTCCCACCATCGACGGGGTCCCGGCACCAGCCAGGCTGAGAGCCCCGAGGTGGGCACGGGGGGCAGATCGCACGCCCAGCCTCCACGTCTGTGGATGGATATTGAACAGACTGCCTTGGCTCTGGTGGTCGTTACGAGCTCAAATTTGCATGTTAACTTGAGAAGTTCGTTTAAGGCACAGGCTGGATCCGATACAATAGATACCAATGTGGGAATTCACTTTAAATTTAAAGCAGTTACCTGTTTTCCCCGTGCCTTCCCGCTGAGGTAACTTTTCGTTTATGGAACCTACGAGGGGAAACAAGAAATGAGATTATTTGGGCTCCAAAACCATCATCAGTAATTGTTACAAACGTATGTTCTCCCATGTTGATGCGGTCACAGTGCTTGTGGCTGTCCGGTTACATCGCACGCGCTCTCTGGGCCCTGAGCCCCCCGCGCCCCCCCCCCCCCCCCATCCCCGAAACCCCGAGGCCGACACCAGGAAGCGTGAGGAGCCCTACCCCGGCCGCTGCCCGTCCACCGCGCCCCTGAGACCCTCTGGTGCCCACACGGCACCTCCTTCTCTGGGAAGGTCAGCGCGCCCCTCGCCCTGCACCACCACGTTGGGGCAGGGACAGGAGTTACATTTTAAAGGTTTTAAATGAGAAGTGATGCAACTACAGGTACATTAGACCTCAGTCTCCGCTGGATTCCCATTTACAGGAAAACAAACCAGCTGAGGAGCCGCCTCCTGTGGCTCGGGAACCGGAACTGCACGCGGCCGACGGCGACCTGCGCAGTTCACAGGACACGGGGACCCAGGCATCCCCGCGAGGCTGCTCTTCCCCCGAGAGGCTGAGACTCGACAGGCACCCACGCTCCTCTTCACCCTCAGGACAGGCACCCTCTCCCACCCCCCGGATTCGCTTTAATCTGCTCAAGAGGACTTAGGTGCATTGCCGATTCGGTCCGGAATATTCCGTCCCGGGTTCAGTGAGCGTGACCACGGTCACGTGCCAGGTCCTCCTTGCCAGCAACAGCATCCCGTGAACTAGAACTTGAAATTCCTTGTTTATTTTATTTTTAAAATATATTTGTATTGACTTCAGAGAGGAAGGGAGAGGGGGAGAGAGATAGAAACATCAACGACGAGAGAGAGTCATGGATCGGCCGCCTCCTGCACGCCCCTCACTGAGGATGGAGCTGCAGCCCGGGCCTGTGCCCTGACCGGGAATCGAACCGGGACCTCCTGGTTCATAGGTCGATGCCCAACCGCGGAGCCAGCCGGCCGGGCCATTGCTTGTTTTCCAATCGTGACTTTGGCATTAAACACAGACTGACTCCTACGGGCCACAGACCCTGAGGGGGAGGCGGCTGACGCTGTGTCCGGGACACACAGCTGCACCTCCCAGGAGACATCAGGCTCCTCGCAGGAAAGGGCCTCGAAGGACAGAGAAGACGCAGAACCTGGGGCTCCCGTCCGGGGGGTCCCCATCCCCACCCAAACTCGAGGCGGCGGGCTTCCTTAAAAGAACACAGCACACGGCCCTGAGACACGCCTCCCCTCCCCTCCCCCCCAAACCACAGCGGAGATGGACCCCCCTCCTCCTGGTGCGTGTGTCTCTGAGCTCAGATTCCTGCTCGGTCTGCACGGCGCGAGGGGCCTGCGACGCCGGCTCCTTCCCGGGGTCACTGTTACCACCGGTGACACGTACGTGGTCTCCAGGCCCCAGCCCCGCGCCCGCGCCAGGCCCCCCTGTGTGGCCCCCACGGAGCCCTCAGACCCACGCCTCCAGCTCCTCCTTCTGTGCCATCCGTACCACCCAGATCTCTCACGCTGGGGTTTCTAGTCGCCGTTTATTTTTATCCTGTGTCGGCCGTGAGTCAAAAATAACGTTTTCTACTTTTGGCTGGAAATTATAATGGTTTGGTGATATTTCTGAATATGACTATGCAGGCTTGGCTATTCTGAGCTAAATGCAAACTCCCTAAATAATAATTATTTGTGTTCCCCCCCCCCCGGCCCCCCGAGAGCTTCCCGGTCGAATTAAGATAATATTTTATAATCTAAGGACAGAAAAGTCCAACTGCTGGTCCACCATGTGATCGGAGGCTCAGACCCGAAGACAACTTTAAAAAGTTCTCTCCTCTTTGCATCAGCCAACACCTCAGGGCTCATGCCAGCCGCCTAAACCAGTGGCCGGCAAACCGCGGCTCGCGAGCCACATGCGGCTCTTTGGCCCCTTGAGTGCGGCTCTTCCACAAAATACCGGCTCTTTCACAAAATACTGACTTCTGCGCGCGGGCCACGAAGTTTCAATCGCATTGTATGTACGTGCCCGCACGTGGTATTTTGTGGGAGAGCCACACTCAAGGGGCCAAAGAGCCGCACGTGGCTCGCGAGCCGTGGTTTGCCAACCACGGCCCTCAACCCAACTGGCATTTCCTGGGATAAATCCACACAATCACCCATCCTGTCCTCGCAGGCGAGGCGTCGCCTCCCACCAGGCCCCAGGGTCCCGAGCAGCTGCTCCACCAGCCTCTAGGCCAGCAGGCTCCCCAGACGGCCTGCAGGCCTCCTGCACCCCTCCCGCCCCAGCCCAGGGACACGGACGCGGTGCCACTTCGCTGTCCCCGCGGGAACGCGGAGATCGGAACTGGAACCGCGGGTCCCGAGCCAGGAAGCTCCCTCCGGCTTCGCGGCTGCTCCCTGAGGTGTTTGCAGAAGCGTGTGGAGCAGCAGATTCGGGTGTCGGCGCAGAAAGGGAGGGACGCGCCAGGTGTGGACGCCACGCAAACGTGGGCTGTGCTGGGACCCGAGGACGCACCCGGATTTAAGGGCCCGACTCCCTTCCCGACGGAGCGTCCTCCCGCCTCAATGCCATTTTGACAGGCGGCCGTCCCCCTGCCTGTTGGGGACCAGCGTCCGGAGCTGCCGCCCTGAGCACTGCTGGCACCGGATGGGGCCTCTCGGGGCACCGGCCCAGCGAGCCCTGACCGTGGTCATCGTCCCTCCATGCCTCCTGGCCCTTCCTCTGTGTACGGATGTCCTTCTGGCCGATTCTGACTCGTCCCTGATCAGGAGGGTGAGCAGGTGACGAGGGCCTGAGTCCTGAGAGGCGCGGCACCACGGAGGAAGGCGGACTGTGGACGGAGCAGCCCCGCCTGCGGCTCTGGGACCGGCACGCGCCTCGCCCGCAGGCTCAGCTCCCGTCTGTGCCCGGGTCGCAGGCAGCACGTGCCGGGGCTGCGGGGGGCGTGGAGCAGAGAGCACACGCACGAGGCACACGACACATGTGCCCCTAAATGCTCAGGACACTCGGGTGTGGGTCACATGTACCATGTGTAGCCTCTCTTCACACACGTGGATTTTACATGTCAGGGGGTGGCAGCCCGCTCGCCACAGAGAGCAACACCTTCTCCAGCAGAGCAGCCAGTCAGCCACCTGCAGCCACGAGGGACACGGCGGGCCAGAGGGCCTCAGCCTCTCTCTGGGACGACTTCATTCATTCATTCATTCACTCACTCACTCATTTATTGATTCACTCATTCATTCATTCACTCATTCATTCACTCACTCACTCACTCATTCATTTGTTCATTTGACCCAGGCGTCTCCGGTGTCTGTAGACCAGCAACACGAGGCTTTCACACGGGACAGTCCTGTCTGCTTTGGGGGTGGGCGTTACACAGAAACTACAGAGATGCCTGAGGTCACAGCTGTGCACACGCGCTCCTACTGTGTGCTGGTCACCACTCCACGTCCCTCCCATACACCAGGGCGACTGGGCAGAGCCCATGGCAGGGGGTGAGCCCCGCACTGCGTGTCAGGAGCACAGAGGGGACTCGGCCCCTCCAGGCACCAGTGTGTCCTCCGCAAGCCCCAGCCGGGCCTTTCTGGGCTCAGCCTCGGGGCAGGACCTGCCTCACTCTCGCGTCGCGGGCTCCCTGGCGTGGTGGGCGCGGGGGGCGGACGCTGTGTGCGAGTCGGATGGGAGCCTGGGCGCCGTTCCTGAAGGTCAGAGACTCCGCTAGTTCCAGGGGCACCATCTGATTTGCAACGCACCCACGCCTGGTTGTGCGCAGGCTTGGGGCCGAGACAGGGCGCAGTGTGGGTGGGAGGGCCAGGTGCTGAGGGCCCGGGTGTAGGTGAGGCTGGAGTCCGAGTTCTGAAAAACCAGCAGACCCTGTGCCAGTCTCCGGTCAGCAGCCAGCCCAGCGAGGACGGGAAGCCATGCGGGTGGACCAGCACGCCCCGTCGGGCTGTGTGACACCCCATCGGCTCTATGCCCACCCCCACCCACAGGCAGCAAGGCAGGGGCACCCTCTCCGGGGCCTGGACACGGTGGGAACAGCAGCCAGGCGACCACAGCGGCCGCCCTGGGAGGACGAGCCCCCGTGAGCCCCAGCCACGTGGGCCGTGCTTTGCTAGCTTTTATTTCTGGGCACAGAACCCAGCAGGTGGACCCCTTTCCACTCCATTAGCGTCCAGGGCTGGGGCCGGAGCAGGACGGGTCCGTCCCCGGGCGCGGTGGCTGGGCTCCCTTTTCGCCTGTTCCCATCCGGGGGGGCTCAGAGCAGCTGGTCCGGTTTGGTGGGAGGAGCATCGCAGAGGGCGCTCGGGCACCGCTGCCAGTCGCCCACCCTCCGCCCCGTTGGGGCCCCTCCTCCTCGAAAGCACAGAAGGAACTGGCTCCTGAGTCTTCTTTGGGGACGAGCCCGCTCCCGGCGCCTCTCGCAGCGTCCACCTCCCTGTCTTTGTCGTCTGGGCTCCCAGTCCCCACTTTGATGTCCAGTTCTGCAAGCTCCCAGGCAGGACCATTCATCTGCGCGACCGTCCTTGGGAACCGGCATCGCCTCGCTGCGGTCATGAGCCTCCCCCGCTGGACGCCGAGGTTGCACATAATAAAGCGCTGTGAGAACGTGCTGCTGGTGGGACGGACCGGGAGGGAAATGCATGAGCACAGACCGTCCCGGGAGGGCACGCCGCTCCGACGGGCCCTGTGAATTGGAACCATCTGCTTCTGAAAGGCTTCTTGGTTTCTTTTATGGTTTTATTAAATATCAGAAAACGGGAGGGAAAAGCCATTGTCGGTGAGGTATGGGAAAGAACACTTCATACACTTCTGAAGTAATGAGAAATTCAATTACAAATTAGCCACCAAATTAAATGTCCCATGAAGCACGGCGACTGAGCGACGTAATGAAAAGGCGAGAACTGGACACCTGGAAGGATTTTTTCCCCGAAAAGTGGTAATAAAAGCAACGAGCGTTTTTCCTAAAGGAAAAACAATAACACCAGAATGTTGTGTATAACACCACGCTGCGGAGCGGTTCAAGAACGAGTCCAAATTAAAAAGAGAGAAGGCGGGCCCCGGATGGACTCCGCACAGACGCGCCCAGCGCCACCCCCGCCCCCGGCCCCGCCAGCAGAGCCACGTCCACGTGACCGAGTCTGGCTCCTGCCTCCCTGTCAGAGCTCGTCACTCACGGCTCCTCGCTCGGTCCCACGGGCTCTGGGTCGTGCTGAGTGTGGTCACCACGCCCTGTGGTCTCCTCGTGGACGACCCGGCTGGTTTTCTCACTTGCAGAGTGAACTCAGCGCCGGCGGAGACTCCCAGGAGCTGGAACTTCCATTGGAAACGTCACGTGTCCTGTGCTGAATCAAATTACTATTTTATCTCCTCGTGGGTGTCAAACGGATTTCTTCGCTGCTTCAGAAATGGCCATGAGAGTCCGTGTCAGAGGGTAACACGGTGCACAGTTTCCTTTAAAAAATCACTCCTTGCCCGGCCGGCTGACATGGCTCAGGGGTTGAGCATCAACCTATGAGCCAGGAGGTGATGGTTCGATTCCTGGTCGGGGCACAGGCCCGGGTTGTGGGCTCGATCCCCAGTGTGGGGCGTGCAGGAGGCAGCCGATCCATGATTCTCTCTCATCATGGATTTTTCTCTCTCTCTCCCTCTCCCTTCCTCTCTGAAACCAATAAAAATATATTTTTTTAAAAAATCGAGTCCTTAGTTCAGTCCATACAGTCCTCCCCTTATCCAAGGAGGGTGCTCAGTCAGACCCTCATGGGTGTCGGAATCGCAGGAAGTGCTGAGACAGGGGACGTGGCGAGACAGTGCGATGGACGAAGCTGCAGGGACCGTAGGGGAGATGATGAGACCCACCCCCACCCGGATTTATTCTTAAAACCAGCTGAGTCCAGCTCCACCCGACATGACCACTGATTTCAGCCTCATTATATATTCACTAGAGGCCTGATGCAGGAATTCATGGACACCGGTGGTTGGCCGGCCGGCCCCGCCCCCTGGTCAAACTCCCGGTCAAGGGGACAATTTACATATTAGCCTTTTATTATATAGGATAGTAGTCATTTGCATCTGAAACAGACACACACCAGCCACACAGGCACACACACATACACACTAGCCACACATACACACACACTCACATACACACACACTCAGACCAGCCACATACATGTACACACACTCACACACACGTGCATACACACATGCACACATGCACACCAGCTGCACACACACACCAGCCGCATGGCTATGATCAGGAGCAGGAGGCCCAGATGAGCACAGTGCAGCGAGCTCCTCTGCAGAACCTCCCCCTTACCCGGGGGACCCTGAATACCCCCCCATTGAACCCCCCATTAAATGAGCCTCAATAAGGGAAGCCCATCCTGCTGAAGGGGCCGCTCTCCTGGGGTGGGGCGGCTCTCCGCCTCGCTGCCTCCTGATAAACTCTCGCTGCAAACTCGGCGCTGCTCACGTCTGAACGCTTTCCCGCGTGACGCCAGTGGCCTCGGCCCCGGATGCCAGAGCCCCTGCCTCAGCACCAGACCTCAATCCGTCTACATAAACGTATATATTGTTTTCCTACACACACAAGCCTATGACACAGTTCAATTTATAAACCAGGCGCCGTAAGAGATTAACAGTAAGTAATAAGAAAGCAGCGCAGTTACAACAGACGGGAATAAACGTTATGTGGACGTGGCCTCCTCCTGTCACAATGCCTGGCTTCCCGTGTGGTCGCTGGGGCCGTGGCTAGGCCGCGGGGACCTGCGGGCAGCCAGTGAACCAAGAATAGGCGGCCCGGTCCCGGATCGGCTGACCGCTCCCCCGGGTTCCCGTCCCTGTGACAAGGGGGCTCCTTTCTCTCCCCCTTTGACTGTCCTTGACAATATTCACTCCGACACCCATTTCCGCGGCTCCCGCTCGGAGGAGGCGGAGCCTAAAGCAGAGGCTGCTCTGAGGGGCAATGGAGCTCCTCTGATCGGCCCCCTGTCCGACTTGAGCAAAACGCTCCACGTGCATTGTAACGATCTCATCAGAGACCCGCCGCTGCGTTGCTGGTTTCCTATCTGGGAGCTCAGTTGTTCTAGTTCCGTGGTCGGCAAACTGCGGCTCGCGAGCCACATGCGGCTCTTTGGCCCCTTGAGTGTGGCTCTTCCTAAGCCTCAGGAGCACCCTCATTAAGTTAATAACAATGTACCTACTTATATAGTTTAAGTTTAAAAAATTTGGCTCTCAAAAGAAATTTCAGTCGTCGTACTGTTGATATTTGGCTGCTGACTAATGAGTTTGCCGACCACTGGCCTAGTTGTTCGGCTTCACGGGCTCCTTAACTCGGTGCCAGGAATATTTGTCCGTGAAAAATAAAATAAAAAACAGCTGCTCTCCACAAAGTTAACGTTTCCAGAAACCACTTGGAGATTCATAGACACGGAGTTCTGGAATTCCAGGTGGGAGCTAGAACGCGAGGCCCTGCAGGAAAACGCAAGGATCACAGATGGATGAGCTCAGAGCTGGTAACGGGAAGGGAACGAGAATGAGCAGCGAGAGCCCGGCCAGGCCACGGCCTCCCCATTCCTGCCACTGGGATGCGGAGCCTTCAGTCATTAAAGTCAGAGCATCACTCATAGTTTTAAAAAATACTGTTATTGATTTTAGAGAGAGGAAGGGAGAGGGAGAGAGAGATAAAAGCATCAATGAAGAGAGAGAATCATGGATCAGCTGCCTCCTGCACACCCCACACCGGGGATGGAGCCCACAACCTGAGCCTGTGCCCTGACCGGGAATCGAACCCTGACCCCCTGGTTCATAGGTCGACGCTCAGCCGCTGGGAATCGAACCCTGCAGGCCGGGCTCCAGTCACATTCTTAGGGCAGCCACTGCCTGTGCACAACTCAGCGCTAGCACACAGGTGACACGGGGTGCAGGGACGGACGACACCCCGACATTCTATGCTCCCCACGGCTGGCCCCCTGGTCACCGGTCACAGTGGCCGCAGACAGGCGGCAGCCCACTGGCCGGTGTGAACGTCTGCGCTCACGGTTCCCCATTTCCCACGACGGTTGTCAGGACGCGGTCGTTGGCGAGAGCTCATTAAAGGAGGGAGACCTCGCTCAGGCAGCTCGCAGCTCCTTGTGCTGGAGGCTCCCCTCCCCCCAGGCCCAGACAGAACCGCCACGTGCTCCTGGATCTGGGGCCGGGACTTTCCGTTCTGACCCAGGCGCCCGGACGGAACTCAAGGCCCACGGGATGAGCAGACCCATTCCCGCGGCCTCTGCTGCAAGGCGTCTGGGTGAACACGTTCCCGGCCTCACCCTGAGAGCCGGCCCTCCTGTGTCTGGAGACCCTGCTGACCCGGTCACTGGCCAACAGGCCCCTGGCGTGTTTCCTTCCTGCGCTGTAAGGTCCTGAGTTAGCGCTCCCCCTCTCCGTAACGAGGGAGCTGCGGGGCCGAGGCCCCACCCTGGGCCCAGCCCCTGCTCTCCCCCCGCCCCGCCCCCACCTCACGTGTGGCCCCAGGCGCCCACGGAATTCCCAGGCCTTGGGTCATCAACCTGCGCCCCCCACGTTCCCGCTGAGGGCGTCTCACCATCACAGGAACCACACGGTCCAGCCTCGACGCGGTCGCCCTGGGCTGAGAGCCCCCACCTCACAGCTCATTGTTCTTAGTGCTGAAGGGGAGCTGGGTGCTTGGCAGGAACGGCTCAAACTCAGACCCTCCCCTGGAGGACCTTCCAGGAGAAGCGAGGAGGCAGCGGGACAGGACGGGGCTCCCCCCCCCGTCCTGGCCCCCCCCCCCCCCCGAGTCCGCGAGAAGGGGTCTGTGCCTCCTGCGGGGCCTGCCTCCGCATCCCTGTGAGCTCACCACACACACAGGTGCACATCCTGAGGGGCAGGTACGATTTGTGGCTAAATTTGAAATCTCTTTTTCTGATTTTTCAGTTGTTATAGCCCGTCCTTCCATGGGCTCCACGGCCTCCACGGTATAAACTCCAGGACAAAAGGCAGCCATTGAGCAGTGACAGTTCCTGTGTGAATGACCTGGGACCCACCCTGGGACCCACCCCCGTCCTGGGCAGAGGTGGGTAGTGCCACTGAGCCATACTAAGCACCAGCTAACTCACCGGGGAAGGGAGGGGGTGCAGGGAGGGGTGCAAGGAGGTGGTGCAGAGGGTGCAGGGATAGGATGCAGGGAGGGGTGCAAGGGGAGGGTGCAGGGGGTACAGGGAGGAGGTGCAGGGAGGAGGTGCGGGGAGAGGGTGCACGGAGGGGGTGCAGGAGGTGCAGGGAGGAGGTGCAGGGAGGGGGTGTGGAGGGTGCAGGGATAGGATGCAGGGAGGGGTGCAAGGGGAGGGTGCAGGGGGTACAGGGAGGAGGTGCAGGGAGGGGTGCAGGGAGGAGGTGCAGGGAGGAGGTTCGGGGAGGGGTGCAGGGAGAGGTGCGGGGAAGGGTGCACGGAGGGGGTGCGGGGAGGAGGTGCGGGGAGGAGGTGCAGGGAGGGGGTGTGGAGGGTGCAGGGATAGGATGCAGGGAGAGGGTGCAGGGAGGGGGTGCAGGAGGTGCAGGGAGGAGGTGCAGGGAGGAGGTTCAGGGAGGGGTGCAGGGAGAGGTGCGGGGAAGGGTGCACGGAGGGGGTGCAGGGAGGGGTGCACAGAGGGGGTGCAGAGGGGCCCGGACACTGCGGCCCTGGGGTCAGCAGATGAAAGCCTGCACAGCTGTGACTGATGGCACCCGCCACGCCCACCGCCCCAAAGGGTGTCCGATCGCCGGCTTCTCTGCGCTGTGTGTGAGGCTGCCTACGGCTGGGAAACCGTGAAGCGCATGACAGTTTGTCATAAACTCCTCGTGCAGTTGTGTGCTTAACCCTCCCCACTCGCCCTGACCCGTCAGCGCTTCCTCCACAACCACCACCCGCCACAGGCTCACGAGGGCTCCTGACACCGCGCCCGCCCTCCACGCGCAGATTCCTGCAGAGTGAAGGCACCGACGTATGGAATTTCCCACAATCCTGAGGGAGAGGCGCGGAGTGTGTTAGTACCAACAGGTGTGAGCTGACCCTGCCACGCCAATAAGCGGGTCTCAGCCACGAACCCATGCCATGGAAGTGCGGCCACGCAACGCATGAACACACACGCACACACACGGAGGGCAGGGTCAGGGGAGCGCCCGGTCCGCACCCAACCTCGGACCCTGGCTCCTCCGAACAGCCTTTCCCACACGACGGAGCAGACTGTGCAGCCAGGAGACAGAACTCTCTCCCAACACCGTCACCTAGACCCAAACCATCCCGGGCCAGGAAAACGGGGCGTTTCCATCCAGCAAGATGCTGCTGGCGCCAGAAAGACAGGCGAGTGGACAGGGCGAGGGCCGGCTCCCCGAGCAGAGCAGGGGCTGGGGATGTGAACCTCGGCCGAGCTCTGGGAGAGTCTCTGGGAGAGTCTGGGACACGCCAGTCCAGTGACGGCGAACCTATGACACGCGTGTCAGAGGTGACACGCGAACTCATTCTTTTGGTTGATTTTTGTTAAATGGCATTTAAATATATAAAATAAATATCAAAAATATACATCTTTGTTTTACTATGGTTGCAAATATCAAAACATTTCTATATGTGACACGGCACCAGAGTTAAGTTAGGGTTTTTCAAAATGCTGACACGCCGAGCTCAAAAGGTTCGCCATCACTGCTCTAGTCTCTCAGACGCTGTCACTGAAACCGCAGAAGCCGACACGGCACGGCTCCTCCGCGAGGGGAGTGAGGGGGCCGCCCTGCGGATGGCGTGCGGCCAGCGTGTGACGGTGTCTCCAGGCCGGGGAACACACGGGCCGGCTTAGCGTGTCATTTTTCCTTTCTCACTTACTTCCCGAGTTCGTAAAAGAGTTATTAGGTGCAGGGTTCGCTCACTAAAAATATTTTTTCAGCCAATTTTAGGTCTTGGGTGACAAAACAGGTTTTAAAAATAACTCTGTTTTCCCTCCACGCAGTGCACCCCCGGGGCTTGCGAGTGGCCACCAGCCACCGGGTGTCAGGTTGCGAGTTCCCGCTAATGACGGTGTCATCGTCCCGGCAGCCGGCAGCCCGGTCCTGGCCCCTCCCCCGTGGACGTCGGCATCGGACAGACTTTCTAACTGTAACCGCCCGCCCTCCAAATAGAAAATCCGTCTGAAAGGAAACTCCACGTACAAATGTTCCCACAATTCACGAGAAACAGCAGGAAGATGTTGCTGGGCTATAGGGAAGTGTTTGCCTGTTTTAGGAGACCTAACCTTGGGTTGGAGGCACAGACCACGAAACTTCCCTTTTTTGTTCATCCTCACCCGGGGATGTGTTTCCATTGGTTTTAGGGAGAGAGGGGGGAAGACAGAAACATCAACGTGAGAGAAATACATCAATTGGTTGCCTCCTGCGTGTGTCTGGGTCGGGGAGGAGCCCACAACCGAGGTACGTGCCCGTGACTGGAATCGAACCCGGGACCCTTCGGTCTGCAGGCCAACGCTCTATCCACTGAGCCACACCAGCGGGGGCCACCATGAAACTTAACAGATGATCTGATCGGTGTCCTCAAACATTCATCGACATAGAAGGCTGCAGGCCGTTGTCACATGAAAGCAGTCGCGTCACAGATAAGGTTTTTGGTAAAATTAACGGAAAACAGACGACTGTACAGGTTGCTCCCGGGCAGCGTTGCTACACTCAGAGGCCGAGCCCTGTGGTGAGTAATAGACATAGCCAAGAGCCACTGACAGGGCGCTGACAACGACCGCTTTTCCTTTGCAAAAATATACACAAACCAGAGACGCCTTGTTTGTTTGTTTGTTTTTGCCAAAGAAACTATTTGGTCCTTCCCACCGGGGACGGAAGTCCTCGCAGTTATTCTGAAACACTCCGCAGCCCAGACCCCGGGCCTGCGTGGTGTGGGCCGGCCTTCCGTCGGGAACTGTCTTAAGAAGAGAGGGTTCAGAATACCTTAGGGTTGTCCAGTGACACCCTCCTTCCAGAGACTCCCCATGAGGGCCTGACACGGAGTTTCCTGGGATTATAAGCAAACACAGGCGAGAGGCTCAGAAAGGAGCCAACGGGGTCAGGAGGCTCCCGTCAGCGACCACAGACCTACCCGGGCACCGGGGCGTCTTGTGGGCCACGGCGGTGCCGCTGATGGGCCTCCCGTTGGGCGTGACGCACCAGCAGTATCCCGTGTAGCTGTGGCACTGCACCTGGAGGCGACAGGACTCGGTGTCAGGGCGGGGCCTCACCACACAGGCGGCTCCCCTGACCCCCAGTGCGAGAGGGGTGCCCGACCCGGATCCCGCGCACACACGTGTACATGGCTGTAGAGTGTGTACCTGCTGTACAGCATGTACCTGCTGTAGAGCGTGTACCGGCTGTAGAGTGTGTACCGGCTGTAGAGCGTGTACCTGGCTGTAGAGCGTGTACCTGCTGTAGAGCGTGTACCTGGTATAGAGCGTGTACCTGCTGTAGAGCGTGTACCGGCTGTAGAGCGTGTACCTGCTGTAGAGCGTGTACATGGCTGTAGAGCGTGTACCTGCTGTAGAGCGTGTACCTGCTGTAGAGCGTGTACCTGGTATAGAGCGTGTACATGGCTGTAGAGCGTGTACCTGCTGTAGAGCGTGTACCTGCTGTAGAGCGTGTACATGGCTGTAGAGCGTGTACACGGCTGTAGAGCGTGTACCTGCTGTAGAGCGTGTACCTGCTGTAGAGCGTGTACCTGGTATAGAGCGTGTACATGGCTGTAGAGCGTGTACCTGCTGTAGAGCGTGTACATGGCTGTAGAGCGTGTACACGGCTGTAGATCGTGTACCTGCTGTAGAGCGTGTACCTGCTGTAGAGCGTGTACCTGGTATAGAGCGTGTACATGGCTGTAGAGCGTGTATCTGCTATAGAGCGTGTACCGGCTATAGAGCGTGTACCTGGCTGTAGAGCATGTACCTGGCTGTAGGTGCCGTCCTCGCTGCACTCCGGGATGAACACCTGCTGGAACTCTTTCCTCGCCTGCTCCTGCGTGTACTTCCGCTCGGCCACACACCGGGACACGTCTGCAGGCGGGAGCAGAGCAGCGCGGTTACACACCAGGAAGAGGCAACGCCAGAGACACAGGCGCGTGGAGACGCGGGCGCGACGGCGCGGGGCAGCCACCTCCGCTGGGCGGGCAAGTGGCCACCGCAGGTCACCAGCGAGAGGCTGGCTGCTCCGAGTCGGGTCCTCTCGACACTAAGGAGCCGGGGCAGAGGCTGGGAGAGGGTTACTGGCTCGTCCCGGTGACTCAGGACCTGCCTCACGGCCAATGAGGGAACACAGCTGTGGTCCAGCCGGAGCCCACGGGGTCCAGTCCACAGGCCCAGCGGGAGGGAGGGGGCTCGGGGGCTCCCGGGGGCTGGGACGTGCTGGCCCACAGCGGGGTCCAGGTCACCTGCCCGGAAACACCATCGGGGGCACCACTGGGCCTCTCTGCTCTGTGTCTGCGTTTCCTAGGACCTCGGAGCGATGCCAAGCTCCGCCTCCTTCCACCGCCCAGCAGTGAGTGCCTCCGTCCAGCCTGCCCCGGCCTCAAAGCCGCGACACCGGCCGGCCAGGTGGCTCAGTGGTTGAGCGTCGACCTGTGAACCAGGAGGTCAGGCACAGGCCCGGGCTGTGGGCTGGATCCCAGTGTGGGGCGTGCAGGAGGCAGCCCATCCGTGATTCTCTCTCATCATTGATGCTTCTAACTCTCCCTCTCCCTTCCTCTCTGAAATCAATACAAATACATTTTTTAAAAATGCTGCTCAGACAGGGTCCGAGGCACAGCCGCGGGGCTGTGCTCCTCAGGAAGAAACCCTGGGACTCAGCAAACGAGTGAAAAGGAAAAGTCTAGAAGCGCCAACAGAAACAGTGCTGCTGAGAAATGTCCGCGACGCTCCACCCGCGTTTCCTCTCGGATGCTGGTGGTTCCGTGTCGTCCACGGAGGCCTACAGGTCGCTGGCTACACCCTAGTGGGGGGTGCACAGCACACGGAGCAGACACGGTGATGTTGCCATAACTACGCCTGTGCCCGGCGGGCCTGGAAACATCGGCGACTCTGCAAAGTATCTGGTTGTCTAACGGCAATGCCGGGCACCGGAAACTAATGCAAAATGACACGGAAAGAGAAGAAAACATTTCAGCCCCCCAACCCTGCTCTGCCCACGGATTAGGGGAGGAGTCAGCAGGACGGACTGTGGGGGTCCTGGGTGCCCAGTAAGGGAGGCCTGCGGCCCCACAAGGCCCGCCTCGCCCCACGGCTGCGCGTCTGCCCTAGGCTCCTGCCGGCAGGAAGGGAGGCCATCCTGGTGCTGGTGCCAGACCCCAGGGAGAGGATTCGAGGGGCGAGACGGCCGCTACCCAGGGCCCCTCCTTTCCCGACCCGGCCAGTGGCCAAGGAGCCTCCGGCGCGGAGAGGCCAGACGTCCCCACGCGGCCTCCCGGTCCTCGCGCCCTGGACACCCTCACAAGCGCTGGTTTCCTTCCCTGGGCCCCCCAAACCCTGGAGCCCATTTGAATTTTAAAACTTGAAAAGAATGGTTTCCCCAAGTTGTCTTAAGTGTTTCCAGACTTAAATAACCAGTTGTCTGGACCTGCTTCTCCAACGCGCCACTGCCCAGCGGCTCCAGTGGTGACCGTCTCATTGCCTGGCAGTTAAACTGCCGGCTGCGAGGAGGTGCCATCCCAGCAGCAGCCCGGCCGGGGGGCTTCTGGTAGCTCCGGGCGTCCCTGAGCTGCGCGCAGACCCTGCCGGAGGTGGGCAGCCCGGCTGCGCCCCCCACCCCCGACAGGCTGGTCCCTAGGGGCCTCCTGCTGCAGAAACGCCAGGGCTCAGGCCTCCTTCCTGGTGCACGCTGGGCCGGCGGCCGCCTCGCACGTGTGGTTTTACTGCGCTCTGTGTTTTAGCTGCGGAAATCACTGCTTTGCTGGGCCCCGTCCTCCTGTTTTAGGGCAGCCTGCGGTCTGACTGTCTAAAGGGAGAAGTGGGCCCCGCTGGCCAGGGCCCCGTGTGGCGGATGGAGTTACAAATTGTGCCCAGCGTTTGAACTCTCGTGGAACAAGCAGAAAGCATCCATTTTCCAAACCCAAGGGGCCGGCCGTTCCCAGCGTGGGGTGTGGACCTTTTAAAGACACCAGCACTTCTGCCGCGGGCGGGAGCTCTCGAACCCGCAGCCCCGCGTGCCGGGCGCGAAGTCCCAGGTTCCCGGCTGCTGCGGGCGATGATGCAGGCGGGGAACCAGGCCCACGAGGCCCTGCGGCCCGTCGGTCGCCCCCGGGTCCAGGCCTGCGGGTGGAGCTGGCGGCCCCGCCCCTGCCCTGGTCCCCCTTCCAGATGTGCTGACTCAGCACCGGCCACGGCCTGCGGCCAGGAGCCTGGACGGCCCTCCCGGCCGATTCTGCTGAAACATGCAAAACACAAGGCGGTTTCCCTCAGAACTGCTCACACCGCCCGGTGCTGCTGTGTCGTGTTACTCTCTCTGGCGTGGTCAGGACACGTGACGTGAGGCCGCAGGCTCGGCCAGTTTGCCCCTGCGCCATCCACTCCGGGTCACGGGGCAGCCCACGGCGGGGCCCTCAGCAGAGCCCCCTCCTCTCCTTAGCTTTATTTCTTTAATATATTTTTATTGATTTCAGAGAGGAAGGGAGAGGGAGGTAGAAACGTCAATGTTGAGAGAGAATCACCGATCTGCTGCCTCCTGCTCGCCCCACGCTAGGGGCTGAGCCCGCAACCCGGGCGTGTGCCCGGACCAGGACTCACACTGTGACCTCCCGGTTCATGGGTCCGCGCTCACCCTCTGAGCCCCGCCCGCCAGGCCCGTCCTTGACTTTAAGCTGGCGACTGGCTGACCTGCTCCTGCGCGAGACTAAACCAGCGCCCTCCCTACAGAAATCGCAGCATCCGCACAGCCTCCCATGGCGTCATCCCCCTGCATCCCCACGGCTCTCTGCAAACAGGACAGAGTTCACGGCTCCTCGCCGCCCCTGGGGGCCGCCTGAACGAGCTCCCTCACGCCGGGCTGTGGTCGGAGGGAGGCGCAGCCGGCCTTCACGGCTCCTGGTCTGGCTGAGGCTGGACCCTGGACACCTTGTGGGTTTTTTGTTTGTTTTTCTTTTTGGACACTTTGTTTTTAACGGTTTGAAAATTAAATCCTCACAACACAAGCCCCGTCATTTTTCCCCTGGGATCCACGACACAAAACCTCAAACCGTCGTCGTGACCATCTGAGAGCGTGGGACTCGGTGGCCTCAGGGCGTCCACCACGCGTGGAACCAGAGCTTCCATCACTCCAAGGAAACCCCGCCCCACCCCCGCCTCCCTGTGGTGCCTGCGGGGCTCAGGGCCTGTGAGCGGCTCATGGGCCATGTGGGCGTCTGTGCCTGGACGCCTTTCCCTTTGAGTTCTAGGGTCACGGTGCACGCGTGTCCGTAGCCTCGGGCCCTGATGGTTTTGGATTCTCAACGCTGGCTGTGCCCTTCCCGTTAGCTCTGGGCCTCACTGGCCTCACGTTCAGTGGCCGTTCCCTGAGGCTCCCATCCCAGGGACAGCAGCTCGTCCCAGCCGCCCTCCTTCCCCGGCCAGTGTGGGCTAGCGGTTAGCGAGCACGAACCTATCAAAGGACTCTGTCTCGAGTCATGGAAATCGCTCTTCTTCCCACTGATCTGAAATGTTCACAGACTTACATCTCGAGTCCCTCCCGACAATGCAGCGGCGGGGGGACTAAAGCGCACGGCGTGGCGGTCCCGTGGTACTGACTCTCATGGCACTGACTCCCATGGTACCGACTCCCGTGGGACCAACTCCCGTGGGACCGCCCGGCGCTGCGAGGCGCGTGTGCGCGGACGGCTTACCTTTGCAGTTGCCCCGGTACGCGATCTCCAGCTGCGGGTCCTTGCACTTGGCACGCTGGAACTCGCAACGGGACAGGAAGGTCCTCCCGTCCGACGCACAGACCGGCTTCTGGGGGGAGCCCCCGCAGTCCAGGCTGCAGTCCTTGTCCTTATCTTGATCGACTCGCAAAAACTGCAGGAGGAGAAGAGAAGCAGATCGACCTGAAGAAACGCTTGCAGCCCGGCCAGCGGGGCCCGTGGCTGAGCGTCGACCTGTGAACAGGAGGTCAGGGTGCGATTCCCAGTCAGGGCACATGCCTGGGTTGTGGGCTCCATCCCCAGTGTGGGGCCTGCAGGAGGCAGCCGATCCATGATTCTCTCTCATCCTTGATGTCTCTCTCCCTCCCTCTCCCTTCCTCTCTGACATAAATAAATATGCACATATTTTTTAAAGAAATGCTTTCGGCAGAGCAGCGGAGAGCAGACGGTGACCTGAGGCCACTGATGTCTGGGAGCCGTGGCCGGACACACCAGGGAGACCTACGCATTCTTGGCCGTCGCCTGTTTTCTAAGTCTCGGAAACCGACCATTCTCTACGCCCGCGTTTGGTGCTGAATCGCAGAAGCTGAGCAGCGTGTGAACCCGCCCCATCTCACAGAGGCCAGTGCGCCCTTTACCTTCCGTCTGAACGGGGCGGGGCGGGGGGGGGGCCTTGCTTCGGAGTCTGTGAATTCATTGCCAGTCACTCCCCACTCACCCTGCGCTGCCCTCATCTGGGAGGTGAGGAGTCGGTGAGGAAATCGGGAGGTGGGTCCCCCAATGAAATGGCCCCACAGGGCCCCCGTGACCTGGGCCCTGCATGCATATCGCCTGAATTAGGTTCCTATCCTATATAATAAAAGGCTAATATGCAAATCAACTGAACGGCAGAATGGCCGGTCGATATGCCATGCACTGACCACCAGGGGGCAGATGCTCAATGCAGGAGCTGCGCCCTGGTGGTCAGTGTGCCAGAAGCGGGACCCACAGCTGACGAGCACAGCAGCGGTGGCGGGAGCCTCTCCCGCCTCCCCAGAAGCTCCAAGGATGTCCGACTGACTGCTCGGACATCCCCCGGAGGCTCCCAGACTGTGAGAGGGTGCAGGCTGGGCTGAGGGACCCCCCTCCCCACGTGCACAAATTTCGTGCACCAGGCCTCTAGTTTCTGAACCATCGCCCAGGCCCAGGGAAGCGGTTTCTGTGGAGGCCTGATGGCTCTTGGGCTGGCCTATGTCCCCCACAGACCCTGCCCAGGGCCCCCCATGCTCCCCAGTCCTGAGGATACCCCAGGTTCCCTGTCCTTGCCCGGCTCCTCCTTATCCCCCACATACCCCTCAGATCTAACAGTGTCCCCCCAGAGGCCTGGGCCCAGCTGCCAGCTCCCACACAGCACTTCCTGGCCAACAGATGGTGCTCCCCACCCACCCAACTCCCAGACCTCTGCACGTGCTCCCACTGCAGGCCTAGTCCTCCCTCCCCTCACCCCCACCGCCACCCCCACCCCTGCCAGGAGGGACAGCAAACGTGCAGGGGACCCAGGTGGGCAGGGACCCACGTGCAATGGAACATCCTGGAGGCAGCGAGAACCCTGCTCTCCCCTCCACTGCGGGGTGCATGCTCACTGACTAGGGCGAGTGCAGAGGGACCTGGAGAAAAGAGGGGGCCCAGAGGAGACGCTCAGCTCCCTCCTCGTGTCCTCCAAACACTGACACTGCCCCCCAAGTGAGACACCTGTGGAGGGAAGCCAGCCTCCCTCGCCCTGTGACCACGGCCTGGGCCATGCAGAGCTGGCCCTTCAGACGGAACCTGTGGGAGCCCGAGGGCAGGTGGGAGGAGCTCACAGGCACTGAGGAGGAGACAGAGGTTCCTGGAGGACCCCAAGCCCAGCTGCCTCACGCGACCACTGAGAGACCAGGCTCCCGGAAGTCACCAGCTTGTCTGCGATGCAGCTGGCACCCAACCAGCACCTGGGACCCGGTCCTACTCCCCGCTCTGCCCTGCACGGCCGGGTCTTCCTGCTCCAGGACCCCCACGGGAGCATTTTGGGGAGGAAGCCTGGGAAGTGGCATGGACGAGGGCTGGGCGTCAGGGCTCAGCGCCTCTGTTCCCGTCCCCAGCTCCACTCGGGCTTTGACTCCTGCTGGCTCCGCCGACTTCGTCTGAAGTGCAAAGGCCACCCTGTCACCTTGGGCGACGCAGGACACAGATGCTTCACGCTCCCCGACAGCGTGTTATGCGAGGAGACGAGACGGCAAGGCCTGCGGCCCTGGGGCAGCCTCTCTGCACAGCGCCTCCTCCCCCCCCCCCGCCCCCCCCACCTCCCCACCTTGAGGTCACATCACCCCGAGCCACAGGCGCAATCTCCGAGATGCACTCCCTGCCGCGGCGCCTGGCCCCTGTCACCGACACCTCCCCGGGTGTCTGCACCCTCCCAGGCGACAGGCAGAGCCCGCGGCCCCGTCTGTGCGTCTCCCCACGGGTGTCTCAGGGCAGAGGCAGAGGCGGAGGCGGAGGCGGAGGCGGAGGCGGAGGCCGGCTGGGGCACCTGTGATGGCGCTTCACCCCGGCCCTGGGGCCCGGAGCACACACCGATCTAAACCCTCCCGCCCGGCACAGACACCACAGCTGGGCAAGGGGTTCGCGCCTCAATTCATAGAAGTTCGGGGAGAGCGACGCTCCGCTGCTGGTCCCCGGCTGCGTCTCGGCTCTCGGGGCGCCTGTGTGGAGCCCGGGCGGGTGGGGGCGCATCGGTCTCCCGGGCTCTGCCATCTATGAGCTGGAATTCCGGGGGAACCTCCTAAACTAGCTCCTACACCCCGAGTTTTAAAGGAACAGTTGCACAGGAACCGTGAGAGCCCGTCCGTGGCTACAGCGCTGACAAAACAACGCTGAGAAAAGACCGTCTTTCCCCTTAACGCCTGGGAACTCACACCTTTAATTACACAGAAAAGAGAAATCCCTTAATTACAGGGGAGAGCCCTCGGCTTCTGCAGAGGGAGTAAGAGGATTGGGGGGACCCCCAGGGGACTGCGGGCGGCGGGGTCCACAGGCCAGAGAGAAGCGGTGGGTGAGGGCCGGAGGGATCGGGGGACAGGAGAGGAGACGCCCGAGCCCGCTGCCCCGGGCAGAGCCGCCCGCAGAGCTGAGCGGGCACCTGAGACAGCACAGGGGGAGGGGGCGTGTGCAGGCGGGGGCGTGGGGGGCCCTCGCCGTCAGTCACGCAGCCCCTGTGGGGGCACAGACCCGCCCGCCCGTCGCCACGGGGCTTCTCCAAACCACAGCGTCACCAAACACTCCCCGTGTCCCCGTGAACCTCGGACAGCGTGCACGCCGCGCCTGTTCACGCTGCTCCTCGGCGGAGCTCCGGGCGCCGGGCACGCCCTCCGTGTCCACGAGATGCTGCAGCGAGGCGCCAGGAGCAGTCACCTTCCCAGGGGAGAGGCCGGCGCTGGACCCGCCTCCACGCCCACGGCTTAGTGGGACACGCCGCCCGGGCCATCAGTCAGTGTCAGGGACGAGAATCCTTGAGAGGCACCCGCAGCCCTCAGGGAGCCCCGGCCCAGAACGGACAGTGGGGAGCAGGGGGCACAGCCCGTCCCTGATCCGAGACACCCCCGGTCCAAGTGTCACGCGGAGAAACAGCCCAGCAGGGGCGAGTCCGCGTGGCAGGCACGGGTCCTGCGTGGCCTTAAACACGTGGCCAGGGGCACCAGGATTTGGGAGCCTGGGGCAATGCCAGATCCTGGCCGAGCTGACTCTCCCTCAATTCCCGGAGAGCCTCGGGGGTGGGGGGCGGGGAGCCAATGTCCTGTTTGTCCCCGGGGTCCCTGCCCACTCGGTGCTGGGTTCTGGGATCCAGGGGGCTGCTCCAGTCTGGGGCTCCCCGGCCCAGGAACCCAGGTGAGTCCT
This sequence comes from Myotis yumanensis, assembly GCF_028538775.1. Lineage (NCBI taxonomy): Eukaryota > Metazoa > Chordata > Mammalia > Chiroptera > Vespertilionidae > Myotis > Myotis yumanensis. The sequence continues at coordinate 616,826 of NW_027223757.1, forward strand.
AAGCAGACAAGACCCTGCCACTCCCGGGACACACGGCGCCCCGTCCCTGACAGCGATGGGGGACCAGAGGCCACGTCCAGCTCTTTCTTTATCACCCAGAGGGCAGTGGGCTCTGGCCCGGGAGAGCTGCAGGAGGTGCCGAGAAACGGCAGCGAGGCCTGGAGTCCAGAGAAGCAGCCGCGGGAAGAAGAGGGGCACCTGGCCCACCTTTCCTTCTTTGCTCAGTGGATTAGCACCCCGTCCGCAGCCTGAATCCCCAATCGGAGTGCGAGGCGGGTCACACGACACCCGCGGGCCCAGCCCCCCGGCTCCACACCCCGCACCGCGCTGTTTCATAAAGAATCAACTCACTCAGAATCAGGGAACTACCCTTGATGACATCCAGTGCCTCCACAAACGCGCCAGGACTCAGCCCCGGCCGTGCGGTCGGGGGTGGGAACGCAGGCAACATGTCCGTTTCCGACGGTTCCAGGCGTCAGAACGACCCCACCACCTGGTATTCCAAACTCACGGAGCCCACACTCTGACACGCAGAAATCACGGCTACACACAGGATGCAGGTACGTGCTGTGAGCAGCAACTCCTCCAGGGGTTCACGTCAAAAACTCCGAACGGCGAGAACCAACGGACACAGCGACCACGGGGATGGGGACGCAGGAAAGAGCCAGGGGACAGGCAGCGAAATCGGTTCCCCACCTGCCACCCACCTGCCACCCACCTGCCACCCACCTGCCACCCCACCTGCCACCCACCTGCCACCCACCTGCCACCCCACCTGCCACCCCACAGGAAGGAGGGCTTCAGGGCTCACACACCTTCCTGGGGGGGTTATACCCACATGACCAACTCCCGTCTAAGCTCATTTTAACCGACCGGTGTCACTGCTACCCCAAACATTTGGTATTAACACGCCGAACTGACGTGTGTAAGTGGTGACGCTGCAGGGACGTGTCCCCGAGATGGCGCCGTCTTCATATTCGGAGCCTCATTTCTGAGGAGCTGCCCGGTGGCTCCGGGATCGTCCCTCCTTTGGAGCAGCAGTTCTCAACCTGTGGGTCTCGACCCCTTTGGCGGTCGGACGACCCTTTCACTGGGGTCGCCTAAGCCCATCCTGCAGATCAGATATTTACATGACGATTTATAACAATAGTAACATGACAGTTATGAAGTAGCAACGGAAATAATTTTATGGTTGGGGCACAGCATGAGGAACTGTATTTAAAGGGCCAGAAGGTTAAGAACCACTGTACCTAAGAGATTCACACCAAGAAAGACGGGCACTCAGGTCACGGTCCTTCACTGAGGTCACGTCTGAACACATCTCCACCTTCCGACAGCGTAGCCTTCCTTGTTTTAATATGTTTTTATTGATTTCAGAGAGAAAGGGAGAGAGAATCATGGATCGCTGCCTCCTGCACGCCCCCCCTGGGGATCGAGCCCGAAACCTGGGCATGTGCCCTGACCGGGAATCAAACCGGTGACCTCTTGCTTCGTAGGTCGACGCTCAGCCACTGAACCGCATCGGCCGAGCAGAACCGACTCCATTTGTGGGTCCTGACCCGGTTCGGAGGGAGGCCAGCGCGGCGGTGGCTCCGATGGGTGCTGGCTGCCTCACCTCGAGACATTCGGCACCGACCAGACCCAGGTCATTGAGAAAGGCCACTTTTGAGGAACGGAAGGTATTTAAAATCAGGTGTTTTCCATGAGCAGATGCAGCTTAGAGATGTGCCGTGTCTGGTGTCGTCTGTCCGGCCCGCGGCCCACGGTGACACTGCCCCAGCCTGGGTGGGACGCCGTCCTGGCCACGCCCACGCATCCCGGGGACGCACAGCGGTTTATTTCACCTGGGGCTGGTGAGGTGCCCTCGGGCGTCTGGTCACGGCACACACGACTTGACTTGGATTCCGCTCTCTGGTGTTTTATGCTCTCATTCCTCTTCAGCACACGACTGCCCCAGACACCTGCTCCCGGGCGGGTGGGTGACGTCGCCGGCACAGCCCTCAGGGGTCTCTGGGCGTCACAGCCCACAAGCTCGGTACTAAACACCTGAAGGTGTGGCCAGGGGGGTGGGAACATCACGACCGACGCGTGTGGCTCCCGCTCCCTGCACCGCGTGCAGAGGGCGTGTGCGGGACACGGGAAACGAGTGGAATGCTCATGACAGGGATTCCTGCCGAGCCCGTCACTTGCTGATGATCCCACAGGGCCCTGCTCCTTCCCATCTCGCCCTCCATGACGGAAATAATTCGTCGGAAATGGCGCTGGACCACAGCCTCGGCGGATCTGGGGGAGGCAGTGACAGCTCATCACTGCGGAAGGGACGCTACGGGCGGCCCCGAGCGGCTATCAGAGGAGGAGATGGGAAATCCAGGGACACAGCCTGAGCAACCCAGGCCTGACCCCAGGGCCCCCCGGCCTGGCAGAGTCGGCAGCCAGGGCCCTGGGGTCTCCTGTGGACACCCCCGCAGGGCTCCTACCGCCACGGTTCTCACTCAGCAGCGTCTGAGCCACGGACGCCCACAGCGACACTCACAGTATTTTGCATCTTTAGTTTTAAAAAGGGATGCTGGTGTCTACTAACATGTTTCAGCCAAAATAATAAATGTGAGACATCACAGAGGGTTGGATGCGGAAATCGTTTTGTTGAAATCGGGCATTAAATGCCCTTTAGTCCCGGCCAGTGTGGCTCACTGATTGAGCATCGACTCATGAACCAGGAGGTCACAATTTGATGCCCAGTCAGGGTACATGCCCCGGTTGCGGGCTCAATTCCCAGTGTGGGGCATGCAGGAGGCAGCCGATCATATTCTCTCTCATCATTGATGTTTCTCTCTCTCTCTCTCCCTCTCCCTTCCTCTCTGAAATCAATCAATAAATATATATATATACACATACACACACTAGAGGCCTGGTGCACAACATTCATGCACTTGGGGGCGGGGGTCCCCTCAGCCCAGCTTGCGCCCTTTAGCAGTCTGGGAGCCCTCGGGGGATGTCCAACTGACAGCTTAGGCCCACCTGGGGAGCAGGCCTAAGCCGCCGTCTGACATCCTTATCACTGCTGCGGAGGACCGCCGCTGTGCTTGCCAGCCATCAGCCGGGCTTGTGGCTGAGCGACGCTCTCCCTATGGGAGCACACTGACCACCAGGGGGCAGCTCCTGCATTGGGCGTCTGCCCCCTGGTGGTCAGTGCGCGTCATAGCGATCGGTTGTTCCGCCGTTTGGTTGATTTGCATATTGCCTTTTATTATATAGGAATATTTTTTAAATGCCCTTTAAACATGGAGTGAGCAGAGAAGGATGGCAGGAGGCTGGTGGCCACGTGGGCTGCGCGCCCGCTGCCCGCTGCCCGGCTCGGGCTTCCCGTGGACTGAGAGGCCCTGCAGCCCTGCAAACCCCTCGACTCCCAGGGGTACACGTCCTAACACGTTAACCTTCATTCGAGGGTGCATGTAAGTCTGAGAAATCTGGAGTACCAGTCAATCAAAGTGAACTTCACCTTATTGACAATAAATCAAAAGATGCATTTAAATCATTCAAATTTTCAGCGAGTTGAGTGTGGGTGAGTCAACATGACGGAAACGCCAGCCCCTGGGCGGACATGATTCAGAGACGAGACGAGGGAGAAACATCAGCCAACATCCCCGCCCTGACCCGGGCCCAGCACACCGGCCTCCCCCCGAAACACAGCCCTCCGCCCGCCTGGGGCGCCCGCGACGGTGTCCCATGTTCCTTCCTTGGAGGTGAGCTCACAGTGCTGCATCCCAGGGGTGACTAATTGGAAGATCGTATCTGTTTCCAGAACGTTCCCTCCAGATGCAGCCGGTGGTTCCGGTCCAGGCTGTCCCGGGCTGCCCTTCCTGTCCCCGAGGGATCCCAGCCCGCGAATCCAGGGGCCTCTGACCCGACATCGGGGTCCCTGAGGCTCGAGTCTCGGTTTTGTTCCTCATTTGCAAACCTGCGCTGACTCTAAATGGAGCTGAGCCGGGCCCGCGTGGCTCATGGTTGAGCGTCGACCTATGAACCAGGAGGTTAGGGTTCGAGTCGGTCAGGGCACAGGCCCGGGTTGTGGGCTCCATCCCCAGTGGGGGGCATGCAGGAGGCAGCCGGTCGATCAGTGATTCTCTCTCATCACAAATGTTTCTACCACTCTCTCTCCCCTTCCTCTCTCTAAAAAAATCAATAAAAACATATTTTTAAAAATAAAAAATAAATGGAGCCAAGCTGCTGCCCAGAGGAACTTCCCTGCACACCTGACCCTCAGATCTCTGCTGCCCAAACAGCAAAGTGCACGGGGCCTGGGCGACCTCAGGGCCCAAAGAACGTACCCTGATGGTCCGGCCCAGGCGGGCGCAGGACCCGCCGGGAGGCTCTGCACCCCCCCCGCCCCCTCCCCCTGCCCCCCGGCGCTGGGACGGCCCTGAGGCGTGTCATCACCCTCTGCGGCCCGGAGGACGTCCGCCACGTGCGTGTGGTCAGGAGCTGGCACGCCGCGTGTTTACCCGTGACGCTCCGGTCACTGTAATTACAAGGCGGCCCAGAGGCAAAACACGGATCAAGTAATTACGGCTCAGCGAGCGCCACGCGAGCGCCACCTGTCACCACCGTCAGCCACCCGCCCTCGGCTCCGGGGACCCCGCCCCGGACGGTGGCGATGCAGGGGCCAGGGGCGCCGGGTGCTTTGCAGCCGGGATTCCTGCAGCGAAGAGGGGGGACTGCGCCCCGAGGCTGCACTGGGCTTTCGCTCGTGTTTACACATCCCCCTGGACACCTGTGGGGGCCAGAGACGCAGGCGCCAGGTGGGACAGCAGCCGGAGTGGACGTGGCGTGGAGGTCTCGGGAGGACCGAGGACCCCGGGCCGGGCCCTGCTGGGCTCCGTGCCACCGGCAGGAATGCGCAGACCGGCGTGAGGCCGGGGAACAGCGCTTCCCACGCGTGCGCACGGCCCCTGGCCCTGCCGGGGTTCCTGCTGCCCTGGCTTTATTTTTCCTTCCTGTGCATCTCACCGGCAGAAATAGGACGGTCAGGCCTGCTCCCCGCCTCGCACACAGCCTAGGCCGGGCCTCCCCCACGTGGGCGTGAGCCCCCACCCTCTCCCTCCCTGGCCCACCCACCGAGAACAGCTGCCTCCCCACGCAGCTCACCTGCCTGGACGGAAGACCCCCCCATGGACAGTAACAGCGCCCCAAATCCTAAGGCTCCCTCCTGAAAGCCAGCGAGCCTTCCCCCATGTCCCGGTGTCCCCCCCTCCATACCCCCCTCCCCCACGTCTGAGAGCCCGTGAAAGCGGGGCGCTCGCTGGTGCGCCCCATGAAGGGCTCTGTGCACTAAAGCCATGGTGCAGGGCCCAGGGGACCCGCCTCCCAAAGTCCCTGTGTCCTGGAGCAGCGCTGGCAGGGAGCCAGGCCGCAGCCCGAGGGAGTGGGTGTGGGAGGGGCCCCAACCTGCCCTGTCCACACGGGGCCACCACCAAGGAGGTCCAACATCAGGGAGGACTGGCCCTGGACTGGCCACAGCCACTGTCAGGAGGTCTGGTGCAGCCGTGATGTGGGGGCACAGACAGGCTCCTGGTGCAGCCGTGATGTGGGGGCGCAGACAGGCTCCTGGTGCAGCCGTGATGTGGGGGCGCAGACAGGCTCCTGGTGCAGCCGTGATGTGGGGGCGCAGACAGGCCCCGGTGCAGCTGTATGTGGGGGTGCAGACAGGCCCTGGTGCAGCTGTATGTGGGGGTGCAGACAGGCCCCGGTGCAGCCGTGATGTGGGGGTGTAGACAGGCCCCGGTGCAGCTGTATCTGGGGGTGCAGACAGGCTCCTGGTGCAGCCGTGATGTGGGGGTGCAGACAGGCTCCTGGTGCAGCCGTGATGTGGGGGTGCAGACAGGCCGCTGGTGTAGGGACAGAGGGGCTGCTTTCCCGGGACCCGCATGGGCTGCAGATGTTGGGCCTCGTCTGTGAGTTTCTTTGAAATCAGAGCATTAAATGCAAACCTTGTAACAGACTCACGAGCTCCGTGTCTCCTGTTGTTGTTTCTCTGAGAGTCAGGGCGACGGAGCACAGGGGCGGTGGGAAGGTCGTGTGGCAGCTGCGGTGGCCTGTCCCCCTCCTGGTCTCCGCCTAGGAGCGTCTGTGTCCCACTCCTAACACTCAGTCCCTGCGAGCGGCTGCCGCCCGGCATCGCACGGAGCTACCGGGCAGAAGCAGGTGAAATTGTGCCGGTTTCCTGGTCACTGGGGGCGGCCCTCGGACTTGCTGGTGTCCCGGCCGGAGGGTGAGTGGCTAGTTGTGGGGTCAACGTGTCCCTGGAGACAGCGTCTGCAAAACCCCAACCCCTGGAAACGACGCAGCGGGCAGCTGGGAGGAGGTTCCTGTGGCGGCTGCGCGGGAAGCGAGGTGGTGCTCGGGGACCCCAGCCAGTGCCTCACGTCCCCCTCTGCGGGCTGAGCCGAGGGGTAGGGCCCTCCTGGTGGGGAGCACAGCCCGCGGGTGCGTCTGCTGGGACCCAGTCCAGCGCCGGGACACGAGTGCGGCTGCGTGGGCCACGCTGGGGGGTGTGGGACCTGGGGCTGGGTTCTGAGCGCTCAGTCACTGGACCGTTTGACAGCTGGTCCCACACGCGTCCCTCCTGCGTGCGGTGACCGGAGCCGCCCAGCTCCTCACCGGAGTGAAGCTGGCTCGTGCTCCGTGTGAGCCCAGGAGGCGCGGGGGCAGCACCGAGGGGCCCCGGCAGTGGCTGTGGCCGGTCCAGGGCCAGTTCCCCCCACCAGCGGCCTGTCTGCACCCCCACATCATGGCTGCACCAGGAGCCTGTCTGCACCCCCACATCACGGCTGCACCAGGAGCCTGTCTGCATCCCCACATCACGGCTGCACCAGGAGCCTGTCTGCACCCCCAGATACAGCTGCACCGGGGCCTGTCTGCACCCCCACATCACGGCTGCACCGGGGCCTGTCTGCACCCCCACATACAGCTGTACCGGGGCCTGTCTGCACCCCCACATACAGCTGCACCGGGGCCTGTCTGCGCCCCCACATCACGGCTGCACCAGGAGCCTGTCTGCACCCCCACATCACAGCTGCACCAGGAGCCTGTCTGCACCCCCAGATACAGCTGCACCGGGGCCTGTCTGCACCCCCACATCACGGCTGCACCAGGAGCCTGTCTGCACCCCCACATCACGGCTGCACCAGGAGCCTGTCTGCGCCCCCACATCACGGCTGCACCAGGAGCCTGTCTGCACCCCCACATCACAGCTGCACCAGGAGCCTGTCTGCACCCCCAGATACAGCTGCACCGGGGCCTGTCTGCACCCCCACATCACGGCTGCACCAGGAGCCTGTCTGCACCCCCACATCACGGCTGCACCAGGAGCCTGTCTGCACCCCCACATCACAGCTGCACCAGGAGCCTGTCTGCACCCCCAGATACAGCTGCACCGGGGCCTGTCTGCGCCCCCACATCACGGCTGCACCAGGAGCCTGTCTGCACCCCCACATACAGCTGCACCAGGGCCTGTCTGCACCCCCACATACAGCTGCACCGGGGCCTGTCTGCACCCCCACATCACAGCTGCACCAGGAGCCTGTCTGCACCCCCACATCACGGCTGCACCAGGAGCCTGTCCCCTGCTCTGACACCTGGGAGGCCCCCCTTGATGCCCACCCACCTGCCCTTAGCCCTTCACCCCCACACCCGCCAGCACCCTCAGGAGGCTCCTCCCTCCCCAGATGCTCTCTGGCAGAACCCCCCCCAGCTGCCCTAGCACCCAGAGATCCCATGTCCCTCCACTGATGTCCCCTGGCCCCTGTGAGCAGTGCAGATGCCCGAGGGAAGGATGTGACTTTGTTTACCTACTTCCTGGGAGCCGGCCGTGCCCTCCGGGCCCCTCGTGCTGGGGGGTGAGGACGCGGGAACGACTCAGAAAGAGGGGCTGCGCTGACACCAGCACTGCCGGGGCTGCTGCGTTCTGTCGGCGGCCCTCCGTCTGGAGTGGCTGGAACACAGTGAATTCCGCAGACACACAGGAAGCCACGCCTCCCACAGAGCCACTGGCCGCGGTCACTCCACAGGTCCCAGCTCTCCCCCGCTGAGCCCCAGCCCTGATGGCACTCGCACCCCCAGGCTTCCACATCGAGGCGCTGGGAGGCGGAGGGTCCCCGGTTTCCTGTCCCCGATTTAGCATCTCTGCCTCAGAGTCACGTCTTTGAAGCCGGGAGTTCGCTGATGCCCGAACCCACGCCGAGTGGCAGGGCCAGGGTCCTTTTTGTCTCCCAGGTGGTGGGAGCCTGGACGGGGCACTGACCCTGAACCCCTCCCTGGAGCCCCTGTCCCCCAAGGAGGGGCCGGCCGCTCTCGGGCGCCCCTCCGGTGATCACCCGCAGTCCCCACCCAGGAGGGGGCGCCCCCTCACCCACCTGGCTGGGCCTCGGCACCTGTGCTCAGGGGCGTCCAGGTGGGAGAGCCGCCAGGAGAGCAGAGGCGGGACCGCGGCCCCACCCAGATTCTATCTCTGAATGGGAAGCAGGATCTGTCCCTGGCAACCCCCCCGACGAGATCCATCTTGTAAGAATGAGGGCTGATCGCGCGAGCACGTCGGGACCGGGGCAGCGGCACGGCTCAGGCGTGTAGGTTCAGGTTGGAGCCTTGCTCACCTTCCTTACCCCCAGGTGCCTCCAGAACCCCAGCCACACCCGCCCACGACACCACCCGCCGCCGGCAGGTGCGAGGGCAGGGGAGATACCATCGCGGGAGCAGGCACGCGCTTCGGAGAGGAGCCGAGGGCGAGCCGTCCCAGCCACAGCCGCCCTGTCCCGGAGGAGGTGTGTGTCCGGGCAGGGCCTGCGCCCCAGGGTGGGAGGGGCCGGACCACCAAGTGTCTATCGTTGGGTTGGTGGAAAGGTTTTAAACCGAGATTCACAGTAACATGTACTTGGGAGTTGAATGCAGCATTTATTTTATGTTTATTTTTTCAATATAATTTCATTGATTTCAGAGGAAGAGAGAGGGAGAGAGAGAGAGAGAAAGAGAGAGAAGAGAGAGAGAGAGAGAGAGAGAGAGAGAGAAACATCAGTGATGAAAGAGAATCATGGATCGGCTGCCTCCTGCACGCCCCACCCTGGGAATGGAGCCCGCAGCCCGGGCCTGTGCCCCGACCGGGAATCGAACTGTGACCTCCTGGTTCCTAGGTGGATGTTCAGCCCCCTGAGCCAGGCGGCCGGACCCAATGCAGCATTTTATTGATGGTCTCCAAGCTGCTGACTGGGAGGTGGGGGCAGGAGGGTCAGTCGGGCAGTGAGTGGGTTCACCCAAGTGTCCGCTCCTGGGAGAGGGGCTCACTGTCCTCAGGGGAGTTGCGGCCGCCCAGTCGCAGAAGACGGACGGTGCTCACACCTCAGGGGGTGCCCCGCCCGGGGCGAAGGGGTTGGACACAGCACCCGTGTCCCCCGGGGCTCAGACCTCAGGCAGCAGCTGCCCAGGGCCCGGCTCGCTGGGATCTCGGCTCAGGAAGCTCTCAGGGCCGGGGGCAGCCGCACGCCGGTGCCCGAGGCCAGGACTGAGGGCCGCCCTGACCCAGCAGCACTGGCGGGGAGGGTCCGAGAGGGAGGAGGCTCTCGGCCTCAGTCCCCCAGGCGGAGGACAGCCAGCTTGTGGGGAAGGGGGGCCGGACAGGGCCTGTCTGTGGGGAAGGGGGCCGGACAGGGCCAGCTTGTGGGAAGGGGGCCGGACAGGGCCGGCTTGTGGGAAGGGGGCCGGACAGGGCCGGCTTGTGGGGAAGGAGGCCGGACAGGGCCTGCCTGTGGGGAAGGGGCCGGACAGGGCCGGCCTGAGGGGAAGGGGGCCGGACAGGGGCTGCCTGCGGACGAGGGTGCTCCTCTTCAGGTGCCCACTAGACGCCGAGGAGCAGCTAGTCCTTGACTTGTCGGCAGCCGAGTGGTCCCTCGGCCTGATGGGAGCCGCCTCGGCCCGGCTCACAGCCTCTCCGCAGGGCCTCCTCACACCCCTTCGCCGGCAGTGAATGGGGGAGCGGGCCGGGGGGCCTGTGGTCTCTGTCCACCCTCAAAGCCTGATGGTCACCTATCTTCTGAGTGACGCCCCAGGGACCCCCTCCCCCCGCTCTCGACGAGCCTCTAACGGGCGCAGCCAGGACTGTATATGGAGGACGCTCGTGTCTGGAGGGAAGCTGGGGCCGCACCCAGTGCTGAGCCCTGAGGGGAGGAGATGGGGCTGGACAGGGGCCTCGCGGCTCCCGGCCGCTCGCTGTGAAGGCAGGACAGTCCCTCCCACGATCTACTAACCTACGAAGGGTCTGCTCTTGGGAGGAATGTGTGATGGGGAAGCTCAGTGTGTGACCTGGCTGCCCTGGAGGTCACGGGGTTTCCTAGAAAGGGCGCAGGGGGCAGGGAGCGCGGCCGGAACCCTGAGCCCAGCACCGGCTGCGGGCGGCCCCCGATCGCCTCCCTCCGACAGCCTGGGCCCTGCCGGCCACAGCACGCAGGAGAAGAGCCGCTTTTCCGGAAAAGTCACGGTTTTAAAATCGATCTTTGTTCACGTCCTGGTGGCACGGACGACGGCCTGTGACGCGTGCACCTGGAGCGGTCCTCACCCAGGGCCGGCGGCACCTCATGAAGCCTCTTTCCTTTGGTTCGGCCTCTGCCGGGCGGGAGGGTGACTGTGCCACGGCAAGAGCGGCGCCCAGGCTCCGTGGATCCCTTTGATCTGCGCGCTTTCCTCAATGTTGTAAAAGCACAGGGTAGAGTAAGAGGACTCGGGTGAGCAGTCCCAGCGAAGGTTAGTGATCAGAAAGCCGGACGAGATGCGGTGAAGAAAGGCGCGTGCACACTCGCGTCTGAGGATGGGCTAGAGAAACGGGTACAGCCCGGCCGGCCTGGCTCGGGGCGTGAGCGTCGACCTGTGAACCAGGAGGTCACGGTGCCACTCCAGGTCAGGGCACAGGCCCAGGTTGCAGGTTTGACCCCTAGTGGGGGTCGTGCAGGAGGCAGCTGATCCATGATTTCTCTCACCATTGATGTCTCTCTCTCTCTCTCTCTCCCTCTCTCTCTCTCCCCCTTCCTCTCTGAAATCAACAAAAATATATTTAAAAAATAAATAAACACTGACTCAGACAAGGCCAACCTACAGACTACTTACTGCTTTTCCCCAACAAACTGATGAGATTGCTCTTTAAGAAGCCACTAAACTCCGCGAACTTGAGGTACCCAGAGAGGAGCGGGCCCCCTCGACGGTGCCCCCGACGCGCGCTCGGCCCGCGATCAAACCCACCGCGGCTCATGTTCACCCGCAGCCCTTCACGCTCTCCGAAGCGTCGTGACTATTGGCGGACTCCCTGCCAGCAACCTCAAACGTTCCGCGTTGGCTTACTCGTCCCCCCAGAACAAAGTCTGCCCTGGGCACGGCTGGCTAATGGAGGGGTCGGTAACCTGACGCTGGGATCGAATGACGGTGTGGCCCACCCACCGCAACGCCGGCCACCAGGGCGCAGCTGGCGGAGGGGCGGGCGGAGGCGCTGGGGGTGGGAGGTGCAGGGGGGGGGCAGAGGAGGAATAGAAGCTGAAAGACCTCTTCTGGAACGGCCGGCTGCCGGTGCCAACGCAGAACGATCGACCGTGTTAACCCGTCAGCACAGCAGTTCTCAACCTGTGGGTCGCGGCCCCTTTGGCGGTCGAACGACCCTTTCACAGGGGTCGCCTAGGACCATCCTGCATATCAGATATTTACACGACGATTCATAGCAGTAGCAACATTACAGTGATGAAGTAGCAACAAACATAATGTTATGGTTGGGGCACAGCATGAGGAACGGTACTTAAAGGGCCAGAAGGTGGAGAACCACTGCATCAGCACACGGGGAACACGGGAGCGCGATTCGGGAGAAGTGGGAGAGAGAACGGAAAGAGACGCCGGGAAAGACCAAAGAAACCGAAGGGAGACCCACCCCGGAGGGAGGAAGCCCGCTCCCTCGGTCGCCGCCCCTCCTCCGAGCGTCATGGGCGGCGGCTGCATGAGGTCACACGCCACAGAACCTGACTGTGATCCTGGTTTCAGCGTCGCCCTGCGATGCCTCCGCGTGGAGGGTTCTAACTAAATTTGGTCAGATCTCACAGCGCCCGAGTTTCTACGTACAACTCCTCTCTCTTCATCCCGACAGAATAAACTCGAGCTGACGATTTCCTTTTATTCGTTTGTGGTTTATTACAAACCTTGGCTCTTGGAGCTCCAACCTGGGGCTACAAAATCACACGAGAATGTCTGCTATTTTCACTTTCAGAATAATTCCTTCTCCGGGTAAAATCAAACTTCCTTTCCCAACATCTTTCCTCCGGGGCTTCAGCTAAGTGTGCAACAGGCTGCTGTTCAACCTCCACAGATGGACGCCTCTCCACCAGGAAGCCTTGTCCCGTTACCCACACCGTCGCCCGGGGAAGCGTCCGGGTGACAAGTCTAATGCCTTACATTCCCGGGTGGGGAACGTCCGGCCTGTGGGCGGCAGAAGGCCCGCGGAATCCCGGGGCCTGGCCCTGCCCAGGCGTTAGGGGTGAGTGACCCGGTAGAGCAGGCTGGTCATTAAGCTGACCTTTCCGTGTGGCCCTCGAATGATGGTATCAGTGTCCACTGGCCCTTGGCAGGGCAAGGCCCCACCCCTGCGTGAACGCAGAAAACCTGCTCTTGATTCCTTCCTACTTCCAAGAGGCTCCTGGAAACCCACATCCACGTCTGTCCTGTATGTGTGGACGGGGCACCTTTCAACTCAAAAATACACAGATGTGCCCTGGCCCACACGGTCACACCCATCTCCACAGCAGCCCCACGGCAGCCCTGGCCTGCGGGGAGGCTCGTGAGGGGACAGGATCCCTCCGACCCCGTGGCCCCAGCCCCTGCACCCTCGGGCCCATCCGGCCGTGACTGCAGCCTCGTTCGGGCCGGAGTGGCTTCAGGTTTTATGAGGGTCTTGACTTCAAATCACAAGGAAAGTGGCCGCCCAGACATCTGGGTCCCGAGCCGCCAGGAAGGGGCTCCCAGGCCGGGGCCCTGATGGGTTCAGGTTCCTTCTCCGTAGGCCCCCTCTGGCCGGCCGTCTCACACCGGGGCACGAAGCCGCCTTCCCGGGGCGTCCACGCCCGCCCAGCGTGCGCAGGGGAGAGGAGAAGCCGCAATCGCTCCTGAGGGATCCACGCTGAGTGGAGCAGCGCCCACCAGATGACGCGGGAGCGAGAGCGGTTCACGGCTGGTGTCTCGGCACGTCCACGGGAGGTCTTCTCACGGACACGCCGGGAAGCGTCTGAAACTTGTAACTGAGCCAGAGCTGTTTCCTGCTTCCTTCCCGCTCTTTTAGGCCAAATAAGTACGGGGGGGGGGGGGGGGGGGTGACCACGTGGGAAGGCGACCACGGTCAACGGGTCCCGAATGGAAAAGGGGTGCCCAGTTCTAGCCTAAAGGTGACGGGAGAGTGGAGCCAGGACGCCCGCCCCCCAGGAAGGAGAGCGGCTTCGGGGTCTGGAAGCACCAGGCCACCTTGCTGCCGGGGCTCCTGTGGGGTCTGGGCTCGGCTTCCCTTCCCTCGAACGTGGACACACCAGAGCGTGTGCCTCGCTGTGCGGGGGGCGGGGGGCCAATGAGCAGACAGAGTCCCTGTCAGTCCCTCCCAGGAACCCTCCGGGGCGCCCGCCTTCACGGGCTGTGAGCAAAGGGGGGGCTCCCTCAACGCTGCCTTCCACATGGGGGTGCAGAGGCAGGGTCAGCTCCACATGCGGCCATGGTCCCTCCAGCACCTCTGGGCACTGCCCCGCGGGGCACACTCAGGTGTGGGCCTAGCAGCAGGACACACACACGCACTCAGGTGTGGGCCTAGCAGCAGGACACACACACGCACTCAGGTGTGAGCCCAGTGACAGGACACACACACGCACTCAGGTGTGAGCCCAGTGACAGGACACACACACTCACTCAGGTGTGGGCCCAGTGACAGGACACACTCACTCACTCAGGTGTGGGCCCAGTGACAGGACACACTCACTCACTCAGGTGTGAGCCCAGTGACAGGACACACTCACTCACTCAGGTGTGAGCCCAGTGACAGGACACACTCACTCACTCAGGTGTGAGCCCAGTGACAGGACACACTCACTCACTCAGGTGTGAGCCCAGTGACAGGGCACACACACGCACTCAGGTGTGAGCCCAGTGACAGGACACACACACTCACTCAGGTGTGAGCCCAGTGACAGGGCACACACACGCACTCAGGTGTGAGCCCAATGACAGGACACACTCACTCACTCAGGTGTGGGCCTAGCGGCAGGACACACACACTCAGGTGTGAGCCTAGCGGCAGGGCATTAGGCAAACTCATAGGCCTGCACCTGGGACCGTGTAGAGCTGTGGCCCTGTCTGCCCAGCTAACGCTTCACACTGGGAAGTGTTCCCGGTCTCGGCTGTGCACAGAAATTTAAAGAGAACCGTCAGCCCTCCCCTGGGAAGCGGAGAAGCCTGGCCTTGGGGGGCCCCCCTTCAGGGAGGAGAGGCGGGGCCCACGTCAGGGCGGACTGGACTCCGTCACACCACCTGCTGGCGGGCGGCGAGGCCAAGGCCAGTGAGGACAGGAGCGTAGGCCAGGCCACGGAACGTCATCAGGAAACACACAAAAGGGAGAATGAATAAAAAACGGTCATTCTCCAGCAAAGCAGATCCTCTTGTCTCGCGCACAAAGCCCAGTGGCCCTCTGGCCACATCTGCCCCCGCGAGTGGGCAGCAGGGAGAAGGCGTGTCCTGAGAAGCCAGGCCCAGGAACTTCTAAACGCCACGCGTGCAGGCGCCTGTGTCCGGGCGAGAAGCGGGGCGAACGGGGGCAGAGCACGCGAGCACCCGTCCAGCCCCACAGCAGACACCCGACGGGGCCCACACACAGGAGAGCAGAGCGCGGGCACAGGGGACCTGCGGTGGGGAGCCCCCGGCTGCTTCCAGGCCCACGCGACCCGGCGGCGGGCAAGGGGATGACACCTCAGAGGGACGGGGCCTGGGGCGTTGGGTGCATGTTAACTGGAGAAGGATGTACCGCGCACACCAGAGCCCTTATCTCTACCCCTCACACGCGCTGAGCAGATAGAGCTGCTATGTCCCCTTCAGATTAGGGGAGCGGAGAGAGGACCGCAGCCACCCCTCCCGGAGCCTCGGGCAGCCGACGGGCCTGATTTATGCAGGACCAGACGTGAGGGCTGCGTGAGGGCCTTCCTCTGGAACAAAGAGATCCCCGCACCCCAGGAAGCCATCTACAGAGACACCAGCACCTCCCATTCCGCCAGCCCATCGCTGGCTTCCTGGTGTCCTGCGGCGGGGGCGGGGGGAGCGGGGGGAGACGACGTCTGCCAAATAGTTTACGGCTTTAAACTCCGTTCCTGGTGCAAGAGCAGCACAGCCTTCGCCGGCAAGTTGTGGTGTTAAAGCCACACGTCCTCTGGGCCGTGCCGTGAGGGAGGCCCCGGGACCCCGCCAGGTCGGCTTGGCCACGGGAGCCCACGTGTGGCTGGCGTGGCTGCAGCCGGAGACCCTGAGAGCCGCGGGCGCAGGCGAGGCACCAGAGACTGCGAGGAAACGGTTAAGTCGGGAGAGGGGAGGGAGAGAAGAAAAGAAAATCTGCGGAGATTTAAATTGTTCCAATAACTAACCGCACGGATCCTGCTGCTCCTCCGGGGACCACCCGGCCGGGCCCCCCAGGACGGCAGGCCCGGGACAGGCTGCCTCGCGCCCTTCCAGCGCCGCGGCCACGGTGGGTCGCCCTCGGCCGTGGCCCTGCCGAAAACGTGGGTCTCGTGGAGCGTTGGTCTCACCCTCTGATGCACTATGGGGGGGGGTCTGTTTTCATGTGTGTGCATGCATCTTATGTACACGTATGTACACATGTGTATACACATGAACACAGCCAGTGCATGGTGGTGGGTGGGCCCCTCTGGGGAGATACGAGTCTGCAGGGAAGGCTGAGTGTGTGAAAACCTTCGAGCCTCCGGAACAGCCTCTAGTCGACAAGTCCCTGGAGACACTAGGCAGGGACCAGGCGGCTCCAGAAGAATCTTAGGTATGAACCAGGAGCGGCTGACGCCTTCCCGCTGCCGGGACGCTCGCGGGAGCGCCGCGCCTTTGCTGAAACGCAGAACGGACCACAGCCTCTCTTTCTGATGCCGTGAACTCGGGAGGGCACGTCCCGGCCACTTACACCCTCCCCACCAGAGGCGCGCTCCCTGCCTCGTGTTTTCTCAAGCACTTGTTCAAGAACACATGTAAGCGGCGTGTTTTCGCTGCTGCAGATTGCATTAATTATGGGCTTGCAGACCCTGCCAGCCGCGAGGTCTGCAGAGCTGGGGGCTGCAGGCTCAGCAGGGCCAGTGGCCGTGGCTTGGCGCAGCCCCTGGACACAGCTCCGCGCTTGGCACCGCGCGGGTCGACCAGGGCCTTGGCCTAGAAGTTGCAGCGAAGAAAGAAAAACACGCTGTGGTCAACCGCAGTGACCCAAGCTCTGGGGCGCGCGCCCGCCGGTCGCACAGCTCAGACGGGGGGGGGGGGGGGGGGGGGCGGGGGGCGCCGTGGGGCGAAGTGGCCCCTGGGGCGCAGGGACTCCTCCCCCTTCTGTCCGTTTACACCAGTGACGAATGATCCCTATTTGTCATGCCATCTGCTCTCCTAACTCCACACAGGGAGGGTCTCCAGAAAGGACCCCCCCAACCTTGGGGGCGACAAGGAGGGCCCAAGGCTCCCAGCCCCTCCAACCAGCTCAGCGCCCACGCGCAGAGCCCGCGGACAGGCGCGCTCCAGGGGCCAGTGGGCACCAGGTCCCTGGTGGGTCCGCCTCCAACAGTCCGCGGGGCGGCGCTGGCGATCCCAGACCTTGCGTCGGGCGCGGGACCCTGCACACCCCTAAGTGGGGGAGCGCACTCCGACCCCCACCCCCCCCCACCCCCCCTACCCCCCGAGCTAGCCCCCTCCCCCGCCCCTTCCGCCCCCAGTGCGCCCTTGGCAGCTGGCGGCGGTCCAGCCCAGAGCGCACCTCGCGCACCCGCCAGCCCAAGTCCCACCTGCCCAGCCCGCCGGCAGGAGGAGGCCCCCCCGCCTCCGGGGTCACCTGCTCTGCTCCGCGGGGACCAGGACTCACCGTGAGCGCCGAGAACTTCTGCGCGGGCGCCGGCGGCAGCAGCCCCGCGAGCAGCAGCGGCAGCCAGCAGAGCCGGGGCCGCAGCATGGTGCGCGCGGGCGGCCGGAGCGGAGCGGCGACACGCGGCGGCGGCGGCCGGAGCCTGGCGCTGGGCTGCGGGCTGTCCTCCCCTCCGCTCCTGGCGCCCGGCTCGACCAGCTGCCCTCCCGGCACAGAGAGGTCCTGCGTCCTTTAGGGCTTCCCTGGCTCCTGTCAAATCACTGCGGAGCCTCCTGCCTCCTCCCTCCTCCCTCCTCCCCGCCCTCCCCTCCAGCCCAGAGCCCCACCTCCTGCGCCCGCAGCGCGCGGCTCAGCTCAGATGCGCTGGGGCGCAGGGGCCACCCCCGGGTGCTGTGTGCGCGCCTCCTTCCCGGCGCGGTGCCCACGCACACGCATGGATGCACACATGTGTGCGCACACGCATTACACACACATGCACACACCACGCGGGCACGTCTGGGAGGGCTCCCTGGCCCAACCACAAGGTGCGCTGCGCCCTCCTCCCTTCCCAGGACCTGATCCCTGCAGGCCCACCCCTGCGGGCCTGGGTCTCCCACCTGCATTAATCAGAAACCTAGGTCAGCCCAGCCGCCCCGCCCTCCCCTCCCCTCCCCCCCCACCCCACTCCCCCCACCCCGCCTCTTCAACCTCTGGACTCTCACTGCACCTGGTGCAGCCCAGAGGTCGCCACTCAAACTTTCTGGCTCTCAGGCAGGGGCAGCAAACAACACCACAGTGTCCAGAAATGGCCTTCGCGCAGGTTCAGCCCCGCGGGGGCCGAGTTCTGAGCCGCACGCAGCGGTTGGTGACCCGCAGGTGGGGCTGGGCAGTGTCTGCGTGGAGCCGCCCTGTCCCGCGGTGGGTGTTTCAGGGGCCTCGGGGCGCGCAGGCCGCAGGCTCCACGTGGAGAGGGTGGAATCCGGGAGGACTGTGCGCACGCAGGCGCTGGATGGGATCCATTGCAGACAGCATTGCTGGAATAGTTTAGCCCTGGCTACGACTGCACAGGAAGAAGCCCAGTTCTGGCTCCCACCAAAAACCAGGAGCGAGGATTTGCAAGAACAATGCACCGATTGACTGGGGGCGGGGAGGACAAAACCTAGAACATCCAAATCTGGTCTTTAATCGGATGTTTAATCGGAAGCTGTAGCCCCGGGTGGGGGAGGGGCTGTGCCAGCAAAGCCTGGGCCCACCCTGAGACAAAGGCGGAGTGTTCCCGGCTGGGGGCCCCCCTGGGAGGGGGGCGGCGCCCCGCTTCCACAAGCAACGTGATGGACACGGATGGGGAAGACGTGCCTGTCCTGGGAGGGGGCTACTCAAATTCCTGGGCCCAGAGAATCTATTAAGCGCTTTAAAGTTTAAACACATTCGTTCCTCCTGGCTCGAGGGCGCGGGAGGAAATGATAATAAAACCCCCGGAGGGCTCGGGGTCCGAGAAGCAGGTGAGCGGAGCAGCTGCGAGTGATTAAGTGGCTCAGCAGTGCCCTCAGGAAGCTCCGTAAAAATTAAGGTAGAAATGAAGCAGTAAATACCGCAGACTCTCAGATCCTCCAACGCAGAACGTGGCCCTCCAGAGCCAGCACAGCTCCAGACGAAGCCGTGCCCTGGGCGTCTGCTCCCCTCGGCCCAGGCCCGGAGCGTGCCCTCAGGTCTGCGCGTGGCTCTGGAGCTCACAGGATTGAAATCAGGCTCCTTGGTTCCCCCCATCAGCTTCACCACGGCGGACGAGGAGTAGAGTTAATTGTCCCCACTTCACAAGTGAGGCCGCACGGGACCAGCAGCAGGTGGCAGCCAGATCCACAGGCAGCGGGGCAGGGCCCGATGCCCAGCCGTGCAGCCCTGGCCACGGCCCACCTTCCTCTGGAGGCTTGGAGGTGCCGCCGGGGCCAGGAGGCGACCGCCAGGCCCTCAGGCCTTTTATTCAGAATCTCAACCAATGTTCATACACCAACTGCAGATGCCGGGATCCCAGCTTCCTTCCTGGGCCCCCCAAGGTGGGGAGGGGTCCAGGTTGCTAGAAGCAGAGTGTGGGGACATCCCCAAGTCCCATTTTCATGGGGAAAATCGATACATTTACTAAAAACACTAAGAAATCTATATGTCTGTCCTAACCGGTTTGGCTCAGTGGATAGAGCGTCGGCCTGGGGACTGAAGGGTCCCAGGTTCGATTCCAGTCAAGGGCATGTGCCTTTCTTTGTGGGCACATCCCCAGTGGGAGGTGTGCAGGAGGCAGCTGAACGATGTTTCTTTCTCATCGATGTTTCTAACTCTCTATCCCTCTTCCTCTCTGTAAAAAATCAATAAAATATATTTTTTTTAAAAAGAGAAATCAATATGTCTGTCTAACATTCTTTTTTTTAATGTTTTTACTATTTTCAGAGAAAGGAAGGGAGAGAAAGAGAGAAGCATCAATGATGAGAGAGAATCATTGATTCGCTGCCTCCTGCACGCCCCACACTGGGGATGGAGCCCCCAACGTCCTGACCGGGAATCAAACCCTGACCTCCTGGTTCATAGGTCAATGCTCAACCCCTGAGCCACGCCAGCCGGGCTGTGTGACAGGAGAGTTAACACTGGCGTGGATGCCAGGGAAGGAGATACAAGTACCTTTACTTGGTTCAAAATCAAGGCAGGGAAAAACCGGTTCCTATTTCCCAACCAGTCCCCCTGGGCCAGACGACAGCAGAGGAAGTTCCCTGGAAACACGGGGTGTTTTTTAATTAGCGTGATAAGGGCTCATCCTACATCCTGGCTGTGGATCCAGGATCTCAGTTGTGTCACCAGTGAAAGCTGCCAGAAGGAAGAGCAGGAGAAAACGGCCCCCGGGCTCGAGCCATCCTTGCCTTCCTCAGAGGCCTCCTGCCCTGGCAGGCCCCCACTTCATCCTTCAGGTTCGAAGGCTGACACTGCAAAAGGAGGTTTTCTGGGGTGGACAGGATCTTAATTCTTATTTCTGGGTAACTTGTGATCGGCCAGAATGCTTTGTGTCAGCTCACTCCCCGCCCCCATTAGGCAAAGTCGGGACCTTCAGCCCTGTCCCCGCCGCCTCGTGTTCAATGTGCAGCCCCGTCACCACCCTGAGGGGCACCCGAGTGACCGGCAGCAACACTGGCCGCTGCCCAGCCAGGACGGCCCTGTCCCAGCCACGTCCCCACTTCTCTTGTCTCTGGCCTCTGCTGACCCCTGGCAGGAGGAACCTCCCACGGCCCTCGGGTCAGTTCGGGGTAATTGTCCTCTCGTCTGGCCGTCACACTTGTCTCCACTTTCGGAATTGCTCCGGGCTTTCCCTCTGAGCGAGAGGACTGCCCGTTCCTGGTGGTTCCTGGAGCCTCCGGCCCCTTCTCCTCAAGACGCCTCTGCAAGTGTCATGACAACTCCCTTCCGGCTCTTTCCGGATCTTTCAGTCAAGAGCGACATGCTGGGTGTTTAATCTAATTAGCCTGGCGGAGAGCTTGCCTCACAGGTGACCGTGGTGCGGCCCAGGCACTCCCGGACCTGCCAGGCCACCCGGGGGCGTGGAGCGGGGTCCTGATGTGGCTCACCCAGGGCGGCTCCCTCCTCCCGCCGGCCGGCAGCTGTGAGCGGGCGCAGACACCGGCGGCGCTGGCCCCGTTTCCCATCTTGTTTGAGATCCATTGACAAACAAGTAAAAAACAGCACTTGTTTTTGACTCATGGGCCAGGCTCCACTCCCACTGTGCTCTCCAAGCTCAGGTTTAATGTTGCCAAAGAGCGTTCTGTTCGCAAAGCCAAGTGCAGAATTGCTGCTTTCACAGCGAGAACATCGCGCCTGGAGCTGCCGAGGTGACGGGGGACGCCGGGCCATTGCCAGGGTGCGTCCTGGGCCAGAGCCACACTCCGACCGCCCGCCCCCTTCGTGGCACATGCGGCAGCCCGAGACGGCACAGGAGCACTGAGAGCCTCCGTCTGAGAACATCCAGCGGCCGGCGCGCCTTCCACTCAGGCATCCACCTCACGGGGCATGTACCAGGCACAGAGCTAAATGCAATACTGCAAGCCCATCGCACCCAAGACTCTGGCGGCAGGTGAGAGCGTGGAGAGGCCTGGGCCCAGGTGGGTGTGCCCGTGGAGGGGCCCGGAGCCCACAGGGCAGGCAGCAGCCGAGTTCTTCCGACCTCAGATGACCTTGACACCACGAGCTAGGAGCCCTTCCTGCCTTTAGGGGGGAAAGGTTAAAAGGCAACAGAAATATGGCGTTCCAGGAACCCTCGGTGGCACAGGGACCACAGATTCGTGTTACGCCGACCGAAAGCAGTGTGAGAAGGCACCCCAATAAAGAAACCTTTCTCTACCCTCAGCACCCGTGCCCCGCGCCCACACACCTGCCAGGATGGCACCCAGTGGCCCCCTCCCACCCCTCCTTGTCCTGAGCTGCAGGCTGCACAGACATCACCCCGGTCCCCGGCCCTGTCCCTCAGTCCCGCAGGCCACGCGGTCATGGAGGCAGACATAAACACCATTGGCCTGGACCTGGCCCCACCGACCAGTTTTCCCGTCTGTGGGGAGCGCCTTGTGGTGGCGGACTTGGGCCACGTCACCCACCAGCCTTGCTCCTTCCTGACGCCCACGGTCCAGCCGGTTCTGGGAGCCGCACGGTCCCATGTGGCCATCAGTCCCATGTTCACGTGGCTGCTCCTCACATCCTCGAAGGACTGGCCTTTGGTGGACCAACTGCTCCTGTCGCTAACACACGCTCAGCGCCTGAGGGCTGGGAGAGAGAATGGGCGCAGTCCGCGCTCCCCAAAGTCCAAGCTGTGGCAGGACCTCCCTGTGTCCGGAGGCCTGGCCGGCAGGGGACGCGGGTCCAGGTGTCCCGGTGCCGCGCCCGCCCGTTCGCTGGCTCGGACCCGGGCGCTGGAGGCACCGCGAGGCCAGGGAAGGCAGCTGCGGGCGCAGCGATTTACAGCTGAGATAAATCACAAACCTTGTCTCGCTGGCAGTGCGGTGCTCCTGTGGAATTTAAATTTCCCTCCGGGCCCTGGGTTTCTGGCCCTCGACGTCCTGTCTGCACCCAAGTCCAAGGCCATCTCTCCTGTGGGTCCACCTGCGTCCCCTGCTGGCCTGGGCTGTCCTCGGGCGTCCGGTCCGGGGAAAGGGCCCGTCCCACCAGGTGGGGGCCAGGCTCTCTGTTTGTTTGCGGTTGTCTAGGCGCTTCTCAACCTCGGGACCTGGCCGGCTGCCCCCGAATCTGGCTCTGGGGATCTCTGACTAACACGTCTGCTATTCCGGTTCCTGAGCCGGACAGAGCGGGCTTCTCACGCGTGGACCGGGCGCCCGCCCTCGGAGCACCTCCCTCCCTCCCGCTCCCTGCTGCTCTGCGCGCGGCGTGACGGACGGCGAGTCCTGAGCCCACCCCACAGTTTCCTCCGGCACCGCGAGGCCCCATGGCCGCGTCTCAGGGTCCCTGGCACTGGCACGGGCCCGGTCACCATGCGGTTCCTCTGGGAGTGGTCACGGGTCGCCAGCAGTGGGCAGGGCTCTAGGTTAGACGTGACCGCAGAGGAGGCGGGGCTTGAATGAACTCCCGAAGGACCAGGGGGGTGAGGACGAGGGACAGCAGAGGCGTCACAGCAGGAACGGCTCGGCGGCTGTGAACTGAACACGGGTCCAGGAGAAGCCATGGACGACCAGGGTTTTATGCAAGGAAATCGGTGAATACAGTGACGGGTGAGGTCAGACCCAGTGGGGTGCCGCGTACGTCAGGAAAGATACCGTGTTTTATGGCAGCAATAGGGTCCCTGTACTAGGTCCTCCAGAGAGAGAGAGAGAGAGCAAGAATGAGAGAGAGAGCAAGAATGAGGGAGATTTAACTGGCTCACAGGCTGAGGGTTAGCCATCTGCAGTCGCAGGGCAGCCGGCAGGGTGATGGCCCGGGAGCAGTGGATGCTAAAGTCGAGCCCCAAGACCATTTGGAGGAGAATCCCTCCTCCTCGGGGACCCTCAGTGGTTTTTCTCTCAGCGTCTGAGCTGATGGATGAGGCCCCCTCAGTGGCGGGCCATCGGCTTTCCTCGGAGCCCACGGCTTACGTGACCATCTCACCTAGAAGAGGCTTCCCAGCCACAGCGAGACGGTGTTTGACCAAAACACGGGCAGCACGGCCTGGCCCAGCGACCGTGGGAGCCACCGTCCGTCACTGCTCATGCGGGGCAGGATGTGGGCAGGTCTTGCAGCACCGGAGCGGGTGGGGCTCCCAGAGGAGCTCAGCAGCAGCACCGACTCGGCAACGGGAGACACCAGGTCCTCGTTGCCAGGGAGACCCCCCCTTCAGGGAGAGAGCAGGGCCCTGGTGTGGGCACAGACAGTGCGCTCCGTGAATCCTCCGCATCCTTTGCTTTCCCTCCGTGTGGCCCCGAGGAGGGGAGGACGAAATAGAGGCTGGGCCCGGCCGCGAGGAGCAGTGAATCGGCGCGTGATGATAAAGTACTAACATTCATCCTTTTACGTGTATAAAAATGAGGGCCATCAATAAAGTGCATTTTTCAAGAATAAATAGAAATGAAGGCCGGAAAGGCAGGCTGCATTGTCTCTGGGCATGAGGAGCACAAGGAGGGCTAACCCAAGACGTGGGACACCTTCTCTGCACGCCCCGGAGGTGGCCCCGGGCCGGGCCTGCATCTCCTCATCTGGATATCGGTTCATTTTATTACACCTTTAACTGTGCGTATATGTCATCTATATATATAAAAGACTAATATGCTAAGTGTCACACCTTCCGACTGGCCAATATGATGCACACGGACCACCAGGAGGCAGACACTCAACACAGGAGCTGCCATGACGCGCACAGAGAAACAGCACTGTGGACCTGGCACCCACAAAGCAACACTTGGCTTCCCCCAAGTGGGACACAGGCCCCACCACCACCCTGGAGTGACAGCCCACCAAATCGCAGCCGACGCTGCACAGAACATAGTCAAACGCTGCTGCCGTTAAATATTTCACCCTTTGTTCTCCCTGCGTGATCTACAATAATAATCTGCTTCGTGTTGTTATTTACTGCTGTGTTGCTGACAATTACCTGGGAGGGAAGTTGGGGTGCTTCACTGGACTGAAAAAAGTTTAGCTACATCAGAAAGCAGGTCGAATTAAGCAATTGTATTCTATGTCTATAAAAGGCTACGTTGACTCGTGCATACGCTATACATATAAAGCTCTCACTGGCACCAATCACACATGTGTTTTGATCTGTCATTGTCGATCGTGAATTTGGTTGACACTTCTGTTATAGAGAAAGGGCGAATAGCGATATTAACTTATTTCTTCACATAATTTCCTTTCAATGTGCATGAATCCGTGCACCGGGCCTCTGGTGATTTAATGCGTCATCATTCCAACTCCCCTGCAGGCTGTGGGCTTCTGGCCACTGTGCGAGGCCCAGCGAGGTCGGCCCCCGCCCCCACCCCCACCCCCATGGAGTGGTTGTCTGAGAGCGGGCCCACCACCATCTGAGCCTTTTCCCCGTAAATGCTCCATGGGGGTGGTTTCTGCTCGCCACGTGCTGTGGGCGTGAGGTCCACACAGATATTCATTCATGTCCGTGCATCGCCGGGACTTTATTCAGTACGGGCATTATTTAAAAATGAATAGTGAATAGGATGTTGTACTGGTGGCAAGTCATCGTGGAGTAAGATGAAGTTAACCAGAGCTCCCCAGAACCTCACAAATTACGTCTCTGACAACGGGAAAGGCTGGTCACTGGAATATACAAAGAAACCTTAACACTCACGTTCAAAAGTCCAATTAGCCCGGCCCGCATGGCTCAGTGGCTGAGCGTCGACCTATGAACCAGGAGGTCACGGTTCAATTCCCAGTCAGGGCACATGCCCAGGTTGCAGGCTGGATCCCCAGGATGGGGCGTGCAGGAGGCAGCCGGTCCATGATTCTCTCTCATCACTGATGTTTCTCTCTCTCTCTCTCTCTCTCCCTCTCTCTCTAAAAACTCCACTTAAAAAATCCAATTAAAAAATGGACAAAAGACATGAGCAGACTTTCACCAGAGGACAGGCCCGTGCAAAAATGCGCAGAGAGAGACGCACGGGCGTCGGCCCGGGAAGTGCCCGCTGAAGCCAGGAGCGCTCGGCGCCCGCGGCAGCAGACAAGGAACTAGGACCGCGAGGACAGCAGGTGCCGGGCCACGAGAGAGGAGCGGCCGCTGCCTGCCGGGGGCTGGGACGGGGCTGCTCCGGGAACCCTCGGCCGGGGAGACCCAACCAGGCCTCTGCCCGGCCCCTCCCGACCCTGTGGCCCCGGTCAGGTCGGAGCCCCAGGCGTTGGGAATGGCCCTTCCTTAGCTCTGCCGCTGGCCCGATGCTCCAGATCCAACTCAGCACCCCGATCGGACACTCCACGCCCAGGTCACCACGTCCAGAACCGGCCTCCCTCCCCCACCGTTTCCCTGACCCTCTTGGGGTCACCGACTGGGCTGCACACCAACGCCTGGCGTCCACGCTGTAGGGCACTTGCTGGCCCCGTGTCCTGTGTGCCAGCGTCTCTGTCTGCGCCACGGCTCCCTCGGGCCCTGAATCTACCCCCCCCCCCCCCGCCCCCCAGCCTGCGCAGACCAGGAGCTGGTGAGCCCGGCGTGATCTGGCCTGGGCCCAGCAGAGGGTCATGGGAAGGGGAGGGCCACCTTCCCCTGGAGGAGCCTTGGAAGGGGACCCTCTGTTCCTGAGTCCCCGTCTCCCCTCGGGGCTCCCCTCACACCTCCCTCCTCCGGGGGTCAGCGCTTCCCTCCCTCCCTCTCTGCACCCTGCTTGTCAGGCAGCAGAGGACCTGGGAGACGGGATCCCCCTAAACATTGGCACTGTCCCCGGGGTCCAGGGAGGGCTCCCCGGAACCTGGAGTTGCTCAGCCAGATGTGAGCGGCAGCCCAGTGGGGTGAGCCTGCAGGGCAAACGCTCAGAAAAGGGCCAGAGAGAATGGGGCGTCCGTGTACCTTCCAGCAACAGGGAGCCTCCTTGGCTCCTGTGCACGGATGTTGCCCCTGCGCTGGCCCCGCACGCCCGGCCTGCTGACCGCGCCGCGCAGCCCCGGGTGGGCACGCGTGTGTTCCAGGGAAGCGCTGGCCCCTGCAGGAGAGAGGGTGAGGCCTGCGACCGGGGCTGGCGGTGAGGAGCGCGGGCACAGCAGGCTGCGCAGCCCAAGCCTCCCATGTCTGATAAATATCTAATGAAGTGTCCGCGAGCCAAAAAGCCATTTGTATTTTTATTACGGAGAAGATTTCTTCTTCCCGGGGAGCCTGGAATGTGACTCCCCACCAGGGTCTGAGCGTGTGCATAGACGTCTGGTGGTCTGCCAGGCACAGCGGCCAGGCCCCCGGCCAGATGTGAGCGCAGGAGGGCGTGGGCAGCCTCTGGCCTGCACAGGGGGGGGAGATGGGGAGGAGGGGGGAGGAGGGAGGAGAGGGAAGGTGGGGGAGGAGGGGGAGGAGGAGGAGGGGAGGAAGGGAGGAGGGGAGGAGGGAGCAGGAGAGCAGGGGGAGGGGGGAGGAGGGAGGAGGGAGGGGGAGGGGGAGGGGGGCCAGGCGAGGAGGCATGTGGCTGACTCACCGTGGACAGGAGCTCGGCCCAGGCAGGAAGCCAGTGGGACCCCTGTCCTGGGTGCAGTTCACTAGGAAGCTTCCAGACGCCTCGGGCCTGAGGGATACCAGTCCTGGAGGCTCCTGCTCTGGCCTGGGGCCTAACACTTACCCACAAAACCCCTCTCTGCAGGCCCCCTCGGGGCGCCAGCTGGCCCTCTGCCCAGCCCACAGCCTCTCCGCACGAGGAGCAACCGAGTGCCACCACCTGGTCTGGGCCACGGGGGGAGGTCGGGGAAGGTGCCTCTCCTCTGCTGGCATCACCGAACCATGGGTGCCGCCCTCCCAGAACCCTGCCCTGCGGTGCCCGGCCCGGGGCGAACAGAGCTGTGCCCGAGACAAGAGAGCCAGGCTGGCAGCCCCTTCCGCGTCCGCCCGCTGGGCACTCAGGCCCTGGAGTAAGGCGGGCGCAGAGCCCTGTCACGGGCACCCGGGAGGGACCGTCCTGGAGAGGGACCGAGGGTGAGCTCCCGGGCGCACTGGGGCGGTTTCACGTGCTACCACGTCAGCAGCTGAAAGTTACTGAGTCTACAACCAGCCCCTGGCCCGGGTGTGGGTGCAGGGATCTGGGCTGACCCCCTGCAGAGCCTTGAGGAGCAGCCGTGGATTGCGAGTGGCACCGGGAGACGGGTGCCCGCAGGCAAGGCCGCCCGTGTGGGCTCACAGAGCCCCATTCTCCCACGTGCGGCTCCCACACGGAGCAGGACGGCCTCCAGGTTCGCTCACAGACCCTCCTTGTGGTCCCCGCAGTGACTCACAGCCCCGAGAACTGCTGGCTGGGTTCCCCCTGGGAGGCGATGCCCTGGCTGTTTCGGGAACAAAGGGGCGCTTCACTTGGAGTCGGGGAGCGGTTCACAGAGCAGCCTGTGTGCCCGCCTCACCGCTGAGTGGCGGCGCCGGGTTACTCCGTTTCGGACGCGGCTCCTCCCCAGCACGTGCAAGGCGGACGCGTCCTTTCTGCCTCGACCAGATGGACCGCTCCTCCCCACACACGGACCGTGTCCGAGTTCAAAGCCGGCTTTTCAGGGAGAAAGGCCTCGGGGGGAGAGGTCAGAGCCCAGCCCGGAGTCCAGGGGCTGTTTACAGCCAGCGAGACGGCCTCCCAGAGAGCGGGGTCCCCTGCAGCAGCCCGGGGCCAGGGCGGGGCCGACACCCCGCGGTGCTCCCAGGACATCCCAGCCCGCACGGCACTGGCCGCCCTGCCCGCTCCGCACTGAGTGTACTTCACGCTCCGGAATCACAGTTAAAAACGGCCGCGACAGTGAGTTTTACGTGTTTTGTGCCACAATCAAAACCTTTAAAAAAGACAAAGGGGGGAGGGGAGAGAGGAAAGTGCCCGGCACTGCCCTCCTCCTGGGGCGGCAGGGACCCCCCTCAGCCCCCGGCTGCTCCCCACCGCGCCCGCCCTGCGCAGCTGCCTGGCTCCACCAGGTCCGTCCTCTCCCCCAACACACATGGCTGTGATGGACTCGTCCCGCCTAGAGCTCTATGCCGGGGGGGCTGTCCATCTCTGAAGGCAGAACTAAGGTCGAAGGCAGCGGTTCTCAACCTGTGGGTCGCAACCCCTTTGGGGGTCGAACGACCCTTTCACAGGGGTCGCCTAAGACCATCGGAAAACACATATGTAATTACATATTGTTTTTGTGATTAATCACTATGCTTTAATTATGTTCAATTTGTAACAATGAAATCAGGGGTCACCACAACATGAGGAACTGTGTTAAAGGGTCGCGGCATTAGGAAGGTTGAGAACCACTAAGGCAGCAGGACCTCAAATGTTACTTTCTCTGGGAGCTTCAGACACTTCTCTCCCTGACCAGGGGCCTCAGGAAGGAGGGGAGGGGAGTTCAGGTGTGGAGAGGGAGGGGGGGGAAGGCCAGGTGAGGCGGGGAGGGAAGGCCAGGTGAGGGGGGGAGGGCACCTGGGGAGAGGGCCCCAGCCTGCAGGTCTACTTGGGCTGATGCGAGCGCCATGTGCACAGAGCTGCCTGATCTTGCTCCCCCCCTGCCCGCCCCCCCTCCCCGTCTCAACTAGACACCTTGCTTTCTCACCTGGCCCAGAGGAGCCTAGGGCCCTGCTGTGGATCAGACTGTGTACCCCCAGCTCGCCCGCGGACCCCCTGCACGCAGCGCAATGTCTATGGAGGTGGGCCTTTATGGAGGCACCTGGGGCAGGTGAGGTCGGGTGGAGCTTGTGGCCTGGAGCCCCTGTGAGGAGGACACACCAGGGCGACCGCTCTCACGCTCCGAACACGGAACAGAGGCCCCGGGAGGACCCGCCAGGAGGGCGTTCCCACCAGACACCACCCCCCACACACGGTGCCGGCTGCAGCCCCGGCTGTGAGTGCACACAGCTGAGGGCCGTCTGTGTGGCTCCGAGCCGAGCCAGGGCCACGGAGGTGCAGGAATCGCAGGGTGCGCAGCTCTCCGACCACATCTCTGCCACCTCGTCCCGCTTCCGGCTCGAGACGGATCCTGAAGAGGCCCTGCTGAGGCGAAGCAGCATTTCCCGGAAGCCGCTCCGGTCCTGAGCACACGCTCCCCAGCAGGACGGTCAGCCATCCAGGAGGCGGAGCCCAGAGCAGGGGCGAAGCCGGCAGCCGCACGGGGTTCCCGGTCCCGGGAGACGCCAGGTAACAGGGCAGCCTCCTCCCCGCCCGCCGGTCCTGCTGTGTCTTCCCTGTCACATGACTCACCCTTCACACCCTGGACCCCAGGTAAGTATTCACATAGAAAAGGCTGATATGCTAAGTGTCCATCCGACCGGTCGCTATGATACACACTGACCACCAGGGGGCAGATGCTCATCACAGGAGCTGCCGTGACGCGCACACTGGCCATTTACAGAGAAACAGCACCGCGGACCTGGTGCCAAAAAGCAACAGGCGGCTTCCCCCAAGTGGGACACAGGCCCCACCACCACCCGAGAGCGACAGCCCACCAAATCGCAGCCAACACGGCCGAGACCCCATGGTGCAAAAAGCAGCCCACAGCCCAGCCTAGAAATGGTGGCTGTGGCCGCCTGGTAATGACATCACATAGCAACACCTGGCTTCCTCTCCCTAGCAACGACTAGCCTCCTTGGAGTTTCTTCAGCCCAGGAATACGACTTCCTTTATAGCCAGGTGCAAACATTTCACAGTTTAACCAGATGTCTGTGAAGTGTTTTCCTGTGCCTCGTTTCATTTGACCCTCACAGAAGTCCTGGAGTAGGTAGACAGGAGACTTGGTGGAATCCTATTTTCATTAGCCGGAAAACGGACATTTAGAAAGTTTAGAAACTTTACCCATCTGAAAAGAAGTAAGAAATGGTGGACCTTGAAAATGACTTCAGGTTTTCTCACTCCGTGGAATATAGTCAAACACGGCTGCAGTTAAATATTTCACCCTTAGTTCTCCCTGTGTGATCTACAATAATAATCTGCTTCGTGTTGATATCTACTGCTGTGTTGCTGACAATTACCTGGAAGGGAAGTTGGGGTGCCTCACTGGACTGGAAAAAGTTTAGCTACCTCAGAAAGCAGGTCTAATTAAGCAAGTTTATTCTATGTCTATAAAAGGCTAAGTTGACTCTCACATGCGCAATACATGTAAAGCTCTCACTGGCACCAATTGCACGCGTGTGTTTTGATCTGTCATTGTTGATCGTGAATTTGGTTGACACTTCTATTATAGAGAAAAGGCAAATAGTGATATTAAAGTATTTCTTCTAATTAATTTCCTTTCAATGTGCATGAATTCGTGCCCCAGGCCACTAATTTAATTATAAAGAAGAACAGAGGCTGTTTCCAGTATCATTTCTCTGAGAAAACACTTCTTTCTGTCAAACACCAGGAAAGCTGGGAAACGCAAAGATTCTGCCTTGAATGTGGCCACTCAGGGGGGAGGGAAGGACTCTCAGTGCGGCTGGTCAGTGGCTACAACGGATCTGAAAACCCCGATGGAGCCGTGGGTGCCTCACTGTGGACCAGCAGGTGGCCCACGTGCACGGAGATGCCACAGCTGGTTCCTTAGAGAGAGGTTCACAGGCAGGCTGCCCTGTTCTCTCTGGAGACGAAAGCATGGCACTCAGCAGAGGAGTGCTCAGCTACTCCTGGGCTAGTGTGAGACTGAGTGTGCACTGTCCTGGGTGTGAGCTATCCTGGGTGTGCGCTGTCCTGAGTGTGAGCTGTCCTGAGTGTGCGCTGTCCTGAGTGTGAGCTGTCCTGGGTGTGAGCTGTCCTGGGTGTGAGCTGTCCTGATTGTGAGCTGTCCTGAGTGTGCGCTGTCCTGGGTGTGAGCTGTCCTGAGTGTGTACTGTCCTGGGTACGAGCTGTCCTGGGTGTGCGCAGTCCTGGATGTGAGCTGTCCTGGATGTGAGCTGTCCTGATTGTGAGCTGTCCTGAGTGTGTACTGTCCTGGGTGTGAACTGTCCTGAGTGTGTACTGTCCTGGGTGTGAGCTGTCCTGAGTGTGTGCTGTCCTGGGTGTGAGCTGTCCTGGGTGTGCACTGCCTGGGTGTGAGCTGTCCTGGGTGTGAGCTGTTCTGGGTGTGAGCTGTCCTGGGTGTGAGCTGTTCTGGGTGTGAGCTGTCCTGAGTGTGAGCTGTCCTGATTGTGAGCTGTCCTGAGTGTGTGCTGTCCTGGGTGTGAGCTGTCCTGGGTGTGTGCTGTCCTGGGTGTGAGCTTTCCTGAGTGTGCGCTGTCCTGGGTGTGAGCTGTCCTGGGTGTGAGCTGTCCTGGGTGTGAGCTGTCCTGAGTGTGTGCTGTCCTGGGTGTGTACTGTCCAGGGTGTGAGCTGTCCTGGGTGTGTACTGTCCTGGGTGTGAGCTGTCCTGAGTGTGCGCTGTCCTGGGTGTGAGCTCTCCTGAGTGTGTACTGTCCTGGGTGTGAGCTGTCCTGGGTGTGTACTGTCCTGGGTGTGAGCTGTCCTGAGTGTGTGCTGTCCTGGGTGTGTACTGTCCTGGGTGTGAGCTGTCCTGGGTGTGTACTGTCCTGGGTGTGAGCTGTCCTGGGTGTGAGCTGTCCTGATTGTGAGCTGTCCTGAGTGTGCGCTGTCCTGGGTGTGAGCTGTCCTGAGTGTGTACTGTCCTGGGTACGAGCTGTCCTGGGTGTGCGCAGTCCTGGATGTGAGCTGTCCTGGATGTGAGCTGTCCTGATTGTGAGCTGTCCTGAGTGTGTACTGTCCTGGGTGTGAACTGTCCTGAGTGTGTACTGTCCTGGGTGTGAGCTGTCCTGAGTGTGTGCTGTCCTGGGTGTGAGCTGTCCTGGGTGTGCACTGCCTGGGTGTGAGCTGTCCTGGGTGTGAGCTGTTCTGGGTGTGAGCTGTCCTGGGTGTGAGCTGTTCTGGGTGTGAGCTGTCCTGAGTGTGAGCTGTCCTGATTGTGAGCTGTCCTGAGTGTGTGCTGTCCTGGGTGTGAGCTGTCCTGGGTGTGTGCTGTCCTGGGTGTGAGCTTTCCTGAGTGTGCGCTGTCCTGGGTGTGAGCTGTCCTGGGTGTGAGCTGTCCTGGGTGTGAGCTGTCCTGAGTGTGTGCTGTCCTGGGTGTGTACTGTCCAGGGTGTGAGCTGTCCTGGGTGTGTACTGTCCTGGGTGTGAGCTGTCCTGAGTGTGCGCTGTCCTGGGTGTGAGCTCTCCTGAGTGTGTACTGTCCTGGGTGTGAGCTGTCCTGGGTGTGTACTGTCCTGGGTGTGAGCTGTCCTGAGTGTGTGCTGTCCTGGGTGTGTACTGTCCTGGGTGTGAGCTGTCCTGGGTGTGTACTGTCCTGGGTGTGAGCTGTCCTGGGTGTGAGCTGTCCTGGGTGTGTGCTGTCCTGGGTGTGAGCTTTCCTGAGTGTGCGCTGTCCTGGGTGTGAGCTGTCCTGGGTGTGAGCTGTCCTGGGTGTGAGCTGTCCTGAGTGTGTGCTGTCCTGGGTGTGTACTGTCCTGGGTGTGAGCTGTCCTGGGTGTGTACTGTCCTGGGTGTGAGCTGTCCTGAGTGTGTGCTGTCCTGGGTGTGAGCTGTCCTGAGTGTGTACTGTCCTGGGTGTGAGCTGTCCTGGGTGTGTACTGTCCTGGGTGTGAGCTGTCCTGAGTGTGTGCTGTCCTGGGTGTGTGCTGTCCTGAGTGTGTACTGTCCTGGGTGTGAGCTGTCCTGGGTGTGAGCTGTCCTGGGTGTGTGCTGTCCTGGGTGTGAGCTTTCCTGAGTGTGCTCTGTCCTGGGTGTGTGCTGTCCTGGGTGTGGGCTGTCCTGGGTGTGAGCTGTCCTGAGTGTGTACTGTCCTGGGTGTGAGCTGTCCTGGGTGTGAGCTGTCCTGGGTGTGTGCTGTCCTGGGTGTGTGCTGTCCTGGGTGTGAGCTGTCCTGAGTGTGCGCTGTCCTGGGTGTGTGCTGTCCTGGGTGTGAGCTGTCCTGAGTGTGTACTGTCCTGGGTGTGAGCTGTCCTGGGTGTGAGCTGTCCTGGGTGTGTGCTGTCCTGGGTGTGAGCTTTCCTGAGTGTGCGCTGTCCTGGGTGTGTGCTGTCCTGGGTGTGGGCTGTCCTGGGTGTGAGCTGTCCTGAGTGTGCGCTGTCCTGGGTGTGTACTGTCCTGGGTATGAGATGTCCTGGGTGTGTACTGTCCTGGGTGTGAGCTGTCCTGGGTGTGAGCTGTCCTGGGTGTGTGCTGTCCTGGGTGTGAGCTTTCCTGAGTGTGCGCTGTCCTGGGTGTGTGCTGTCCTGGGTGTGGGCTGTCCTGGGTGTGAGCTGTCCTGAGTGTGCGCTGTCCTGGGTGTGTACGGTCCTGGGTATGAGATGTCCTGGGTGTGTGCTGTCCTGGGTGTGAGCTGTCCTGGGTGTGAGCTGTCCTGAGTGTGTGCTGTCCTGGGTGTGTACTGTCCTGGGTATGAGATGTCCTGGGTGTGTACTGCCCTGGGTGTGAGCTGTCCTGAGTGTGCGCTGTCCTGGGTGTGTACGGTCCTGGGTATGAGATGTCCTGGGTGTGTGCTGTCCTGGGTGTGAGCTGTCCTGGGTGTGAGCTGTCCTGAGTGTGTGCTGTCCTGGGTGTGTACTGTCCTGGGTATGAGATGTCCTGGGTGTGTACTGTCCTGGGTGTGAGCTGTCCTGGGTGTGTGCTGTCCTGGGTGTGAGCTGTCCTGGGTTTGAGCTGTCCTGAGTGGGTACTGCCCTGAGTGTATGAACTGTCCTGGGTGTGGGCTGTCCTGAGTGTGTGCTGTCCTGAGTGTGTGCTGTCCTGGGTGTGAGCTGTCCTGGGTGTGAGCTGTCCTGAGTGTGAGCTGTCCTGGGTGTGAACTGTCCTGGGTGTGTACTGTCCTGGGTATGAGATGTCCTGGGTGTGTACTGTCCTGGGTGTGAGCTGTCCTGGGTGTGTGCTGTCCTGGGTGTGAGCTGTCCTGGGTTTGAGCTGTCCTGAGTGGATACTGCCCTGAGTGTATGAACTGTCCTGGGTGTGGGCTGTCCTGAGTGTGTGCTGTCCTGAGTGTGTGCTGTCCTGGGTGTGAGCTGTCCTGGGTGTGAGCTGTCCTGAGTGTGAGCTGTCCTGGGTGTGAGCTGTCCTGGGTGTGAGCTGTCCTGGGTGTGTGCTGTCCTGGGTGTGGGCTGTCCTGGGTTTGAGCTGTCCTGAGTGTGCGCTGTCCTGGGTGTGAGCTGTCCTGGGTTTGAGCTGTCCTGAGTGTGCGCTGTCCTGGGTGTGAGCTGTCCTGGGTGTGAGCTGTCCTGAGTGTGAGCTGTCCTGGGTGTGTGCTGTCCTGGGTGTGGGCTGTCCTGGGTGTGAGCTGTCCTGAGTGTGTGCTGTCCTGGGTGTGTACTGTCCTGGGTATGAGATGTCCTGGGTGTGTGCTGTCCTGGGTGTGAGCTGTCCTGGGTGTGAGCTGTCCTGAGTGTGTGCTGTCCTGGGTGTGTACTGACCTGGGTATGAGATGTCCTGGGTGTGTGCTGTCCTGGGTGTGAGCTGTCCTGGGTTTGAGCTGTCCTGAGTGGGTACTGCCCTGAGTGTATGAACTGTCCTGGGTGTGGGCTGTCCTGAGTGTGTGCTGTCCTGAGTGTGTGCTGTCCTGGGTGTGAGCTGTCCTGGGTGTGAGCTGTCCTGAGTGTGAGCTGTCCTGGGTGTGAACTGTCCTGGGTGTGTACTGTCCTGGGTATGAGATGTCCTGGGTGTGTACTGTCCTGGGTGTGAGCTGTCCTGGGTGTGTGCTGTCCTGGGTGTGAGCTGTCCTGGGTTTGAGCTGTCTGAGTGGGTACTGCCCTGAGTGTATGAACTGTCCTGGGTGTGGGCTGTCCTGAGTGTGAGCTGTCCTGAGTGTGAGCTGTCCTGGGTGTGAACTGTCCTGGGTGTGAGCTGTCCTGGGTGTGTGCTGTCCTGGGTGTGGGCTGTCCTGGGTTTGAGCTGTCCTGAGTGTGCGCTGTCCTGGGTGTGAACTGTCCTGGGTGTGAGCTGTCCTGGGTGTGTGCTGTCCTGGGTGTGTACTGTCCTGGGTATGAGATGTCCTGGGTGTGTGCTGTCCTGGGTGTGAGCTGTCCTGGGTGTGAGCTGTCCTGAGTGTGTGCTGTCCTGGGTGTGTACTGTCCTGGGTATGAGATGTCCTGGGTGTGTGCTGTCCTGGGTGTGAGCTGTCCTGGGTTTGAGCTGTCCTGAGTGGGTACTGCCCTGAGTGTATGAACTGTCCTGGGTGTGGGCTGTCCTGAGTGTGTGCTGTCCTGAGTGTGTGCTGTCCTGGGTGTGAGCTGTCCTGGGTGTGAGCTGTCCTGAGTGTGAGCTGTCCTGGGTGTGAACTGTCCTGGGTGTGTACTGTCCTGGGTATGAGATGTCCTGGGTGTGTACTGTCCTGGGTGTGAGCTGTCCTGGGTGTGTGCTGTCCTGGGTGTGAGCTGTCCTGGGTTTGAGCTGTCTGAGTGGGTACTGCCCTGAGTGTATGAACTGTCCTGGGTGTGGGCTGTCCTGAGTGTGAGCTGTCCTGAGTGTGAGCTGTCCTGGGTGTGAACTGTCCTGGGTGTGAGCTGTCCTGGGTGTGTGCTGTCCTGGGTGTGGGCTGTCCTGGGTTTGAGCTGTCCTGAGTGTGCGCTGTCCTGGGTGTGAACTGTCCTGGGTGTGAGCTGTCCTGGGTGTGTGCTGTCCTGGGTGTGGGCTGTCCTGGGTTTGAGCTGTCCTGAGTGTGCGCTGTCCTGGGTGTGAGCTGTCCTGGGTGTGAGCTGTCCTGAGTGTGTGCTGTCCTTGGTGTGTACTGTCCTGGGTGTGAGCTGTCCTGGGTGTGTGCTGTCCTGGGTTTGAGCTGTCCTGAGTGGGTACTGCCCTGAGTGTGGAATCGCACTCATTTCCTTACACGTCTTGACCGCACGGTGGGAGGCGGAGGACTCCCCACTCTCCAGCTGACCTCTGACCCGTCAGCCCCGAGTTCATGTCTCACTGAGCAGAGACTGGTCACGAAACAGGCCGATTCATGCACGCGTGCGCACTGTTGGACAAGCACAGGGAGCGCGTGCTGTGGGATGGTGAGTCTGTGTTTGTGCCACCAGAGCACACGTGTGTGACGTGCGGGATGCGGCGTTACTGACGGCAGGACGGGTGTGTGTCCCACGCTCACCCCGCCGCCGGGTTGCTGGCAGCAGACAAAGGCCCACGCCGCACCGTGCCCTGGGCAGAGGGCGGGAGACGTGGCGTCCCCTCCGTCTCGTCCACGCGCCCCGGCGTCACCCCAAACCCCGCTCTCCTGGCTGGGCGCGGCCGCGTCCCCCGAAACCCCTTCCCCACAGAGGCTCCGAGGGTCACTGCTCAGCCTCAGTGACGTCTCCCGTTTGCTGGGGCTGCAGGGCGCAGGGCCAGGCCTTCTATTTGACGGGAAGCACAGGCCGCGACCTCAGGGGACTGGAAGGTCACGCGGCGTTTCCCATGCAGACGCGGCGGCTCCGTGCGGGGCCTTTACGTGTGTCACTGACTGACACGCGGCTGCCTGCCTCCCCTCGGCCACACGTCTGTTTTCTCAATAACTTGTTTCCGTGCGATGACACATCTGTTCCCAACGTTCCTGGTCCCTCCGCACGCGTCCCAGCCGTGGTGAGGTCTGTATTTCCACGACTGAGCTCAGGGATCGCCACCTCAGGACGCCCTGAGCAGAGACCCCGGCGGCAGGTCGCAGGGCCGTTACGTCCGTTTCTCAGTCATTTCTGCTCTGGGCTCCGTGAGGCTTGGGGTCTTCGAGGCAGCAGCCAGCCGGGCCCTGGAAGCTCCCTGCTGACAACACACGCGTCTGGCGCAGGGGTGCGTGGTTTTGGTTTTTGTTTTTATATTTTTATTGATTTCAGAGAAGAAGGGAGAGGGAGAGAGAGACAGACACATCCATGAGGAAAGAGGATCGTCGATCGGCTGCCTCCTGCACGCCCCCCACTCGGGATTGAGCCCACACCCCAGGCATGTGCCCCCACCCGGAACCGAACCCTGACCTCCTGGTTCCTAGGTCGATGCTCAGCCCTGAGCCAGCCGGCTGCAGGACCTTGTTCTAATGAATGCGTCTGTGACCGTTCTCAGGACTCAGAGACACACACTGTCCTTCCTCAGAACAGGATGCCCCCCCCACCCCCCCCCCGTGGGGCCGCAGTGTCAGCGGAAGCCGGGGAAGGAGCCGCCTGGGGCCCAGCCCCCGCCCCTGCCGCAGGCGGGAGGCCCCGGGAGCCAGGGCCCAGGGGGCACCCAGGCAGGCGGGTGCGGCCAGGGACACGCCGCCCCGAAGTGCGTGGGAACCGTGGCCCTCACGGTCAGAGATGGGCTCCGCCCACTCAGGATGCTTCCCATTTTATAAAATGACTTCTGAGCAACAACACTGCAAACGAGGCCCAAAGTGCAAAGACCTTCACTCTGAAAGCCTGTCCTCCGTCCAACGGAGGAACGCGGTTTCCATGGAGGAGGGCCGGGCGCTGCTGCACCTGGACAGACCTGGGGGGAGGCCTCGGGAGGGCCGGGCGCACGGTGCCGCCCTCAGAGGCCAGGACGCGGCGCTGGGGACCCGCCGGTGTCCCAGGAACCCCCGAGCTGTCTCAGCCCGACCACGAGTCACGTGAATTCCGAGTTCTTTCC
This sequence comes from Myotis yumanensis, assembly GCF_028538775.1. Lineage (NCBI taxonomy): Eukaryota > Metazoa > Chordata > Mammalia > Chiroptera > Vespertilionidae > Myotis > Myotis yumanensis. Next base: position 654,632 of record NW_027223757.1, read on the forward strand.
GTGGGCTCGGGGCCCGCAGCCTTCCCCCTGCGCGCCCGGCCATAAACATTTCCTGGGGCAGAGCCGACCCAGGCCCACGGCTGACTCTGATTATCTGCCTGGAGCTCCTTGAAATAGTTAAGCCATTTACCGTCAAAGAGGCCTCGTAATGGCCTTTTAATCCTTTTCTCTTAAAAGCAGAGCCTTGTGATTTGCCCAGAATGAGCAAACACGAAACATCAAAAACGCCCGTGTTTGGCCATAAACCAAAAGCCTGCAACGATCCAGGGGGCTGCACGTGTGGCCGACGTGTCCCCGCCCCCACTTCCCAGCCGTGCCCCGAGGACATGGGCGCACGGAGTCCTGATGCACACCTGCCCAGGGCCACCTGGACACTCCCGTGAGAGGGCTCACTGCACACCCGCACAGGCACCTTCATGCACACGCACACATGCAGAGCACATACACACACATGCAGAGCACATACACACACATGCAGAGCACATACACACACATGCACAGCACATACACACACATGCAGAGCACACACATGCACAGCACACACACACATGCACAGCACATACACACACATGCAGAGCACATACACACAGCACACACATGCACAGCACACACACATGCACAGCACATACACACATGCACAGCACATACACACACATGCAGAGCACATACACACATGCACAGCACATACACACAGCACACACGCGCACAGCACACACATGCACAGCACATACACACACATGCACAGCACATACACACACATGCAGAGCACATACACACACATGCAGAGCACATACACACACATGCAGAGCACATGCACACACGCGCACAGCACACACACACGCATGCACAGCACATACACACACGCACAGCACATACACACACATGCACAGCACATACACACACATGCAGAGCACATACACACACGTGCACAGCACACACACGCACAGCACATACACACAGCACATACACACACGCACAGCACACACACACGCACAGCACACACACACGCACAGCACATATACACACATGCACACAGAGATACACACCGGCACCCTCATGCACATGCACCTATGCACACACGCATAGCACACACACACAGAGGCACCCTCACACACATGCACACATGCACAGCACATATGCACACATGCACACAGAGATACACACCAGCACCCTCATGCACATGCACCTATGCACACACACATAACACACACACACAGAGGCACCCTCACACACATGCACACATGCACAGCACATATGCACACATGCACACAGAGATACACACCAGCACCCTCATGCACATGCACCTATGCACACACACACAACACACACACACACAGAGGCACCCTCACACACATGCACACATGCACAGCACATACGCACACATGCACACATAGACACACAGACACACATGCCCAACACATGAACACATACTTACACGTGCATGCAGATACACAGGCACACATACACACAGGATCATGATAACATGCACATCAGAGGGGAGAAATCGCCCCAAGGGAATGTTACCATGTTACATTTGCTGGCAATGGGTGACTTTTCTTTTTTTTTAAAATATATTTTATTGATTTTTTACAGAGAGGAAGGGAGAGGGACAGAGAGTTAGAAACATCAATGAGAGAGAAACATCGATCAGCTGCCTCCTGCACACTCCCCACTGGGGATGTGCCCGCAACCTAGGTACATGCCCCTGACCGGAATCGAACCCGGGACCCTTGAGTCCGCAGGCCGACGCTCCATCCACTGAGCCAAACCGGTTAGGGCAATGGGTGACTTTTCAATATGCCCGGGACATAGCGATGCTGTCACAGGGGCTCCGCTACTTTAAAGAATGGAATTCTATTTCACTCTCTCGTATCAAAAGGCAGGAACTGACACGTTTTGGTCTGTGCTCTAACAAACCCCACGAAGGGTGTTTTAAACAGTCAGCTGACCGAGCCGGGTTTCACGCGTCGCTGTGCGTGGTCTGAGCGTTTTCCGTCTGTGACCAGGTTTCGGGTGGGTCTCAATGCATTTAGTTCTGGGCTTTCTCGATGCAAAAGCCACTGCCAGGGCCGAGCCCTGAGGCCACGCTGTCCTCCCAGCCTGAGTGCGAGGTCAGCCTGCTCCCCGGGCGGCCAGGCCTGGGACCTGCGCGCACGTGGAGCAGGTGTGTTTACTCAGCGCGGGGAGCGCACAGCCGCTCCGGGGACTGAACGTGTGTGTTTCCAGGACCATTTCAGCCTCAGATTCCTTTTTCAAAAGAAATCTCCCAGAAACATAAACAAGTGAACGGAGAGCAGGGCTGTCCCGGGGGAGCGGGCACCTCAGGCCTGGAGGAGCCCGAGGGGGAGGGGGACACAGCTCTGAGCACCTCTGTGGGAGGAGCAGCACCCCCTGCCATGAGCAGATGGCCAGGCTTGCCCCTCCCGGCGCCCCACCCGCCATGCCATCAGCCCCTCACCACAGCCGCCCGCTGCCTGGAGCCCCGGAGCCCCGAGGACGGGCAGAGAGGCCTGACACTGGCCTGGAGGGCAGAGCGACGCCTGCCCAGCGGGAACAGGGCCTTGGTGAGTGAGAGGAGAGACGCCCAGGAGCCGGCAACCTCATACCAAGTTCCTGTTCCTGAGGCCCTGGTTCTGGCTGGAACGAGGGACATTACAAATTACGTTTAGATTCACGCTGGCCCCGCCTCTGGACGTGCTGGGGGCTCCAGGGGGCAGCGAGGCCCCAGGGCCCTGGACACCCGGGGACAAGCGCCGAGGCCCCAGCACTCGCACCGCCCCTCCCTGCGCAGCGGGTCAGTGGGGAGCCAGGTCCGCACCTGCCTTCAGACACACACGTGAGGGGACGAGCAGCAGAACACGCCGGGCCGCCCGGCTCCTCGAAGCTGGGAGGCAGAGCACGCGCGTCAGATGGTGGCGATGACAGCAGAGGTCTCCGAGGGGCGGGGTGTGGGCCCCGCCGCGCCCCACTAATGGGGTGTGTGCACAGGGACGACAAGGATCCCGGGAATCAGAGATGCCCCCCATTGGGAGCCAGATCCCTGTTTTCCGCGGCCTCACCCCTCAGACGGGAAGGGGCCGTGGATGGAACTTGCTCCTTCGCCTGGGTCTGCCATCAACCCAGCAACCGCTGAGGCCCGGCTCGGGGCGGGGCCGGGGAGGCCGGGGAGCCGGGGCGCGGCCTCTCCCAGCAGACCAGCCCCAGTGCTGGCACCCAACCCTCCGCTCAGCCACGATCGGGGTCTTTCATAACCTGAGCTCAGATCCTGGGCCTCCTGGGCCGGGCCGCCCCCGCTCCCACAGGTGTGCAAACACGAGAGGCCCCGGCCTCGCTCCGGAAGGCGGCCGTTTTCCGGGTGAAGGCCTGGGGCTGTTTGTCCTGCTGGCTTCCTGGGAGGGGAGCTGGCAAGCGGCTGGGAGCTGCACTGCACACCTGGCCTGGCAGCGGGGCCGGCCCTCGGCGTGTCTGTCAGCAGCCGCCCGGCTAGGCCTGAGGTGTCCTGTTGCTGGGAGGGTGGGTTTAAACATTTCCCTGCAAAGGTCTCGTCTCAGGACGGTGAGAACCAGGAGACTCGGGAGAGCGCTGGCTGTCCCTGCCCAGTGCCTGGGCCATAAACACCGCGCCCCTCCCCGTGGCACTGTGAATGGGTCGGGCCGGAACCAGGGCCAGAACCGCAGGCGGTCTCCCTCCCTCAGCCCCAGGGCCTGGGACACCTGCCCTCCCACCTCTCACACCCGCACTCGGCTGTCCCAGGACCCAGGACAGGGGGCAAATCTACCCACCCCCCTGCCCTCAGGGCACCCCTGGAGGCCACCTCCCCATCGTCCTCATGGGCCACAGGGACCTGCAGGAGCCTCACTGCCCAGCCCACTGGGGGGGGGGGGGGGGGCCTCCAGCGACACCCTCTGCGCTCCACCCCTCAGTGAAGGAAAGGGACACGCAGCCCCATGCGCTCGGCTCGGGCTCAGCGTGGCCACACCCTGGTCATCACGTGTCTGTCCAGCTGTGCTGGGCTGAGCTCGCCCCAGAGGCTGGAGGACATGGGAGGCAGGAGGGCCGGACGCCGGGGGAGGGGGCGAGTGGACATGGACCCGGGGGAGGGCTGGACAAGTGGGGGGGGACGGCCAGACGCAGATGCAGGGGGAGAGTCGCATGCAGGGGGCAGGGGGCAGTGAGCAGACGCAGGGGAGGGCTGGAGGCATGGGGGGAGGGCCAGACGTGGGAGGCGGGGGGGGGGGGGGGCATGTTCCTCTGGAACCCAGTGACCTAGGCTCTATCCCTCGAGGTTGGCGAGGGGGCAGTGGCTGGGGCCTGGTCAGCCCTCTGGGTTGTCACACCTGCTGAGGCAGAGTGGCTTCTGGGGCAGAGGTCAGGAGGGACGTCTGTGGACACACACTGTGTGGTCAGCAGCTGGGAGCCGGGACCCCCACACCCCGTGCTCCCCACTCAGGAAGGTGGGGACACAGCGGACACACGGGGCCCAGGGGAAGGGACCTGCCGGATCTCAGCGTCTCCCCGGCTGGGCTGCCCCTGGCTTGCCCGGCACCGAGATGGCATCGCCGAGTGGTGTTGGCGCCCCGTCCCCTCCCCACGGGGGCAGCTGCATCCACCTGGCAGGCACGCCACCCCCGTTCCTGACCTCAGAGACTGAGGGAGAGCGGCCGGAGCCGTCCCACCATAAACATCCCGGGGTTCACGGTCACACGAGGTGCTGGGTGCCTGTCTCTGAGAGAACCACCTGTGCCTGAAGGTAGATGAAGGCGAGGAGGAAAGCTTGACCTGCCAGCGACCTCTGTGTCCCCCTCAGAGGGAGGACAGTTGGGACAGTCAGGGGTGAAGGCCACATGGACGCCAGGGAGGAGCCACGGGAGACGCGGGGGACACCTGGGCCAGAGCAGGCGTCTGCTCGCCCGTCAGCACCAAGGGACAGGTGCCACGGCTTCCCCGGCCCCTCCTCCAGGCAGCGGCCATGCCAGGGCTCGGGCCCAGACCCCGCCCCAGCACCGTGTGAGCCCAGCCACCAGGAAGGTCGTGCCCGGAGACAGCCACCTGCGAGCCTCGGCTACAAGGACCAGTTATCTGCCGCGGAGGCGGTTTCTGTAAACAGACGCCGGGTGGGGGTGACCCCCTGGTGCTCCCTAGGAGGGGCAGCCGAGCCCTTTCTCCTCCTATCAGCCGGCCCGGCCTGGGAGGTACAAACCCTTATCAGTAACGGCCGCGGGCACCTGGGGGCAATAAAGGCTGGGGTGCTGGGAGCCAGGACCCCAGGCCGGACCGTTGTTGCCCTGAAGGTGCAAACGCTCACATCAAAGTAGCAGAAACCCAGCATCTGGGCCATAAAGGGAACCAGGCTGAATGGGGCTTTGTTGCCTTCAGGTGTGGGAGCTGTGGGCCTGCGGCAGAGGCTCTGAGAGCCAGGAGCTCGGAGGGTCTGGGGGGAGAGCCCCAGGCTCAACGCCAAGGAGAGGAGACCTGCCAGCGACCTCTGTGTCCCCCTCAGACCTCCTCTGCACCTCCCATAGGCCCGATGCCAGGCAGGGGCCACTGTGATAGCCCGAGGGCCAGGGTCTGCTCCCAGCAGGTGCATGCGTGTGCATCGTACGCATATGTGCATCGTGCGCGTGCATGTGTGCGTGTGCCCCAGGGCACCGTGATGACCTCTGACCCCTGGCTCAGGGCCTGCGCCCCATCTTCTCCAGCTCCTGTCCCTGCTGCTCCGACTGCAGCTGCTCCGGGCACCTGGCCCCCCTCCCCGCCAGGCCACCTGTCAATGGCCAGACCCTTACCCACTTCTCCCACCGCCCCAGGCCACTGAGACACACAGACAGGGCTGCGCGGCTGGTCAGCGCGCGGAGGGCGAGTCCTGGTCAGCGCACCTGGACGTGGGTTCGGTCCACCCCCACTCCCAGGCTCCCAGTCCCAGGGGCCCAGGACACCTGGCGCCTGGACGAGCCCTGGGCAACAGCGCCATCTGGTGGCGGGTCCTCGGGGCCTCCCCCAGTGCTGGTCCCCAAGCCAGGTCTGAGCAGCCGCCTGCGCCTGGGAGGGACAGAGACCAGCTCCCCGCCTCCCCCCACTCCGCCCCGCCACCCCCGCCCCCGTGCAGCCCTCCGAAGGCCGCGGAGCCCTCTGCTCCCAGGCCACGGCCCAGCGCCCTGCACATGCGGGGCCTGGATTCTCCGTCCTCAGTCCAGGACCTGGTCTGGCGCGGACCGAGGCTGCCCCTGGTGGCCGGAGGCGGTACTGCACCGTGAGGCCAGCCCCGCAGCTCAGAGCTGGTTCGGGCTGGTTCCGGGCTGGTTCCGGGCTGGTTCCCATGGGGCGAGCCCAGGTCCCAGCGGCTGGGTTCCCTTCACCAGCCTGCAGCGCAAACCTCCGGGGACCACTTTACTGAAACAACAAAACACGATTTTATATCACCCATAAATTACGATGATTGCACTTAACGTGGGTTTATGGAGGGGTACGCTCACGTTACGTCCACCTTCTCATGGCACTGAAAATGTCGCCACCGTGAAGCCCACCACCGTGCACAGCCGGATCGGACACGTCTTCGTGGTGCAGTCACATCACCCACAGAGAACGCGCCGACGGCCATGTCCCGTCGCGGGAAAATGAACCCCAGCCACACATCCCCGTGCGTGTGCACGTCCCCTCCCTGGCCCGACGGGCACGCTGCACCCGGGAGCTCCCAGCCGCGCCTCTGTGCAGGGGCCACACCGGGCAGGGGGCTTCTCCCGGGACCACAAGAGCTGCACCCTCCAGACACCCTGCGCCATCGAGAACAGCACATAGTGGGGCCACAGGAAATGGTCTCACGGGACCGAGACAGACAGGTGGGTTTCGAGGGGAAGGGCCGGGCTCAGACACAGAGCATGCAGCCAGGCGGCCGGAACACGGTTTTGTGTATTTCACACCCGCTTGGCTCCCTGAGAATCAGAGTGCGTGAAACAGGGCTGAGGGCAGTTTCGGGGTCAGGCGGCCTCGCCGTGTCTCCCTCCCTGAGTCCACGGGACGCATAGGGTGCAGACCCTAACCCCCTCTCCCCCCCAAAAAACAAGAGAGACAGTAACGGTTTGCGTCTCTGGGGGGTTCCCCAGGCGGCCGCGCCTCAGCGGGAGCTGCCCGACTGACCTGGGAAAGGCTCCCTCCTCCACGCAGCCGTGGCTTCCTCCACTCGGACCGACCCTGTGGCCTCGGAGTCCCGCAAAGCCAGGCCCCACTCGACCTCGCCCCTGTCGCACGCAGTTGAGTGTAGCTGGGCCCAGGCCGCATCTTCCGGAGCCTCGTTGCTCCGGCCCCAGGGACGCAGACTGAGCCAGCAAGAGAGGCGCTCGGCTCATGAAGAATCAATCACCCAGCCCGGCCGGCGGGGCTCAGGGGTTGAGCATCCGCCTCCGAGCCAGGAGGTCAGGGTTCAATTCCGGGTCAGGGCACAGGCCCGGGTTATGGCTGGATCCCCAGTGTGGGGCGTGCAGGAGGCACTGGTCGATGATCCTCTCTCATCACTGATGTTTCTCCCTCCCTCTCCCTCTCCCTTTCCCTTCCTCTCTGAAATCAATAAAAATATATATATTTTTTAAAAGAGCACAATCCCCGAGGGAAAGAGCTTGGACAGAGAACAGACAGAGGGAACCCCGATTGCGGCAGGAAGACGGGCTCCGCGAGGTGGGGAGCCCGGGGAGGAGAGAAGCGTGGTCCCAGCACCCCACAGCCGAGCCAGGACCTCGACCGGCCCCTCCGAGCTCAGGCCGCCGTCCCAGCGGGCGTGCTGAGCCGCTGCACCTGTGCACTCACTGCCACACCTGCGCCCAGAGCTCCACACGCCCGGCCCGTCCCGCTGGTCCGCACCTCGCTGGCCCCTGCACTGGGGGCTCCCGTGCCCCCTGTCCCCTGGCTGTGCTTTGAGCCGAGTGACCCTTTCATTCGAGGCTCCGGAGACACCACCTCTGGTCCCTGCCCCCCCTACCCCGGTCCCCCCCCCTCTGCCCCCCCCCCCCCCACACACACACTGTGGTCGGAACCGACTTCACCCCTCAGAGCCCGCAGCCTCTCCTGACCCTGGCCCGGTGGCCATGTGCTCTCATGGCACCTCTGAGCTCCCGCCCCTTCCTCAGCGAGTGACGTGGGGGCCGGTGGGCCTGGTTTCCCTGATGCGGCGCCTAAGCCAGAGCAGGTGCCAGCGATTCTTCAGGGAATAACTGGAGGATGCTCCTGTCCGTCCACTTGTCTTTCCTCCTCTTAGTAACACACAGGCACACACACACACACACACACACACACGCACACACACACCCACGCACACACACACGCAGAGTAGCTGAGCCACGAGGGGAGCTCGGGGATCCACAGTGACCATCCCCACATCCCCAGTGCTTGCTTTTCAACCATGAATGAGCCTCGTCCGTCCTGATATCGTAGAACAGTGACTCGGTTAAGAAAGGAGCCGGGCAAACAGCTCGATGGAGAGTCGTGGAGGCAGTTCCGCTGCCGGCAGGTGTATAGACGCGTGGTTCGCCTGCTAAAGGCCAATGGCCCACGGAGGAGCCCAGGTCCCGCTGACCAAAGGGATGTCTCCTCGGCCCCATCCCGTGACCCTGACCCGTGACCCAGGCAGGGGCTGTGCTGGGAGCAGCGTCTGGGGGCACCGGCAGACTCCCCAGCTGGGTGCCCACCCCCTCCCACCCTGGGTTTGCAGGTGGGGAACCTGAGGCTTGGAGAGTTTAAGTAACTTCTCCAAATTTGGGGGCAGGGTTATTGTCAAAGTCTGAACTTGAACCCTGGCCCTGAGTCCCGAGGTGCAGGAAGGACAGGGAATAAGGAGAGGAGGGGGAGGAAGGCCTGAATATACATATTTTATTATTGATTCCAGAGGGGGAGGGAGAGGAGAGAGAGAGACACATCCATGATGAGAGAGAGCCATGGATCGCTGCCTCCTGCACGCCCCCACTGAGGATCGAGCCCGCAACCGGGCATGTGCCCTTGAGTGGAATTGAACCGTGACCCCCTGGTTCGCAGGTCGAGCTGAGCCGCACTGGGGCTTCCTGGCTTCTGAAGCTGCGATCTGCTGGTGGGGGCGTGTGGACGCTGATCTGCATAAGGAAGCAAGATCCTCACATCCCTCTTCACACCTGCGTGTGGTTCCCCACATGCACACCAGGGGGCGTCCTGCTCACACCAAAAACGTGCTTCACCCCACAGGCCTGAGCCAGAGCCATGGGCACTGACCACACCTGACCCGCGTCTGAGAAGGACACCCCGGCGATTGCAGTTTCCGTCGGGGCTGATTTCTAGAAGGACCCAGTTTGGGGGCCTGTTACTCAGACACTGGGACCGGGGTCCCGGCCGTGGGAACGGGCCACAGGCTCACGCTGCGTTTGCTGCTGCGGGAACGGGACGTGGGCCCCTGGAACCCAGGAGGGGGGAGGGGAATCCAGGGGGGAGGAGGGGGATCCAGGTGGGAGGAGGGGGACCAGGCGGGAGGAGGGGGATCCAGGTGGGAGGAGGGGGATCCAGGTGGGAGGAGGGGGATCCAGGCGGGGGGAGGGGGACCAGGCGGGAGGAGGGGGGATCCAGGCGGGAGGAGGGAGATCCAGGCGGGAGGAGGGGGATCCAGGCGGGGGGAGGGGGACCAGGCGGGAGGAGGGGGATCCAGGCGGGAGGAGGGAGATCCAGGCGGGAGGAGGGGGATCCAGGTGGGAGGAGGGGAACCCAGGTGGGAGGAGGGGGACCAGGCGGGAGGAGGGGGATCCAGGTGGGAGGAGGGAGATCCAGGCGGGAGGAGGGGGATCCAGGCGGGGGGAGGGGGACCAGGCGGGAGGAGGGGGGATCCAGGTGGGAGGAGGGGGACCAGGCGGGAGGAGGGGGATCCAGGTGGGAGGAGGGGAATCCAGGTGAGAGGAGGGGAACCCAGGTGGGAGGAGGGGGACCAGGCGGGAGGAGGGGGATCCAGGTGGGAGGAGGGAGATCCAGGCGGGAGGAGGGGGATCCAGGCGGGAGGAGGGGGACCAGGCGGGAGGAGGGGGATCCAGGTGGGAGGAGGGGAACCCAGGTGGGAGGAGGGGGACCAGGCGGGAGGAGGGGGATCCAGGTGGGAGGAGGGGGACCAGGCGGGAGGAGGGGGACCAGGCGGGAAGAGGGAGATCCAGGTGGGAGGAGGGGGATCCAGGTGGGAGGAGGGAGATCCAGGTGGGAGGAGGGGGATCCAGGTGGGAGGAGGGGAATCCAGGTGGGAGGAGGGGAACCAGGCGGGAGGAGGGGGATTCAGGTGGGAGGAGGGGAATCCAGGTGGGAGGAGGGGAACCCAGGTGGGAGGAGGGGGACCAGGCGGGAGGAGGGGGATCCAGGTGGGAGGAGGGGAACCAGGCGGGAGGAGGGGGACCAGGCGGGAAGAGGGAGATCCAGGTGGGAGGAGGGGGATCCAGGTGGGAGGAGGGAGATCCAGGTGGGAGGAGGAGGATCCAGGTGGGAGGAGGGGAACCCAGGTGGGAGGAGGGGGATCCAGGTGGGGGGAGGGGGACCCAGGTGGGAGGAGGGGAACCCAGGTGGGAGGAGGGGGACCAGGCGGGAGGAGGGGGATCCAGGTGGGAGGAGGGGGACCAGGCGGGAGGAGGGGGACCAGGCGGGAAGAGGGAGATCCAGGCGGGAGGAGGGGGATCCAGGTGGGAGGAGGGAGATCCAGGTGGGAGGAGGGGGATCCAGGTGGGAGGAGGGGGACCAGGCGGGAGGAGGGAGATCCAGGTGGGAGGAGGGGGATCCAGGTGGGAGGAGGGGCATCCAGGTGGGGGGAGGGGGATCCAGGCGGGAGGAGGGGGATCCAGGCGGGGGGAGGGGGGTCCAGGTGGGGGGAGGGGGACCCTGGTGGGGGGAGGGGATCCAGGTGGGGGGAGGGGGGACCAGGCAGGAGGAGGGGGACCCAGAAGGGAGGAGAGGGACCAGGCGGGAGGAGGGGGACCGAGATGCCACAGGCGGGGCTCCCACAGGAGGTGCTCGCCCTGCTGCCCGGAAATCTGCTTATGATTTATTTTATGATAGAAAATTAATAGAATTCGGTTCTTTTTAAAAACATATCTTCATTGTTGAAAGTATTCCACGTCCACCTGTTCCCCTCCCCCCTCCCGCTCCAACCCCAGGCCCCACTGTCTGCCCAGGGCTAAGCGTCTGATCTAAGCTCCTTGGTTACTCTCTCCCCACCCCCTCCCCTCTGAGATCCCAGTCTGTTTCACGCCTCCGTGTCTCAATCCTTTTTGTTCATCCATTTATTTGTTCGTTCCTGTGGGAAGTCACCATGGTCTTCTCTAGCAGAGAGGTGTGGACAAGGAGCCCGGAAGGCTGGCGACCTTTGAGCTCTGACAATGGTCAGGGCTGTGCACCCACTGTTAGTCCAGACAATGGTAGCTGAAGCAACTTCCCCATTTACTATTGTGTAAATCCTTGCTGATGGGCTAGTCTGCCTGTTACTGGAAATTGCCGGCCTAAGGGCCATGGTTTATCCCAAACCAATAAAAGGTTGGCGAGGCCTGGGCACCAGGGAAGTCCTTCCCCTTGAGTTGGACTTGCCCACCTGGCCCCCCAGAATTCCCAAATTATTATTTCTTGTCTTGTCTTTCGTTTGCGTGCGGCTCCTCTTCCAGATCCTGAACCCTGAACCACACGGGACGTGGGGGAAGCTTGAACCGTTAGGTTCCTCATTTTTCGTGTTTAAATACCTGTTCTCTTCAATGACGGGGATGCTGAGATCACACGGTCATGTGAACGGGGAACGCCACTTGACAGGAGCCCCAACCTCCGAGACTCCCCAAACCTGGGCTGCTGGGAGGGGCCTGACGCAGAATGAAGACACGGCAGTGACCGATGTGCCGGCCAGACCGCCGGCTTGAGGAGCCCGTCCGCACAGCAGACTTTCTCGCCTCAGTTTCTCCCCGTGACACGAGGGGGACTACGCTCCACGCTGCGAGGCCTTGGGGAGGGGGCGACGGAGGAAGAATGTCCCAACCACAGGCCAGGCACGCCTCCCTGCCCACAACCCGCACAAACGTTCATGCACGAACGTGTCAGACAGGCCACGCCCTGGGCCACACGCGCGCACACACACACACACACACACACACACACGCGACCGTCACCTCCTCCCGATCTGCCTCCAGCGCCACCTGCAAGCCCTGCAGAGCCAGGCGTCCCTCCTCCTGAGGGTCCTCAGCTCGTCGGGGTCGCAGACCCGCTCGCTTGGCGTCAGGTCCCCACTGCCCCACACAGGGCCTGTGTTTTCCATGTGTGATTTCCCAAAATTCCCGATTTTCCAATATTTTACATGTAAAGTGTAATCGGAACAAATGTTTAAAAGAAACAGTCACGGTTGCCCGTGAGGATAACACAGAGGCTCCTGCTGCGCATTTGCCTGAGCCACGGCGGCTCCACCCCGACAGTGCAGGCTCCCTCGTACCAGGGGAAGGAAGAGGGAAACACAGAGAGTGCTCGTGTGCATGCATGTGTGCACATGTGTGTGTGCTCGTGTGCGTGTGTGCAGGTGTGAGCATGCATGTGTGTGGGCGTGTGTGTGCGTGCAATGTGTGCATGTGTGTAAGATTTTTTATTGACCTCAGAGAGGAAGGGAGAGGGAGAGAGAGAAACATCGATGATGAGAGAGAATCATGGATCAGCTGCCTCCTGTGCGCCCCACACTGGGGATCCAGCTGCATGTGCCCTGAGGGGGAACTGGACGAGACCTCCTGGATCGCAGGTCGTCGCTCAACCGCTGAGGCACACGGCTGGGCTTTTGTGCATTTTTATTGCAGCACCTGGGTCCTGGGGGGACTCCCTGGGACCCTCGACACCTGGGCTCCTCTTTCTCCCGCTGCTCGCCCCCCCCCCCTTCCCCCAGAAGAACCGGTTCTGCCCACCCCGAGGGGCAGGAGCTCCGCCCACCCAGCCCGGCCTCACCGAGAGGCAGCCCTGCGGCCTGTCCACGGGATTCCCTGCACAGACGGGCAGGCGCCCGGCTTTCTGTGTCGTCCCTCCCATTCGCCCAGGCGCATGTCCACTGTCCACGTGGCCGCCAGAGCCCCCCCTTGCTCGGCCTCCGCCTCACGGCCAGGTCCTGGGGGCACCTGGAGCCTGGGGCTCGGGCGGACGTTCCCTAAGTGGCGGGGGCTGCACGGTTTGGTTCAGCCCCCCCAACGGCTGTTACCCACGTTTACAGGGAAAAGAAGGAGTTTTTGGTTACTTTCTCACAGACTAGACCAGTGGTTCTCAACCTTCCTAATGCCGCGACCCTTTACTACAGTTCGTCATGTTGTGGTGACCCCCAATTTCATTGTGACAAATTGAACACAATTAAAGCATAGTGATTAATCACAAAAACAATATGTAATTATATATGTGTTTTCCGATGGTCTTAGGCGACCCCTGTGAAAGGGTCGTTCGACCCCCAAAGGGGTCACGACCCACAGGTTGAGAACCGCTGGACTAGATGTTCTTATAAACCAGAGCGAGCCCATGTCTGGGCCCGAGTCTGCGCCCCCGCCCCTCCGCACAGCCCTGCACCCGCCCTGCACAGCCCTCCACCCCCCTCCACCCCCCTGCACCCGCCCTTCACGCGCACACACACACACACACACACACACCCGTGCACAGCCCTCCCTGCAGACCGGGCCATGCCCGCCCGCTGCTCCTGTCTGCCCTGAGCCGAGCACGGTCTTTGCACCCAAAGGGCTTGAGAAGCAGCCCCAGGAAGACGAGTTCATGATGTGAAAACTGCATGAGACTCCACGTCGTGCTCCTCAATGAAGGTCTGAGTTCAGCAGCAGAAAGTCCCGGGGATCTGCGTTCTCCGTACACATCTGGGTGCCCACAGGACAGCGTCCCCCTTGCCTCCATCTCGGGAAGAATGGAACGCTCCCTCCCTGCCCACCTCCCCCCCAACCCTGCCCGAGTCTCCCCTGTGCCCCACAAACCCACGTGCCACTGAGCTCCTGCCTCCGCTGGGGACCCCAGGCAGTGCCGTCTCTCGGGTCTGGTCTGGGGGGGGGGGGGGCGCGCAGCCCTGGGAAGGCTCCTCTGGGCCAGGCCGCTCCCACCCCGTGATCGCGGGGCTTAGGGGCGAGGAGGCGGGTGGAGGGATGCGATGGGGTGGGTGTGGGAGGAGGAAATAATTTCAGAAAAATGGGTCAGATGGAGGCACATTCTACTGACGGGTGTGGGCAGGGCCTGTCCTCCGCCTGCAGTGGACAGAGGACAGGGAGCCAGGGGTCGGGGGAATGCCCGGGAGGAGGTGCAGTGTGTGTGGTTTTGTTGTTTTCAGTTTTCGGGAAAAAACAATTTTCTCACCTTGAGGTTTTTCTCCCCAAAGTTTTTCCATAATCCCTGCCTCCCACTCTCCTCACTCAGGGCCAGAGATGGGGGCCCCAGTGCCACAGTGGACCCTGAGGGGGTGGCCAGCTCCTCCCTGCACCTCTGCCCGGCCTGGGAGGGCAGATGGGAACAGCCAGCAGGGCAGGGCGGGGTGAGAACAGGAGGTGTGAGGGGCGGTTCCCGGGTGTGGCTCTGCTGAAGTCCAAGGTGTTGATCCTGGAGGGAGGGAGGGAGGGAGGGAGGGAAGGAGGGAGGGAGGCAGGCGGTGAGGGCACAGCACCGGGCGTGGAGTCAGCAGGCGGAGTGCTGAGTGACGGGCGCTGAGTGAGGCACCTAAGGAGGCCGGGAGGTGTGATCCCCACAGCGGCCTCTGGGCTCCTGGCCGCCCGGCCCACCCTGAGCTCATTCCTGGCCCTGTTTTCCCGCAGCGCTGCCCTGGGGTGTGTCTAACTGACATGAGGGTGGGTGGGGTGGGGAGAGGAAGCCACGCACATGGGAGCCAGCGCCACCAGGGGCCCTGCGCCACGGTGCCTGGTGCTGTCCTGTCCTGGTCCGGGCAGAGGGCTCTGCATCCTGCACTGTGGTGGGGAGTCCGGGTGGCCCTGGGGACCCTGGTTGGGCCCCTCCTGAGCACAGGGCCCTGCAGACCATGGGCCTCGCTGCCCTGCACTCACCGACAGTTGGAAACACTTCTCCTGGAAACTGTCCAGTTGTTGCGTCCCTGGTCCTCAGCTGTGCGTCCTCAGCACTTGCAGGGGTTCGCTCCCCGATTCCTGGGGGGCCGCCGGCGTGGCTGTCTCCTCCACTCAAAGCCGGTGAAGGGCAGCAAACCAGCCCCTGAGCGGGCACTGGGGCAGCTGTGGGCCGGTGCCCGCAGGGAGGGTCTGCAGGGGCCCACTGGCCAGCAAGGGGAGCGGCCGGCCGCCGGGGCTGAGCTGAACCGGCCGCAGGTGCCCACACGTGGACAAGTGTCAGGCAGGTCCCCACCCAGATGTAGGGCCTCAAACTGCGAGGAGAACGCAGTCACCTGCACACGCAGCGAGCTCCCCGCGAGGAGCCAGACGTGCGTTTAGTGATGATCAAGAGAGAAGCGACCGAACCCGGCTTTCGGCAGCTGCTGTGAGCCGAGCAGCCCTCCATCCACGGGAGCTGCATCCTGTGAAAGCAGCCGCCTCTCCTCACCCAGCCCGCAGCCCAGGGGAGGCAGACGAGGAATCGTAACACCTTAAGGAGGTGACTACAGCGGTGCCAGCAGGTGGTCAGCTGCGAACGAACGTGTTCCAAAGGTGAGAGAGGCCCGGGACCCTGCAGCGTCAAACGGACCTGGTGGGAAAGGGAGGCCTGGAAGAGGACGCGGGGAGGGCGGACCGGAGCAGAAGTCCATCGCGCCTTCCAGGTGCAGGCCCGGCACGTGCACAGGTCCCGGGCACTTGAGAGACTGCAAGGCGACTGCGCAGGTGGGCCCGGCAGTCGGGGGAGGCTGAGGAGGGGCCAGGAGGAGTCGGATGGGAGGAGCAAGAGGGGTCGGACTGAGGAGGGTCGGATGGCGCAGCGCCTCCCAGCCCACCTGAGCACATGTGGCCTCCCTGAGCGGGGCTGGGACCACGCAGGGTGTAGAGCAGATGAATGACAGGCTGCTTGGTGGTGACCGGGCGCTGCGTCCAGGAGCGAGTGACCTGGGCAGCAGTCAGTAGACAGCTGTCCGCTCCCTGTGCCCTCACATGGCCGTGCCCCGTGCTCGCCGGTCCTCATCGGGCCCACTCTCTTCCTGTGCGCATCAGCCAGAGCATTAGCCACAGGGGAGGCGCCTGTCAAAACCACAGCGAGACGCCACCCCGCACCACGGGGGTGCTAGAGCCCACGCGACAACTGTGGGCGGACGTGGGGAGGCGGTGCCTTCAGGCAGCGCTGGGGGAGTCAGACTTTCGAAAGCAGCTGCCAACTCTTCAAAGGGTCACACACAGAGTTCCCTGTGGCCCAGCGGTTCCACTCGCACGCGGAGACCCAAGAGAAATGACAACATATGTCCCCAGGATAACATGGATGTCCCAGCGGCGTCGATCCCACCGGCAGGGAGCCGAAACCCCCATACGACAGGGAGTGGAGGAGGAATAACAGTGCTCTGTTCACACGAGGGAATATTGTTCACCAACAAAGAAGGAAATAGGTGGGCGGACCTGGGACACGCGCTCAGTGAGAGGAGCCGGTCACAGAAGGCCCTATCGTAGGAGCTGCGTTCATGCAATGTCCCCACGGATAGTTCAGAAATGGGGGTGCAGCCAGGGAGTGGGGGTGACTGCCATTGGGGACCTAACCTAGCGCGTTGGCACAGGTAGCTGGTTAGACGAGAGCAAAGGGAGAGGAAGGGGGTCGAGGTGCGCCCTGCACACCTGTGGGGCCTCAGGCCTCTGGCTCCATCTCAGGACACTGTCAGCCGCCAGGTCGCCAGTCCCCGCAGGTGCACAGGGGGCTGAGCGGGAGGGCGGGGCTGCAGGGACAGGCGTGAAGTCTGGGCTCAGAGCCCATGAACCCCGAGCTCTGTGCCCGGGCCTCCCCCCCTCTCCCTCCCACCCCCACCGCGTGCCACCGGGTTGGCTGAGGGCTCTGCCTGCCGCCAGGGCGCGCGCTCACCCTGCTGCCCGTGGTCCCGGATTGAAGTTGTCGGTCACAGTAACACAACCGCGTGGATAGACCGCGAGCCACGGAGCCGTGCACGTCAACGAAGGCCTCCGGGTCTGCCCACCGCGGCGCAAGGAGGTCGCTGTTTCAAAGACCAGCGAGGGGCCCAGACGCACCGAGGACGGGCGCGGCGCTTTCCGAACCGCGGGGTTTTAGTGGAGACAGTTCAGTTCCCACCAAGCGACACTGTGGCTGGAACGTGTCTTCCTAACAAGTTAGCGCTCCACTGCCCTCCCGTCCCCTCTCCGCCCCCCTCTCCGCTCCCCGGGAGGGCCGGGCGGCCATGACCTCGGGCGGTGCAGAGGCCGCCTCCTGGCCCGTAGGCCCCTCCCCACCTGGGCGACCTGCGGGCGGGGCGGGGAGAGGCCGGGCGCCGCCCCCGGGAGGCCGCGGAGGCCGCGGAGGCTGCGGAGGCTTCGGGCGCGGAAGCGCGGGATGTGGGCGCCCCGCGACCCCCGGCCTGCGGGCTGGGACCGCCGCAGGGTGCGCGCCCGGCTGCTGGCGGCGCTCGCGGGGCTGCAGGAGCTGCGGGGGCTGCGCGCCAGGCAGCAGGCGGCCGTGCGGGGCGCCCTGGCCACGTACCCCCCGCCCGCGCCCGCCGCGCCCCGCGGGCCCGGCGCCCAGGAGCGGCTGGAGGCGGTGCTGGCGGCGCTGCAGGAGCAGCTGGTAAGGAGCGCGGGGCGGGGGGCTCGGGGCCCCTCCGGATCCGGGAACAGGGGCGCTGCTCCCCGCGGACAGGGGCGCATTCCTGGGCTTGAGCTTCGCGCCGTCCTGGGGAGAACGGTGGGCTCGGGTCTGAGCGGTTCTGGGATCGGTCCGGACCTGCTTCTCCTGCCGCAGGTTCTGGGCCGGAAGTGCCTGCCTGCGAAGCGCACCCCCAGGGGCTCCAGGAAGGTGCGGGGGTTGCATGGGGTCGTGTTATTGTAACAACAGGTTGGGGAGAGCCCGCGTGGGTGCGCCCGAACCTGCAGAGAGAGGCGTGTCCTGGGGGGGGTCTCGGCCTGGTGACCCCCCAGGTCCCCTGTGGCCTGACAGCCCCTCTGGGCTGTGAGGTTGGGAGTGTTTGCGGTGCTCGTGTTTCCAAGGGAAAGCGCAGAGGCCCGGGCTGCTCTCATGAAGCCCAGCGTCCTGGGTAGAAGTCGCTGTCCTCACCAAGTAGCCACGAAGCCCCCTGGCTCTGGGCTCCGTCATGACTGGCTGGTTACAGCCCGGCCCGGGGCAGGGAGGCCCGTGTCCGCCCCAGGACCCTGGGGTCTCCCCTCCCTGCAGACACCTCACTCTGCAGCCTTCCCTGTGGGCCCAGCAGCTGCCAAGGGGAGGGCGGGGATGGTCACTGAGGGGCCCCGCACCCGTCCCAGCCCCCGTCCCCCGCCCCCCCCCCGTGCCCCCCATGGCGCGCGCTCAGGCGGTGGTTGCTCCCGGACCAGCGTACCTTACCCGTGAGCGCGGGGCGCACACAGCAGCCGCAGAGGGGGTGCCCGTGCTGCTGGGCTGCCCCGAGCTGTGCTGGGAGGGGGAGGCGGAGGGAGGGAGAGAGGGGGGCGCACAGTTGATGATTAACGTTCAGTAACAAATCAGCTGGTGCCGCCAGCCTTTAATTACCAGCAGCCTTTGGAGGAGAGGATCAAACAGGTTCTTTTGTTTCAGTTTTTAATGTGGGGGCCAGAAGGAACACGCAGACTTTGTCTTGGAACTTTGTTCTCAGCCCGGATTACGTGATCCGGAGAGAAGACTGAATGTGTGACCTCAGCTCAGCGCGAGCGCGGGGACAAACAGGAGTGTCCTTGCTCCGGGTGCAGAGTGCAGCCAGCCGGTCACTCCCCGTTAACCCCTGCGTGTGCGCAGGCGCGTACACACACACACGCACACACACACGCACACACACACACGCACACACATGCACACACGCACACACACGCACGCGCGCGTGTGCACACACACGCACACACACGCACACACACACACACACACGCACACGCCCTGCCACGCCCACCCGGCCAGGCTCACCAGCCGGTGTGAAGGCAGGAGAGGGTGTGGGCCGTCCGGACCGACCGCAGCACCTTACCCTGCGGGGTTTCCTGGCTGACAGGCTGCCTTCGCATCCACACTCAGCCAGGCGCCGCGTCCGAAGTCACGGGAGGGCGCCCTCGGCGCGGTCAGTGCGCGCTGGGCAGTGAGCGACCCTGATGTGCCACAGAGAGGAGATTGCAGGGTTCGCCGCGCCCTGTGGATGAAGCCCGTGACCTCTGAGCCGAGCAGCCACGCTGTCTGGCAGCCCTGTGCTCACCTGCTTCCGCCTCAGGGAGATGTACCAGCCCCAGAGGAGGCGGATGTAGACACTGGGCTGCCCAGGAGGCGGGAGGCTCCTCGCCCAGCAGGAGCCGTGCCCTCGGGCGGCAGGTGGGGGCGGCCAGCCCTGCCCGAGAGGTTCCCTAGGAATTCCCCAGGGTTGAGGCTGCTGGTCCCGGCTCGTCCCGAGTGTCCCAGCAGCTGCACAGGCGCAGCGCGGGACCAGCGGCGTGCAGTGCAGGGGCCCTGGGCCTGACCCCTGGACCCTCCGGGGCGGCCTGAGCTCAAGGTCACAGTGAGGGTGCGGCCGCTGGCCGCTGGCCGGACCCTGGCGGCTCCTGCCTGCCGTCCGGGAGGCTAACCTGGGCCCCGGCCTTTGCTACTGATTGAGGGACAGGGAGAGGGTGGCAGGGGGAGGGTGATGCGGCCCACCCACAGGGCACCTGACGGCACAGACCAAGCCCGGGCAGCTGTCCCCTCCCTGGGAGTGGCCTGCAGAGGAGGGCGAGCCCCAGGTGTGTCCAGTGGTGGCCCCGGGAGGCGTTTTCAGGCATTGTGGTGTGTGGCCATGAAGCGTCTTCGTGGTCCTGGGCAGTTTGCTAGCATGCAGGCATGGCCTGGGATCCGGCCCGTGGGTGGCAGGGGCCCGGGAATCTGCATTCGTGCCGGTACCCCCACTCCTGGGAAGCCGTCCGGTGGGCCTGGCCCGGGGGCTGTCAGACTCTGCGCCCGCCTGATCCCTGAGAGTCCACGATGGTTGCGCCTGCTCCTCCCGTGGCCGCCTCCTCGCGCCACTGCGTTCTCACGGCCGTGAAGTCACTGGAGCGATGTCCTGAGCCCGTGATTGGCCTCGGGATTTCCTCGTTTCCTGGGTAAAATCAAAACACAATTAATGATTTCCTTAAACAGGACGCACCACATAATTACATTCGTTAATTATTTTCCTTAAAATGAATCGTTAATCAAAACAAGAAATGTAAGCAGCAGACCCTGAAAACAGTGAGGTTTTACCATTGAAAGAAGAAATCAGCGTTTATTAAACAGTCGGGGCAAGTGGTTCACCTGCACTCAGTGGCACGTGTGTACATGCATGATGAGCACTTGCCACACATATGTGTCATATGGCATGTAACGCGGGCATGTCCCATGTACCACGCACGTGTGTATGTGTGTTGTGCAATATGCACATTTGTGTGCGAACATGTGTGGATGTATTTTGAGCACTGTCCACAGACATGTAGTATATGTTCTATGAAATGTACACGTGTATATTATACAGCATGCCCGCATGTATTATATAATATCAACACCTATGTATTACATATAATATGCACATGTGCTATGTGTATGTTATATAATATCAACACCTATGTATTACACATATGATATGCACATGTGTGCCATGTGTGTTATATAATATACACGTGTGTGCACTAGATGTGTGTTAGTTAATGTGCTGTATGTATATGTGCAAAGAACTAAACATCAGGTGGGAATCTGTGTGCGGTGCCTGCCACTGGGCGTTTCTGTGCTGTCGGCTCCTGATCTCACTCACAGGCGGTGTCACTCTGTGTCTGAGCCCTGGGTGGTGTGGCTCAGTGGATAGAGCGTCATCCTGTGGACTGAAGAGTCCCGGGTTCGATTCCTGGTCAGGGCACATGCCCATGTGCAGACTCGATCCCCAGTGCGGGGCGTGCAGGAGGCAGCCAATCAGTGATTCTCTCTCATCATTAATGTTTCTGTCCCCCTTTCTCTCTGAAGTGTGTATGTGTGTGTGCCTGTGGGTGTATGTGTGTGAGTGTGTATGTATGTGTGTGTGGTGTGTGTCTGTGTGTCTCTGTGTGTATGTATGTGTCTATCTGCGTGAGTGTGTGTATGTGTGTGCGTGTCTGTGGGTGTATGTGTGTATGTGTATGTGTGCCTGTGTGTGTCTGTGGGTGTTGTGTGTATGTGTGTGTGTATCTGTGTGAGTGTGTGAGTGTGTGTCTGTGTGTGTCTGTGTGTATGTATGTGTCTATTTGCGTGTGTGTATGTGTGTGTGTGTCTGTGGGTGTATGTGTGTATGTGTATGTGTGCCTGTGTGTGTCTGTGGGTGTTGTGTGTATGTGTGTGTGTATCTGTGTGAGTGTGTGAGTGTGTGTGTGTGTGTGCGTGTCTGTGGGTATATGTGTGTGTGTGTATGTGTGCCTGTGTGTGTGGTGTGTGTCTGTGGGTGTTGAGTGTGTGTGTGTGTATCTGTGTGAGTGTGTGAGTGTGTGTGTGTGTGTGTGTGTCTGTGTGTGTGTATCTGTGTGTGTGTATAAAGTGTCCAGTTGACCATTGCTGATAAGAAGGCTACGATCAGGAGGAAACCATGGGCGGCGGGGGTGGGGGGGCGGGTCAGTGGCCTTCCTCTCCTGTGAGCAGGTGGATTGCTTGCAGGGTGAGGATGCACAGGGCTCGGGGGGCCTCAGGCTTAACCTGTGTCCGTGATGGACACGGCCATGGCGTCCCAATGTCTGTGCTCTTTCCTGCGCTAGAACCGGCTGAGATGCCAGGACCTCGGCCTGAGAACCCACTTGGACCAACTGGACCAGCAGGTCAGTGAGCTGCAGCTCCACGTGTGCAGGACGTCCACCGAGGGCCCCGACGGCGACAGTCGGCCCAGCTCAGGTACACGCCACACACAGGCATAGGCACATGTGTGTACACATAGACACACTACACACACAGAAAGCAGGCACATTTACACACATGCATGCACACATGCACACACCACACACAGTCACGGGCACACATGCATACACATGTGTATGCAGACACATATGTAAAGTGTGTGTGCACGCATAAGCATGCATGGTAACATGGAAATGTGTGTGCCTGTACACACATACGTGTGCGTATGTGCGTGTCTACATATATATTGCATGCATGGTATATATGTGCCTCACATATACACATGTGTATGCATGCACATATATTCACACATCCCCATACCCACCACCACACACATATATGCCTACCCATATATACACACACATATACTTGCACTCACACACCCATACACATACCACACACATATACACACACCATACACATATATACACACACACCCATACACATACCATACCCATATATACACACATGCACACAAACCCATACACATACCACACGTATGTACACACACCACGCACATATACACACACCATACACACATATATACACGCACACCCATACACATACCACACATATGTACACACACCACACACATACACACACCATACACATACTACACATATATACACGCGCATACACATATACACACACAGATACACACACCATACACATACCACACACACATACACACATGCACACACCCATACACATACCACACGTATGTACACACACCACACACGTATACACACACCATACACATATATACACACACACTCCCATACACATACTACACATATATACACACACATACACATATATACACACACACCCATACACATACCATACCCATATATACACACATGCACACAAACCCATACACATACCACACGTATGTACACACACCACGCACATATACACACACCATACACACATATATATACACACACTCCCATACACATACTACACACATATATACACACACACATACACATATACACACACCCATACACATACCACACATGTACACACACCACACACATATACACACACCATACACATATATACACACACACTCCCGTACACATACTACACATATATACACACACATACACACACTCACACACCCATACACATACCATACCCATATATACACACACACATACACACACTCGCACACCCATACACACACCACACACATATACACACACCATACACATATATATACACACACACTCCCATACACATACCACACGTATGTACACACACCACACACATACACACACCATACACATATATATACACACATACACATACACATACCATACCCATATATACACACGCACATACATACACTCACACACCCATACACATACCACACACACATACACACCCATACCCATACACACACACACCACGCCCTGCACTGACCTCCTGTCGGCCCCGCCCAGGCTTCTACGAGATGAGCGATGGCGGCTCCTGCTCCCTGTCTGCCTCCTGCACGTCCGTGTGCAGCGACCGCCTGTCCTCCTCCCTGGGCACTGTGCTGCCCGGCGCCCCGCAGGCCAGGACCAGGGCAGGGGGCTGCCGGCCCTGGTCGGCCGATGACACCACCATGTGCGGGGGGCCCCTGCCCGTGTGGGGACTTCAGGCCTCCGAGGATGGCGCGGGCCCCTCACGGCCCAGGCCCGTGTCCACAGGTACGGGAGGGCCGGGGAGGGCGGGATGCGAGCACAGCGGGAGCCTGTGAGGGGGGTACCCTCCCTTCGGGCGGCTTCCCATTCCCGGTAGCAGCTTGGGTTGGGTGGAGGTAGGAATCAAACGCCCACTTGCTCCCATTGGAGCAGGGCTGTTGCAATAAAAGGCGTCGGTCGCTCTGAGGGGAGGTTGGAGCCGGCGGTGGGACCCGTGTGCACGCGAGACCCCCCGGACGCCCACCCGGTTTCCGGCGGAGGGAGACCTGTGCCGTGAGGGTGGGCTGAGCGGCGGGACAGGCGTGCCAGCGCTTTCCCTTACTCCCGGATCCCTCCTCTTTCTCGTTCCCAGGTGACCTCGAGAGAGTCCCCCTGGCCGGGGCGGGGCCCCCGACGGCCGGCGTCGACGCCATGTCCACGTTGCTTCTCCGCCGCGGGCTAGGCCCCCTGCCCCTCAGGCTGGACCCCAAGTACCAGCGTGACCTGGTGTCCAAGGGGGGCAGGGAGGTGTACCTGTACCCCAGCCCCCTGCACGCGGTGGCTCTGCAGAGCCCCCTCTTTGCTCTGCCCACGGACGCCCCTCAGAGGGACAGCCCCCCGCAGCCCTCCAGCCAGCCCCTTCCTGGCCACTCAGGGCCACGCCCCATCCGGACGGGACCGGTCCCCGAGGCTGGCGCAGCCCGAGCCTACATAGACAAGCTGCTTGGACGGCGGGGCCTAGGGCGCACCCCAAGGGGCCGTGTGGGTGAGCAGGGATCCCGATCCCAGAGTGAGCGTCACCCAGAGGGGCTGACCTGCTCCCCAAGAAGAGCAGGCGAGGGAGGGGGGGCTCTGAGGAGGGACACAGGTGGGATTAGCCTTGAGCAGCGGGGACCTATGCCCCATGGGAGCCCCCTGCCCCCCAGCAGCCTTCCGGAGGAGGGACAGAGACCCCCCCGTAGCTGCATCCATGCAGGGACCATTCAGGGCTCCCCTCAGCTGGGGGGTGCACCCCGGGCTCAGCAGGCCACTCCTACCAGCCGGGAGGGCACAGCCAGGCTGTCCACCAGGACGGGCCCGGGGCCCTATGTGCACCCCCATTCTGTCGTCTGCAGCACTGCGCCAACGGGGCTGCGAACAGGCCAGAAGCCTGGCCCCCCCACCACAAAGGCTGTGAAGATGGGGAGGAGGGCCAGCAACAGGGCACTGAGGCCGGGGAGGCAGCCGCCACCCAGGGGCACCGTCCTGGCTCCCCTTTTGCCCCCCACATGGGGCGCTGGACTTTGGAAAAGGGCCCCCCAGACCAGGGAGCCCCCCGGCCGGTCCTGCTCTGAGTGCAGCCTCTACCCGGCGTCCTTCCTCATCCCCCTGCTGGTGGCCCGCCGGGAAGGCCACGGGGCATCCGCCCAGGCCTTGTTCCCCCGGGAGGAAGCCCCTGGGGTGGCCGGCAGGGCGGCCCGGCAGAGGCAGCGCAGGTGGCGGTCGTCCGTGGAGATCTCAGCCCGCGCCCGCCTGCCTGGCGCCCAGGGCCCTGGTCTGGGGCCCCCAAGGCCAGCCTCGCGGAGAGGGGGTGGCCCGCGGCCTGCGTGCTCCCGGGCCAGGCTCAGGCCGCCCCACAGGCACCCGCAGGCCAGGAGCGAGTTTGGCTCGGAGCACTTAGCCGAGTGTGCCTCCCTCTTCCACTCCACCATCACCGAGACCAGCGAGGACAGGGCCAGCGACCACACGGCCGGCCGCTTTGGGGACCGGGAGTCCAGTGGCAGCAATGCAGAGGGCGGTGTCCAAGACGTGGGCATCCGGCCGGCCTGGCCTGGGATGAGCTCCCCCCAGCCCCTGCGCACCCCTGGCTCCCGGCCACCCCTGTCCCCGGTGCCCAAGCTCTGCCGCATCAAGGCCTCCAAGGCCCTAAAGAAGAAGATCTGCCAGTTCCAGCCCACTGCACTGAAGGTCATGACCCTGGTGTGAACCTGCTGCACTGAAGGTCATGACCCTGGTGTGAACCTGCTGCACTGAAGGTCATGACCCTGGTGTGAACCTGCTGCACTGAAGGTCATGACCCTGGTGTGAACCTGCTGCACTGAAGGTCATGACCCTGGTGTGAATATGCTGTGCTGAAGGTCCCGACCCTGGTGTGAACCTGCTGCACTGAAGGTCATGACCCTGGTGTGAACATGCTGTGCTGAAGGTCATGACCATGGTGTGAACCTGCTGTGCTGAAGGTCATGACCCTGGTGTGAACCTGCTGTACTGAAGGTCACGACCCTGGTGTGAATCTGCTGTACTGAAGGTCACGACCCTGGTGTGAACCTGCTGTACTGAAGGTCATGACCCTGGTGTGAATATGCTGTGCTGAAGGTCATGACCCTGGTGTGAACCTGCTGTGCTGAAGGTCATGACCCTGTGTGAGGCCAGGCAACCCGACCTGTGTTCCAGAAGCCGTCCTCCTGAGGATCAGGGGGGAGGGTGTGACAGGCTCAGAGGGCCGAGGACAAAGTCCAGCGTGTTCACCTGTTTACTGTGCGGATGTGGGTTCTCCCATGTTGTTGCCAATTTGTGGCCTGAAGTTCCGCTTGGAAAAGCCGTCACCCCCGGAGTGGAGGGAGGAGCAGGTGCCAGGCTGGGCCGAGGGTCCCCGAGCCCCAGGTGCCTCCCCAACCTGTCAGACATCAGAGAACACCAAGCTGTGGGGTCTCACGAGCCGCCTGCAGACACGGACTCGCCCAGGCGTCTGCCGCCCCTGGGGTGGCCACTCGGTCCTGCTCCCGTCTCTGCAAAGCATCTTCCTCGGGGCTCAGCGGCTGGACACCTGCGGGAAACTGGGCGGATGGGACCCCCATGTCCACCTCGGGTGAATAAACCCAGGATTTGCCGTTCGTCTCTGAGTCACCGCGAGGCTGGGCTCTCGGCTATCTGCTGAGAACCTTGGGTTCTGCTGTTTGGAGTTTGCCTGGGCCCAGAAGTCCCTGCGCCTCCTTCGGGCAGATGGGTGGAGCCCTGCAGGTCCTGTTGGCAGGTGACGCTGGATCCACAAAAAGCCCTGGCTGCTTCGGCCCCTCTGTGCTCCCTGGTAACCTACTCATCTTTCGGCCCCTCTGTGCTCCCCGGTAACCTGCTCATCCTTCGGCCCCTCTGTGCTCCCCAATAACCTGCTCATCCTTCGGCCCCTCTGTGCTCCCTGGTAACCTGCTCATCCTTCGGCCCCTCTGTGCTCCCCGGTAACCTTCTCATCCTTTGGCCCCTCTGTGCTCCCCGGTAACCTGCTCATCCTTCGGCCCCTCTGTGCTCCCCGGTAACCTGCTCATCACAGGAGGGGCTGGCAGGTCTCGCCATGACTGGGGGTCCCCGGACCCCACTCACGCCGTGCTTCCTGCTGAGGGCCGGCAGGACTGCCCGGGGGTCTGCGCTCCGCACCGCCTGCCCCCTGGTGCGTGGGCCTCTCCTCTAAGACTCAGGCTCGCGGCCTGTAGGGCATCTCTCTTCACACCTGCCACCCCCGCAGCCACCTCCCCTGTGCCCCGGCCCCTCTGCTCCCCGATGCCCGCGAGTCCCCCGCACGGACCTGGGCCGAGGTCAGGCCTGCTCGGTTCTGAGCTCACGTGGGCTCGGTTCCCGCCTCACCTCCCGTCTGCTGGTGGCTGTGCCTGTTGCTGGTTTTCCCCACGTTATGATGAGGCCGTGTTATGCCCTGACTCCTGCCTCCGCTGGGAAGGCACAGGCTTCCTCACGTCAGCAGCTGCTCTGCGTGCCGTGACGGGCACACTGGCCCCGCTCCTTCCTCTCCCGATGCGATGCTGCGGCGTCCTCGCCGTCTCTGGGCACCGCTCGCGCTGAGCCCGCGGGTGGAGAGGCTCGGTCGGTAGGGCCGGCTCACCTGCCGTCACCAGGCGTCCCGCGCGCTCCGTCCTCCGGGCTCCAGTCACTCTCTCCTCCTGACTCACTGTCCCCCCCCTCGGGGACAGGCTGGGCCTTGTGTCAGCAAAGCTCATGACCTCACTGTTTGCCCGGATCCTCTTTGCTTCGGCCGCGCCCTCGGTGCTGACTTCACCGGGCGGAGACGTCCAGATGGCGGTGGTGTCAGTCCCCCAGCTCGGTCCTGCTGCCACCTCCGGGGTCACAGGCAAGAGGGGTGTTGGCTCCATCGTGTGGGCCCAACGAGGACGCGGGAGGTAGGGCAGCCGCTCAGCCCCCCGCTCCCGAGCCTGAGAGACGGGGCTGCGGGAGCGTCTGATCCTTACGCTGTGAGGAGGGGTGTGGGAATCCTTCGTCCCAAGCAGTGGTCGCCACTGGTGGTTCGTGAGTCCGAAAGGCTGGCGGCCACTGCTCCCAGGCCCTCGGGCACTGCCCTGCGAGGGCGGGGACTCCCTCTGCGGTCCCAGCTGCTGGAGAAATCCCACCGCACACGTCTCGCACCACCTCCCGGGCGTTCATGTGCCACTTAACCTCAGGGAACACCTTTGGGCGAGTCGGGCCTCGGCCTCCGGAGTGGCTCACCCTTCGCTGCCTGTAGTGAGAGGGGGTGGCCTGCGGTGCCCACACGGCCTGCCTGTGCCCCGAGAGCACCGGAGGCTCAGCTTCGGCCGAGAGGCCACCGGGCGCCCTGGTTCCATCTCTTAAAGCGGCAGCAGGACCGACATGGACACCCCTGTTTCTGTCCTTTGAACTGAGCGGCCTGTGCACACGCCCCAGCGGCCGCAGAGCAATCAGTGTGGAGGGACCGGCCGGCCGGCAGGAGCTCCCGAGAGGGCACAGGACAGTTCCACTCAGTGCAGGGCCTTGTGGGCGAATGGAAAGCACAGGTCACACTGCAGGTCCCCGTACCGACCCCCAGGACCCAGGGTGGCCCCTGTCCAGACACCCGCACCTCAGCCGGAGGAAAACCCTGTCCTGCCCTCTCCCGGCACGGTGCCCGGTAACGGTGTCAATCACAAAGCCTCTGTAATCCCCATTTCACCGGGGAGGGACGTGCAGCGCGTCTGAGTGAGCTGCTGAGAAATAGACCCTAGCCCTACACCTAATCCTAACCCTAACCCTAACCCTACACCTAATCCTAACCCTAATGCTAGCCCTAGACCTATTCCTAACTCTAACTCTAACCCTAGCCCCAAACCTATCCTAAACCCTAACCCTAACCCCAACCCTAACCCTAGCCCTAACCCTAACCCTAACCCTAACCCTAGCTCTAGCCCTAACCCTAGACCTATTCCTAACCCTAACCCTAACCCTAACCCTAACCCTAGCTCTAGCCCTAACCCTAGACCTATTCCTAACCCTAACTCTAACCCTAGCCCCAAACCTATTCCTAACCCTAACCCTAGCCCTAGCCCTAGCCCTAACCCTAGCCCTACCTCTAACCCTAACCACCCTGATCTGTTATGCAGTGGTTCTCAACCTGTGGGTCGCAACCCCTTTGGGGGTTGAACGACCCTGTCACAGGAGTCGCCTAAGACCCCGTCAGAAAACACATCTATAATTACATATTGTTTTTGTGATTAATCACTGTGCTTTATGTTCAATTTGTCACAATGAAATTGGGGGTCACCACAACATGAGGAGCTGTATTAAACGGTCGCGGCATCAGGAAGGTTGAGAACCGCGGTGCTATGGGACATGTTCTCCACGCGGCAGGAAGAAGGGAGTCATGTCACTTCACTGGGAACGCGTCTCTTTCTGCTCAGCACAGGTGAGGCCGGAGAGCCTGCACGGCCTTCGGGGCGCCGGGTTCCCCGTGAATGTAGAGGGACAGCGTCCCTGTGACGTGGGTGACATCATGCAGCCGAAATCCCCTGCCACTCATGCGGGTCGCTTCTATGTACAGAGAGCAGAAGCGCCCCCAGGGCTGGGGGGTGGGGGGGCCCAGACCTGGTTGCCATGGTGCCCGGGCCCTGCATCCTGGCTGCTGGGTGGCTGGCTGGGGCATGTGCTGAGGGTCTGGGCTGGGTTAATTTTTAAACCGTCCATGACCGCTCTGAGACTCAGGAGAATAAATACAGGCCTCGAGTTGCCATCCCCCCAGGGGGAGAGAGAGAGAGAGAGAGAGCCCGCGGAGGAAGGCCACGGGGTCAAGAGGGCTTGGAGCCTCAACAGCGGCCGCCAATGTTTGTCTTGAATAAATATCTTCAAAGTCAAGATCCTGAGAGCAGCCATCGGCCTCCACTTGGGGACCAATTAGTCCTTTCCGCGTGCGGTTTGCTGGGCCGACTCGTTCTCCCCAGACCCTCTGTGGGCGACAGAAGCCGCGTCCTAACCCCCGGCCGGGGCAGACCCAGGGCCGAAGCGCTTCTAGGAGCCTGGGGCCTGGAGGACCAGAAAGGGGACTTTCAAAAAGGAAGCGTGAGGTTGTTCCTGGTCGGATGCTTCTGAGCTCAAGAAGAGACCCACAGGACAATTTATGGGCCCAGCCTCACCTTCTCACAGGACCCCAAGTTCACGTCATGGTCGGAGGGCTCCGGTTCAGAGCCGTCTGTGTTTAAGGGCCGTGCTGATTCTCTCCTCGCCTCACTCTCGCTTCCCGGCGCTGGGATGTCTGCAGGGCCTGGTCCGGCAGCTCGAGGGGCCATGGAGGGGACGCCCGGCGCCACCTCCGCCAGGCGACCGGCCCGCCCCTCCCCCTTCACAGGATCAGGATGCAGGCGGTGGGGGAGCGGGGGGAGGGGAGTGCACCCACATCCATGACCTGCCTCTGAGCAGCATCACCTGCTTACCTCTCCCGGCAAAAACGCAGCCACCGCCACACAAGGGGACTTGTGCTGCTGGCGATGCGACCGGGACGGGCGCTGCAAACATCGGGCAAGGTCCACTCCTCCAGGCCCTCCGGCCCCGAAGGCCCGCCCTGCCCTGGAGGGCCCTGTGTGCAGGCAGGGGCCCCTCCCGCGCAGACACGGTCATTCCCATGATGCCCAGAGGGGGCGTCACTGGGGCCTGTGTTGTAAGCAGGAGCAGGGAAGTGCAATCCCCAGGGAAGGGCTTAGCTCAGTCGCGGCACCTTGACGCCCGGAGGACGGACGGACGGACAGACGGGACTCCTGGAGCTCCGGACAGACGGGGGAAGGAGGGTGATGGGGAGCCCGCGAGAAGGGGTCAGAGCGGCCGTTGTAGAAGGTTCCAAGCAGCTAAGCAAAGCAGGAAGGGGAGGAGGGTGGGGGGAGGGAGCTGGGCGCCCCTGGGTCTGGGTCCCGGCGGACACACAGCCCTGCACGGCCGATGCCGGACCCCGCGCAGCACGCATTCGCCGCGAGGCCCTGGCTAAGGGACGGTCACATCCGCTCACCTAGAAACACCAGAACTCTCCCCGGAACTGGACTCTCCAGCCCATCGTTTTAAAGCAGCTGATGCTTTGCTGGAGATAAAGAATAACACGCTGGAAGGCGATGAGGGGCGGGGAGGAAACCAGGTCAGAAAAGGCGAACTTGTTTTTCTCGGCTGCCTCTCGGCTGCAGGGACCCGGCACGGCCGGAGCCACCAGCGTTGTCGCGCGAACTGATGGTTAACTCCGTCCTGTGACATCACCTCCGTCTGGAACCAAATTCTTCAGCGTAACCAGTAAGTCACCAGGTCACAACAGCGCGTCTCTTCTGCGGCCGCCGCGTCCTCGTCAGTGAACGCCTCTGTGTTACCATCCTCCGAACTTGACGCCCAGTGGCTCGGAGACCTTACAGCAGCGGTTCTCAGCCTTCCGGCCCTTTAAATACAGTTCCTCATGCTGTGACCCAACCATAAAATTATTTCCGTTGCTACTTCATCACTGTCATGTTGCTACTGTTATGAATCGTCATGTAAATATCTGATATGCAGGATGGTCTTAGGCGACCCCTGTGAAAGGGTCGTTCGACCGCCAAAGGGGTCGCAACCCGCAGGTTGAGAACCGCTGTCTTACAGGGAGCTGGGCAAGAACCGAGAGATTTCCCCCAAAGAGCATGCACAGGAGAGAGGCAACAGGCGTGAGATAGCACAGTTGGTCGTCTCTTTGCCCAAATAAAAGCAAGGGTTTTAAACAAAGCAATGCATCGCCTAACCCAGTGGTCGGCCAACTCATTAGTCAACGGCCAAATACCAACAGTACAACGATTGAAATTTCTTTTGAGAGCCAAATTTTTTAAACTTAAACTATATAGGGAGGTACATTGTTATTAACTTAATGAGGGTACTCCTAAGGCTTAGGAAGAGCCACACTCAAGGGGCCAAAGAGCCGCGTATGGCTCGCGAGCCCCAGTTTGCCAACCATGGACCTAACCCATCGCTCATTTCACCGACAAGCTGGGAAATGCCCCCCTCCCCCCCGAAAGCCTGTTCTAACCAGGACACGCGTGGCCGATCCCAGAAACGACCATTCAACACCCGGGACGTGGGCAGCACCCCACCCGGCACACCTCCTCCCAGGCCGATTCCTGCTGCCTCACCCCCCGGCTGGGGGAGCCCCGACCTCACCCCCAGCCTCACCCCAGATGCTGCCTCCCATCTCCCGAGGAGACCCCTCCCTGAGGGCGGGCAGACGGGCGGGGTGCTGCTCGCAGAGGTGGGAGGCCGTGACTTAAACGTGTAGAAATAGAAACACAGGCCCTGAGGCCGAGCGAGGAGCGGGGCTGGGCTAGCTCTCCTCCCTCCCCTCCCGGGAGGCGGCGGCGGGTCCCCCAGGAGGGTCCGGCCCAGCAACGCCCACGGCTCGCTGGCCGCCCTGCTGAGCTCACCAGACATTCCTGCCTCGTGATGAGTTCATGTGCCGTCCAGGCTCACACCCAGAAGCGCTCTGCCCAACATTCCTGAACGCCTTCCACATTGTGACCAGCAAGTGTGAAACGACGTGAAGGAGGGAAGGGCCCCAGCTCATCGCAAACGGATGCGTGGACGCCGGGCCCGCCCCTCCGAGGCCTCCCGGCGTGTCGACGCCGTCTGCCCGCCACGCGTCTCCGTGTCCGGATCCCCGTTCCGCAGGCACGAGGCCTGTGTGTTAGAGACGCCCGATGACCTCCCTCCTCTGATCACCTGCTAGAGCCCTCTCCTCACACACGGTGGCTCTAGGAGCTGGGGTAGCATTCCGGCATCTGAATATCGGGGGGCACGATTCAGCCCTGACGAGGCTGACATAGCGACCAATATTGGGGGTCCTGGAAGCAGGGCCTGGGTTTGCCTCCAGACCTCGTCCCGTCTCGTCCCCCCGCACAGGGGACGTTCTGTCCCGTGGACAGGGCTGGGGAGACGGGACATGAGGAGCCGCCGGTGGTTGCACCCCGTTTACACTGCCCTGCGCTATCCCTCGGGGTCCTGGCCAACCTGCACTTGAGACGTTTCAGACACTCAACGCAGGGACCTGAACGCCACACGCCTGGTCTGTGCTCAGAGGCTAACCCCTTGCCCGCGGCGCCCCCCCCGGAGCGAGCACCCACATTCAGACTGGCCCCTGGACGGGGCTCCTGCCTTCACCGATGTCCCGCCTGCCTCTCTTCTGATTCCTGGATCGGCGTCGCGGCGACAGCGAGGCAGGGCCTGCTTCAGGGACCCATCATCACACCACCTCAGCAGGTAATTGTTGATTGATTGATTGATTGATTTCTAAAAATATTTCTATTGACTTCAGAGAGTAAGGGTGAGGGAGAGAGATAGAGACATCAATGATGAGAGAGAATCACGGATCAGCTGCCTCCTGCACGCCCCCCACTGGGGATGGAGCCCACAACCCGGGCATGTGCCCTGACGGGGAATTGAACTGTGACCTCCTGGTTCCTGGGTTGATGCTCACCCCCTGAGCCATGCCGGCCGGGCAGTGATTGGTTTGTGTTTAACTAGTTACTGCTATGGAGAGGGACGAAAGGCACCTCCGTCAGAAGCAGCCGACATGAGACAAAACCAACCCAGGAAAACGATCGCTTCCATGGCAGAGCCTGACTCTTCCTCCTGTTTCTACTGGCGCCAAAGGAGCTCACGTGTCATCACTCACGAAGGATCGCAGACCGTACGGCTCCGTGTCCATGGACCAGCCAGTCTGCTGGCCGCTCCCTAACCAGGCGGACACCCCGGCTGTGGCCACGCAGCCCGCATGTCCTCTGGGGTCAGAATCAGTCAGTTTTCCTTCCAGAAATGACGGGTGGGGGGGGTCCCTGCCGGGCGGGGCAGGAGCAGGACAGCGGTCAGGGTGAGGCCCAGTGAAGTCACCTTCGGGCCTCCTCCCGGCCGCAGGCGCTGAGTCACAGGGTGAGGGAGGAAACCTCCCATCAGTGAGACTGAAATGGTGCCGCCCCGGCCTCCACCCATCCCAGGGCTCGCCGGAGCTGCCGTCCGCCCAGCCTCTGAAGTCCCCCTTCTCACTCGGCATCGCACCTGAGGCCTCGCTGGGCCCTGTGACCAGCTGGACAGTGGAAGGCAATTTCAGTAGAAAGTCAGCGCTTCCAGCAATGGACGGGGCACCGGGAAGTGAAAGCACGTGGACGTGGGCGTAACAGAAGGAGAGGCACTCGGGCGGTTAATAAAGATCACAGCCCGGGCGGCGGCTCAGTGTGAGCGTCGACCAAGGAACCAGGAGGTCAGGTTCGATTTGGGTCAGGGCACAGGCCCGGGTTGTGGGCTCGATCCCCAGTGTGGGGCGTGTAGGAGGCAGCCAGTCCATGATTCTCTGTCATCACTGATGTTTCTCTCTCTCTCCCTCCCTCTCCCTTCCTCTCTGAAATTAATAAAAACACATTTTAAAAATGAACAAATAAATGAATGAATGAATGAACGAATGAATGAACGAATGAATGAGAGGCGGAACGTGGTTGTGGATGGAGACTCAGTACTTTGCCAGGTGTCAGCTCTTCCCGGCCGACCAGCAGGTTCGGTGCCATCGCGTTAGAACCAAGCAGGCGACTTGCCAGCTGCGGACAGACGGACAGACGGACCCTGACCCTCACGAGGAGAAGCGGAGACAGGAAGCCGGTCCTGCACGAACCCTCCGCGAGCTCCCATTCTGCGCCCCCCACAGACCAGGCTGCAGCCAGCCGCCCTCAGGAGACAGCACCCCCGCCCCCCACGCATTGGGTGCCCCCTCAGGACGCGAGGACAACCGCAGCCTCAGGACACCAGGCCCCGGTGCCCAGCTGCTCTCGGTTCTATTTATACAGTAACGTGCCCAGTTATATTGTCACGCGTGTCATCGCAGGCTCTGCAGGGCCTCCCTGCCCCGTCCTGGGGCCGCCCCTCGGGTACAGGCTGCTCTTCCCGTTAAGATTGTGGGAACCTTCTCTCCAGGCGAAGGCTGCATAGGGACGCTCTGGGGAGAGGGCGGCCCCCACAGGTCCTCCTCACACCCCGGCCCAGTCATTTGTGGGCTCCGCCTGCCCCCTGCTGGATCCACAGGCAAACGCTGAGAACAAGACAAAAGCCAGGTTTTGCCTGGAGACAGAAACAACAATTACCATGGTTTTCAGAACCACCGTGTCCCAGGCGCCGTGGTCAAAACTCGCCACACGTCACGACAGCCAAGAGGGGGTTCCGCGGGAGCCTGGCCCCGACGGCTCCGACTGCGGTCGCGACCCCCAGCCCTGTAGCTCAGCTCCTACCACCACGTCCAAGGACCTGGGGAGCCCATGTCAGCATCAAAATATCAACGAGGGAACCGGTGCTGAGCGAACCTTGTCACATCGGGAAATACCGTCCTGAGTCACATAAACACGTGGAACCCAAGCTCAGACTCACAGATGTTTATTCTCCCCACGACTCCTCGTTAAGCGGAGACCTTTTCTAACTGCTGGCGGGACTGCGGAGTTTTAAATATCCTTAGAGGAAGGTTCCCGAACCCACCATTTACACAATTCCCAGCAAGCGGCCCCCAAGATTCCGAACGGCTGCCTGTTCTCAGTGGCGTCAAACGCTGTGTATTTACGTTTGGGTGGGAAAGGGATTAGGTTAACCGCCTCTGGTGGTTCACTCCACCTTCAAAGCAACGAGAGGGCTCGCAGCCCACTGATCGCTGTGAGTCTAATCCCAGCGTTGCAGTAATTGAAGGGTGCGCGTGGTTTATGGGGATGCCGTGAGCTGAGCTCCTCAACCAGCAAATGAACGGTAAGGAACATAGGCCACCCGCTCCCCCGGGCCCCCCCGGCCACCGTGGGAAAGTTCCCTCTCTTCCATTTCCAGAGCATGAACTTTCAGTCATGTTTAGACTGTTAATTAGACAGGCGTCTATCATTGAGATGACTTTTTTTTTGCATTTTCCCCAAAAAACACTTGAGAACAATTTGGTGGCCAAATTGGAATAAGGAGAAAACAGAATCCAGCCGCCCACCCGCCCAAGACAGACCCGCACCTGGGACAGGTCCAGCCACCTCCCTCAGCTCAGGTCGTGCAAAATTCCCAGCGCCAGAGGAGACTCCCCTGCTCCCCAAGCAGTCTCCCCAAGTGATGGTGAAGGTGATGATGGTGACGGTGGTGATGGTGATGGTGATGGTGATGGTGGTGATGGTGATATGGTGGTGATGGTGGTGGTGATGTGATGGTGATGGTGATGGTGGTGGTGGTGGTGATGGTGGTGATGGTGATATGGTGGTGGTGATGATGATGGTAAAGGTGATGGTGAAGGTGATGATGATGATAGTGATGATGGTGAAGGTAGTGATGGTGATGGTGGTGATGATAGTGATGATGATGGTGATGGTGAAGATGGTGATGATAGTGATGATGGTGATGATGATGGTGATGTGATGGTGATGGTGATGGTGATGGTGATGTGATGGTGATGGTGATGTGATGGTGATGTGATGGTGATGGTGATGGTGATGGTGGCGATGGCGATGGCGGTGATGGTGACGATGGTGATGGTGATGGTGATGGTGATGGTGGTGATGGCGATGGCGGTGACGGTGACGATGGTGATGGTGATGGTGATGGTGATGGTGATGTGATGGTGATGGTGATGTGATGGTGATGGTGATGGTGGCGATGGCGATGGCGGTGACGGTGACGATGGTGATGGTGATGGTGATGGTGATGTGATGGTGATGGTGATGGTGATGGTGATGCTGATGCTGATGGTGATGATGGTGATGTGATGGTGATAGTGATGATGGTGGTGATGGTGATGATGGTGAAGGTGATGGTGGTGATGATGACGGTGATGATAGTGATGTTGGTGATGATGGTGATGACACAGTTTTGAAGGAGAAGCTGGTGGCTCTTGCCCACAGAGGCAAGAACATTAGTAAGACTTTAAAATATATATATTAGGAGAGGAACATGTCTGGACCTAGAAGCAGAGCTCCCTCTAGCTGCTGGATGTAAAGGTACCTGCACAGAAAACGAAGAACTCCACCGGCAGGCACCCCTGACACCCCTGAACCCCTGACTGTGGCTGTGGTGCGAGGCTCCCAGGGCAGCAGCTCCGGTCGGAGCCGCGGGCTGACGCGTCTGGAGAGTCGCTCTAATCGGAGAGCATGGCTTTCTCGACTTGAAATCATGGGGATCAAACGCTACAGGCCGGGGTCACGCGGGCGGCTTCCGGTGGCGGGAGGAGCACAGACGCAGGGAGCGGCCTGGGGACCTGAGGCTGGCAGAGCGGTGCACATGTCCCGGCACAGAAGCCAGAGGCGACTTCAGAGAACCTTCCCGTGAGATCCACGGTGATGCAGCTGTGGCTTTGGCCCAGGCTCCCTCCCAGACACCGCTCAACACGGAGCCAATGGAAAGTGAAACCTAATTTAGTACTGAAACGAGGATCAGTGTCAACAGGAAAACGCGCCTCACCTGGCAAGCAGGAAGGACGCCGTGTGCCGAGACGGCCGAGGGACCGCTTCTGGAAGGGACCGGGCCTCTCATGGCTCTGGGGGCTCCGCCCACGGCTCCTGGGGTAGCTCTTACTTTCAGGGCTGGTTGCCTCTCCTGGTTCGACTATTCTGCGCCGGAGGACGTGGGTGCGGACAGACGAGAGGATGCTCTTGTAGCAGAAACCGGCTCGAGTATAAATTGTGGCCGAAAGGAAGAGGGCTCTCGGCAGGTGGGCATCACCCCGGAGAGAAAACGGTGATCACACACTATTCACAATGGCCCGAAGGCGGGCGTCCATGGACTCCGGTGGACAAACAATGGCGGTCCGGCCGCAGGAAGGAATCTCGCTCAGCCTTGAACATGAGGGCGATTCTGGCTCCTGCTGCAGGTGGAGGAGCCGGAGGAGGTGCTGAGAGAAGCCCATCTCCAAAGCACAGAGACTGCCGGTTCCCTGTGCTGAGGCACCTGCAAGCCAAGGTCACGGAGAGGCAGGGAATGCTGGGAGCCAGGGGCTGCGGGAGCGGAGGGAGGCGGTGCCTCATGGAAGGTGTCCACTGGGAAGAGGCGAAGGTTCTGGAAGTGGAAGGTGGTGGTGATAGCACAGCAGTGTGACCTCTTGTGCGAATGCACCGCCCCCTTAGGAATGCGCACGCTGTAAAGTGTGTTGCTTGCATTTTACCACAACGACAACAACCGTCTTACTATCCGTCTCTCGGCCTTTTCGCTGCTCTGGCGAGAACAGAGTGCGTCTGCTGTACACACTATAGGACACACGTTCTGTGACCTCGGTGAGGCCTCGTGTGAGTGAGCTCAAGGCTTTGCATTTAAAACTGGCGTCACACAATGGAACGGTGAAGAATAAAACTCAAAATTTTTATTACTTTATTAGTGTTATCGACTTGATTAGATTCATCCCGAATACCAACGATGTGAGTTTTTATTTTTTACCTAAAACCACATTAGCCTGGCTGGTGTGGCTCAGGGGCTGAGTGTCCACTTGCGAACCAGGAGGTCATGGCTCAATTCCCAGCACAGGCCTGGGCTGCTGGCTCAGCCCCCAGTGCGGGGTGTGCAGGAGGCAGCACACTGATGATTCTCTCTCATCATTGATCTTTCTCTCTCTCCCTTCCTCTCTGAAAGAAATAAAAATGTATTTTTAAAAACACACCCATTAAATAGCAAATTAAAAAGACCAGGACGAGTCAGAAGGAATGACAGGGCGGGGCGAGGCCCCGAGACCAGGTGCCCGCCGGGCAGCAGGTGCTGGCCTATCCCAGGACGGCAGAGCCCGGTAGCCTCTGTGGTGACGGGTTCGTGCGCTCACCGTTCACTCACTGTGCCGCGGGCACTGCCCCTTCAGCCTGGGCGAGGACGCAGAGATCGAGGTCAGGTCAGGCCAGGGAGGGTGCTGCAGGAGAGGACAGCTCGGCTGTGTGTGGATCACCGGGGCTGCACGTCACCAGCGTGGACAGTGCGAGGTCCACAGGACGAAGAGAGCATCCCTGTGCCTCAGTTTCCCTCACAAGGAAACAAAGGGCACTTCTCCAGCTCTGCCCCCCAGGATGGCCTCACCTCCCCCCGCAGGAGCCTGCCCTTCCCTGTGGGGGGTGCGGGCGCCCCCTGGAGGAGCAGAGGAAAAGGTGGGGCCCCCACTCCCCTGAACAAAAGCCTTTCTGGAGGTTTGTCTCTTCTGAGATCTCGGGGGCGTGAACTCCTGCAACCTCTCTGCAGGGTAAAGAGCGACATGGCCACAGTGACAGGCACAGGGGCTTCCCGGGTCCGCGAGAATGGGGGCCCCACGCTTCAGCGGCAGAGCCCTCCCAGCTCCCCGAACTCTGGGAGGTTTGGCCGTGGGACTGAGTGTCCGTGGAGACCTTGGAAAATTCCGTTTCCCAGGAGGCATCACTGTCGCCTTCTGACCTCCAGGCGGGCGGATGGAGTGGGTCCCCTCTGGCTCCGTCTCTGAGTTCACTGACACCTCAGCCCGGTCAGGTGTTTCCTTGTTCAGCGAGAAGACAATGAACCGGGCCCCCCCACCCCCACCCCCTGTCCCCCGCCCCCACCCCCTGTCCCCCACCCCCACCCTGACCCCCACCCCCACCTGATGCTGAGAGGCTGGGCCTGGCCTCCCCAAGGTGGCGGGCTGCAGGGCATGTCCCCCGGAGTCTCTCCACCTGAGCCGGCACTCCGGTGTCTGATGGTGCTGATAAGGCCGCTGTTTCTGAGCTGGAAGCGGCTGGCGGAGCTCCTGGCGTCGCTCTGCTCAGGCGGGCCGGGCAGTGGGGTGTCAGGCAGAGGCACCCCCTCAGCTGCAGCCACGGCTGCTGGCTCCCTGGGGCAAGGGCGTCCGCACGGACACCTCCTCAAGCTCATCTCCCGGCTCCGCTGGGTCAGAAGCCAGATCCGTTCCTGGAAAATCCTGCCAAGGAGTCGACGGGCCTTGGAGAAACCAGCCTTTCCTGGCGCTCCCGCTGCGAGTCCCGCTGTCAGCTGGAAACAGAGAGGGAAGCGCCCTCGCCCTCGGCCCCCCTCACCTCGGCCCCCTGGCCCGGAGGAACACCTGACCCCGATCCGGAAACACCTGATACGGTGCTTTAGCTTAAGGCAGTGGTTCTCAACCTTGACTGCACATTAGAATCACCTGGGAATCTTTTTAAAATCCTGATTTCTGGGCCTCATCCTCCGGAAATTCTGTTTTTTTGTTACTCATGTTGTGGCCCCACCCCGGTAACAAAGAAACAGGGACCCGAACCTGGACCCCTCCCCCGACCAGGACCCTTATCCGGATCCAGGGATCCGGACTCAAACCCGATCCCGACCCCTGAGGGCGTGGCTGTGGGCCCAGGTGATACTAATGTGCAGCCAAGGTTGAGAACCGCTGGCTTAATGCTTCCAATTGGACTGTGTTCCTCCCCAAACAAAGAGGTTGCCCTCTGAACCCCAGGACCTCCGCTCACGCCCTTATCCGGAAAGGTCACTGCAGACGGGATGGGGTCACGCTGGAGGAGGCCCAAGGTGACGGGATCCTTATGAGCAGCGGGGAAGGCAGACGCAGAGAGGGTGGCCCGGTGACCCTCCAGGTGTGCGGCGGGCCAGGAGGAGGGAGCAGCCAGCAGGACCCGCCCCTGGAGCCTCCCCCCCACCGAGGCCGGTGTGGCCTGTTACAGGCTCAGAGGACAAGCTAGGGTTCCAGGCTCTGA
The DNA here is from genome assembly GCF_028538775.1 of Myotis yumanensis. NCBI lineage: Eukaryota > Metazoa > Chordata > Mammalia > Chiroptera > Vespertilionidae > Myotis > Myotis yumanensis. The sequence continues at coordinate 695,202 of NW_027223757.1, forward strand.
GGCTCAGGAAACCGGGAAGTTGGCATCATTTTCCCAGAAGCTTATAAACAAAAAACACAAACACTAACAGCCACCAGCACTGGACACACACCGGCCGGCTTCGGGACCCCTGGGACCCGGGCCCTTCTGGAGATTTCCGGCAGCGCTGGTCTGGGTCTGGCACCCGGCCGGGTCGTCCCTGTGCGCTCCGGGCGGCCTGGGCCTCCGCAGTCACACGGCTGCTTCTCTGTTAGTGCAGGAGCCTCAGGGGACGGGGAAGGGGCGTCGGCCAAGACGGCAGAGCTGAGACCGGTCACAGGGGTCGTCCGCCCGGTGGCGGGGGGTGGGGTGGGGGGGGTGGTTTGTTGCACAGAACAAGCAGGAGGCTCACTCCTCCCGGCCCTTCTGTGCCAGGCCCTTCCGAAGGTTCTACAGACGTCGCCTCCGTAAACCCTCAGATCCCCCCCCAAACCCCATAAGAAATATGAGCCCACTGGGCAGGTGGGGAAACTGAGGCCGCCGGAGATCACAGGACAGGAGACTGACAGCGCCATTCGGGACCCACAGACGGGCCGGGATCTGGGGCCTCCCCACCAAGGCCCTCGCCCGCCTCCACCCTGAGCCACTGGTCACACGGCCGCGGGCCGTTGGAGAGGAGTCGCTGGAACACATGCCCTCGCCCTGCAGGCTCTCCTGTGCGAGGAGAGCTGGGTAGTGAACGCTGTGGCCGCGGGGGGCCCTCGCGCCCCCCTCAACCCCCTCCCCGCGGTGCGCGGTCGGCCTAGGCGTCAGGGCGCGAGGGGGTGCGTGGTCGGGGGCTTCTCAGGGCGACGTGCGCTCCACCCTTGGGGTCCAGACCGCCCCCCAGAGCACCTGGCTGGGGCGACAGCTGGACGGGGCGACCCTCGGACGGGCGACCCGGGGGCAGTGACCCCCAAACAGTGTGACCACCGGGCACGGAGACCCCGACGGGGCACCCCCTGGACGGGCAACCCTGGGGAGTGTGACCCCAGGACCCTGCGACCCTGGGACGGAGCGACCCCGATGGGCGATCTGGAACCGGGACCCGCGGCCTCGCGGCTGCAGAGGGTCCAGGGGCGGGGCCTGGGCGGGGCCGAGGGCGGGGCTTCGGGGGAGCGGGGTCCGGGGGGGGAGGGGGCGGGGGGACTGGGCGGGGCCGAGGGCGGGGCTTCGGGGGAGCGGGGTCCGGGGCCGAGGGGGCGGGGGGACTGGGCGGGGGCGAGGGCGGGGCTTCGGGGGAGCGGGGTCCGGGGGGGAGGGGGCGGGGCCGGGGGCGGGGCCGAGGGGCGAGGCGTGAAGGGCCCGGGGGCGGGAATGGCGGAGGGCGGGGCGTGTGGGCGCCTTTGGCCAATCAAAGCCGGGCCTCTTCCCCGCCCCCCAGTCCCCTCCCCCCTCCCTCCCGCCGCCCCAACAGCCGTGGCCCGCGGGGTTCCTCCCAGACCCCAACGGAGCGGGGGTCGCGTTCACGCCGGTCCCGGACCCCCCCTCAGCCAGCCCGGACCGGGACCCGAACCTGGACCCCTCCCCCGACCAGGACCCTTATCCGGATCCGGACTCCCACCCGGATCCCGACCCCGACCCCGACCCCGACCCGGACCCCGACCCGGATCCGGACCCCGACCCAGATCTCGACCCGGACTCCAACCCGGATCCCGACCCGGACTCCAGCCCGGATCCAGACCCCGACCCGCCCCCAGACCCGCTCCCAGACCCAGACCCCGGACCTGGAACCGTGAACCCGACCCAGACCCCAACGGGGACCCCGCAGGTGAGCGCGCGGGCCCCAGCGACCCGCCCAGGGACCCGGGACCTGGCACTGGCTGGACCGGCACCTGGCTCCGCTGTTTAGGGTTTGCGCCCCAGGTCCCCCGCAGAGGGTTCGGGAGGCCCTGGCCCCCCCACCCGCCCCTGGTTCTGCCGTCCCAGGCGGGTGCGCAGGTGCGGGGCTGGGGGGGCGGGGGGGCGGCGTACCGCCTCCTCTTTCCCTCCCGCACCGCCCCCCCCCAGGTGTGGCTGAGTTTGGGTTTCTGAGCCGGTTCGGTTCCAGGAGGTAAAGGGGCCGAGGCCTCTGGGGACCTCGAGGGGCTTCCCTCCCGTGTGTCCTGTTCCCGGGGGCCTCTGCGCTGGTGTCTAACCCCCAAAGCCTCAGGGAGACACGTGGATGGAGGACTGACCCCCAATCCCCCAGGACTGCCCCCCAATCCCCCAGGACTGACCCCCCAATCCTCCAGGACTGACCCCCAAACCCCCAGGACTGCCCCCCCAATCCCCCAGGACTGACCCCCCAATCCCCCAGGACTGCCCCCCAATCCCCCAGGACTGCCCCCCCAATCCTCCAGGACTGCCCCCCCAATCCCCCAGGACTGACCCCCAACCCCCCAGGACTGACCCCCCAATCCCCCAGGACTGACCCCCCAACCCCCCAGGACTGACCCCCCAACCCCCGAGGACTGACCCCCCGGCCCCCAAGCATTGTGGTGGTAGGTGTGGGGGGCTGTGCGGGATGGACAGAAAGCACAGAGGACATCTTAGTTACTCACAAGCAGAGGCGCCTTCCTTTGTTGGGAAGTGAGGCTGCAGCCGGGAGGGTCCCCTGGGAGGGGGTGTGGGTTGTGGGGGGAGGGGGGTGTAGGTTGTAGGGAGGAGAGGGTGTGGGTTGTGGGGGGAGGGGGTATGGGTTGTGGGGGGAGGGGGTGTGGATTGTGGGGGGAGAGGGTGTGGGTTGTGGGGGGAGGGGGTGTGGGTTGTGGGGGGAGGGGGTGTGGGTTGTGAGGGGAGGGGGTGTGGGTTGTGGGGGGAGGGTGTGGATTGTGGGGGGCGGGAGGGCGTGTTTCCACCTGCGTGGACTTTTCCTGGGACCTGTTGGGGGGCCGCGCTGGGAGCCCACACGCACCCCTGGGCCCTTTCTGAGGACCCTCAGCCGAAAGGGGACAGAGACCAAGAGTGAGCTGGTCCCACACCCTCTCCCAGTTCCCAGTCGGTCAGCAGCGGGAGGAGCAGGCAGAGGGGAGCCGGCCCGGCTCTGGGGTGGCCTCTACCTGGGGGGCAGGTGTGTGAGTGAGGCACGCAGGCTCTGTGGTCACAGACCTCCCCCTCCCTGCTCACTCCTCTGGGCCCGGTGGTGGGATCAGGTGCCAGGAAGCCCGGAGGCCCAGCCACCTGCAGAGCTGGGTTTGGTTGAGCCAAGGGCAGGCCTCCTCGGCTCAGGGGGGCATTTGTGTGGACAGGGGCTGGGAGGCTGGGGGGCAGGCGTGAGGCCTGGGACACGGACCCAGAGGCCAGGCCTGGGTGGAGGCGCTCTGGGCACCGGGGAGAGCGGCTTCTCAGAGAAGCGGTGTCATTGGGCCGACGCGCCAGGTGCTGGTCCCGCAGTGGATGAGGGGTGTGAACTCGAACCTCAGGGACCCAGGGCCCCAAGACCGAGGCAGGGCTGGGGCCGCCTCGCTGCCAGGGCAGGGCCTGCCTGGCGGTGCCCCTCCCGTCAGCAGGGACTCGGTGCCAGCTCCTCAGCGTGCGCCGCCCGACCCCGGGACCTGGAACACGGTGCCCGAGACGCGGCTGCTGGTTCTGAGGGGCTCTGCGCAGCCGGGCCAGCCCGGGTGGGGTGCGGAGTCAGCTGGGGACCCCCTGGCTAAGGTGGGGAAGCACGTGCGCCCTCCAGCTCATCCTCACACGTGGGTTTCAGCCCCACCCAGGGGTCAGCGTGTGGCCGTGGTGTTCCTGCAGGTGGACGGGGCCTGAGTGAAGGGGCAGACCCCGGGTGGGGGCTCAGGGCAGACCCCGTCCGATGTCGCACACGCGCTCTGTCAATGGGCCCGACGCTGGTTCTGAAGGCCTGGTGCTCAGGATGGCTTCCCTGCGTTGGGTGAAGGATCATCCTTGGTACAATTTCACCTTCTGCTTTCAAACACGGGACTTGCAGGTGGCGCAGGCCCCTGCTCTTCGGGGCGGGACCCAGGCCTGGGCTGGCCCGGAGCTTAGCTCTCCTTCCTGCCCTGGGAACCCGTGATGCCGTGACCTGGGCACCCAGCGGGGAGGGGCAGGGGGCGCCAGGTGGGCCAGGCCTCTGCCGGGGCCCTCCTGCCCCTCCCTGCGCCACCCCCACTCCCGCACCCTGGCTCCGCAGCCCGGCCTCCACAAGGCCCCCACCCGCCTGTGTTGGTGCAGGAGGCCCGGCAGAGGCTGGTGAGAGCAGGCCTGCTGCACGGGAGGTCGCTCGGAGCCGTGCAGGCCCGGAGCCAGTGCTCTGGGAGCAGCGCGGCCTCACACCCAGGACCCGCCCCGGGAGGACGGGCTCTCTCTCCCCGGAGGCTCTCACCTCCTCTGGGTGCCCTCGCGGGGCCCTGGTGATTGTGGCCTCAGCCAGCGGCCCCTCGTGGAACCGGCTGCGGTCCCAGCCTGCACCCTCTTCCCACGGCCTGTCTGTCCACCCCTGGAGGTCCTCCCGGGTCACTGTTAAGCCAGGTCACCAGTTAAGCCGGGTCACTAGTAACGGGACACACCAGTCCCTGGTAAGAGGTGCTTCCACTGGCCCCTGGGGCCTCCCCTCTCTCCCTCCCCTCAGGCCTGGGTGGATCCGCTCTGCCATCTGCCCCCGAGCCAAGGAGCCCTCCCTCCGGACACACCGTCCAGTTAGACCTCGGCTTCCTGAGACGCGCTGCCCCCGTCCTGTCTCTCCTGGAATGAGATGCTGGGCCAGGCGGCCGCTCCCGGTGTCTGCATCGCCAGCCGGGACATGCGCCAGACCGGCACCTGGCACCTCAAGCCTCCGGTCCCCGAGATCGGCTCTGCTGTCGCTTGAACTAGTGACCTGTCACGAATGGTGGTGTGTGTGTTGTTTTTTAAAAAACTTTAACTGACAGTATTGGTCTGAAGTTCATACATCCTTTAAGTCGTTCTGTCCCCCTGTCCCGCTGTCCCGCTGTCCCCCTGTCCCCCTGTCCTGCTGTCCCGCTGTCCCCCTGTCCCCCTGTCCCGCTGTCCCCCTGTCCCCCTGTCCCGCTGTCCCCAGCTGAGACCCCGTCTCAGCCTCACTCGAGGCAGCTGCCCTGGAGCTGGCCGGGGCTGCAGGGCTGTGACCCCCGTCATTCACCCGCGAGCCAGGCACCTGACCTCCCTCACAGCCCCCGGGCCCCTCCCAGGTCAGAGGTCAGCCAGCCGGTGGGGACCGGGTCTGAACCCACAGCCCAGTGCAGCCCCCCAGATGGGACGCAGCCCCAGAGTGTGGCCCCCACACCTGGCTCAGCCTTTCGCCAAAACCCATTTTACTGCGTGAAGCGTGTCTGTTCTCAGCGGCGGGTCCCCACGAGTCCGGGTGCTGGGACGGTGCGGGGTCGCAGCAAGGGCACGCGGTCAGTGGGTCCAGCGAGGGCCTGGTGGCCAGTGGGTCCAGTGAGGGCCTGGTGGTCAGTGGGTCCAGCGAGGGCCTGGTGGTCAGTGGGTCCAGCGAGGGCCTGGCGGTCAGTGGGGACTGAGATGACGTGTGGCAGCATTAAACTTCTTACTAAAGGAACTGAAGGAGGTGTGGGAGGGGAGTGGGGAGCTCAGGGCCTGTCTGTCTGTCCATCAGGTCAGCCCTCTCCACACAGCCTGACCCCACCCCTGGGCCTGTTGACAGCTCACCGCTTCCTTCGACCCTAAATTAACAGGCGGTGGCCAGGCTGTGTCTGTGCCCGGACTCAGTCGGGAGGAGGCAGAGGAGGAGGCAGAGCAGGGAGAATGCAAAGAATCTGGCCTCAGCTGAGCTGAAGGGGGGAGGAGCCAGGGCAGCGGGAGGGCCCCCCGTAATTAACTGGTCACTCCTTCCCCTCCCTCCTGCCGTCCAGCACCTGGAAGGACAGACCGGGAGTGACCCAGGGTCCTCTGCTGCCCCAGCTACCAGAGCTGTGACCGTGGGGGGGCGGGAAGGGGGCTCAGGCAGCAGCTCCCCATGTCCCCCCCCGGAGCGGGGCCCCAGGCAGAGCGTACCCCACTCACCCCACTGTGAACAGCTTCCGCCTCCAGCAAGGCCCCGCCCTGCAGCCTCAGTGTCATCTCTACCCCGCGGGGAAGACGTCCTTCCCGGCTTGGCTAGGCGGGGGGACCATCCAGGACTGGGGACCAGCCCCCGGCCCTGCAGCAGGGGAGCCCAGCACACACCCAGCTCCAGCTCCCTCTGCCCACACCTCTGCTTCTGGCCCACGCAGCCCCCAGCTCTGGGTTCCCCACGTCTGGGGCCACATTTCACACCCTGTAGGGAGGGCGCAGGCGCCGGGGTGGAGGCTGAAGAGGCTGGGCAGGTGGGGTCACGCACCTCCACTCGGGTCAGGGGCGGGGCTGGTGGTGGGAGCTGGCTGCCCCCTGCCCCACATGGGCTCCAGGTCACCGAGCCCCGAACTGGGCCCCTCAATCCCCAACTCAGAGGCGCTGTTTCTGAAACGGGCGCGGGGGTGGGGCGAGTGGACGCGTGTTAGCAGCTGGGCAGGAGGGGCCGCAGTGACAGGCAGCCCAGGGCGCTGTCCCCGAGGCTCCGCCACCTGCACACGCATGCACACGCACATTCACGTGCACGCACACAGCACGCACGCACACGTGCTCACACGCACCTGCGGGGAGGGCCACCGCTCTGGCAGACGCACTTCCCACCGTCCACTGAAGGACTGTCCGAGTGTTTCTGCTGTTTTATAACTTGACACGTATGTTAACAGCTTCACTGAGGTCTGAGCTGCCTGCTCGGACACATTTACGTCCACGACAGGACGCGTTTCAGTAAATGTCCGACGGGACGCCCCCGCGTCCCCGCACGGACCCTTGTACCTGCCGTGGGGCCCCCAGCCGGGCAGCAGGGCCAACCCCTTCCCCCCCAATCCCGGGGTCGCCTTTCTGGGCGGCTCCCGGCTCCTGCAAAAGGCGGGAATGGGCAGCTCCTCCCTGGCCCCGTGATGGTTTTGAGGTTCGTGCACGTCAGTACTTTGTGCCTCTTTATTGCTGATGGTTGTCCGGTGTCGTCCTGGGGACCTGGACTCGCGGCCGGCCGCTGTGGCTGAGGACCCGCCTCCCCGGCTCCTCCCAGACCTGAAACCACACGTGCAGCCAGGCTGCCCCAGGCGTCACGTGCCACGCGTCTGCTTCCCCCACGGAGGGAAGCTCCTGCCTCCTCCACCAGCCGGGACAGCGGGGCCTGGGGGGCAGGTGCGGGCCGAGGGGCCCTGGGCCTCCAGGACCTGAGCTCCCCCTGACCCAGGGGCCCTCCCTGGCCTGGACTCACCTGCCGGCAGGAAGTGAGCATCAGTCCCTGCTCTCGGTCCCCGGGGACCCGCCTCTCTGTGTCCCCCCCCCCCCCCCACTGCCCCGTGTGTCTGCGTGGGCGTGGGCGTGGGCGTGGCACCTGCTCCCTCACCCCCTGCCGTGTGCGGGCACCTGAGAAGGAGTGGCCACTGCCGTCTTTTACGACGGGAGTGCTGGTGACCTTCAGTCCGTGGGCCACAGGCCACCACGCCAGTGGTTTCAGGGGACACGTGAGCTGGGACACACGAGGGCCAGGCCGTCCGCTGGTGGTTTTGCCTTTTTCAGAGTCGTCAGGCTGCCGGCTCCCAGGCCCACGTCAGAGAGGAATCGCTTTGCATTCAGCTGAGGGAAGAGGACAGGGCTGGGCCTCCCAGGTCCCAAGTCTGCAGGGCAGCCCGGGGGAGCCCTGAGTCTGAGCAGGGCTGGGGCAGGAGCTGGAGCAGGGGCAGGGGCAGGAGGGCTGTGCACACCCTCTAACCACAGGGCCAGACCCCCGGGCAGCAGGAGGCCCGTACCTGCCTCGGACTCTCTCACAAGGTGGGCAGGAAGTGACCCAGGAAGTGACCAGAGGCCATAAGAGCGAGGCTGTCAGTTTCTGCTGCTGAAGGGACTTGGTGGCCTGCAGGGGACGGTGTTTCCGGGCGGGGTGGCCATGGCGCTGGCTCACTTCGCTGGGTGACCATGCGCAGGAGACTGAGAGGGGTGGGTCCTACTGCCCCTGCAGCCCCTCCAGGTACCTTGCAGTGGCCCTGGTCCCGGCATCCGCGTGGCCCTCTCCTGTCCCGAGAGGGGGCGTGGTTGGGAGTCACCGAGGCGGGGAGGCCCAGCAAGTGTTTATTTGCATTCCAGTCGCGCTGCTCACAGCCCAGCATTTACAGCCTGGACCTTGTCCTGCCGGGGTGGCCGGACCCTGGCCCTGCCCTTGTCCTCCCCCAGCCAGGAGCTCCCCACAGCACCCCATCTTGGGAAGCCTACAGCTGGGTGCGTTTGGGGTCCGGCACCCCAGCTATGGCCGGACGGAGGGGGAGGGCCCATCATGTGGTGGACGCAGACCATGGCTGCTGGGCCCGCCCTGCCGTCCTGACCACTGTCTCCTGCAGGAGAAGCCCTGGCCGGAGAGATGGCCGCGGAGGACAGGGACGTGCTGGTGCTGCTGCCCACGCGGGAGCGGCTGCGGCTGGTTGTGGGGGTGAGTGCTGGGGAGGGGCCGACTGTGGGGGGGCCGTGGGGTGAGCGGGGGCCGTGGGGGGCCGTGTGCTCATTGCCCTCCCCTCTCTGACTGGATCCTGTCACATTGTTGTTGGCCCTCACCTGAGGGTGGTTTTTCCATTGACTTTTAGAGAGAGATGGAGGGAGAGAGGGAGGGAGGGAGGGAGGGAGGGAGGTTGGGAGGAAGAGAGAGACAGGGATGTGCTTCCACACGTGATCCAACCTGCATGCCCTTGGCCAGGACTCGAACCCGCTCAGCCCTGCTCTCAGGAGGGGCCTGCGATGGGCGGGGGATCAGGGCCCAGCAGGGGCTCCCGGGGGGCACCGCACTCCGCACCTGCCAGCCCGGGGTGGAGCGATCGCCCCCGATGAAGGCGGGGCCTCCCCCCTCAGGTTCTCACAGGCTGCCCTGGGCGGTGGGGGGGGAGGGGGGCCTGGTCTTCAGTCACCAGGACATGAGCGCTGGCTGCGGTCATGGGAACAGCCTGGCAGGCTCCTCCCCCCCTGCCCTGAGCCGCCGCTCTTGCAGGTGCAGGCCACGGGGCGGGAGCTGTTCAGGCAGGTGTGTGACGAGGCCGGCATCAGGGAGCCCCACTTCTTCGGCCTCTGCGTGGTCAGAAGTGAGTCAGCTCTGCCCTGGGACCCTGACCTCCGACCCCACCGGGGCTGAGTCTGAGGGATCATTCCCTGCTCTCCCGGCCCCGAGAGCCACGCCTGCTCCTAACTCCCGCTTCCCGGACCCTGGCTGCTTTGTGCCCGGCACCGCCGCCACCGCAGCCCTGGGCTGGCCTGGCGGGGCCCGGGGTCCCTGCAGGAGCCGGGCCCCCTGTGCACGTGTCGCCTCCCACCAGGACCGGCGGCCCCTGCCCGGGTCGGAGCCGAGGCGGCATCCTGCCTGGAGGGCTCCTCCCTCGGGGTCCGGCTCCGAGTGCGGTTTCAGACGTGGCTTCCCCCGGCCTGAGCGGTCGGCCGGCCGAGGTGTCGCGGCGGCAGCTCCTCCCTCTCTGCTTCCCCTTCAGACAACGAGTACCTGTTCATGGACCTGGAGCAGAAGCTCAGCAAGTACTTCTCCAAGGACTGGAGCCGGGAGCGGCCGGAGGTGCGGGGCGCTGGGCGGGGGTCCCGCTCTGCCCCCGACCGCCCTGTGCCTGGGCCGCCCCAGGTGGCGCCCGCTGCCCCTCGTCCCAGCGCGTCCAGAGGGCAGACAGCGGGCGGGCGGCCTGGCTGCTAAGACCCCAGCTGAGCGCAAGCGGGGAGAGACGTGTGGCAGGCGACTCCTGGGGCTGTCCGCTCTCACCGTCCGCGTGGCCCCTCTTCTCGCCCCCACAGGGCAGGAGGTCCAGGGCCCCGTTTGTGGCCTTCCTCCGGGTGCAGTTCTATGTGGAAGACGGGCGGCTGATCAGGTGCGTGCAGGCCGCAGGGGCCCCCTGGAGCGTGGAGGCCCCGCCGGGCCAGGCTGCGTCCCTTGGGGCCATAGCAATCCTTTGTAACGGGGTCCGTGAGGCCGCGTGAGAAGCGTGGGGTTGTCAAGCGGGTAGATTTGTTCTCTAGGTGGGGATGTGGGCAGGCACGGTGGGTTTGAGGTTTCTGCGTCCGGGGCAGCGGAGCCGCCCTCACCCACCCGCCCCCTTCCCAGCACCCGGACGGGCCGGCACCTGTACTACTGCCACCTGAGGGAGCGGGTGCTGCAGTCCCAGGGCACCCACTGCGAGGAGGCCTACTTCCTGCTGGCGGCCTACGCGCTGCAGGCCGACCTGGGCAACCACCGGGCCCGCGCCCACGTGGGGGGCTACTTCGAGCCCCAGGCCTACTTCCCGCAGTGGGTAAGGTGTGGAGTGGGGGCGAGGACCGCGGGGACTGGGGGCGGCCGTGGGCGGGCGTGGTGGGACGGCCGTGGGAGGGCGTGGTGGGGCGGCCGAGGGTGGACGCAGTGGGACGGCCGTGGGAGGGCGCTGTGGGGCGGCCGTGGGTGGGCGCAGTGGGGTGGGCGTGGTGGGGTGGCGGGTGGTGGGGCAGGAGGGCCTCACGGGCCTCCACTCTGTGGTCAGATCATCGCCAGGAGGGGCAGCGCCTACCTCCTCAGGCACGTGCCCGCCCTGCACCGCGAGCATCGGGGCCTGAGCCCCAGGGAGGCCGAGCTGCGCTACATCCGGGAGGCCTGCCGGCTGGAGGACGTGCCCGTCCACTTCTTCAAGCTGTTCAAGGTCCCGCCGGCGCCGCGGGGAGAGGGGGCTCAGGCTCGTGGCTGCCCCGGGCGGTGGGGGGAAGCAGATGCGCGGCCACGGCTGGGGGGGTGACACTGACCTCGGGACCGGGACCCACAGTGCGGGTGGCCCTCGTGGTGGAGCTGCCGTCCTGGCAGCGTGGCCTGGCCCCGGGAGCAGTCACTGCAGGGAGGGTCCGTGTCCGCGTCCGGGAACCAGCCAGGGAAGGGCTCTCCAGCAACGAGGCCGCCCCACGCCGGGACAGGGGGGCTGCGGGGGAGGTGTCCCCCGTTCTCCTGCTGTGTCCCTGCAGCAGGTGTCCCAGGCAGCTCGGCACTGCTCTCTGGGGAGTGAGACGAGCCCGTCAGCGGGGAGAGAAAGTCGGAGAGAGGAGGCAGGAATGGGGTCCGGATCTGCCTCCAGGGAGGGAAACGGAGGGGCTGGGGGACCCTGCTTGTCCCTGGGGAGCCCCCTGACCTCCCATAAGGGGTCTGACCTCTGACATGGGTGTCCTTTTAGGATAAGAAGGAAGAAAGACCTACCATTGTCCTGGGACTGACCCTCAAAGGAATGCAGGTCTATGAGGTGAGGGGTGGAGCCCCCAGAGCCGCCCCCCAGGGCTGGTGCCCCGTCGCCGGCTGACCCGGCCCCTGTGCCCGGCAGGAGGTGAACCACACTCCGCAGCTGCTGCAGGACCTGCCCTGGCCCCGCATCGGGAAGCTGGCCGTTCTGGTGCGCGTCGCCGGGTCTGGTGGAGGGGGATGGGTCTCAGCCCCCGGGGCCCAGGGGAGCCTGACACTCCGTTCTCCAGCGTCCCTGCGCGGTGCCCAGCCTGACGCTGTGCAGCGGGCGTGGAGACCTCCCCACCCTACAGGCTGTCCCGCTGGCCCCCGACAGCTCTGGCTCCCAAGGGGGCGAAATAAAGAGAACGAGGAGGAGGCAGAGACGCATGGTGGGCCAGCCGGCTTCCAGACACCCCACCCACGTCCCAGCCCCACAGGCCCCGGGCCCAGCCCTCGGGGCCACGAGCAGGGTGGGGTCCGAGGCCTGGGGTCCGTCCAGGGACGTGCACACCACCTCACCCAGGGGAGTGTCTGGACTTTTCATAACCTCGAGCGGGCGCCCCGCTTGCCTGAGCCCCTAAACGCACACCTGCCTGTGGGATTAGATGCGCCAACAGGAACCGCGGCCGCCGCCCAGGGTGGGTCTGGCCGCCGGCTCACACGCTGCCCCTGTCGTCCTGGTCCTTGTCGATCCACCTTCTCCTCCTCCAGGGGAAGAAGTTCAAGATCCGGCCGGACGGGCGGCCTGTGACCCGCAAGCTGGAGTTCTACACGGGCTGCGCCATCCGCTCCCGCCACCTGCTGCGCCTGCTCCGTGCCAGCCACCAGCTGCACCTGGCCCTGCGGCCCGCGCTGGCGCAGCTGCTGCTGGAGGAGGCGCGAGGTGGGCGCCGCCCTCCGCCCCCCTGCACTCCCCCCACCTCCACCCGTCGGGGCCTGTCATCTCGGGCCTGGGGCATGGGCGTCCCCCCAGGAGGATCTGGTCGCCTGGTGGTGATCCCCTCCTCCGCCCCCTGTGGGGAGCCCAGTGCAAGGGGGGGCCGAGGGGTGCGAGCGTGTGAGCGTGTGTGTGCGTGCATGTGTGTGCATGCGTGTGCACTCCTGCTTGCGTGTGTGGCTGCTCAGCGGTTCCTCACAGACGTGATGTGAGCTCCCGGCCCTGCATGGGTTCACCAGTTGTGACACATCCCACCGGTGGCCCGGGCTGTCACCATGGACAGGCAGACCCCGATCTCCGGCAATCCTTCGCCCCACGCACTGCGTCTCCCGGGGCCTCCATCAGACGAGGCGGCACCCCAGTCCCCAGCGCTCACGTCGGCTTCCCTGCCCCTCTCCCTGCAGAGAAGAAGTGTTACCGGGAGACATACATCAGCGACACGCCGGACACGCCGGAGCTGGGCCTGTGCCCCGCGGGCCGCCGGGACAGCGGGGACAGCAGGGGCAGCGGCCAGCGGCGACCCTGCCGCCTCTCACTGCTCTCGGCCGACAGCCACGGCAGCTCCCACGCGTCCGGCATGGAGCCTGGGGAGATGTCAGTAGACGAGCCCTCCGGGGCCGCAGCCCTCCCCGGGGAGGGGGCGTCCTGCGGCTCCAGCCTCAGCCCGAGCAGCGGAGACACAGCGGGTGGCAGTGGAGGCCGGCCCGGGCCCGAGGGGGACACGCAGGACCCGGGGCACCGGGGGAGCGGTGAGTGAGCACCGAGCAGTGTCGCCGCGCGGAGGCAGGACCGCGGGGCCGGGGCTGGGACAGGAGGGGCCTGCGGGGGTGGCGGGCGGCAGTGGCGGTGGCGGTCCTCCGTCCTCTGTGCCGCTGACCACAGAGGCCTCGGCGCGCAGGACCCCGCCGGCCACACCCTCCTTTAGGTGGGCCGCGCGCACAGGTTCCTCCCCTCGCACCTGCACTGGCTTCGGTCAGTCCCCACAGCAGGGCCTCACCAGCGGCTCCCTGGGCTCAGGGCGCTTCCGCCATGCGTCCTGGGGTCTGGGCCCTAAAGTGGTGACTGCGGGGACCAGCCTCAGGGCCTGCCCACCCAGGGCCACCCAGGGCCACCCAGGCCCACCCAGGGCCACTCAGCATCACCAGGGCTGCCGGGGGCCGGGCAGGACCACCAGGCCCCAGGGCACCCGGGTCGGAGGGTTGGGGGCAGCCGTCCACGGGGCCAGAGTTGTCCGCCTGCTCACGCCCCTCCCTCCCTTGCAGCCTCTGGCCCCCGGGCGGTGGTGCAGGTCACGCTGGTCAGCATGCGGGGCTGGAGCACCGAGGCCCTACACCAGGTATGCCCCCCCCCCATGGCCCAGCCCACCCCATGGGGCCCAGCGTCCCCCTAGGCCCATGGTTGGCAAACCGCGGCTCGCGAGCTACATGCAGCTCTTTGGCCCCTTGAGTGTGGCTCTTCCACAAAATACCAGGTGCAGGCGTGCACATACAGTGCGATTGAAACTTCGTGGCCCATGCACAGAAGTCGGTATTTTGTGGAAGAGCCACACTCAAGGGGCCAAAGAGCCGCACGTGGCTCGCGAGCCGCAGTTTGCTGACCACGGCCCTAGGTCCATAGGAGGGTCCTGGGCAGAGACCCCGGAGCCAGAGCCTGGCGGGGTGGGGGGTGGGGGCGGGTTCCCTTGGCCTCAGCGTCTGAGTGAGCACTGGCCTGCAGGCGGGGTCCCCTCTGGCCGTGTGCTCAGTGCGGCCCTGTCCACCTGCACCCCACCGTCTCCGACTGTGGGTGCCCACGGGTGCGGGGGCAACTCCCCCTGCAGCAGCAGGAGGCCAGGCCGGGGTCCTGGGTGCCAGGCGGGGGGCGGGGGCGGAGGGGGTCCAGGCCTGGCTGGGAGCTGGCCTGGGGGAGAGGCCCTGGGAGGAGGAAGGACAGGAGGGAGAGAGAAGCTGGCCAGAGACCAGGGTGGGGTCTGCCCGTGTGGCTGGGGCTCCCGCCCAGGGTCTGAGGCCAGCCCTCCCTGCACCGAGCAGGTGGCCTCGTCCAGGGCCCGTGGCTGAGAGCAGTTCAGCTGGACCCCAGCCTGGACGGGACCAGGCGGCTCAGAGCCGGGCCCTGCGGCTCCTCCCGCGGGAGGGCTGCTCCTGACCCCGGGACTGAGCTCATTCCTAAACATCCGACACCTCGAGCAGGGATCCTGGTCCCATTGGTTAAAACAGAAACAGAACCAGCCCGGCCCAGCCCCTCAGAGCGGGGTGGGTCAGCCTTGGGGCGGGCCCTGCTCCCCACGGAGACCCCAGCTCCCCCTGGTGCAACTCCATCCCGCGAGCGTCCCCCGAGACGGACAGGCGTGGGGGGACCCCTGTCACTCACCCGCTGCCCGGGGACAGTGGGGGTGCAGGGCTCGGTGGGGGTCGGGGGCCATGGGGCGGTAGGGGCTGTCGGGGCTCAGCATTAGGGAGGCGGGACAGATGGGGGAGCGGCCTCCCACTGGCTGTGACAGAGCAGGACTCCCCTCGGTCTCCCCGCAGATCCCGGGGGCGGCCCCCCGCCACGCCCACGCGGACCCGCACACCCGCAGCCTGGAGGACCTGCGCCCGCGCCCCGTCCCGCGCGCCACCCGGAGGCCCGTGCCCGCCCCGCGCAGCTGCCCCCCGGGGCCCGCGCCCCGCCTCTGCCTGGACCTCAGGGGGGACCCGCGCCTGGAGGAGGTCTCGGTGTAGCCACGGGAGGCTCGGTCCGCCCGGCAGCTCCGCCCGCGGCACGGGCTCTGTGCGCGGCTCGGGGGCCCGGCTGTTCACATGGAGGCTCGGCCCATGCGGGGCTCCCCCGGGACGCAGGGCTCCGCCCGCAGCCAGCTCGGTCCACGGGGTGCGGCTCCGCCGGCCGCCAGCCTGACCCCCTCCTGTGCCGGCGGGGCCACCGGGGCCTCGGGCGCCTCCTGGTCGTGATCGCGGTCCGGTGTGGAACGGACTCGGCCTCGGCGCTGGGGTGACGAGCAGTCCCCGCTCAGGACACGGGGCGAGTGGAGCGGGGCTCGTCCCAGGAGGGACCCCGATTCCCTCTGCACGGCCCCGCGTGGGCGCTCGGCGAGCGCAGGGCTCCGCCAGGCTCCCCAGGCCTCTCCCGTGCGGCCGCTGCGAGCCTGGGCCCCGGACGAGGCCCCTCCCTGGGCCTGGCCCAGCTCTGTCCCCCAGACCCCCCGGCGGGTGCCCCGTCCGCCCACAGCGGTGTGGGCCCCGGGTCCCCGCAGACCTCCCCCCCCCACACCCCCCACAGGAGCGCGCACAGCGGGTCCTGAACACACCTGGCTCCTCCCTCCGGGCAGTGGCCCTGGCTCACCTGTGGCTCCCGGGCCTCCCCCCGCCCCCCGCCCCGTGCCCAGCACCTGCACCCACACCCCGGCCGCCTGTGGGCGAGCTGACCTGTGCGCTCCGTCACCGGCCCTGAGTGTGTTCAGGTCGCTGGGAGCCACTCCCACACAGCTGGTCCCTGACGCCATGGTCCCCCCCTGCTCTGCGCCTGCACCCTGGCCACTGCCTGCTGCCCGCTGCCTGCGCCTCCCCCGCCTCCCTCGCTGCCACAGGAGGGCGCTGGCGGCACGTGCTGGGCCTGGGCAGGTGGGTGGGTGGGGCTGGACTCGGGCGCCTGGCAGCTCAGGGCTGTGTGGTCTCTGTGGGTGCAGACTGAGCTCCCCCTCATTCCTAACCCACCCCCCTAGTTGAAGGTGCCAGCGCCAAGGGCCATGGAGGCAGGGACCAGCGCCCGTGCCCCCCCCCTCCCCCCCCCCCCCCCCCCCGACTGAGGAGCAGGGCAGGGCGGGCCCTGGGGCTCCTATTTCTGTCCCTCCTCCGGCCGGTGGGCGGACATGGAAATGGTGTCCCCTAACCGCCGGGTAACCCTCCCAGGGTGGCCTCCCGCCCTCCCCGCCCCCACCCCCCCCCCAGGAGTGCCAGCCCAGCTCAGTGAGGGGGGGAGGGGCAGAGGGGGGCGGCCCACCCCTCAGGAGGGCGGAGGCTCCTTGGAAAAGCCAGAAAGAGAACCTCGCCCGGCCGGCGTGGCTCAGTGGCTGAGCGTCGACCTATGAACCAGGAGGTCACAGTTCCATTGGTCAGGGCACATGCAGGGATTCCGGCTGGATCCCCAGTGCGGGGCGTGCAGGAGGCAGCCGATCCATGACTCTCTCTCATCATTGATGTTTCTCTCTCTCTCCTTCTCCCTTTCTCTCTGAAACCAATAAGAACATATTTTTTAAAAAATAAATAAAAGAAAGAGCATCTTTTCCTTTTGTGTCCAAAGGTCTCGTAGGCAAAATGTATCTCAGGAAACTGGGTCTGAACCGCGGGGAACGGGTGGTGTGTGAGGGGCAGGTCGGGCTGGCTCCCGGCCCCCGAGGCGTGGTGGGCGCTGGGTGGTCCCTGGTTGTGGGTGCACCTGGCAGCCCTGCTCTCCCCCACACGTGTCTGTGTGGCCAGAAGGAAGGCCACCAGGTCCCTCTGGACTCCCAAGAAGCAGGTGGTGGCTCAGGAAAACGTGGGCAGAAATGCCACCCCCCGCCCCCAGCCTGGCTGGCCAGGTTTGGACAGAGGTCAGAGGCTAAGCTCGTGGATCTAGACTTCAGGACCCCCGAGGGCTCGTTCAGCGCCCACTCCGGGGCCAGCCAGCAGGGCTTGCTGGGGCCTGGGGCTGAGCCTGGGCTCCGGGCGCTGCCGTGGCTGCTGCCCTGCTGGCGTGGGACTTAACAGGGAGCCGGGCAGTTTGGTTTGGCAGGAGCTGCCAGGGCAACCTGGTGGGGGGGGGGTCCCCAGGATATTCCCAGTTTCCCAGCCATGGGCCCAGGCCCAGAGTGCACCTGGGACCAGGCAGCTCGTGTGTGAACTCGCGTCCCACGCCCCGCGGCCTGGGTCCCGGCCTGACCGGCTCTTAGGGGCAGACTCTGGGGACGGGACACTCTTCTCCAGAAAAGCGCTCGCCGTGCTGCTGCCGCCCCGGATGGGGAGGGTGTGGCTCCTGGTCCAGGGCACGTGCTGGGCTGCAGGCTCCTCCCCGCCCTGGTCAATGCCCGTGCCGGGGGCAGCCAGTCCACGTCTCTATCTGCCCCCTCCCTCCCACGCTCGAAGAATCAACGGGAAAATATACGTGGGGATTTAAACACAGTCAGGCTTTCATGTACAGGGGAGGGGAGGGAGCTTGCACGACTCCCTGTGAGGATCTAGAAAGGCACCCACTGCACAGGCGGCCAGCGCTGCGGACAAGGGCACAGCAAGGGCACACCTCTTCCTGCACTGCCCTCCCCGGGGTGAGGTTTGAGAGCAGCTGATGGAGGACGGGCCTCATCCAGAACCGGGGGCAGACAGGCCCCGCCCAGCGGCCACGTGTCCCCACAGGGCCTGGAGACTTTGAGGAGGCGGCTCCTCGTCCTGCCAGACGGGGCCGTGACCCCGGAGGGACCGCGCTGTGCGGAGGACGCGGAGCCAGGGGGCGTGGAGTTTGTCGGGGACACAGAGCCACCCCTGGGCCCAGGTCGGTTCCGGACCCTGAGCGCAAACCTGGGAGCTTGGCCCGGTTGGTGCGAGGAGCCGGCCTTGGGGCTCCGTGTGCCCCCCCCCACCCGCCCGGACAGCACCGCTCTGCTCTGCGCTGCCCCCAGGACCCGCCTCCCGGGGCTCCCGCTGCCGTGGCCGCGTGGCCTGGCTGGCTCGTGGGCTCCTGTCCGTGTCCGTGGCCGTCACCATGGAGAAAACCAGGGCCGTCACGTCCGATGTAAAGAGTTCATTTCAGGCGTGAACATCACATGTGCCGTCGCGGCAGGAAACAGGTGGGGGGGACGCAGCCCACAAGCACCCGCGCTCCTCACGGGGACCCCTGGGGGCCGGGCGGCCCCGCCCGCCCTGCCGCTCCACCTGCCGCGCGCGGGCCCCGAAGCCCAGGCTCTGCAGCGTCTCGGCCACGTGCTCCCGGCCGGGGGACACGCAGACGATCACCAGCAGCTTGGCGTCGCCTCCTTTAAAGAGAGAAGTGAGAAGGCCCTGGAGGGGAGGCGGCCTGTGGGCGCGGCCACGGGGGCCAGGGGCCCAGGAGCCACAGCGTCCTCCCTCCAGGCCCTGGGACTGAGACCTGACACCAGGCTGAGGGGCCCCGGCGGGCTGCTGCCCAGGAGGGACGCCAGGCTTCTGCCAGTGGGACTGGCGCCTCCTTTGCCTTAAGGACAACAGGTGGGGGGGATGAGCAGTGTGGGGCGGGGGAGGGGGGTTGCAGGGAAGGAGGAGCTGAGGGACCAGGAGGGACGCACCCCCTCCATGAGCGAGGCCGACTCCCATGTCCCCACTGCTTATGGGGGCACTGGTCCTGGGGATCAGAGCCCCAGGGGCCTCTCAGGCGCAGAAGCCATGAATTGTAACCCTGGGACCTGCTCCCCACAGACCAGGATGAGCTGCGGCTCAGAACAGGGCCCCCTCCCCCATGTTCGGGTCCTGTCCCCCCGCCCTGCAGTCCCCTGGAAGGAGCCGGCCGCGTGCACACCCACAGACCCACCCGGGCAGGACAGCAGAGTGCGGAGTGGGGTGGGCACACAGTGCTGGGAACGTCGAGGAGGGCCGCGGACCTGAGAGCCAGGGGTCCCCGGGAGTCTCGGGGACACGTTACCCAGGGCGTCCTGCAGCAGGTGGGTGAGCTTGCTGTTGCGGTAGGGGACGTGGGCTCGGCGTGCCGCCAGGGCCGCCAGGACGTCCGCCAGGGCCGCCAGGCTCCGGTTGATGAAGGACGCCTCCCTCAGGGCTGGTCCCCTCGCTCCAGACGCCCCTGGGACCGTCACACACGGAGGCGAGAACCAGGAAAGCAAATGGGGGCTCCGGGCAAGAGGCACTGGGAGTCCCCCCGGGGGCAGCACGAGGTCGGGGAGACCTTCTCGAGACAACCTACACGGCCACCGACAGGGGGCGCTCTCAGAGGCCACGCCCTTCGCTCCTGGACTGGCCCGGGTGGTTGCAGGGGTCAAGGATTTGAAGGTCACCTTGGAGGGGACCCCATGCTGGGGACCCGCGGTGGCTGCTCACAAGCCCTCGGACAGGAGCCCACACCCAGCTCACCCCGGAGGACGGTCACTCACCTGCACACTCGCTGCCCGCCAGGTCCACCAGCTGCAGCCTGGCACGCACCTGCCCCGCGGGCCGGGTGCCCGGGGACCCGGGTGAGGCTCTGCGGGGAGCGGGCGGCCTCCTCCCTGTCGCTGGTGGGGACGGCGAGGGGCAGCCGGGCGCCTGGGGCAGCGACGGGCTGGACCGAGGCTCAGCTGCAAGGACAGTGGCACAGGTGTTCCGGAAGCTTCCCTCACCTTCCGTCTGCGCCCTGAGCTCCACCCCAAAGGGACGGACGGACGGGTGCGTGACGTCCTCTCCCACGCGGACGAGTGACGCTGAGCGGCTGCACGGAGGGGGCGTCGCTGCCACTGTGGAAAGTCGGTCCCGCGAACACTGGCCGGGCTTCTGAGGAAGGGCCGGTGATGACACCGCGAAACCCACCAGAAACCCAGCCGCCTCGCCGCCCGGGCGCAGACCCACAGCTCCTGCTGGGGAGCCCACAGACCCGGCCACACCCTCACGGGAGAGGGTGTCAGCTCCGTCCGGCGCGCTGCTTCTGAACAGACACCGGACGGGCGCAGTCACGCGGAACAGGGAGCCGCAGAAGCACAGCGTCTAACAGCGTGGAAACCACGGTGCCATCACCTGTGCGGGCGCGCTCCGTGCGGACACTGGCTCGGGCTTGATGGTCAGGGCTCCCCGCAGCGGGAGCCGCACCCCCTGCCGACCCTGGGGCGAGGCCGGCCTGCGCTCGGGGGCAGTTCTGGGCTGGCGGGCGCTGGCTGTCCCGTGGCACCTGCACGGCTTCCCCGCGCCCGCCACCTGGGGGCCTCGTGGCTGCGACCCGACCCGGGTGAGGAGCCCCGTCGGGTGTCGGCCTGAGGCCAGGCTTTTATTTCTGTGGTTGATCCTCACCTGAGGACAATTCCCTTCGGTTTTTAGGGAGAGTGGGAAAGAGGGGGAGAGACCGAGAGAGACATCGATGTGAGAGAGACACATCGACTGGTTGCCTCCCGCACGCCCCCGACCTGGGCCGGGATCCAGCCTGCAGCAGAGATGCGTGCCCTTGACTGGAATCGAACCCAGGACCCTTCTGTCCTTGGGCCGATGCTCTATCCACCGGGCGGCACCAGCAAGGGCCAGATCAGGCTACTGCCCAGGCCGTGCTGCCAGCGGCCGACTGTGGGCACCGCGCGGGGCTCTGCGGTGGCGAAGACCTCGGACCTGCCAGCCGCGTGTCCCTTTCCTGACGGAACCGCCGTCACCTTCTAAACTGACGTCGCATTTGGAGCTTCATTCACGGTGAAGCATCACGCGCCTGGGCACCCATGGGCCTGCCTCCGTCCCTCCCACGCTGGGTCTTACTGAACCAAGTGGCCTCCTCCCTCCCACCCCAGTGTCCCCTCCTTCTCGGCCCCGGAGCCCGGTGGCCTCTGGGGTTGGACCCCAGACCCTCCGAGGACACGGCTGCCGTTACCACCCCGGGGGCCTGTGAGGCCTCAGACCTGCGGGCGCCTACGTGAGCGAAGTGGCGTGCAAGCTGACCAGGCACAAAGGGCCACTTACGGGTGCTGTCCCCGGAGGCGGCCGCGGTCAGAGTCACCGTGACGACCAGGTGAGAGCGAGAAGAGTCCGCGTGCACAGAGGTGGCGCGCTTGGCCCGGCGCTGCAGGCCGGCCCCCACCAGCTCCGTCAACTCCCCTGCGCTCCCGACAGACCTGCAAGGGCGACAGGGCGACCCTCACACCAGATCAACGCTAGAAAGCACACGCGTCACTTCTGTTGATGCTGCCACCTGCTCCCCCCACACAAGCCGCCGACACAGTCCGGGCCTCCTGCAGCAGCCAGCGCTCGTCTCTGCCACACACTCAGGGGTCATGGTTTCAGTTTATTTTATTTTTTTAAATATATTTTTATTGGTTTCAGAGAGGAAGGGAGAGGGAGAGAGAAACATCAGTGAGAGAGAGAATCATGGATCGGCTGCCTCCTGCACGCCCCACACTGGGGATCGAGCCTGCAACCTGGGCCTGTGCCCTGACCAGGAATCAAACCCTGGTGTCCTGGTTCCTAGGCCGACGCTCAGCCACTGAGCCAGCCGGCCGGGCTGTTTCGCGATTTTGAAAGGTAATTCTAAGGCACACTGACATGTGCAGCGTGCACTAAGCATGAAGTCACAGCGATCGCTCATGGACAAAAGGGCTGATCGGTGACCGGGTCGTGGGGAGGTCGCGCCCCCAGGAGCCCACACGCGGCGCCCGGAGGTACTCACAGGCAGGTCAGCGGGGACACCTCCGTCCTCCCCTCCCTGGTGGTCAGCACCTCGAGCCTGAGCCCGGCCGTCGCTGCGCAGCCGTCTTTGGCCAGAAGGTCGAAAATGTCGTTGTTGTAAACCTCCACGATGGAGACCTCGACCCTGGGTCTCTCCGAGGGATCTTCTGACATAAGCCTGGTGGGCGGGGCGGGAGACACGTGACACAGGAGAGAAGCCATCGGGGGACGTAGGACACCCCCAAAGACGGCGGCCAGAGGTGGTTCCAAGGGAACGTGCTCCTACTCCCGGAAGCCGTGTGCCCGTGAGTGCCGGGCCGGTCACCACCGGCCACGCTGGGGACAGTCAGCCCTATTTCTTTTTAAAATATACTGTGATTGGTGTCAGAGAGGAAGGGAGAGGGAGAGAGAGAAGCATCAGTGATGAGAGAGAATCACGGATCGCCTGCCTCCTGCACGCCCCACACTGGGGATGGAGCCCGCAACCCGGGCCTGTGCCCTGAGCAGGAACCCTGACCTCCTCGTTCATAGGTCGAGGCTCAGCCACCGAGCGCGGCGGCCAGGAGAGGGTGAGGAACGGTGTTGGGAACGCAGCTTTTGTACCGCGTCACCATCCCGATCAACGCGTCAGCCACCAGTCCCTGCGTCCTGAGCCCACAGACGAGGAAGCGTGGAGGCGGCGGCCCCGACCTGGTCGCCCACCGGCTCTGGGAGCTGCGGAGGCCATGTCGGCAGCGAGGACAGCGGACAGCGGGCGGTCAGCGCCGGCCGGCCGTGGGGCTTCTTCAGCGGAAACTCTGCTCTGTTACTGGGAGACCGAGACCCGAGCTCTCGGCTCAGTTCCAGAAGCGCCTGCCCGGCACCGGGACCGCCCGGCTCCAGAAATAACTAACTTCTCACCCTGGCTGACGGGACAAAGTTAAAGATGGGGAGGCTGAGCCCTTAGGGAAAACCCCAGGGCCCCCAAGGGCAGGGCGACCGCAGCCGGCCCCTCCCGCCCCCCTCGTCCCTGCGACAGACAATCTGACTCCAGCTCCTGCTTGGTGCCCAGGAGAGGCCGAGCCCGGCCGGGAGCCCAGTGACCAGGACGTGTCTGCACCTGAGGGACACGCCCGGCGCCCCCCCAGGACAGGAGAGCTAGGACCCCGGCCATGACGCCCTCGAATGAGCAGCTGGAAACGCCACGACGGCTGCGCTGGAAGGAAACATAAGCTAAATTCTCTGGAAAAAAGCCTGTCGGCAAAGAGTCTGCATTTCTCGATTCTCAGCGGCGAGGGTGCTGGGGCGCCCCACGGACGGCGAGGCCTCAAAGGGAGAACCTAGCGCGCCAACCAGGGTGCACTGACCCCTCAGCGCGGCTGATTCTGCGAACAGCGCTGTGCAGCAGCCGCCTCGCCCGAAGCCCCTCGCCAGCGCCTGCAGCAGCAGCGCACAGGCCTCACATGCAGGCCCACTCCTCCCGCGGCCCCGGCACCTGAAGAGCTCCTGGGCGGCCCTGGGGATGAGCCCGGCGTCGCCCTGCGCCGCGCCCGGGGGCTGCGGGCCCAGCATGGTGTAGGTCTTCCCGCTCCCGGTCTGGCCGTAGGCCATGATGCAGACGCTGTACCTGGAAGTGAACGGGGCTCAGGGGGCAGCCACACGGCT
The DNA here is from genome assembly GCF_028538775.1 of Myotis yumanensis. Classification (NCBI taxonomy): domain Eukaryota; kingdom Metazoa; phylum Chordata; class Mammalia; order Chiroptera; family Vespertilionidae; genus Myotis; species Myotis yumanensis. Next base: position 718,369 of record NW_027223757.1, read on the forward strand.
CCAGGGGACCCGTCCCCCACAGGAACGCCTGCCCCGGCACCGCCTCTGTGACAGCCTTGCTCACGGCCCTCCTGGACCTGCGGCCGCGGTTTGCTAAGTGGTCCCGGGGCAGCCTGGTGGCGCAGCAGGGACTGAGCCACACCAGTCACACACGCATCCCCTCGCCGCCGTGTTTCTCGTGTCAGCGTTCCCTCTGGGACCCGGGCTGGTCCCCGCCCCCAGCACACGCCCCCCCCGCGGAGTCCCGCCCCCGAGCCCACTCACTCCAGCTTCCGGGGCAGCAGGGGGCTTGCCTGTGGGAGCTCCTCTCCTCAAACCAGGCTGCCTGTGCCCTGGCGGGTGCTCAGTGGTCGGAGCGCCGGCCGCCGCCCCGGATGGGGAGGGTGTGGCTCCTGGTCCAGGGCACGTGCTGGGCTGCAGGCTCCTCCCCGCCCTGGTCAATGCCCGTGCCGGGGGCAGCCAGTCCACGTCTCTATCTGCCCCCTCCCTCCCACGCTCGAAGAATCAACGGGAAAATATACGTGGGGATTTAAACACAGTCAGGCTTTCATGTACAGGGGAGGGGAGGGAGCTTGCACGACTCCCTGTGAGGATCTAGAAAGGCACCCACTGCACAGGCGGCCAGCGCTGCGGACAAGGGCACAGCAAGGGCACACCTCTTCCTGCACTGCCCTCCCCGGGGACTTGGGAGCCCGGAGGGCCAGGTCCCCTCTGTGCAGGCGGGTTGTCCCCCGACCCTGCACTTTGGGGAGCTGCCCCGCAGCTCACTTCACAGATGAGGGATCCTGGCGACCCACACTTCCTGCCACTTGGGTTATGAGCCCCGATGCCAACGGGAGGACCCAGACATTTGAAAGAATATTTGGCATGTTCTTGCCGTGCAGGCGCAGCTGAGGGGCCCTGGTGCCGACCGGCAGGGCCCGCCCTTGGCGCCACCGGGGACGGCGAGGGGCCACACTGCACGCACCACGTGTCCCGCGCCCTCCCTGGCGCGTCTACGTGTCTGTCTGGGGAGGACCCCTGACCGCAGCAGGTACACCAGCTCTTTTATTTCATTTTTAAAAAATATTTTTATTGATTTCAGAGAGAGAGGAAGAGAGAGGGAGAGAAACATCAAGGATGAGAGAGAATCACGGATCGGCTGCCTCCTGCACACCCCGCACTAGGGATGGAGCCTGCAACCGGGGCCTGTGCCCTGACCGGGAATCAAACTGTGACCTCCTGGTTCATGGGTCGACGCTCAGCCATTGAGCCGTACGGCCGGGCACACACATGACGCATCCCGAGGCCAGATGCTTAGGACGCAGCCGTCGGCCTCGTATTTGTACAGGCAGCTCCGGCGAAGGTCGCGCCAACCACCAGCCTTTGCTGTTTCTGGAATCTGCTCACTAAAGAAAGGCTCTCCCAGCCTCTCGCCCTGGCTGGTGTGGCTCAGTGGGTAGAGCGTCGGCCTGCAGACCAAAGGGTCCCGGGTTCGATTCTGGTCAGGGCACAGGCCCGGGTTGCGGGCTCGATCCCCAGTGTGGGGCGTGCAGGAGGCAGCCGATTAGTGATTCTCTCTCATCATGGATGTTTCCATCCCTTCCTCTCCCTTCCTCTCTGACATCAATAAAAATATATTTAAAAAAAAAGAAAGAGCGAGCTCTCCCGGGTTCCAGTGGAGGACGTGCCCCCTGGATGTCAGACCCAGGACCCCCTGAAGCAGGGCCTCGGGGTGGCAGCGGGTGGCGAGGGGGGGACGTGACGTGCAGACACGCGGCCCTGTGACCTGACCCCACAGCAGTCACGGGCACCTGAGGCCTCCACTGGCGTTTGCATGGAGCTGGGCCCACTGACCTGAACCACGTCCCAACTCACCCGTCCAGCAGAGACGTGAGCAGGGGGCACACATCTGCAAACACCGCGGCCTGGCCCTCCGCCGGGCCGTAGACCCTGAGGAGCAACGCGACATGGAGCGTCGTTAGGGGGAGGGGCTCTGGTACCAACACCCCAGCTGGGAACACCCCCTGTGCTCCCCCCACACCCCGACGCCATCCAGACTCATCGTTTCCATCAATAAAAGATTGTAGCCCAGCCAGTGTGGCTCAGTGAGCATTGACCTATGAACCAGGAGGCCACGGACCGATTCCCGGTCAGGGCACAGGCCCGGGTTGCGGGCTCGATCCCCAGTGGGGGGCGTGCAGGAGGCAGCTGGTCCGTGATTCTCTCTCATCCTGGATGTTTCTATCTCCCTCTCCCTCTCCCTTCCTCTCTGAAATCAATAAAAATATATTTTAAATTAAAAGATTGATTTTATAACTTTTCAAGGCAGCAGAGGGTGAGGCAGAGTGGAGAGTCATTTCCTCGGCTTTGAAAGGGAAGAAGCTGAAGCAAAGCAGCAGCAGCAAAGAGGAGAGGAAGCCGCGTGGCTGCGGCCTAACTGCTCCCGGCGTCGGTCCGACAACGACGCGTCAGCATCGGCCTCTGCGCGGCGTCCAGTGAGTATCATTCACTTTCACGGCCAAGCTCTTCGCGTGCTGTCTTCCTGGCCGGGTCAGTGCACGGACGGCAGCCGCACAGCGGGACCCCCGCCCGCTCTGACGGGCCGTGTGGCCAGAGGGCGCGAACGCGAGGAGGCAGGGGCCCCCGCAGCCGCGCCCGCCGTGCCTGAGACCAGATGGAGGCGACCAGACAGCAGGCGTCGGCGGAGCACCGAACACGCAAAACGAGCACGCGGTTCTGTGTGTGGGACTGAATGTGCTTCCATTTTAAACGTGTTTCCTGGACACACGTTCCTGTTTAGCTGCCGCCAGACTGCTCCTGCCGTGGGAGCAGCACGTGACTGTCGGACTCCGGGCCCTGCCCCCGAGGCTGCCGTGCCGCACCCCTGGGAGGCCACGCAGAGGGAGCGAGTGAGCGAGGGTGAGGGTGGGCTCCTCGATGACCTTTTAACCGTCCACCCCCAAGTCAATCAAATATGAAAGCAGATGGGACAGCGAGCGGCCCAGGGTGCCTGCGCTCCCACGTGACCCAGGCCTGCTGGCGACTCAACCGGAACCCGCCGTGGAGGCCGCAGCGCCCACCTCAGCGCATGGAGGCCATGGGGGACAGCCGTCCGTCCGCCTCTCCGAAGGGGGTGGCGCTTTTAGAAATCACGGCATCGCCGTTGTCACGCGCCGAAGTTAGCGGTGCCAATGTAAGAAACCCAAACCTGCGAAGAACTGTTGTGAGTTTGAGCGGAAACGGCCAGCACATGCAGGGAGCAGCGTCGCCATGGGTGCAGGTGCCGCTCCAGAGGAGGGCAGCCTGGCACCTGGTTTTGCCTGACAGTCACAGGAGAAGACGTGGGTGGGTCACGGGAAGGCCACTGGCGCGGGATTAGGGAGGCGGGAGGAAGCGGAGGGGGGGGGCGGAGGGGGCCTCCGGAATTGGATGACAAGTAAAATGATAGGCACACACTTCCTTCTACGCAGGTGGGTGCAGGTCGTTAACACAACAATGAACTCACTACCAGCCGTGCCCTGGGGGGTCCGGAAAGAGGAAATCACTGTCACCTTCCAGGGACCTGTCACCAAGGATGCGGATGCGGATGCGCAAGGACCACAGGCTGTCACGGTCAAGACTGACCTCGTCGGGAAGACGCCCGCCGAGGAGGTGACCACCACCATAAACTCCTTCAATGAAGTTTTCTTTCTGGCCACGCTGTGCGGTCCTGTAGGGCCTCCCCTGAGCTGCCAGCACTGGCCCCTTCTCACCCACAGCAGCCACTCCTTAGCATCGGCCCCTGAAGGTCAATGTCCGCGTTTCTCCATCTCTAATAAGTTCGTTTTCCAAAACCCTGACACAAGCCAGGTGCTGGGTAAGCACACGGCTGTCCCCCAGGCCTCCACCTGTGAGCACGGCTGCCCCCCAGGCCTCCACCTGTGAGCACACGGCTGTCCCCCAGACCTCCACCTGTGAGCACACGGCTGTCCCCCAGGCCTCCACCTGTGAGCACACGGCTGTCCCCCAGGCCTCCACCTGTGAGCACACGGCTGTCCCCCAGGCCTCCACCTGTGAGCACACGGCTGTCCCCCAGGCCTCCACCTGTGAGCACACGGCTGTCCCCCAGGCCTCCACCTGTGAGCACACGGCTGTCCCCCAGGCCTCCACCTGTGAGCACACGGCTGTCCCCCAGGCCTCCACCTGTGAGCACACGGCTGTCCCCCAGGCCTCCACCTGTGAGCACACGGCTGTCCCCCAGGCCTCCACCTGTGAGCACGGCTGCCCCCCAGGCCTCCACCTGTGAGCACACGGCTGTCCCCCAGACCTCCACCTGTGAGCACGGCTGCCCCCCAGACCTCCACCTGTGAGCACACGGCTGTCCCCCAGGCCTCCACCTGTGAGCACGGCTGCCCCCCAGACCTCCACCTGTGAGCACACGGCTGTCCCCTAGGCCTCCACCTGTGAGCACACGGCTGTCCCCCAGGCCTCCACCTGTGAGCACGGCTGTCCAGGTCGAGGGGCGGGAACCTGGCACCCCCAGCAGGAAGCGCCTCCCCCGAGAGCCCCTGCAGGCGCAGGTTAACGCAGGGAATGGAAAGGGCGCCGTGTAGAGCGAGGCCCGTTCACCTGTGCACCTGGTGCCCACGTGCTCCAGCCCCGGGTGCGGAAAAGTGTGTCCCTGCTGCTTCACAATTGGCCACACGACGGGGTGACTGCACCTCCTCATCAGACCTCGTGGGAACGCGGGTCTGTAACTCCTGTCTAACGGCCTCCTGACAAGCACTTACCTCTCAAAGTTAAACGTCTTGTGGATGGAGTGGTGACCGGGCCGGCTGCACCTCACCAGGACGGTCTCCTAATGGGAGAGGGTGAAGGCGTGAGGCCCGGCCAGGCTCAGCGGCGACCCCGCGCCGACCCTGAGAACAGAGTCCAGGACACAGCCCCGCCCGCTCCGTCGCCATCTGCGCCGCGTTTTCCCAGACGGCACGGCTGAGTGGCCGAGACAGAGACCGTCCGGCCCTCAGAGGCGGCCACCCTGACCCTCGGCCCCTCGGAGGGTCTGCTGCCCGATGTGGGGGCCAAAGCCAGGGCCAGGCAGGGAGCCTGGGGCCCCGGCCAGCACAGGCCCGGCCGACCTGAGGGCACACGCACACCGGAACCTCCTGGCTCAGCAGGGAGAGCAGACGTAGGGGACCGGGCTGCGCGGTGGGGCTCCCGCTCGCTAGTACGTGACTTTGCCCACGACGGCCGACAGCCGCGCGCAGGGACGCAAAGGCCGTGTCCAGCCAGAAACGCGGCCTCAGCTCAGCTTCACTTAAAGCAAAAACATCTGAGCTGGTTCCAATTCTAAAGCCAAATGCAAATTCATGGAGAAACAGGGGACAGGGAAGAGTTAAGGAACTGCCCTGGCCGGTGTGGCTCTCTCGGCTGGAGCATCCCAGGCACCCAAAGGCTGAGGGTCCGATCGCTGGTCGGGTGCGTATGGGAGGGGCTCTGGGTCCTGTCACCCCAAACTCTGAAGCAGATACGGGCGCGGCCTCGCGGGAAGGGCAGAGCCCAGGCTCCTGGCTCCGAGCCCGTCGGACCGCGGCCGCCGGCCCCCTCCCTGCGGCCTGGTCTCTGGAATTCCTCTAAAGTCATGCCAACGTGCAACCCCAGTGCCCGGGCGAGCTGCACAGAAACTGCCCCAGACGGTCGGATGTCTCCAGGCACCTACGTTTCAGTCATAAAGACAAACGGGAAATGCACAGGCTCACCAGGCCTCACCCCGAGGCTCAGCGACGCCATCTAAGGAGCCTAAGAGGCCACAAAACAAGCCTGAGCCCAGAGACCCCGGGGAGCCCTGGATGCGAAACGGCCTGGAGATGCGCCCGGAGCAGAGTCTAACCTTCGCCAACAGCTCGAGGCCCCTCCTGCAGCTCACAGGTCCTCCACATCGCGACCCCACGCAGCCCTCATCTCCCGGTGAGACCCCTTTCCTGGGCTGTCACAGGGTCCTTTCACCTAAACCCCGACGACACCCTCCCTCGGGGGCAGGCACAGCCAGGCTGAGCGTTTCCATGGAAGAAGCAGGGCCGCCTGGTTGTATCTATTTTCAGAGACGCGGCCCTGCCTCCCATGGACACATGTGCTCCTGTGGACGCCACGTGCTCACCACGGATGCCATGTGCTCAGGGGACGCCATGTGCTCACCGTGGACGCCACATGCTCACCATGGACGCCACATGCTCACAGGGATGCCACGTGCTCACCACAGATGCCACGTGCTCCCGGGGACGCCAGTGGTCCTGACCTTGCTCGGGGCCCCAAGACCCTGCCTTGAAGGACGGGCTATTTGTTAAGCGCTGTCCTTGCACAGCCCGCAGGTCACGCAGGCCCACATACACACAGGTGTGCACTCCACACAGACCCTACCCCACACGGGCCCTACCCCACACGGGCCCTACCCCACACGGGCCCTACCCCACACAGGCCCTACCCCACACGGGCCCTACCCCACACAGACCCTACCCTGCACAGGTGGGCATACCACACCGGTGCACAGGTCGGGGCAGGGGGCCACTGGAGGTCAACAGAAACCAAGAAACAAAACCACCTTCCTCACTGAGCCTGCGTGGGACGGAGCAGGGAGGGCTCACGGTCACTCCGTCTCGGAGGCACCTCAGAGGGGACACCTGGGGAACGTCTGCGCCACCACAGACAGCTCCTCCCATTCACTGGCCAGGAAACGCCACTCACGTCGTCCACCGCGTGGGCCACGTCTCCGGACGCAGAGCTGAGGGGAGAACAGCGTTAGAACACGCCACCCAGAGCCCGGGGCCCCGGCTTCGGCTGGAAAACAGGAGGCGTGTGGTTTCACGGCCACTTCTATGATTTCCCCGTAAAACACATACGCATCATGCACATGTGCACATGCACTCACATGTACCCACACGTACGCACACACGTGTGCGCACTGTGCAGAGCAAATGACCTGCTGTGTGACACGGGGCCGTGAGGCTCGGCGGCTGTGGGCAGCGCGGGGCGGATCCGACAGTGGACTCTGATGTTCCCCTGCAGCTCCTGCGACAGCAGAGGCCTTGTCCTGAGCCGGGCGGGCGGCCACCGCGGACCCGCCTCCTCCCCTCAGGTCCTCGGATGGAGATGTGTGCGGGGATTCCTACCCCCAACTCCACTTCTGACAAATCCCTACCAATCACTGAGCACCCTGTCCCCTTGCAAGGTCCCACCACTGCCTCGCGCACCCGCCCTGGGAGGGAAGCGCCAGCCCCGTGGCTCCCCTGCCCCTCCTGCCCTCTCTGGTCGTCCCTCCTGAGGTCCCTGCGGGCACAGGAGGCGCCCACACGCTCACCACCAGGCAGTTGTGCAGCTGCCGCCGCCTCTGCCTCTCTCGGAGGAAGCGTGCGCTCAGCTCCTGCCAGGACTGCTCCAGGCGCAGGGCCCTGGCGCGCCACGCTGGGAGGGGTGGCTCCCATCACAACGAGGTTCCTGGGAGGGAGCCCCCGCTGGCTCCCACCCACCTCCTCCAAGGGCAGGACATTTAGAAAGACCAGGGCAGGAGGTGCCCAGGGCTGTGGGCGGCATTAGGGCCACTGCGGGGGCTGCTGTGCGCTGACCCCGTGACTAACAACGGGCACCGGGCTCAGCACCGCTGGTGAGGAAACGGACACCAGGCAGCCAGGGCCCCAACACCGGAGGTTTCCACGGAGACCCCGGAGGAGGGGGGCGGAGCCTGGGCTGCAGGGACAACCCTGCCTTGACTTCTGGGCAGCCAAGCCCTTAGCTGACAAGGGAGGACATGACATGTGAGCGGCAGGGACCAGGAGGACCGACAAGTGGACACTGAATGCCAGGCCTGCGGGCCCCGCTTCCCACCGGGCTCGGGACGATGGCGCACAGGGTGGGAGGGGGCCCCTTACACGGCTGCGCCCCGTGGTGCTGCGCGCTCTGCACGGCCGCCAGGACCTGGGAGAGACAGTCCTGCTGCTGGTCCCGGCAGCTCCGGAGAAGGTCCGCAGAGGAGGCCCGGAGTTCCCGCAGGTCCCGGCGCAGCCGCTGCAACAGCAGAGGCCCCGGTTAGTACCCCCGGCTGGCACGGCCACCGGGGACGGCCACAGACACGTCTATAAGGCAGGACGGAGCAGCTGCCCGGACGCACATCGGTGTCTGTGAACTCCACCTGCCCACACCCCAGCGCGCTCAGGGCCGCCCGCGGTGCTGGAGGGAACAAGCCCGGCTCAGCTCCAGCGCCCGGCGCCCCGGCCTGTGGTTCCTGTGTCAGCGTTTGAGGCATTTCCACAATCGAGTGTTTCCCTAGCGTCCCCGGAAGCCGCTCCCTGCGCGGGGAAGGCTGATCTGAATGCTGACCTCCTCGGGTGCTGGCTCGGTCCCCTCGGACCCGGACCCGGGAGGCAGCTCTGATCCACGCTGCAGACTCCGCCCCAGTGCGTGCCAACCCACCACAAACTGCTCTTTAATTCAAAATGTTTTCACGTCAGACCCTCCTTTAGTCTCTGCGTTTGCAAGGCCATCACGCAGGCCTCCCCTGAGCTGCCGGGCAGCACGCGGCCCCCTCCGTCCGCACCCGCACAGGTGCTTTCGGGGTGCTCTGTGTGGTCAGTGGGAGAGCAGAGCCCAGGTCAGCCCGCCGACTCCAGCAGCAGCGCCGGCTCCACCACCTCAGGGCAGGGCAGCAGCCGCACTGCAAGGCCTGCGGGACCCCCACAAGCAGCTCTGCTCCCCAAATCAAGGCCCTCTCTGCCCCAGACCGGGTCCCGGGGGCCACAGGCCTCACACAGCTGACCAGACCAGCACCGAGCGAGTCACCCACAGATCCATCCCCGTGGCAGGGTGTCTGCCCTGGCGCCTACCTGAGCCGCCTGTTGCAGCCGGAGGAGTGAGCGTGTCCTCTGGGGATGGCCCTCGGGCCATCTCGTGTCCGCCGTCCCCGCCAGCCTTAGGCGCTGAGGTTGTAGAGAAAAACAGAGGGTGCCGCCTTCCAACCCCGCCTCTGAGCGGTTGTTTTCTCCGCAGGGGACAGAGTCTGCGTCAGGGACACGCCCAGCCACAGCTGCACCCAGGCGGGCAGGAACCAGCCACGGAGGAGGCCGCCCGCGGGGGCGCTTGTGATGGTGGGACTCGGGACAGCATCAGGAGGTGCAGGGTGTCTGTGAAAGCCCAGGAGGGCGGGCGGATGCCAGCATCAGAAAGAGCAGCCCGAGAGGCACAGGGGCTCCTGCGGGCCTGGGGACGAGGGGACGTGCTGGGCATCTTCAGGGACAGTGCCAGGCCAGTGGGGGTTCTACAGGAGCCCAGGTGGTCAGGCGTGGACAGCCCACTCCAGGCTCCCTGGTGACAGAACGCGTCCTTGCCCAGCCAGCACCGTTCACGTGGCGGGGGGGGGGGGGGGGTGGGGGGGGAGGGGAGGGGAGGGCAGGGGGGCGGTGAGAGCAGGGAGCTCGGGCTGCAGATGGGGCGGGCAGGGGCCGTGGGAGACTGACCACTGAGGTCCGCCCACTGGGCCTCACAGCTCAGCCACAAGACGTGGCTCGTTACCTGGGCCAGTCTCAGGTGAAGAGCAGCATTTTCCGTTTCCAGCTCAACGATTCGTTCTTCTTTGGCCTCCAACCAAAAGAGGGAGAAGTGTCCACATCAGAGTCATCGGTGGCCACTCCCACCCCAGGACCAAGTCCGTGAAAGGACGCAGGAGCCTCACGTGGAGCTGTGGGAAGGAGCCAGCGAGGGGGCACCGCCAGCCCCAGCCCCCGGCTGTGAGCCGTTCACGGGGCTCCGAGCTGCTGGCTTTGCTGGGGCAGGTCACAGGGCCTCATCCTGCCGCCCATCCGGGAAGCCCTGACCTCTCCCGGCGGCCTGCAGGGTCCCCCCGGCCCCACCTCGCTCATGAGGTGCTGTCTTCAGAACGTGGCTCTCATTGTGACTCCCCTCTTTCCTGCCTCCTCAGCCCTCCTGCCTCAGGATGAGGGTCCTCAGGGCCCTGCCTGCGCCGGGCGCTGACCTCTGGCCTCTCCAGGCTCAGGTTTCTCTGCCAGGGGGGCTGCCCTCAGCCCCTCCCAGCTTCTCACCCCCCCCCCCCCCCCTCGCCCAGGCCCTGGTGGGCCCCGCGGTTGCACCACACACTGAGGAGACCGCACCTGCCTGGGCAGCAGCTACTATCCGCCCACAGCGTCCACTCATCTGGGGCTAGTGACCCACCATTTCCTGTGCTCGCTCACCCAGGGGGGCAGGGCCTGAGGGATCAGAATCATGCCGGTCCCCGCTTCTGGCTCTCAGCACAGCACACAGGGGGGCAGGAGCCTCGTGGGGGTGCGGGTGGGGGTGAGGGTGAGAGTGAGCACTGGGTGGAGGGGGGCAGGAGCTGAGCAGGGGGAGACCGGGTAGCCCACCGCCCCCTCGGGTGCAGCAGGGGAGCCCAGTGGTTAGGGGTAACGATGTGGGCCCCACCCCATGCGGCTGCCTGCTGTTCACCGCTCCAGGCCCTGTGCTCAGGCGGGGCCAGAGGGCGGGGCCGGCACCCGGAGGTCGCCCCAGCCCCTCACCTGCATTTGCCGCTGCAGCTGCCGGGCCCGCCGCTCGGGGAAGCGCCCCCACCGCCCACCGCGAGCCGCTGGCATCGCCCACCTCCTGGGGTCAGGGCGGCGGCCTCGGCGGGCCTGGGGCGCCGGGTAGGGTGGGGAGGGAGGGGGGGAGCTAAGCCGAGGACGCTTTTCCGGGAGCCCCGGCCCCTCGGCGCCAAGGGCCAACGTTCCTGCTTTTCTCCCCAAGGTCCGCGGCCTCGGAACGCGCGCGAGGACCCGGACCCGCGCGGAGGGCACAGCTCGGCGCCCGCGGAACAGACGCGCGGCGCGCGGAGGCCCAGGGAGGGTCCGGAGGCAGAGTGCGCCCCCAGCCCCCCAGGCCCCGGACAGGAAGCAGGACTGGGGGCGCCCCTCTCCCAAGGCGCCCAGGTGGCAGCGAACCTGGAGCCCAGTGAGGGCGGGGGGCGGGGCAGGAGTGCACCCTCGGACCCGCGCCCTCAGCCCACCCCCAGCCCCGCTCCTGCATCGGCACCGGCACCGGCACCGGCACCAGCAGGCGGCCCGCCTCGGGCAGGAGCGCGGTCCCAGCGCAGGGCAGGGCCGGTGGGCTGCGCACGGCTGGAGGCGGCGCTGAAAGGTGCGTCGCTCGGGAACGTGTCAGCGCCGGGACAGGTGCTTTCGAACATAAAATCCATGAAGGTTATGTCTCCTGCTTCCTCCTAAGTCCCCGCGGCCGCCAGCGAGGGAGGCAGTGGCCGCGGGGAAGAGCCGAAGAGCCGCTCCCGGGAAGGACCTGGCCGTGCAGGGGGCGGGGCGGAGGGACAGGGGGCGGGGCAGGGCCGGAGCGGAAGGGGCGGGGCGGCGGAGAAACAGGGGGCGGGGAAGGGGCGGGGCGGAGGGACAGGGGGCGGGGCGGAAGGGGCGGAGCGGAAGGGGGCGGGGCGGAGCGGAAGGGGGCGGGGCGGAGGGACAGGGGGCAGCCAGGCAGCGGGGCCCAGCTCCCTCCCCAGCATCTGCACCCTCATCTCTTCCAAACGTAACAGGGCAGCTGCGGACTCACAGGCATTACTGCCCGCCAGGCTGGAGATGATGGGAGACCCCCACCCCGGGGACCCCTCCTCTCAGGGAGACCCCCCTCTGCCCTGGGTCTGTCCTCAGCGATGCCCAGCCTGGCGCCAGGCCGTGTATTTGGGGGGTCTCCGCCCGCTGCAGGGGTTCCCGGGAAATGCTTCTCCCGCCTGTGACCTTCAGGCTCTGGGTCGCCAACCCCAGCCAGCGGCCCGGCCCAACGACCCCCCTCCCCCCGCCCCCGCAGTGGCGGGCCAGGCCCAGGCCGAGGGCCACCGGGGAGCTCAGCCCAGCAGGGCCTCTGGCGCCGAGGGCACCGGGTTCTGCCCCCGCTCAGCGGGGCTCCCTTGGGGTCCTGCAGGGACAGGGTCACTGGGCGGGACTCAGGCCCGGGCTCTCCCTGGGCAGCGCTGCCTCCTCCCGGTTCCTGCTGTGCGGGCCCGCTGTCCCGTGGCCACAGGTGGGGCTGCAGGACCGACTGGAGGGAAACCAGGCGCAGAGCCCCGTCTTCTGAGCATCACTCGCATTTTATTGGAAACCAAACAACTTGAAAGGAGGAGACATCACAGGTTCATTGACCGTCGGACTCTGTAGCCACAGGCCCTCCAGGGTTTCGGACAGTTTCCACGTCTACTCCACGTTCGTAATTTCCAAGTGTTCAGGTTGTGATACTTCATAGAAATAAAGGCAAACCAACACACAAAACCAAGACAGACGACAGGAGCCCCGAGCGCCCGCTGGCTCGGTTCTCACCTGCTGTTCTGGGTGTCGTCCCGCACAGCCAGGCTGGCGGGGACCAATGGGGAGGCAGCGCTCTAAAGCCACACACTGACCTCAGGGCTCCCAGGCTCCTCCCTCTGCTGCAGGAGTACTTGCTGGTGCATTTACCTTCATTACCCGAGTGGAAGGTGGGGCCATCTGCCCCACAGCCTCCATAAGCACTTAACCGCCCAGGGAACAGGTGCGGACCCGAGGCACCACGAGGGCCGCTCTAAAGGAAGCTGCTCCCGACAGTCCCCTGCCGCTCAGACCCACTCACAGCAGCACGAAGGGGTGCCATCACCCATGCTCCTGCGGCCTGTCGCCCCGGCCTGCGGCCACCAGGCTTCCCTCAGGAGGACCCGGCAGGAAGTTGGATGAAGGGCACAAACCTCGGCCTCCTGCACCCGCCCCCACCCACAGCTGGCACATCCCTGCCTGGGCTCCAGACATGGGCTCAGCAGCCTCTGCCTCAGCAGCCTCAGCTCCCCAAAGGGAAGAATTTCATTTTCCCAAAAAGGCTGCCATCTCGACTCAAAAGGGGTTGTTCTGTTAAACCCTCGAGTGCCCTGTCCCTCTTCTTTATACCAATCAAGTCACTAGCTGCATGTTTATGCAAACTCTGTACCGTCTCTGACCTGCTGTGGGGGACGTGGAACCAGTGTCCCCAGTGGCTGGCTGAGGGCATCCCCCCCCCCGCCCCCCCCAGTCCCGCCGCATCGCCTGCTCCAGGGACCACCTGGGAACACTGCCCCAAGGACAGGACACCGGGCTCCTGTTCAGTGAATGACAGACAGGGAGGAGGGAGGGGGAGATTACAAATATAATCTCGCCAGTGCTACTAAAATCTACAACAGCAAATGCACTTAAATACATACAAAGTTTATTAAAAATAGGCTGGGCTGGAATACAGTAGAATGGAAGCTACAGCAGTTGGATGCGTCCACAGTAGTGCAGTCATGAAAGGCCCAACCCACCTGGAGGGCAGGCCGCCGCCTCGGTCTGAGCCGCAGCCTGTGCAGTCGCTCACGTGCTGGTGGGCTCTGTGCAGTGTCCACATGTCGCTCACGTGCTGGTGGGCGCGGGCCTTTCCATATGTTAATAGAACAGCAGTTGGTCCACAGCATCTCTTGGGGGACATGTGGGCTTCGCCCTGTGGGACTGCCAGTGTCTTGAGGTGCCTGGGAGGAGCCTGCTCTCCAGCCGCCTGCACAGTGCGATCCTTCACAGCCACGCAGGCCCCTCCGCTGCCCTCCCCCCGACCAGAGCCCTGGCCGTGTGGACGATTGACACGCGCCCTGGAAAGGCTTACCCTACAGTCTCACCCGTGGGTCCCAGGCCGGAAGCCCCTCCCCCTTCATGAAAGTGTGCGGGTTTCTAACAGACACATCTGTCAGACAGCAACATGGCACAGAAAAGCCTCCCAACCCCACCTCAGGGCTTTGTCCATAGAAAATTTGATCATAATCACAAAGTAATTTACCATTTAACATCACACAATATAAAACAGAGTGAGGTCCGCCTCCCCGACATCAGCCACACAGTCACAGCTGAACAAACGACAGTGGTAACTAATAATTCAACGAATGGAAATTAAATAATCCTACCAGAGCGTACAAAATAGCGTGAACTGCCACACAAGTCATTCTCAGGACGTAAACGAGGGGTCGGGTGGCAGAGCCCCCCTCCACCCCGCAGCACGGGACGTCGCTCTGCTCTCGGCTGAATGTAAAATCCCTGAGCAGCAGCTGCTCCTCCGCCAGGACTCACATCCTGACACCATCCTAACACCGGCTCCTTTTCACGGAACACTGAGCTCTGGCTCCTCACAGATCCCCTCAGGCACCTGAAATAGTTAACGTTCTAACGCTAACTGCCACCTTCAAAATCACCAGTGGTTTAATAGAACTAATCTGGTATTTATAAAAATAAAATTTCCTAAGCTTAAAGCCTCAAAATGTTCTGTTGAGAAAGTTTTCCCATCAAATAGGTAAGCGGGGCAGGAGGGCTTGCACCCGAGGAGCAGGCGGGGCAGGAGGGAGGCTGGACCTCGGCCCACCCCCTCCGCAGCCGGTGCTCCAGGCAGATCCGCCCGACTGGACTGTCCACAGCGCAGCTGCCCTCTGTAGTGCAAACATCCTCTGGGTAGTTCAAGCTATTCTCTGAGCGGGAGCAGGCTTCTGAGAAGAGAACAGGACTCCGTGCTCCCGGAGAAGGGGCGCGGCCTCAGCACCTCCTGCCCTTCACCTGCCCCCGGTGGGAGGTCACAGGAGCGCAGTGTTTCCACTGCGCATGTGGCCTCGCTGGTAAACAGCAGTTCCCGGGCTGAGCATCCTGAACCCCAGCCACTGCCTAGCTGGACACACCAGGGGCCCCACAGAGCCGGCGGGAGGGCGCGGGGAGCAGAGGCCCGCCTCCTCCTTCACTTGGTGTTCAGCTCGTTCTCCAGCTCCGTGAGTTTGCGGGAGGCTTTCACTTTGTTGGACACGTCCTGGCCCTGGGAGAAGAGGCGCTGGCGCTCCCTGAAGGTCAGGTTCTCCGGGGCTCCTGCCTCGTGGCTGCAGAGGGCGGCACAAGGTTACTCGTCACCATGGGAACCAGTCACCAAGGAGTCAGTTTAACGTCAGGGAACAGTTTAGTGAGAGAGACTTGTTCTCAGTTATTCCTGCCCTGACTTTCCTAGAATTAAAATCATGAGTAAATTCTAAGTCAGCCGTGGGCAAACTACGGCCCGTGGACTGGATCCAGCCCGTTTGAAATGAATAAAACTAAAAAAAAAAAAAAAAAAAAAAAAAAAAAAAAGACCGTACCCTTTTATGTAATAATGTTTACTTTGAATTTATATTAGTTCACACAAACACTCCATCCATGTTTTTGTTCCGGCCCTCCGGTCCAGTTTAAGAACCCATTGTGGCCGAAACCGGTTTGGCTCAGTGGATAGAGCGTCGGCCTGCAGACTGAAAGGTCCCAGGTTCGATTCCGGTCAAGGGCATGTACCTGGGTTGCGGGCACATCCCCAGTAGGAGATGTGCAGGAGGCAGCTGATCGATGTTTCTCTCTCATCGATGTTTCTAACTCTCTATCTCTCTCTCCCTTCCTCTCTGTAAAAAATCAATAAAATATATTTAAAAAAAAAAAAAAAGAACCCATTGTGGCCCTCGAGTCAAAAAGTTTGCCCACCCCTGGTCTAAGTCCACGTAGGAAAAGGGCAAAACACCCTCCTCCTTCCTAAAAACAGCAACTTCCTCCAGTCGCAGCCTCGTCTCGGACCCTCAGCCAGGCCTTCCCCGGGCAGCTCCCCTGAGGGGCGGGCACAGCCCAGCACGCGGCGGCGGCGGCCCACGGAGCGGAAACGGCGTGAAGGTGCTACGGCTCTGGTTAGTCTCTGCGGCCAGGGCAGCCTCATGCCCACAGGGGAGGGAGGGAAAGAGGGGCGTGTCCAGCAAACGCATTACCTTTTAGACAGCTTCTCTCTCGGGTCCCAGTGAGCATCATGAGCACCGGCCAGTGTCCCAGAAGATCCCGTGAAAGAGTTTGGTCCTTTTCCGTAAGAGAAAAAGTCAGCGTTAAAGCAGTTGCATTATTTCGAAAACTGTGCTCACGGAAAGGACACAGCGCCCACAGAAGAAAAGGCATTTTAAGTTGCTAAATGAAGAAAGCGAAAGCGCTTCAAATCAGACAAAAGCTCCATCCATGGCCACTCCCATCCCCTGTGGCCTGAGCCGTCCAATCACTGCTCCCGGTGCTGCCCCAGGCCATTAGGGGCAGAGAAGCCAGCACAGGCCACAGGTGGTAACGATCAAAAGTTCTGATCAGTAAATTCACAGATATCAGGAACCCATGAGAAGAACCCACAGAAGACTGCCGAGGTGGGGGGCAGCAGAACTTTCCAGACACTCCCAACACCAGGAATTTTCCTGCAAGGTCACCGAGTGCACGTGACCTACAGATTAAGAAGTGATTGCACGATGAAGTGAATCTTCTCAGGGCAGCTACTGAAGCCCCCCCCCCCCCCACCCCCAAAATAAATGGCTGTAATTATTAAACAAAATGTTTTAAACAAATGGGCTACCAAGGTCCCTGGCGTGGACACTAGTCCACAGGCACAAAATCGCCGCCTGTGTGAACACAGCCGACCTGCCCTCCGCGCCCAGGGCTGTGAAGACCCACAGGAGGATGCAGACAAAGGGGAAGGCATCCAAGTGAGCTCATCTTGCCCAGTGATCTATCATTAAAGTCCTAACACGTTGACAGCAGTGATGTCTTTCTATGGGTTGTCACTCAGTAGGGAAGAATCCCACTTAAAAAATCTTCTGCCCGTGACAAGGCCTTAGAATCTGTAGTTTAAATTCAACTCAGTGCTACCTCAGCCGTGTTCCCCGAATGTGCACCAGCGGCCCTGCTCCTGGCACAGGCAGGACCCCAGGCCAGCGTGTGCCCACAAGGTCTGCTGCCTGCGCCGCGGAGCTCGGAGGAGGTAGGACAATGAGAGCAGTGACCTGGTCTTGGGCCCTGGCACTTGGCCACTGCTCGGGTCTCTGCTGCGCCCCCACAGGCATGTGGCCCAGAGCAGAGAGCCCTGCGTCCGTTAAAGCAGCAGAAAGCTAGTGTGTCCCATGGCTGTTAATAAGCAGAACCTTATCTCTAGACACCAGGAGTGGGGAAAGGGCACATGTCCAACCAAACAAGCAATTACTTGAAGAGGCAGAGAATGAAGGCAAGACCAACAGTACTTCACGCCCGAGGAGGGAGGAGGCCTGATTGCTGTGGGGGTGAGAGAGGGGGTTCAGAGTGCGAATCACGGGGGAGACTAGCAGACACTGCGATCGAGGCAGAGGGAGGTCCCCATGCTGAGCCCACCGATCAGCTCGATTCAGACTCCCAGCGACTGGCCGAGACGGACCATACTCCAGCGCGCAGTGTGCAGATGCCAAGGTCCAATCAGCAAGACAGGAGGGAGGCCTGGCAGCTCTGCCCTTTACCTCTAGCCCTGGAGTGGCCGAGATGGTAGAAGCCTGCTGGCTTTGGAGGGGGCGGGGGCTGGCCTGCTCTGAGGGCAGTACTGTTGGCACTGGCCGAGGGCGGCTGGAAGGAGTTGGAGAGAAAGATGCCATCGGAGGCCGGGCGCGGCTTAAGGTGCCCGCGAGACGTCCTGGAGCGGGAGCACTCATCCTGACCTGCGGGGCTCTCCTCCTCCTCCTCCTCGGTGTAGGCAACCAGCTTGGCGGTGTACAGGGAGTCGGGGGACAGGGCCTGCGCCTGCAGGGAGGAGGTGGTGCGCTGTGGTGGGGGGGGTGGCGCACCCGCCGGGGCGGGCAGGGCCGTGGGTTCGTAGCCCCGCGGCAGTGGAGGCCTGCTCAGGGCCGGCTCCTCGGGCTCCAGCAGCCTGCGATCTGCCTCGTCGTGCAGTCGGCGCCTTTCGGCCTCCAGGCGGCTGTAATACCCTTCTTCCTGTCGCCTCTGCAGGCGGGAACAGAAAAGTGCAAAGGTCAGACAAGGTCAGAGGGGACCACAGCCACCCCACTGGGCCTTGCGGGGCAGGAAAGGCTGGTCAGTCCCAGCCCAGGGCCACACTGACGACGAACGAGAGTGTGAAGGAGGAAGAGCCAGACAGAGACGGTCCATCGGCCCGAGACAGGCTTCCTGAGGCTCACGCACACCTCCATTCCGTCTGGAGTCACTGGACATAAAACTGCCAACAGCACAAACGAAGACGCTCCAGGGACTCCCGGGCCCTGCCTCTTGCTCCATCCCTGTCCCTGTGACCGTCCCACTAGCCTCTTCCCTCTCCTCTGCTCCTCTAGGTCTCTGCCCCTCTCCTGTTCCTGTTCGGATAGTAACTTACCTGTTACTGCTGCGTTTAAGGACAAACAAAGCCAGACAGAGGCTCCGTGGCTTCCTACACCTACATGCTGGCACTGCCCCGACTCGAGTCCTTCCTCCAGGAGGGCATGCTCCTGCTCACCTCCTTCACTCAGGGACCAGCAGGGCCCTGGGAGCTACGGCAGCCCTGCTCGTGCCCCCGGTGCCTCTAACACACACCCTCCAGTTCTCAGTCTACACTCAGGTCTTCAGCTCCGACAGACAGAAAAATAGAGCAACAGCAACAAGATATTCAGATGTATTTTGACACATACATTTTCTGACATACATCTGCAAAAACTCCAGTTGACAGTGTTAAAATCATTAAAACATTAAAAAAGGTAACAGCACAATTTTGTTAGATTGACAGAAGTCTTAGAACACAAGAAAAAGTAAGTGAGAAAGGCGATGAGAGAACAAACAGAATAACCGGCCTTAACGAGAATGGTCAACGCTACAGAAGGGAGCACAGCTTTTTCAATTCACTCAACCAGAGAACGATTCTGGGGACCTTACTGGCGTCAGGATGAACGTTTTTAGTCCCCATTTCAGTGGTAGTGTCCCCCACTGCCTCCAGACAGACCCCACACCCACACCCACACCCACACCCACACGTGCACAAGCATGCACACAGCGGGGCACACACACCAGCTGGTCAGAGCCTCGCCTCTGGAGGGAGAAAACTCTAAAAGCCAACGCCAGCCCCGATTTCTCACTCTATCTCTGTCTACACTGAGACATACTAAAGGAAAATCTTTTTTTTCTTATTTTCTACACAAAATAGGTGTCCCGTTGGGGTGTGGAATCAGCTCCAGGGGGAGCTCTGCGGCCGCCCGGGCCTCGGAGAGCAGCGGGCGCTGCACCAGGAGCAGGTCTGATCACAGGGCCCGCGAAGCCTCTGTTCTAGCCAACGTCTTTCTATAACAAAGCAAACCCATCGCTTTGGGACATTCTGTATAAAAAAGTAGGTTATTCAGCTTCTTTCCATGCCGCCACTCAATCACAGAAGCTGAAAGAAAGTGTCCGGCGTGATCGGCAGCAGTGGGAGAGCATGGGCACAGACCCGCCCTCAGCACCCAGAGCCGGGGCCGCCTGGTGCGCGGGCAGGGGTGGCGCGGGCTGAGGCAACATCACACACACAGACGAGGTCCCAGGGTCTCCACCTCTGGAACCTGGGTTCCTTGGAGGGGCGACCTCTGTGACGCCATCGCCCCCGGGAAGACACGGGGAGCCTCACTGGAAGCTCAGCCCCGGGACCCCGAGCTGTGCAGACACACAGGGAGCAGGCCAGGCTCTGGGAAAGGCCAGGCCTACAGAAGGCAGACCCGCTCACCACCGTGATTCTACTGTCAGCTGCAGGAGTCCCCGTTCCTGCCAGCCTCCCTCTCAGCTATTAGGGTCCTACCAGCTCCTGCAAGTCCTGTCTCGGGGTGTGAGGGGAGGGGCTCTATTGATACAGTTCACAGGTCTATCAAAGAAGGGATTTTCAATAAAAACTAGATTTTCCCATCAGAAGTCGTGGCACTGGAGCTCCACCTTCACAGAAGGGAAGCAGCAGAGGCCGGGCTGCCCAGCACGCGGGTGGTGGAGTCGCCCACGCGGGCCGACGGGGCAGTGCCCAGCCCCCAGCACAGGCCGAATCGCCGTCACTGTAAGTTCCGCTAAAGGATTGCTCGAGTTAAAACCACCACACGTGGAAACCAAGTGGTAAGTCAGAGTGTCTAGCAGGTTACCACCAAGGTACATGTTTCTCGTTCCGTGGCCTGGAGAAGCCACCTGCTCTGTACCAACTAGAACGGAGTACCCTCAGGAAAGGATCTACTTGGGATACTTAGTGTCCACAGGCTGTCTCGCTGTCCCTGCTGCTCCCACAGCTCCAGCGCGAGGTGAGCCACACTGAGCCACCGGCACCTCCACAAACAGCAGCCCCATCAGGAGCACAGAGCCCCGGTCCACGGGCAGAGACGCAGAGAGCAAGGAGGCTGGAGACAGCTGAGGAGAGGCAGGGCCGGAGCGGGCCGGGTGGTCCCGTGGAGGCTGGCCAGGCCCTGCTCCGCCCGCACACCTGGCACGCCCTAGAGGACCATAACCTTTTCTTCGGCGTCACGCCTGCCCCGCTCCTCCTCCTGCCGCAGCCGCTGGTCCTCTTGCCGGGCGCGCTCCTCCGCCTCCCGCAGCCGCATCTCCTCCAGCTGCTGCTGCCGCCGGCGCTCCTCGTCCTGTAACTGACAACACATTCACCTTAGCTTCCTGGGGGCTCCTGGCAGACACACAGCACACACCGCGACACGCAGACGCACGCACAGAGCAACACGGACACGGGGTCAAAGCAGGGCTGAGACACAACTCACACTGAGTGCGACAACTGCAAAGCGGCCGCCTACAGCCGGCCCCACCCCGAGCTATCCTCCCACGATCGTGGCGCCAAGGAGAAGGAACTTCGCTCACACATCCACGCTTCAAACAAGCACGACCTTCTATGAGTCAAGTGACGTTAACCAGCTCATGATGAACAGATGCAAACGTCAGACACCTGGGCATGGCTCTGTGGACACTCAGCCAGCCTCGTCCGTGTTCGTTTTAGTTTCCACACGAGTGGAGAGAGAAGCCTGCACCGTGGCAGGTGGCGGATAAACGCCGGCCTCTGTGTGGGGCAGCCCGGGACCCATGAGCAGGGCAGGGTGGCAGTGCACCTGGGGACCAAGCTTCTAGCATCTTTCTGCACTGGCGCTCGGCCACCAGCTCCCTCTGGACCCGTCGTGGGCTCCATGAGCTCCTTCCCTGCCTGGGAGGCTCCCACCCTGGTCACAGAACCGCACGGGACGGTGGGAGGGCCTTCTGCCATCTCTCTCTGTGCTGCCTGGACGCCCACGAGGGGACGACCACCAGCTGCAGACCAGCATCCCATTTCCAGGAAACCACCTGCCAGGTTCTGTCTCACACCCATCCCTGTCGCCACCTAATCTCTCCGCGCACATTCCCGTCATTCAAGTCCTGAGGGCACCTCAGGACCCAGGACAGACTTCCGTTGGGTTTCAGCTCCTTTACCCTCCTGGTCACATTTCTCTGCGACTCACTGCAGCTGACACACCTTCTCTACAGGAACCGAAGGAAACGCTCATTCACCAGGAGGGCACCGCACGGCTCCCCTCCCCTCGGGCACTGCAGCGAGCTGAGCCCGAGGCCACTGAACGCCTTCTCTTCATCCCTGTCTCTCTCTCCAGGGGACCCGGCTGGCAGCGCCCACGGCACCCTATTCCCTTCCCTCCCCCCACAGCTTGTGCCCCTCACAGCAGCGAGCTGAGCCCGAGGCCACCTCCCTCAGCCCAACCCCTGCGGGACCCTCACACGCCCGCAGGTGTGTGCGCAGCTGTGGAGTTAGTTACTCTATCGAGTGTTCCCTTCCACTGCGAGTGCATTGTTCTTAAACAAAACCTAGCCCTGGCTCTGGTGATTCTGTGGGAAGCACACTGTGTCCTGATGGGAAAGCAACGGGCTCGGCCCCCAGGCTGCTTCCTGTCTCACACAATGACCATCTTAGAAAGAGATTAAGGTTCCACCCACCACAGAGCCCTCTACTTCCTCGTCCGTGCAGTCGAGGGGTGAGCCCGGGGTGTCAGGGTGCGGGCGCTCGGGGAGCTCTGCAGGAGGAACAGGAGCTACGGGGAAAGAATGAAGGGGCCACGAGGAAGAAGAGGCGGGGGCCTGCTCCAGGGGCACACAGGCCTGACGTCACCGGGCGGCGGGCGTTCAGAGTGACCAGCACAAACGATGACAAAAAGCACCCAGACAAAAAATAAAGTAAGATGCAGCTGATACTGAATATTCTACAGAAAAGTAATTGATGGAAGAATGTAAAATTGCATCAGTGCAACGCAGGTACTTCCGTTACCCAGTCACTAGTAAAGCACAGACCAATTTCATGTTGCACGTTCTGGGCCTCATTGAAAAGAAATTCTGAGCAAGAACACAGTGCACGTCGAGGCAGCCAGTCGGGGCTTGGGAGAGAAGGATTACAATCCTCGAAACAACAGTACGAATGCTCCCTCCAACCTAGAAACAGACATTTTCTCCTAAGAACCCTCCCTCTTCTCCTCCCGCGGGAAGGAGCTGCCTGTGGCTCCCGGGTGCTACTGTAGAGGAAGGCGGGATGTCGCCACAATGAGCCCCCGCCCGCCCCTCCAAGTCTGCTACGAGGCTTTACACAGTGTTTGTGTTCAAACCCCAGACTGCTTTTTTCCTCAAAGATAGGCAGCTTTACAACTATCCCCCCAAAACAAAACCCCCTTGTAATAGAAAAAACCACATCGTCCCTTAATGTACTTGAAGTCAGAGCTCGGGAAGGACAAGTCCCCTGGGAGCAGAGCCACTGGCAGCAAGTCCATTTGGAGGAACATATCTAAACGGCTAGTCATCGCTATGGCGTGAATCAAGACCACCCCGACTGAAAGGAGCCTCAGCCAGGAACTCTGCTGGGTCAAGGCGAGGGTACAGCCTGACCCGGTCCGCTCTGCTGGCCGCCCGCACGTCTCACAGGACTTCCAGGTCAAAGGAAGAGTGTGTGGAGGTGAGATCCATGTGTTTATAACTCTGTGCCCCAAACACATTAACTTGTACCTTTAACTTACACTTCACTGTCTGACATTTTTACTTAAAAGAGAGTCTGTTAATGAGCACATCGTCCCTAAGAAACCGCTGTCCTCTGGGCCTCCTTGCTGTGCGTCACCACCAGAGCGCTCGCCTCTGTCACCACCAGAGCGCTCGCCTCTGGCACCTGCCTAACCCGGGGCAGGGCCCGCCCGCAGCCACCGCCGGGCGGAGAGGGGAGGACAAAGCCACTCTCCGGTCCACAGGCAGGGAAGGAGGGGGAGCCGCCCTCCACAGCCGGGTGGAGGCCGTAACACTTAGGAAAAGCAGCCTGTTACCAGGGGCTGCGCGGCCTGTGGAGTAGCTGCTGCAGCACTCGGCGGCAGAGATGAAGCGGAAGGACCCGGGCAGGTGGGGCGGCTCACGGCCCTTCCAAGTTTTTCAGGGCGACTGTTTCATGTTCCACGCTCATATTAACGTTGTGGTCTGACTCCCACACACACGGTGGGCATGACATGAACGCTGTGTCCTCCTAACGCCTGGAGGAGGCGCCTGCCTGCCTTCCGCCCTTCGGCTCGGAGCTCTGGGCCAGTTCCCACTTCCCAGGTCCCTCCACCTCATCCCCTCTGCAGGGGCAGCTCTCGAGGAGGTTCCCTGCCCGTTCCTGCTTGAAGCCTTTAGATTTAAGTCACCCCTTGCATGCTGGATGCTCGAGGAGGGAGGGTCTCGCTGGGTCGTCCCAGAGGAACCGGCAGAGCCCCATGTCTCTGAAGGGGGGAGGGGCGTCAGCGAGGGAACCATTCACCTGGCAACAGGACGAAGCTGGGACTGGCCACGGAGAGCCCGTCAGCCACGTGAACGTGTCATCAAGGCACGGTCCCTAGCAGCCGAGTTTATGAGTCTTTGTGGGGCAGAAAGAGCACAACAGGACCCAGAAAACCTGGTGAGAATCTTGACTGTGTGTTGGGTGCGTCTCCAAAACACTGGGTCTGCCAGTCTGCCCAGCGCACGGGCTGCCGTGAGGAAGGGGGACCTGCCCACGCATGCTCACTGGGTCTCTCACTCCAGCAACCGGCCGTCACGTCCTAGTGACCTCTTCACGGGCGACGCCCCACCATTCAACTGAGTTGCTAGCAGTTCAACACCTGAAACCCATTTCTAATGGAACAAGAATGAAATGGAGTCCTCTTTGCAAACGTTTTCCATTTGCTCGTGTATTTGTGACTATTAATACACAAAATCAACTTATGACTAAAACTGAGAAAAGGTCGAAACCATAAACAGTTACACGAAATGAAAGGAGAAAAGCAAAGAAAAACTCAATGTCAGGACAGTCAAAGGCATGCTCTAGAGTCACGACTACAGGCTGGTCTAGGCCCCCAGGACTGCAGCTACTGGGAACACAAACGCCACTAAAGGAAAAGGGAGTCAGGACAGGAAAGGACCGAGGGAGAGGAACGAGAACATACCAAATCTAGAACAGAGATTGCTGGCACAGCAGTCTGCTGCAGGCGACAGAGGAAAAAGAGAGGAGGTGAGAGTTAGGTCAGTGGTCCCACCACCAGCAAGCCTCGCTCTCCTGCCCCTGCTCCCGAGGGCCCGTGGGAAGCGCGGGCTGCGGCTGAGCTCTGGTTTTCAGAAATTAAACACTGCGATTCCTGCTTAAGATACACGGTGACTGAAACGGTGAACTTCCCTCAGCTCTCTTATTTGGAGACTAAGGTCTTAATCTCAATATAAAATCAGTCGTAAATATGCAGGCGCCTCT
Source organism: Myotis yumanensis (assembly GCF_028538775.1). Classification (NCBI taxonomy): domain Eukaryota; kingdom Metazoa; phylum Chordata; class Mammalia; order Chiroptera; family Vespertilionidae; genus Myotis; species Myotis yumanensis. Next base: position 742,912 of record NW_027223757.1, read on the forward strand.
AACTAAAACATGAGAAATGTTCCGATACCACAATTCACAGAGGCTCAAAACTGACCGGCCTTCAATAAAAAGTCCATCTTTAGAGAAATGTGTAATTATTGACCTGCCTGCCGTGTGTCCACTAGGGACAGCGGCCGGCCGAGGGAAACGCCCCGGGCAGGCACCATGGAGGCCAGGGTCCTCATGCGAACCGTCACCAGTGCCTGTCAGAGAGCACCGACGGCAGAGTCATTCGGAAGGAGGTTTATTTATACTTGACGAGTTGGAAAATGCCAACAGAACGATGTGATAGGTAACGTCTAGGCCTTCATTTCGGAACCGTCAGTGTCGTAAGAGGGACTCCACCTGAACTTTGGGCAGTTGTCTGCACATCTGGCGAGGGACCTGCATATTGTAAGTGTGTGGGTGAGCGGGCTAGCTCTGTTCCACGCTGACGTGGCCGGAGGTGGGGGTGGACGTCTCACTAAGCCACGGCTTTAGACCATCTAGTATGGACAGCACCAAACAAAAGCTGGAATTAGAAACAAAATCCAAAGGACAAAAAGGACAGGCTCTCAGCTGTCTGTTCTCAGAATATGAAGTGTCGGGAGGAAAACCACTCAGCCCCGCAGCCTGAGATGGTCACTGGCCTCTCTGCAAACCGACACCATCAAGGCCTCTGCTGGTGGTTCTTGCGAGCGGCTAACAAAAATCTTCAAGGTGGCAGTTAGCGATCTAGCCCATGTGACTAACATGCTCTGCTTTTCTTCTCTGTGTGATGCAAGAGCCACAAGGGATGTGTGTACCTGGAGGAATGAAGCCCAGCTCTCGGTGCCTGTTCACTGCCACTGCCATCAGCTGCCTATGAACACCTGCTTCAAGCTGTGACCCACGAGGAGCCTGCTGCTGGTGAGGGAGCGAAACCTCGCCCAGGTGCGCAGTGTGTCCTACTGCCCGCCCCGTGCTGCCCACCTGTGCACAGGTCTGGCGGCTCTCAGCCACTCACCCACAGAGCCGAGCAGTGAGGCAGGTCTGCGGGCCCACAAAGCCCAGCCGCTAGCTACCTGTCTAGGAATAAGGCCTGCCAACCCCTCGTCAAGTGACTGCTGTTCACTGACTCTCTTCATTGAAGTGCTGGAGGAGGACAAGTTTGTTAAACTGCAGTCCCACTGGGCTGGTTTCGTACTATTAGAAGGACTGAGCACTGGTCCATTGCTAGGGGCCTTGCTAGCGTCCTCCCCGCCGCCCCGCCCCGCCCCGCCCTGCCGCGCTCCTTTACCCGGGCTCTGCGCTCGGCCTCCAGCCGCTGCGTGAGCAGCATGGTGTCCACGTCCTCCTCCTCCTCCTCGTCGTCCTCGTCCTTCTCCTTGGACTCCTGCAGCCGCTTCTGGAACTGCCACTCAAGCAGGAGCTTGCGCAGGCGGTCGCTCTCCTCGGCGCTGCGCTCGGCCTTGCCCTGCAGCTCCTGGATCTCCCGGCTCAGCATGTCCACGATGTGCAGCTGCTGCTGCTTCTCCAGCTTCTCCTTGGCATCGCGCTTCCAGGGGTCGGGGGACAGGCTGTCCCCGGAGGACAGCTCCTCCTTGCTGACGGTGATGTACTGCAAGTCCCTGCGCTCGATCGTGCGGGGCTGCTGCTGGGGCTGCAGCTCCCGGATGACCGTCTCGGGGGGCCTCGGCAGCGTGGCTGGCTTCTCCGGCTTCAGCGGCTGCACAGTCACAGGAGAGAAGGGAGCCGGGTTCAGCGACGGCGTGCGCATCTGGCCCAGCTTCCTCTCCTGCTCCCGGCGCTTCCGCTCCCGCTCCTCCTCCAGCCGAGCCTTCTCCTTCTCGTACCAGCGCTGGTGCTCCTCCCTCTTCTTCCGCTCTGCAGCGGCCACCTGCGCAGACTGAGGTCCCAGCTGGCTGGCAGGGGGCGGTGGGAGAGGCAAATCCATCGGGATCCCGTCAAATTCGCTGGCATAGTGCATGGGAGGCGGAGGTGGCGGTGGGGGCAGGTCCGTGCGGCCGGACTGGGGGACAGCTGCTGGCGCAGGCTGCCCAGTGGCAGGGGTCTTCCAGCGCCCAGGGCCACTTTTGGTCAGGGTGGATGCAGGCGTGCCCGGCTTGGACGCGTGGTCCAGGTGCTCCTGACTGGACGCGCTGGAGCCCACCGAGGAGCTCTGGTTTATCCACAGGTCGCTGTCAGACTTGCGGTCCATCACCGCCTCCACTCGGTGGTGCTCCAGGTGATAAACTTTATCTTCCCGAAGTTCCTCTTGGGAACGGGCCACACGCTGGAAAAAGAGAAAGGAAAACTGTCAGGTTCCAGCCATTTATCAGAAGAAATTACTGGACATTCATCAACTTTCTGTCTCAGGGAGATGCTACCGGACCGGTGAGAGCGCAGGGCGAGGCTGAGCCTGCCCGTGCCAGTGGCCGCCAGCCACAGTGGCAGGGCATTCCTGCGAGATGCTCACCCGGTACAAAGCAGCAAGAGCTCTGTCTTCTCTGCATCGCTGGCGAAAAAGTGAGAGGCACAAACACTAGGCACCTCAGTATGGTGGCCGTCCTCCTCCCCGCCAGCCCACGGCACACCCGCTCCTGGGTGTCAGCCAGGGACCCGACTGCAGGGATGAAGGTGTTTAGCTTGATTAGATTATGGGAACAGCAACAGACAGTCCTCCTCTGCAGTAAAACTCTCATTGCTACTGGGAGGGTCAGGTCCCACATGTCCTCGCATGGCTTCTGAGTCCCAGCACTGACCCCTGACAAGCAGCCCTGACGGCGAACGCAGGAGCGAGCACTGGAGGCGGGGCCGCCCCTGCACAGCACAGCCCCTGGGGGTCCGCAGAGCTCACACCGCACGGCGGAGGCTGGTCTGAGGTCATGCCTAAAGCAGCTTAATCCAGTGAAATGCCCCCTGCCTTGTCAGTGAGGAGAAATTGAAGTTGCAAACCCGGGAAATAAATGTTTCCTTTCCTTAAAAAACAACCCAACAAAATAAGAACTATCTCTTAAAAAAGCAGAAAAATAAGATGTCACTTGAAACAAAAGCCTGACAGAAAAATGGAACACTGACACCAGCTCGGAAACAGTTTCTGGATAAGTGGGCGTGCACCTTTGAGCCACACCGTGGGGCGGCCTCACCCCCGTGGCCTCTCTGTGCTGCATCTCGTGGCTCCGAGTCACTGCTTTGCTGCTTAGACGCCCTCAGCCCCGTGCGCCTCCCCCTCCCCTTTCTCCCCGCAGGCCCACCGGGACTCTGCGTCCCCCCAATATCCACCAAGAAGTACGCGAGACCTGCCCTCCCGTCTCCTGACCTCCTTTCTGATTATCACCCACGTGTGAGCACATGGCAGCTGTACATGTGAGGCTCCACCTCGCCCCCCCGCACCACGGGAATGTGGGGCCGCCTCACGCACCCCACGCAGGTCTCCCCACAGGCTGACAAGAGGCTCGAGGAAACGGCCTAGAACTACCTCTAGTTCGAGAGAACCTTGGAGAGGCCTCGTCTCAGCCACTCCCAGGGCCCAGGCTGAGGGGCGGGGGGAGGACAGGCTGCTGGGGGCACCGGCCCACCTGGGAGAAAGGTGGGATGGACCCGGGGACTCGACGAAGCCTGTGAACAGCGTGACCGGTGCTGGGACCATGCTCCGCCCTCAGAAACGGGCCCTCTCACCTTCCTCACACCATCGCCTGTGACAAACCCTCCCTCCGCCTCCTCGTTCTTCTCAGCTCAGCTCAGAGCCCATCTCGGCTCTCAGTAGCCCGGACCACGGACCCAAGACAGGCGCCGTCGAATCCACTGCCCGAGACACACGGGCGTCACAGAGCCAGGCCAGCGGTCTCCGACCTTGCTCGCCTCACGGCACACGAATGAACCGCTGACACTCGGTGGCACACCAAAACACATTTTCTGCCAACCTGGCAGGAAAGACCTATGCTTCTGATTCCTTCAAACCAGAAGGCTATTATGTTGGCTGTTGGAAGGAGGTCAGGGCCCTGACTAAATGGTCAGGCACCGCACTTTTGCAAACTCGTGTGGCTCGCCTGGGCCACACCGGTTTTTGAGCACGCACTTCATTTCTCCTCCCAGTCATCTCCCAACGCAACACTGTCTTTCTAAAAAGAAAACCACACCTGAGCACGTTCCCTCACTGAACCACGAGACTGACCGCCCGTTCTCTAACCTGGACAGAACCCGAGCTCCTGCGCTTGTCGCCTGCGACCTCCCCTGTGGCTCCAGCTGCCTTTGCCCTCCCCCCGCTTCGGGCTCTCCAGGAGCACGACCCCTGCACTGACTCCGTCTCAGCTTCCCGGCAGGGGCCACGGTGACCTGGGCATCCCAGTGCTCGGGCAGCTTCCCACGTCAACCAAGCCCCGCCTGCCCCGCGCTCTCACCCCTCACTCCTAGATGCCACACCAGCCCGGCCAACGGGAGACCACTCCACGTGACGACCTCCATGAACCCAACAGCAAGAGAACAAAGAATCCCTTGCTGGCTCCGCATCCTACCCCGCCCGTCCCCTTTCCTCCACCAGCCACATGGCCAGGAGGAAACAGATGCTGCCGGCAGGGCTGCCGGACAGAAAGGGCCCAGGTCTCAGTGGTGTCTTTACGATGTGGACAGCGTGACCTGTGCTGGGAGTGGGTCCGTGCGGGGTCGGCGAGGGGAGCCGGTGTGAACCCCTCCCCGCTAACCTGCACCGCGAGGCTGGGGTGACTGCCGTCCGTGTGCACGAGCGGCTCCTCCTCGTAAGGGGGCCACTGGCTGTGAGGAGGAGGAGGTGGGGGAGCGGCCCGGTCCTGGGACTTGGAGGCGGGGAAGGTGAAGTACTCCCTGGTGTACGTCTGCGTGGGGATGGGGTAGGCCTCGGGCCGAGGCGGGGGCGTCTGCTCCTGCAAAACGTGAACAAGGACGAGAGGTGAGCTGCACAATCTGCACCGTGGACGCAGTTAACTCCCAGTAATGGCACGATATAGTGTCCATACTGGACAACTGTTCTCGATGAGAAGGGTGTGGACGCAGTTAACTCCCAGTAATGGCACGATATAGTGTCCACACTGGACAACTGTTCGCGATGAGAAGGTGTGGACGCAGTTAACTCCCAGTAATGGCACGATATAGTGTCCATACTGGACAACTGTTCTCGATGAGAAGGGTGTGGACGCAGTTAACTCCCAGTAATGACACGATATAGTGTCCACACTGGACAACTGTTCTCGATGAGAAGGTGTGGACGCAGTTAACTCCCAGTAATGACACGATATAGTGTCCACACTGGACAACTGTTCGCGATGAGAAGGTGTGGTCCTACACTGGCTGAGAGCACTGGGAACCCCTATGAATTCACACTGAACATAAGAAAGGAGTCCTAGGAGCTAGAGCACGCTGGTGGGGTCAGTCCTAGCTCAGGGCGGCTCTGAGGGAGGCCAGGAGCGAGAGGGGTGAGGAGGCTGGGCTCTGACCTCCGCACAGAGGTTTCCCGTGGAGACGGACGTTATCTTCGCTGCCGTTCCAGGGGCGTAGGCGCCTTTCCCTCCAGGACTCGGAGGCTGATCTGCGGGGAGAGTCGGACAGAAAGGTATAAGCACATAAACAAGATGCTGCCTAGCAAGAGCTCCTGAGGACAGCCCCGTGGCCGCACCTTCACGGGGCCTGCACAGAGCTGAGCCAGGCCCGTGAGGGACTCCTGCCCCCTGACCAGTCAGAGCCAGAGCCACAGCCGCCCACAGACAGGACTGGCACGCGGTCTGACGCGGCTTCTTTTCTTGTGAACCCGTGACAGGTGTGAGCCACCTGGAGAGGCGTCAGTGTGCCTGCCTAACGCAGCACCTGAACCAGAAGTTCCCACTTAGTGGTCATTTCATTTCAACAGCGAAGGGAGCAGAGCCGCCTCCTCCGACGGGACCCGAGTGGGCCTGGCGAGGGCAGGTGTGGATCGGGAAGGCCGGTGATCTTACTTGCCACGTTGGGGCTGGAGCGGTGGTCGGCTCTGTTCTTCAGCAGCCGGTCGTCGCCGGGCAGCTTCTTTGGCTCACTGTACTCTGCCCACGGCAGTGGAGGGCTCTCGGGAGAGCCGTTGGGAGCGGAATTGCTGTAGAGCTCGAAGCCTTCGCTCTTTGGTCGGGGTTTTCCTGAGCCTCGGCGATCTGACACTGAAAGCAAAACATGCCCACAGGGCATCCTCTGCTCAGGTGGCACTTTCAATACCCGTTTATTTTAAAAGAAAGATGAATATACAAATATTCAAAACTCCACAAGTAAAACTTGTCTTTGCGGAAGAAATAAGATGGTTTTTATATAAGGGTAAAATCTTTCTAGAGAACCTCTGATTTTCAAATAAAGTAACACTTAACGTTAATGAGAAAAGGTATGCTATTAAGCTTATTTTCTCATAAACTTGCCTGTTGTAAGTAATGAAACTAAAGTAACAAAATCTGTTTTAAAGTAACTTTTTAAAAAACGAAAATAAATGCACTCCCCCCACTTTTTAAAACATTAATTCTCCTAGCCACCCAGGAAGGACATCGTCAGACACCCTGCGATGAGACTTTCCATCTTCATTTTCAGTTTTGCCAGCTTCTTGCTTGTGACCTGATTTATTGCCTACTTTTCAGCTTCCCCTCTTTGATTTCTAACTCTGCTGCTTTGCTTCTGTGAAATGACTGTAAACTGAGAGAGCAGACACCCCAGATGTTCAGTCTCATGTGATGAAAGGAGTAAACAACATGCTGAGGCAAGATGTCTAGTCCAGTGCATGGTTTTCAGACCCTTCTGTTCCAGTGAAACAGCAGGTCCAGACACGGCCGCGAGGAGAGCCCCAGCCCGGTCGGGCGTGCGGCCACACAGTGAGCACGGCGGGTCTGACTCAGGTGTAAAGCTCACAGTAACTTAACGCATAATGTGAGTCAACTGTTTTTTCCTGTAATTTCTGAACTAACTCCTTTTATAAAGACCTAAACTTATAGTTTTATTCTGAGATGCTTGATGTAACTACAAAATCATGGTTTCCACCAACCAATTACTTATTCAGATACCTGAGCTTTTCTACACCTGACACGTGTCCTGTGTCGGCACGCAGCACGGGAGTCGCCGCCCACACACAGGCACTCCTGAGGGGAGGTCTGCCTGCTCTGAGACCACAGCCTGCGTCTGCCAGCAGAACTGAGCCCCGCCCATCGCTCACACTGATGGGGCCTCCCAGCGGGGCCTGGGAGGGTGGCAGGGCTCAGAGGGGATGGAGCCCGACGAGCTACACTGTGGCTCGCAGGTCCACGTCGGATTCCTGGCTCCCGCAAGGTCCATCCCGGCCTCCTTCTCTCTAAAACTGGACACTGGACGGAAGAACAGGTCCTGCTCCTAAGGCGCTTGGCCCGTGGGAAGCTGCCAGCAAGCCTGCTATTGGCCGTCGTCCACAGGAGACACACCCCACCCTCCCCGGCGGTGCTTACGCCTCTGCATCATGGGGGACGGCTGGTTGAGCAGGGTAGCGAGGCCGTGATAGATGGCTCCTTGCTTCGCCACCTCCAGTGTCACCACGGAGCTTGTCCTTGTCATGAGCTCTGCTGCCCTAGGGAGAGAGCGCCCGAGGTCAGGAGGAGGCCGCTGCACTGTCCCCAGGTGCCTGGGACCAGGTGCCCGCAGCCCCCGCCGCCGCTGCTGCGCAGGGAGTGTCCTGACCCTCCCCCTTTGCAAAGGATCTGCACACCCCGCCTCCGCTTTCCCAGGAGGGAGGCAGGAGCAGAGAGGTCTTAGGGAGCATCATGAATCTTTCTTAAACTTCAAAAAAACTGCTCCACACTAAAATACATATTTCTATTTTGCTCACACATGAAATGTCATGTATATAAGAGTTTTACACTTAAACAGGTGAGGGTAAGGACACACTTTTTAGCATTCTTTTGCGCCTTCCAATCCCAAATTTAATGTGAACTATCCCTACAAATGCTAACATTAAGCTTAAAGCAAACACATAGATGATACCTTTCTTGAGAGAGTCCTACCAGACTCCGCCCGTCCACGCTGAGGAGCTGGTCCCCCGCGGCCAGCCGCCCGTCCTGTGCGCCGAGGCACCGCGTCGAGAGGGACAGCCAAGGCCGAGGAAGGAAGGGAAGTCAGTGGTAAGTGCACTTGCTTTTTGTCGGTTCTCAACAGAGTGTTTAATGTTTATCGTGTTAAATACAACATACGGATGTTCACATCTTTAAAAGGTGTACTAACCACGTCCGCAGCACCTCCTTTCACAACGGACTTGACGTAGATTCCAAGTTTATCTTGACCAGCACCCTGAGCAGAAACAAGGGAAGAAACACTGCACTGAAAACAGGAAGAAGGCAATGCCCCGTGAAGCAGAGCAAACACAAAGCATGCACACAGCTACTCCCAAAGTCCTGGTTCTGGCTTCCCCGTGACAATTAGAGCCATAAACTATATTAATAAAATTAACGTTCTACTTGGTAACTATAAAGAAACCAATAGGAAATGTACCTATTTTATGTTTCCAAATGAAGAAAAGTGACTCCTAAAAATCCAGTCAATTATGACTAAATCAGCTGGCAGGAGATCAGACTAGACTGAACCACAGGTGGAGGCTGGTTCCGGACAGCCCCCGGGCACGCACGGTGGACCATTTCATACCAGAGCGACTGCCTCCCATCCTGACCCAGGTCCCTACACCTTTAAAGTTTAAACAAGACAAGCTTCTTATGGCCACGCAGGGGGGCCTGGGAAGGGCCGTACAGAACACACTGTGGTGGCTCCGTTGAGGGCAGGTGCTGGCTGTGAGGAACACCGCCTGGAACAGGGCCTGCCCCGGAACAGGGCCAGCGTGAGACGCAGACGCACGCAGCTGCTTCCAGGACCACTGCAGTCCTGCTCGGGCGGCACAACGGCAAGTGAAGCAGCTCGATGACTCCCGGAGCCACAGGGAGCGGCTCCCGCGCGGGACGGCCCGCACATTTCCCAGCCACCCCCACCCCCGGGAAAGACTGTGTCATGACAGCAAACAGGACGGCATCACCGAAAGTCATGAAGACAGATTCCAACAAATGAGGTCGCTGAAACCATCTTCCTACGCTGCTCCAACGACATGATTTCCACTTGAAAACGCCCATTTCCCGTTAGGTCGCCGTGCCGGTTTGGAGCGTGACCAGCCAGCGTGACTGAGGGCCTCCTGCTCTCCTCGGGGCGCCAGCATGCAGCCCCTGCTGTGTGAGCCGCACACGTCCAGGATACGGGGCTCCGGAAAGCAGTGTGACCGTCTCCCCTGAGCACAGCATTCGGCGTGGGGATGCGGTGCTCCCGAGGTCACGTGTGTGCAGTGGCTGGGGGCTGAGTCTATAAAAGTTCCTGTGAGCTCCAATCAAGTGCTCCCTCTGCAGCTCCGACCCCAGGGTTTGCGTCTGCTCACCGCCAACACCTGTCTGTCTAGACGTTGACAACTCGCCCCCTCCCTGCAGACCTGCCCAGTCCGGGACACCAGCTGCCACTAGACGCCCTCCCAGTCATGCCCCACTCCCAACAGCATGACAACCAAGTGCAACCTGTGGTCCCCGCCATAAAATTAAAAACAAAAAGCAAAATACAAAAAAATTCATTCTGATACTTGGCGAACGTACTATTTTGTAAATTTGAAGTTTCACCATAACAAGTACGTACTAGCAGCAGGCACTCAGTAAATGGCACCTTTCTCAACAGCAGGTCACTGAGCAAAAGAGCAACAGACACACGTTACCTCCCTCCGCTTGTGCCAAGACGGTTTCCTCCATCGAGGGCCTAAGACTCACGACAGGAAGTCCCTTCTCCAGCACCCTCCTGCTCCCATGCGTTAACGTGGGAATGCCTGCATCTATAATCTAATTAAATTATTTTAAGCAGCACATTCTGTACTTCCATGGGATCTGTGATTAACTGCTAATGCCGCAGCTCAGCGGTTACACGACAGCCTCCTCCCTCCTACTCTGCACTAAAGGTCCCTCTGCCCCAGCTCCGCCCGCACCGAAGGACGAGGACACAGCGCCCGGCTCAGGCGCTCCCGTCTCAGAGGCGCTTCCTCCACGCTGTCCAACAGGAATTCTGGTCGGGGCACTGACAACACCCCCTTCTCTTTCTCTGCAAATACCACAGGGCACCTCTTCATAGCAAGTCCCCGGGGCCGGATTTTTAAAAAGGTTCTAGAAGCACCCTTTTCTCTTCTGCTCCCTATCTGACCAACATCAAAGCAATGCTTCCTGAACTTCAGAACACAGAGGCCGTCCAGCGCCCCCACCCGCAGCTTCGCTTCCTGCAGTTTCCGCCCCGTATTCAACCAGGCTCAAAATACACATGGAAAGCCCCAGAACTCGACGATGCAGACGTTTAAACGTGCACCGTTCTGAGCAGCACAAGGAAACCTCGAGCTGCCTGCTCCGCCCACCTGGGACGGGACTCATCTCTGGGGCCAGGTCTCCATGCCACCCGCCGCTCATTTCGCAGCTGCCCGTTACCACGCTGGTTCTAAGAGAGAGACCACATTCACGTGCCTTTCATGACAATATACTGCTCTATTTTACTACTAGTGATGGTTGTTAATCTCTTCCTGCGCCTAAATAAACCCAACTTCATCACAGGTATGTGTGCGGAACTACACAGCCCGGAGAGTCTGGCACTGTGCTCGGCCGGGTTCCCCGGGGGCCCTGGAATGCGCCTTTGAGCAGGCAGGAGCGACCGCACAGGTGTGTGAATGGGCACTTACCTGCTCTCTGCACAGCACTGCTGTTTGGCAATGTGATACTGTCCTTGTAATTTAGGTAAAAAGAATAAGCAAGCTCTCCGCCACTCCCTATTTCTGATATACTTTATAAGATTACTACTAATAGAGAAGAAAATCTCATTCACTTGGACAAACTATAACAGAGCTCTTTCTTTTCGCATAATACAGCATGTCCCCCCAAAATGTATACACACTCTAACAGGTGGTAGCCTGATTTTGAAAATGAAATGTATTTTGATAAACACTTCCTTTATAATTAATTATTCAGAGTGTTGTATCCATTTTTGGGGCGACCCTAGAGCATGGTGTAAGGAAATGAGAACACCACCCTCATACACTGCTGGCCTGCACACATGCGTGTGCTGCCTGTAGCTGGCTCTCGCCCACCAGCTCCCTCAGGAAGAGGTCTGCGCCCCACGCACCGCCAGCCATGGCTGCCCGGGATTATGACCTTCCCTTGCAGCCGCCTCTCTCAGATCAGGAACCTCACACCTGAGGGTAAGTATAAGGCTCGATTGTTTCATAACCACTCTACGCGTTAGACAACTTAATGCATCACCTTAAACTGAGCAGGATCCATATTTCAATAACCTAAAATCCTGTAACATTTCTCAGCAGGTAACTTGTCACACTACATGCATGTGGAACTTAATAAGCCAAGTTCAACATTCAGGTAAAACTGACCGTGACCCAAACAGCTGACAGTACACATTTCAGAAAGTTCTGGCAAAACGTGGCCCCTCTCCTCCCGATGGAGAGGCTGGTCTGCGGAAAGCCCTCCCGGGGCGTCCTCCCAGCGCGCTGCCACCACCGCCCCGCTGCCCCCGCACTGGCAGCCACGCTCCCCAACACCACGCGTGACCCAGACCAGGCTTCGTGTCCCCACGCGTGCCTGTGTCCATGTTTTCTTTCTGATGTCATGGGTCTGCCAGATGCTCTCATCGCCGATTCCCAGGCTCACCTGCCGCCACCTGCCCACCCACTCACCTTTCCCCCGTCAGACAAGCGCTCCTTTGTCCCGGCACTCGTCCTGCCCTGCTCTCCACGGCCTGTACAGAGGCTCCTCCCAGCAGCTCCTGGAGCCCCTGCCCTATGGGTTTACCAGAAGGTGCTCCCGTCCCTACTTGGCACACAAGCCCTTGTTATGAGGAAGCCCAGAACTGTGCGGGACGCATTCGTCGGTCAGGAAGCAGCTGCTATATTCATTAAGTGCGCTGGTAGCATAACACTGATAACACTGTAAAAAGTTAGCTTAAAAAGTTAGAAATTCTAGCCCAGCTGGCGTGGCTCAGTGGTTGAGTGTCGACCTATGAACCAGAAGGTCATGGTCTGATTCCCAGTCAGGGCACATGCCCAGGTTGTGGGCTCGATCCCCAGTGTGGGGTGTGCAGGAGGCAGCCGATCCGTGGTTCTCTCTCACCATTGATGTTTCTCTCTCTTTCCCTTCCTCTCTAAAATCAATAAAAAATTTCTTTTAAAGAAAGAAAATTTATTGAAGTAATTCTATTAGTTCCTACTTCCATATACACACAATTAAATTTCATTTTATGGTGATCCTACTCCTCTTCTAATTAAGAAAGGAAAACAGGGCCAGAAGCTACAACATTTTGCTGCTACATGTCAATGTATCATCTGCCACGAACAAAAGGGGCCATGTGAGCTGTGAGCGCCAGCCGAGCCGATCTGGGAATGCCCAGCAGCAGCTTTCAGGCGTCGCTGAGATCGTATCAGACGCTGCCCCGTGTGGGAGCCACCAGGCCACCTGTCAGCCTGGATGTGTATCAGCAAGTAAAGGATACGCCCCGATTTCAAAGTCTTAGTGTGGAAAAAAGAATCCAAACCAGCTCCTTAATGCATATTCACTCCATGCTGAAACCGGGACATTTTGGACACAATGCGTACCATAAAACATTATAAAATTAATTTCACCGTTTCTTTTTTTTTTAAGATGGTAATAGAAACTGCCAATGACCACGTGGCTCATTTTCATGTCCACTGTCCAGAATGCACTAAGCTGCAGGCTTGCACACTGCAGGCTAAGCAGTCGGGCGCAGCAGCACAGGACAATGGTGCAGCTGGGGGAACAGGCCGCCCCACAGGACAGTACTTTCCGGCAAGACACACCCTGATTTCCAAGCCCGGGAAGAGAAACCAGTCACTACAACTGAGAACACAACACAAAAAACAGACCAAGGCTAAATAATCTTAAGAATTACTTGCCTAAAGGCATCTAAGGTGGGATCTGAAAACCTCGTATTTTTAGAGCACTGATTTATAAAATTAAAAGCATAAGCATCAGTCCCCAGTTAACCAGGGTCTCCTGGAAAGCAATCCCGCCTCGAAAGGCCCAGGAGTCCCGAGGTTCTCGCCACGGCTCTGCCCCGGGAGTAACCTGGGTGAGGGTCCGGGCAGGCACGGGCACTGCCGTGCAGACGACAGAGCACAGAACCCAGCACGTTACCAGGCAGTGCAAACACCTAGGTCCCCACCCTTAAGAAAAGCAACTACAACGAAATAGACGACTCCTACGTGTGTGATCGTGGTACTGAGCACACGGTTCATGTGGCAACTTCCTTTAGAGGTGAAGGAAGGGGTCTGAGAGGCAGAGAATGTGAGAGGAGGGAGGACCAGGAGGCAGCGAGGGAGAAAGGGCAGAGGGAGGAGGTGGAGCACCAAGGCAGAAAGGACAGCAGTAAGTTCCCAAGAAAAGGTTCCCCAACAGAACGACGAGAGGCCCAAGGAGGAGGAGACCCACCTATGCCAACTGCCTTGTGGCCGACGGGAAACGCTCCGAGGACAGGGCTGCTCCCAAGTGTCCTGCTAACCCTGGTCCTGCACCTCCGGGAAGACTTCAAAGTCCAGGCCTCTCCTCCCGCACAGCGAGACTCCAAGGGAAGGAACCCAGGCGGCCAACATTCCAGGGCGAACTCCAAGTGAGTGTGGGCGTATGAGATGATTAACAATCACATCATTAACACACGCGCGCGCACACACACACACACACGCACACACACACACACGCACACACACACGCACACACACACACACGTGCGCACACACACACGCACACACACGCACACACACACGCAGCAGCAGCAGCAGGAAGAAAGATACTGCGGCCAGAGCAGCATGAGCTCAGCCCTACTGTCTCGAAGGTGGACAGTGGGTTAGAACTAAGTGGCCGGGTGGCCTGAGCACCCAGGCCCTGCACTCGGCAGGCGGTCAGCAGCTCTGCCCACCGTTCCCTCCTCCGCGTCTGAGCGGAACTGCTCATCAGGCCGATCGCTCTGATTCATTAGCTACTCAAATTCAGACCTGAGGTCAAACGCATTGTCTGACCCTTTTTCAGTAGGAATTACCTTAATTCTGAAATCATCAGCGCTAGAACTCATTCTGGGCTCACTCCACCCAGCATGGGAGGGTGCGTGGGAGGCGTTCCAACAGGCGCGGAGCTGGGCAGGCCGAAGCCTGATTCCTGTGGGCTGGGCTCCAGGCCCAGCTCCTGCATGTTTACTCTCGGCATCAATTATGAAACAAAAGACATGGCCACACCAACCTCTCCTTCTCCCTGAAACGCAGGACCTGAACTAGACAGCAGACTCCTAGGCTGGGTCCTAAGAGGGGCTGCAGGTGTACGGATCCCTGAAAACTATGCCAAGGGCTGTGTGTCCTGTCACAGTCTCCCCAGGTTCTCAAAGTGATCTGAGAACCAAAGGGGGGATACCACGCCGACGGCCCACGTCTCCCCTCTACCCGCTCCACACACAGCTCGTGGCGGGCCTTGCGGGCATGCGCCTCACCCCAAGTCTCGGCTAAGAGAGTGGGCAAGGCAGAGTGATCTGAAGGCTCCCTTCCTGGGACGGACCTGCAAGCAGCGTGGTTTTCTGAGTCCACATGTGAAACGCTGGCTCTGCTTTAGAGCATTATTAACCCTTAATGCTCCTATTCTAATCCTGTAACTGAATCCACAGTTCAGCCAATCTAGAAACGAGCACTTAGGCCATGACTATAAAATAGGCAAACACTTATTTTTGATGTAACTTGCTATTTTGCTTTTGGAACTAAAATATAAAATACGGTGTTCAGACTCATAAGCAATAGTCCTGCAGGCGCCAGACACACCTGGGCTGGAGGGACCGGGCCTCCTGACTTCATGCCGAGAGGCTCAGCCACGTGGCCACAGCGAGGACAGCAGAACCGAGGGCCGGTCCTCAGAGCACCCGCCACCCGTCACTGTGGGCGCCGCCGCGAGGAGGCCACTCGCCCGACAGCCCCCCTCTTCTGTGAGGGCAGGAATCCCACTTTGTGTTTTGAGCTAAATGAGACCTAACAACTTAACCTCAGTCTATAGCCTAAAAGCACAAACTAAAACTGTCTGTAAGGCACTCTTCGTTAGCCATTTGTTCTTAAGTAAAATGTTCTAAGTACTTTTAAAATCGTCTTTTTTGTGTTTAAGAGAAAACGGTCTTAGAGAAAGCCTGCAGCAAACCCACCTCCTGCAGCCCAAGCCCCGTTACGTCCCGGACACCCTGTACATGGCTCCGTAGGTGGTGGCTGCAGTTCCAATGATCTCAAGCATTTTCACCATGTTAGATAGCCAGCAGGATTAATTTCCTTTTCTTGTATAAAAAACATATAAGAGCCTTATGTTTTTATGAACCTTACGAACTTGCAGCATCAAAACAAAAAGCAGCAAACACCTGGGTGTGCAATTACAAGCTACATGAAATGGCTGCTTCATGAGTGCTAATTAGTGACAGGTCTGAACAAGCTCCCAGGGAGAAGCCTTCTGTGGGAGCACATTCCAGCTGCACGGGACCCCCCCCCGCCCCCCCCCCACCGCCCCCGCCCCGCCCCACGGCGCCTGAGGACACTCACCACTGGGCCCACTCGCCCGACAACAGAGAACCACATTCTGCTCGCGGACTGAACTTCTCAGTGGGAAGCTGCTCACTTCTCTCTGCTCCTACAGCAGCCAACACAGCTGGGCTGGCGAGACTGGGGTCACCACACTGCGAGCTGGACGCGGTGACACTGGCGTTTATCACCACAAACATCCAGACTCTTACGTAACCAGTCAGCTCTGACTTTTGCTTACTTTGTACTTTTTAAACTTTAAAAAGAGCCAGACAAATAAAAAGGACGGACTTGTTTGTATTTTAAAGATCCAAACAGGAAGCACTGTGCTGTCCCCCAGATGAGCTGGAGCCGCGCTCTCCACTTCCCACAGCAGCGTTTCAGTCAGCTGCACACACCCAGCCCAGAGCATCTGGGTTTCATAAAACGGAACCGCAGTGTGGAAGGGGCGCCAGGGAACTCAGCAAAACAATGCCCCGGCTCACGGCAGCCACGCCACACGCTGATGAGGAAAAAATGAAGGAGGCCTGGGCCCAGGACAAAGACCACACAGCTCACAGGGGAGAACAAAACGCAGCGCGGTGGCGGAGGCTGGCAGGGGAGGACGCACGGCAGAGAGAGAGAGAGAGAAACCCCCTGACAGAAGCCGGCGGTGCACCAGCAGCCCCCCGGGCACAGGGCGTCACTCGCAGGGCGTCCTGGGGCCCGAGGCCTTCGCCCAGGGCTCGGAGCTCCCCAGGCAGGGCCGCCCAGGCGTCCTGTCACCAGACGCGTCCTGAGCGATTCCCTCCACAGCCTCTAGGAGCCGCCCCCACCTTTGGCTCTCACCTTCCGAGTGCCAAGCCACACGTCTAACTCTACTAGATAACATGCTCCTCACCTAGCCTGACAGGCACCCCAAATCTCAAGCGAACACGTTCAAACTGAGCTCCAGACTCTCTTGCCGGCGTGGGCGGCGCCGCCGCAGTGAGAACCACTTCCACACGCCCAGGTGCAGGCGCCAGAATCGGACTCGACGTCCACACGACAGACACTCGGTGTTCGCTTCTGGAATAGACATCACTGTAGCACGTGGCTACTGCGTTCACAGTACAGGTGCCCCATATCAGCACAGCTCCCAGGGGACCTCGTCGTAAGACTACCCACACCGAGGCAAAAGGTACAAGGCGAGCGGAAAGCAGCAAGGATTCCAGAGCCGCCTGTTCTCACAACAGAATGACTCCCTTGACTCACGGGAGACCGCCCTTCCCGCCACGCCTCCTGGTGGGAATGGAATGTGAAGGCAGAGCAGCAGCTTAGGAGCTTCAGGCACGTGGAGGGGAGCAGGAGGCAGGGCTGGGGGAGAGGCGGCCAGGTGCAGGAACAGGTGTGTGGCCAGCAGTCAGGCAGGTGGGCAAATGGGCGGAGCCAGTTCCCTCAGCTTGGGTTTGGTGAGGGCTAAGCTGCCCTCCCATGCATACGGCACAGCTGGCACAGCTGGCACAGCTGGCGTGGACTCGGCCTGCGCCCGGGCCAGTGATGCTGGCTGGTCCTCAGACCTGCGTTCCTGGGTCAGGGCTCCATGCAGACTTCCGCGAGGGCCTCCCTTGGGACGCTGTACCCACTGCCTCACCCTGTCGCTACCTCCCTGCCCATGCGGAAGGCGAAGCCTCCGGCGGCCGTGGACCCCCTGCTACTCCTTGCCTGCCGTCGTGGTGACTAACCCGACTGTGACTCTGAGCGGGCGCCTTGTCCTAACTGACCACTGATGCTGGAGCCAGCGGGACAGGCAGAGCCAGCGAGAGGAGGGGCAGGAGTGCCCAAGGGGGCTACTGGCAGGCAATGCCCGTGCTTCCTGCTTGGACACGGGGCACAGAAGAGGCTCGGAGCCGAGTGCCTACATCAGACGGGAATGTGCGTTTCCTACTGAAAAAGGCTTTTTGAGCTGGAAACGATAGGGATGGTGGTAAATGGCAGCCTCCAAATCGCACCTGGAATTTCAAACATCAGGTTGGCGAGTATTTGAAATAAAAGCTTGTAACATAGATGCCAGGAAACATGGAGCTGGAGCTCTTCCTGTGCATCGGAGGGTGGTGGGGATTTTTTACCCCGGTCATTTTTCCCTTTCAAAGGGGCATTTGATTCAGCTGTTAAGCAAAGAGCCAAACAGTCTTTGGCTGAGACCGTTCCATCCACGTCTGAGCTGTGGTCCGTTACACCCCCGCGGCCCGGGACTACGCGTGGCAGGCCCGCCAGGAGGAGGAAGCAGGTCTAGCCTGAGCTGGGACAGTGGCCACCCTCTGCCCCCCCTGGGGGACCCCGTGACTCAGTGCTTCAGACCAATCCACTTCGCCCCAGATGGCAGCTCCCAGCCGATTCCAACCCAAAGGCCACTCAGTCCAGGTGCCTCTCATTCATCCTACACCCAGCGCTCCCAGACACGGCGCCCAACACGTCCGCTTCATTGCGTCCCTCCCCTCTTCTTCCAGACGCCCCGCTTTTCTGCGGCGCCCACGAGACCAAGTGCGCGCTCCTCAGCCCGTCCGTCACGCGAATGAAGCACGGCTCTCCTTCCTCGGCTCCCCTGCAGTGCAGGCTCCGGCCCCACAGGCACGCAGCACGCCTCCGTCCTGGCTCATCACAGCCCAGTCCTGTTCACTCAGACCCCAGGGCTGCAGAAACACCGCCTCCCGCACATCGCCCTCCACGGGAGGCCCGTCAGCAGCACGCGGCCAGGAGGAGCGGGCGGTCCCCGAGGCCCTGCACCCAGGCCCGGCCCGACCTCCAGGCACACGCGCTCTCGCTCCACTTTCCGAGGGGAGACCACCCCTCAGCTGGCTGGCTCCGAGCACAGAGGCTCCAGCACAGGGCGCAGCACCCCCACGCCATCTGCTTCACCCTCCACCCGCACGCCACCTGCCCGCCCTACCTTTGCCGCGACAATGCTGAGGCCCATTCCATTTTGCTTTTTCAGGGTCACAGTGATGATTTCGGGCTCCTTCCTCAGAGGCTGAGCCTAAAGGATGAAACAAAGGTTTATTTTAATTTGACTTGGGTGGTGGGCACACGGTGCAATGTACAGATCTTGTCACATAGAAAACCACAGCTGAAACCTCTATGTTCACGTTGACCAATGTTATCCCAATCAATTACAGCTGTGGGTATAAAAATATTCTTTATTTTTAAAAAAGCACCATTTGTTTACAGACATGGCCTGAAATAAAAACTTTACATAGAAGTCGTGGGTTTAAATCTTATTTAAGATTTTTAAATAAAATTGGTATTTAAAGGTGACTTTAAGATCTTCCTGTCACAACCATGTTCCCTGTAGGCAAGGAAGGAACCCACAGCCCTTCTCCAAGCGCCAGGCCCGCGTCCTTCCCCGCCCACCTCAGCCGCGGGACTTGCCAGTTCCGTGTTCTCACGCAGAAGGTGGCTCTCATAGTCGGCGCCCTCGAAGTGGATCGTCCAGGTGCCCGGGGAGCGTGCGTGAGGGACCAGCCTGCAGAAGCCTGGGGGCAAGGGAAGCAATGGCAGGACGGAAAGGCACCCTCAGGGCATCTAGCGACCACATCCGTTTTCCTGTCTGCACCTTTGCACGCGCACTGCGGGAGGGAGGCGGGCTGCGGGAGGTTCTGCACGCACAGCAGTCCGGGACTCCAGGCGGACAGGGGACGGGAGAGACAGGGACCAGCCAGATGTGAAGTGTGGAGGCAGGAGGGATGTGAGAACCGGGCAAGGAGCCCAGCCTGGGCTGCTGCCACCATCACACCTGTGTCTGCTGTGTGGGAAGGGGTGAGGGTGTGGTTCTGATGCGAGGTGTGGTGCAGCAGAGCGGGACACGGTCCACCTCCAACATACCCGGTGCCAGCCCAGCTCAGGGCCCTCCTGCAGGCGACACTCGGCACTCCCACTGCCCGACTTTCTCTGAGGAGCACCGGGGCCTGGGCCTCCTCCTCCCTCCACAGGCCACACGCCAGCCCCCGCACGCCTGGAGGGCCACAGCCACACTCACTGGCATTACCAGAGGCAGCCTTGGCCAACGTTTTAAACTGTCAAGATCTCTGAGGACGTAAAACTCAGTGGTGAAAGCAGCAGTCACTGAAGTCAAACCCTACACTGACCGAACGTAAGCTCCTGTGGACACAGACCCGACTCTCCTATTCCTTTTGCTTGGACCCTGCAGTCTGGTCTGCTTTGTACTCGTGTGAGCTCCAAGCTACAGAAGAGCAGCAGCCAGGGGCCAAGCCTATCTAAGGAACAGCTCCCGCCTCCGGTATCACTGAGCCCTTGCACCCACACATGTAGGAGAACACGTGAAAGACGTAGTGACCCGGGGGAGCTGAGCTGCACTGAGAGACAGCGGAGCCAGGCCTCACTCAGCAGACACGTACGAGCGCGGCACTGGTGGCAGGGCAGCCACCGGCACTTAGAGACCCGTGGGCCGCAGTTCCCAGGGCTCCTCGCTAGTCCCACGAGGTGGGCACTGTCCCCACACCCACTCCACAAGAGAGACTGGAGGAGAAGGGCTGGGACCAGGACTCGGGCGTCCGTTCGGAAGCCTGTCCTGTTCCGCTGGCACTGCTGTCCACGTCAGCTCCGAGGCCATGTCCAGCACCCGCCCGTCCACACCGGGAACAGAAGGAAAGGCCCTCGTGCCGCCCAGCGAGCAGCCAGTGGTCACAGGAGGGGTGCAGACCCCCCATGGAACTGTGTCTGCACATCAGTGACCCCGTGTCACTGGGAAACACTTCCCTCCGAGTCCCCGGAGCAGTGCCTTCGTCGGAAGCGCCACACAAGTGGACTGCACGTAGAACACAGACTCGAGCTGGGTCAGATTTCAGGCTCGGCAGCAATACCTACCCCGCTGGCACAGGGGGTCCAGGAACTCCTGCAGGCCGCTGGGAAGGTTCCTGACGACGTCGCAGGAGTAGCCGTCCTCAGGCAGCAGGAAGGGCAGCTGCAGGTCGGGGTCCTCCTCCAGCTGTACCTCCCGCCCGTCGCTGCGCGCCAGCTCGTCGGCTGTGTTCTCGGCCACAGCCACGACGTTCTCAATCAGGTCCTGGGTAGAGAAACACAAATTCAAACGATATGCTACGTGACTGGAGCAGCTGAGCAGCAACCACCTCGCGTCTGTTTAGGCCACGTGGGGGGACGTGACGACAGGTTCAGAATCAGCCTGCGACGCAGCAGGACACCAGCAAAGCACACACGTAAGTAAGTGAACCAAGATACTAATTACTAATCTCAAATAATGTGCAGCTTCAATGAGAAGAAACTGTTCAATCACAAGAAGATGGGCTTTGCCTCTTTTCGAAAGTCATTATCTTTTCCTTGCACAATTCTTCAGCACCCAGTGTGAACAGCCCTATTTCTGTAGAACGCTGAACGACACGGGCAAGAGCTCACTCAAAGTGAAATGAAAAACTCAAGATAAAACACCCATGTCCAGGCTACAGACGTTCTTTCTGAATTACGGGTGTAAGTGACTTTGTTTGACAAGTTTCATGGACACAGGTTGTGCACACGGGAAAGGCCACAGCACAGGAAGTGAGCACATGGCTCAACGCCACGGCCCTTGTGCCTCCTCCAGCACTGCGACCCAGGCTTCCAACTCCAGAGCCTCCTCTGTTCTCGAATCGGACGGTCAGAGCACAGCTTATACCTGTATTTGACTCCTGTACAAATTACGTCCTGGCATCCATCCAGGCTGCCTGGGCTCTAACTCCGTGGTTGGCAAACTGCGGCTCGCAAGCCACACACGGCTCTTTGGCCCCTTGAGTGTGGCTCTTCCTAAGCCTTAGGAGTACCCTAATTAAGTAAATAACAATGTACCTACCTATATAGTTTAAGTTTAAAAAATTTGGCTCTCAAAAGAAATTTTAATCGTTGTACTGTTGATATTTGGCTCTGTTGACTAATGAGTTTGCCGACCACTGCTCTAACTCCTTTCTCGCTCGGAGCTGTATTCCCTTAAGGATACCGATGCACAGGGCGTAGGTCGCGGATGGCTGGGAAGCTGTCTGGGCTGTTCTTGAGGCCGCCCTCTGCAGGCATGAACTCAGCACTGCAGGTCGGGAGATGGGTGTCTCATGCAATGACCTCACCTCTCCAACTCTCAGGCACCTGCAGACGTCCCACGTTACACACAGCCAGCTGGGCAGACACTGGCCAGAGATGAGCAGCAGGGATGCCTGCCTCCAGGTGTTCCCAACGAGAACTGGGATTCAGCAGTCAGGCGCTCTGCACGCCCCCTGCTGGTCTCCCAGTGATTTACCAAGTACGAACCGAGTTAAAACCCTTCCTACTTTAAATGCTTATGTAGTTTCTACTTCTTGCACGGAACCCGAACTCATACGTCAACAGCAAACATGATCGTGTAGATTGGTCAAGTAAATAAGCTTGCTTTTAAAGTGAAAGGAAACCGTTAAACGAGTTTTCCTTTGCTTCCACCCCACCCCAGACGCCGGCGCTGCCCTTACCGTGGGGATGAAGGGCTCATCGGGTGCGCAGTGGTAATTCTGCAGCAAGGCTTGCAGCTGCAGCGAGTTCAACTTGAAGCAGGTGCTGCTTATGTTGGGAATGTCTTCGGGCGCGTACTTATCCATCGTCAGCAAGGTGGTGGCCTGTTGGAGAGAATCGGACGCTGTGACGTGGGCGGTGCAGTCCCTGCATGTAAGGCACAGTGCGGCAGCTGCTGGCTGGTTCTGGGACACGGTTTCCCATCGCTGACTGGGCCCATAAACCGAAGGGAAAGGCGGCCGCAGAGGGCCTCACGTCACGGAAACAAGCGCACGATGGATTCCAATTGTTCTGCTCACAGAGCATCTAAACGTTCTTAGGAACTGAACCACGTCCATGACCACTCGGACAGCTGTTGCTGGGTCCGAGAGACACTCACTGAGATGGCTCAGCACCCCAGAGCAGGAGGCAGAGCCTCTGTCCACGTGCACCTCCTCAGAACAGAGGAAGCTGAGAAGATAAATACACATGACTCGCTGCAGTAACAGAGCCACTGCCCGCGTTCTGGCTTCCCTCACTTCCCTAGCTGCCCCCCAGCGGCTCTTGCCTCAACCCCTCAAGCTCCGGGCCGCACGGCGCGAGGACACCCGGGGTGAGGGCCTCAGTTCCCTCCCCGTGGCCTCCTGACTTCCCAGAGGGGTGGCTCCGGCCCTTCCCCTCCCCTCTGTGCATCTACGACTGTAGTTATGCTCCCATTCCTTTCCCTCCATCTCTGGGCATCGACTACAAACAGGTGTCTGCTTTGTGTTTCCTGGTTTTGTATTCTTGGGAGTTAATTACTGTCGTTATTAAATAGCAATTCCTCTCAGTAAGAAGCTATAAAATAAACATGCCTCGCTCAACTCAAGAACAGACCCTTGAAGGACAGTTACCGGCTGGCTCCCATCTGCTATGGGCGGAAGTGTATTTCCCAAGCCCCATGTTGAGGTCCTAACCCCGGGCACCTCAGAAAGAGGCCTGGGCGCGGGGTCTTGGTGGAACCATCACGGGGAAATGAGGTCGTACCTCCTCAGACTGCTGTCCTTGGAAAGGGGGCATCTGTACACAGACATGCGCACAAGGGGAATGCCCCGTGGAGAGAGAGACAGATCAAGGGATGCTCTACCAGCCCAGGACCCCAAAGATGCCAGCAAACCCCCAGAGCTAGGAGAGGCTGAGGCAGATCCACCCTCCAGCCTCGGAGGATGCAGCCCCGTCTCACCCTGATCTCTGCCGTGTGAGGCCCAGGGAAACGACACCCCGGGGTCTCGGGTTCTGTACCGGTGAAACCTCAGCGGGAGGCGGAGTTCGGCCGTGTCCGCACTGTCACCCAGGATGGAATAGAGACATTGGCGACAAGCTCGTCACGGCGGGCGGGAGTGGCACCCACCTGCACGATCCTGCTGAGGTGGCAGTCGGCGGCCAGCTCCAGCCCCTGCTTCTCCGCCCAGGCCTCCACGTGGCCCAGCTGCTGGCGGATAATGGCGCCCCAGTAGTGCGAGCACAGCCCCGACTCGGGGTCGGTGACCAGCCTGTTGAACAGCCACATGTTGATGAAGTGGAAGAGCTGGGAGAAGAGCTGGATGGTGAGGGCCGCGTTGACCCGGCAGCGCCGCAGCAGCGCCATGGCCCCCGAGAGCGTGTGCAGGACGTCGTCTGCAGAGACAGCGAGGGGGCCCTGGTCACTCGGGGTCTCGAATTGGCAGTAAATTTAGTCAAAAGTCACAGCAATACCTGCCGGAGCACTTTGAAAATGCCACTCGTTCAATAGGAAGGAGAATGTGTTTTAAACACACGGAGGCATCAACTGTACTTACTTAACATTGAGGTTCACCCTGAGACGTTCTGAAAAGGACAACCAGCATGAAACACCCAAATAAGAGCTCTTCTTAAACAAAACTTACCGCTGGTGGTATTGCTAGTAAAACTTATTGCTTTAACAAGAATGCCCGATCTGATAGCTTGTTTATTTTCAAAATACCTCCCTCTTACAAATATGAAATATTAAAATGAAGTTAAACAAGAGGGAGGGAGGGAGGGAGGGAGGGAGGGAGGGAGAAAGGGAAGGAAGAATGACTGTCCTGACCTATTTTTGGTCTTTGCAGACTGTTCTCCTCCGGGTCGTCCAGAAAAGCCGGCATGTAGTTATTCAGTTCTGACTGCAGACAGTGGACCAGGTACCTGAAAACACGCACAGTTTTCATGATGTCAGCGTGAGGAGCTGCTGTCAGACATGGCACACGCGGAACAGCCTGCACTGCTCAGAAAGATTTCATTAAAAAATGTAATAGCTTCACTCTCAGGATTCAAGAAACACAGCTCACAGATTCAATTTATCAAGTCAACACATTTTGCATAGTTATTTATGCTTCTTGATATTATTCAAACAGGGCAAATAAAAACCTTTAAAGATAGTTTTGAAAATTTAAGAAAACATAATATGATTTAAATCTTTCTAGAACAGTGTCGCCTCCCCACACGGGTCCCGTACTTAAAGGCCATCTGCACCAGGTGCGCCAGCACGTCCTGGGCGTCCAGGGTGATCCGGCTCAGGTCTCGGTCCTGCTTGATGAAGTTGAGGAGCTCGGACGCGTTGGCCATCCAGAAAGCAAGCGCCCCTGCGATGTTCTTCTGTTTCTGGGGGCAGAACGCATCCCGTGAGCCGCCACAGGACCAACCGAAACAACAACCACCAGCTGCTCCTGAAAGCTGCCGAGGATAGACCAGTACCTTCCCGTTCCACCAGCGCACTTGCCGCAGATACCAGATACTTGCCGGGGAATTTGGGCCCACGCACAGCAGTGGGAAATCAGTAGCCACCGCGCTTCCTGGGCTCACGGAGACACAGGGCTCTAATTGGCTACCATTTATGAATCAATGGAAAAATGGGATATCGAGGAATCCAGCACCGAATCAGAGGTTGTGCATTATCTGGTAATCTGCGCGTACACACGTATCCATGGTTACCCACAGCCACCCGGATACTCGCAGTCACTGGCTTGGACGCCAAGCAACCCAGTATCAAGTACTGATCTATCGCATCCTCTCCCGACCACATGTGCAGGCCAGGCAACCTCAGATGAGATCCAAAGGATAGGAACCAAGGATGAACGAGGAGAAGAAACAGAACTGTTGTCATTTCATATCCACACGGAAGTGCATTAAGCAGAAGTTATGAAATGCTGGTAAGGGCTGCACAGTCCAAAGGGGTTTAGTACTGCGTGTTTCAGCTGCCGGATGAGTGTTATGGACGCTCGGTCCGGTCTGAGCACTGTGTTGACATGGAAGCAGCATGAGAAACTCAGCTAAGCCAACAGAGCCAGGCTCAGTCCCACAGGAGGTCCTACCTGTTCAACCTGGTCTACTTCCTGGAGAAAAACAGACGAGGGGGTCAGGCAGAACAAGAGAAAGAAACTTGTAAACAATCATGATAGTTTAAAAAAATCAAAACACTAAAACGAAGGCAGGACACTGAGTTGTTCTTCCCGGGTGACCTATCCAGCCCCCGCCCGGACGCAGCTCTGCGGGACGAGGCACAGAGGAGTCTGTGGTCCTGACACTGGCTAGTGACACGACGTGAACTCCCCGAGTTGATCGGTAAAGAAGTGGCAGTGAGCACACGACACACACTGATCTGGTGTCTTAGTGACACCGTGCGCTGGGGCTAAAGGTCTGTCTGTGAGGAGCCTGTTCCCGTTACTGAGGAAGAATAAGAGAGACAGGAAAGACCAACAGAAACAATACATATAAATGCTGAAAAACTTGAGAATCTGAAAACATATAAAAACTTAAATCTAAAAAGTGAGTAAACTAGTTTTTGAACTTGGGTTTTTACAAATTAAAAATTTTAAATTACTCACTACCACAGTTTGTTTCTACAACATTAAGACTCCTCCAGCCCTGACCGGTTTGGCTCAGTGGATAGAGCATCGGCCTGTGGACTGAAGGGTCCCAGGTTCGATTCTGGTCAAGGGCATGTACCTTGGTTGCAGGCACATCCCCAGTAGGGGGTGTGCTGGAGGCAGCTGATTGATGTTTCTCTCTCATCGATGTGTCTAACTCTCCATCCCTCTCCCTTCTTCTCTGCAAAAATCAATAAAATATATATATTTTTAAAAAGACTCTTCCAATCATACACTAAACCTGAATCTGAAATTAAAAGACGGGTTTCAATCCTGGTGATCCCAGTGAAGTTCAAACTCAATAAGGAAAAGCCTGTCAAAGTCATGATGGCAAGAATCTCATAACTTGAAACAGTATTTACAAACCCAAACGTGATGGGAGACAGACAGTGGCTCTGAGGGACAGCTGGACAGGAAATCGCATTTGTCTATAAAATAACAGGAGTGACAAAATGGTGTCCCAATAAACTGACTTTCCTGTGGAATCTCTGTCTTCACTTGGATAAAGGAAGAGCCCCATCCAATTCATATGCCAACCACTCAAACATAAAGAAACAACATGTCTCTTAAAACCTGGGCCTCTGAGGGAATTAAAGGTGAGTTTAGTTCTAGCTGGTATGGCCCAATGGATAGAGCATCGGCCTATAGACGGAAGGGTCTTGTCTTTGATTCCCGGTCAGGGCACAGGCTGGGTTGCAGGCTCGATCCCCAGTGGGGGGCATGCAGGAGGCAGTCAAGCCATGATTTTCTCTCATCATTGATATTTCTATCTCTCTCTTTCTCCCTTTCTCCCTGAAATCAATAAAAAATGTATTAAAAAAAAAAAAAAAAAAGATGAGTTTGCCTCAAACCTTCCCGACAGGAGACAGACAACCTAGCCATCTGGGCGGCTACTGAACGGGACACACCTGTGCTCTAGAGCCGAGTACCAGCACTGCCACGCGACTCAGACACGTTTGCAAATCTATCCGTTTACGGTGCCCATCTCCTCTGCTGAGCGGGCACCATCCCACCAAGAGGACACCTTGCTTCCTGCCCCGGTCAGAGCTGACTCAGAGCAGCGCCTGCGGCGCGTGTCCCGGTGAGAAAGGCCAGGCTGCCACTATGCCCCCAAGTGGGGCGGGAGCTCCCGGACACTCACCACAGCCTCATGGAGGCTCGGCAAGAGCGAGGGCCCCTTACAGCAGTAAAGACTCGCAGGTGGGTTGCTGGGGCCGAAGGAAGGGAAACGAGACCCGCTCAGGGGGCTGGGCTGGAGTGAGGGGAATGTTTCAGACCAGGCAGAGCTGGTGGCTCATAGCGCTGGGAACGTGCTAAATGCTACTGAATTTTCACTTTAAAATGGTTCATGAATTTTATCTCTATACATTATCATTATTTTTAATTCTAAGAAACCCACATCAAGTCGCAATACTTTCTCACAACTACTATTGTAATTTTAAGGGTCTTCTTCATGATAATCATGTGACCATGTACAATTTACCATCCCTTATTCTCCAGTTTGTGGGGAAGAAATAGAAAAGACTTTACATTTCTTTTCAACTTTTAAAGCTACGCAGTTTCAATATAATATATGTAACTTTTATTTGAGGAAAAATTCTTAAGATAAAGTCAAATATGAAGCCAAGTCTGAAGCATTAAGGAACTGGTCTCCCTGGTTTACTGCTGGCCGCGTGGGCTTACCTGGATCACGCCGTCCATCATGCTCACCATCTTGTTTACGATGGCGATCACCTTGTGGGTGCGCTCGGGGGGACTGACTTCCGGCCGGTACTGGCTCGACAATACGTACCGGCAGGCCATGTAGAGCACGTACGTAGGAGACAACTTAAAGTGGACTGTAGAGCTATTCGTATAATTTATAATAGCAGATAAAAATGAATCTTCAGCTGTGAAGTTTCCCAAAAGAAGAACAAAAGAAAGAAAACAGGAATATCAGATGGAGAAAAATGGACAAGAAAAGTTCACTACCAGTGGAATTTGCATACTCACAGCTCTCCCTGAACTCAATGCTTGCAGGCAGCACCAGCTCAGGCCCGGGAGCATCCTGCGTTCTGCAAGAAGAATGGGGCTCTTAAAGCCAGGTCACGGAGCTAACAGCATCCTGACGACCTGTGGAGAGCTCTGAAACTCTTACAAACAACCTCTGTACAGTTTTCTGGATAAGGAAGAGCCCACTGCCTCCTTTTCACATGTGACGTATGCAAATATTCAAATGATAAACTGACAGCTGTCACATCCCACTCGGCACAGGCCCGCCGCCCTCTGAGGACCTGCTTCTGCGGGAGAGCAGACCCGCCCTGACTCCATTATTAACGAGGCTTCCCACCCGCACAGAGCCAGGCCGCCAGACACCTGCTGCGCGATGGCTCAGGTGACAGTGGGGAGACACTGCTGGGGACACAGGCCATCTAAGCCACCCTGAGCCCCACTCAGGAAGGGAGGAACGCCCCGCTGCCCACGGCCTCTCTCTCCAGCCGAGTCAGACAGGAGCCCCGCAGACCCTGCAGCCACGAGGCCCGCATTCTCGATGCTCAGCGACGCCTGCCTCAGAACACATCCTACTCACTCACATTTCTTCTCAAAGTCACATAAATTCGAGCCACTTTTCACCACTTAGCCTGACACTACGGAAATAAGGAACTGCCTAAAACACAAACAAAGAGAAGCTGTAATCTGGGAACATTCCTAATTACTAGCACTGTGCTAATGTTCATATATTTCCAGGTAATTCAAAGGTCAGGTAATGTGTATTAAAGAGTTCTTCAGACTGCGGGACACCTGGCCCCACGGACAGGCTAGGTGGGGGACTGTTGTATGAAATTCTTCCTTCAGTTACAAATAGGAATAGATACACACATGTAGGTGTGTGTCCACCAGGGCACATGTAAACATGTGATATTGTGTTGTACACTCATCAAAACACATTTGAAAGCCATTAATAAGTAGACTTTTTAAAATGTGTAAGATAAATGTGTTTTGCCTTTCTGCAAAGTTAACTGAAAATTAAATAGTTGGAATTATAACGACTTACACTGAAATGAAAATATCTGTTTTTAAATATTGGCTTAAACCAAACTGAAGTCAAAATTGATTCAAATGAATCTTTTCAGCAACATTTAAGTCTAATACTCTTAGACAAATGGTAATGAACTGGACAGATTTAAGTATTTGGAGTCATTGGTATGTCTCCTCATTAAATAAGTTAGTTCAAATAATAAAGACTCTTCACAATGAAAGAAACAGCACCATGATGACCCCAGATCCCCAGTTCCAGGCTGGCAACGAAGATGCCACCACCTTCCCACAGCCCAGCTCCCATCCTCCACCCTCTCCCCCACGCACCAGGGCGAGGGAGGAGAAAATACATGTGAGTGAACTCCAGTGAGGACAGTCATGTGGGTAAACCAAAAGCATCTTCATCACATCATATGCTTCAAAATTTATGCCATCTCTGACTTAATAACTTAGATTTAACTCAACAATTTATGTGTTAAAATGCTCTTATACTCACAATGTAATTTAAGTGCTCGATATCAATGTGTCTTTCTTACACTGCCCTATTTATGGACATCTAAAATTGCAGGTAAGTAATTATTTTCATCCAATGTCCATAAAATGGCCCTGGGTAAACTTTACAAATTACTTGTTTCATCAATTTAACAAATCTAGTAAAAATAGAGTATTTAAATTCTCAGCGAAAAAATAAAGTGTCAGCAACAATTTAGTCACTCCCATCATTTGGAAAGATTTGTTTTGACTAAAATCAGTATTTTAAACATGCTTATTACAGCAGCTTAGATTTTATAAATGTATCAGTTGAGCATTGCTTATACCAACACTGCATGTGAAAAACACAAAGACTGGAAATGGGAAAATCTTCGATTTCTATCACTGTCTTAATATCAACACACATTACAGTTCAAATAAAACCTTTAATAAATCTTTTGCAAAGCAAAATAATCTGACCTTGAAAAAGGTTACTTAATATGTATATTCACAGGATAAAATAATTTATGACAGATGATTAATCTTCACCTCTGGCTTTTTAACACCATTATCTGACCACCTTCCCTTTCTTACGGAGACGTACGAACTGTGCATATCCTCAGAGCATTGTCCTAACCGATCTTTCCCTCTCACTTCTTGACTCACTCACTCAAACATTCACAGGCTCAGGACTATGATTCGTGCCTCTTGATCACCTTATAAATAAACAGAGGTGCTTCTCACAATACAAATACACCATCTACATCTTATTCTAGAATACACCACCAAACACAAGCACAGACACAGGAAGTAGACGATTTACTATTACGTCTAAAACAACAAAGCCAGCAAACTAAACCAAGAACCAAAATCCCAGACCACAGACACGGTAAAGCCTGAGGTCCCACATGAACCTACAGTTAGTCCCCGTGATGGACACGGAAACCTCTGCTGGAGGATGGGGAAGGGACGGCCTGGACCTGTGGCCCATCACCGCCTGGGTGAGTGACCGCCAGCCTCAGCTGGTGCCTCAGCTACTGGACTGAGAGGGAGCAGTCAGAATGGCGCCCTGAAACTCGGACTGGCACCCAGAGGGGAGGGGCGCCCCGCAGGGCTGCTGCTGCGAGCGGCGGGGCATCCAGCTGCGTGCGTCCTGGCTCTGGCGGAGCTGCCAGCCCAGCACACTCAGCACCAGCAGCTGCAGGTCAGGCCCCGCCACTGGACGCACCACCACGCTGGAGGCACTGACCGTAACTTCCCACGTCCACAATGGTAGAGACGCCAAGGAAGTAAAACTGATGTACAAGTGACACGGAATTTAACAATCACGAGGAAAGGAAGTAACAAAAGGCAGTGCTCTGTGCAAAACACCGGCAGGACCGACGCAGGAAGGAACACTGACTCCTGCCCAGGTCTCGGCAGGGGACCACCCGGGGAGCAGGAGGGCGAGCGGGAGGGAGGCGGCACCAGCGCCTCAGGCTAAAGCTCCTGCGAACCACCCTGGCTCTGTGCGTTTTAAACGTGGGAATTTCTCCTAAGAATGGGTGAGATGATCAACTAGTCAAGTCCTAGAGACTAGTTGGATCAGAGTAGCACACCTCACACAGAAACCCTGAAGCCAGCACGCGTCCTCTCCGACCTGGAGAACAGTGGACAGAAGGGACACAACTATCAGAGCGTTTCCCATGTCAACACCGTGGTGAGGAAATACTCTGCCTTCCTCGAACGCTCTAGCCAGGTCAGCTCAGCCTCTACAGATGCGGCAGCTGCACCCCGACCCTCTGGGCAACGTCCCTCCTTTCCTAATGGAAAGCGACCAGTCTTACCTGCTCTCCTGCCAGCGGTACTCGGGCTGCTGCTCCACGCGGACCATGGGCTTCACCATCCCCCGCTCGGCTGTGCTGCAGGCAGACGACACCCTGTCGCTGTCCAGTCGAGTGGAGCTCTAGCCAAGGGGGAACACAGGTGCTTATCAACACCACACAGGCACAGGCTTCTGGACCCAGCCGGCAGGTGGAGGCGCGGTGAGCGAGCGGGAGGAGCACAGCCGCACGCCCCCAGGGCACGCCCAGAACACACGTCACTGAGGACTAAAGAGGCACAGCCACGCCCTCCCCAGGCCAGCAGCTGGCTTCACAACACAGGCACACAGACCAGCACCAGGCTCTCCCAGAGCACAGGAGTCACAGGGACCTTATTCCAAAAAGTCTCTTCAATCAGGACAGCGCTGACGGAATATGTACAACACGGAGAGCTGGGTCCTCTTGTGGCTCATTAGTTTTAAGAAAGGATTTTAAAATCTGCTCATTGTAGCTCAACACCTAATAAAGAATTGAGTACAGAAATAGGTGTTTCTTGTCCTTAACCAACATGGGAGAAGCGTGTACACAGCAGCCAGCGCCGTACATTTAACCCTTCCGACCAGTGCCCATTCCTGACCAACCTGAGATAGGCCAACAGGTGAGTTCCCGCGTCAGGCAATGGCTCAGAGAACCCTGCACCAGGCTGCCTGTGCCGGTCCCATCACTCCCAACTGCAGAGCTGAGCAAATGAGCATCCCCCTTGTCTTTCCACCGAGAGGAACCTCAGCCGTATGTATCTTTGCGTTTGTCCGCGTTTTCCGTAAATGAGAGCACTACCTTACAAAAAGTTACTTTCTATCACATCATAAACATCTAGCGATGTTTTTATGTTACAAAAGCCAAAAGCGTATGTCTGTACAACGTTTTGTTGTCTATTCATCAAATTAAACCAATCCTTTCTGTTGTTACACAATAATTACTTCCATAAGATACACTGATAGAGATAAAACTGGTCAGTGAACAGAAATACTTAGACTGCAAAAATCTTATTTTAAATGAATATTCAGGCACTAAATTATGGTTAAGTTTACCAGGTGTACCAGTTAATAATGCAGATTTTTTTCAATAGATGGAGTTACACATATGTTGATATATATGCAATTTGGTATGTATGCTATTTTGTTGTAGTGACAGCAAGCTTCAAAACTTCATGTCAAATTTGCTGAAGGTGTTAACATCACAGATATTTTTAAGCTTAAAAATGTCGAATTTCGTGCCCCCCCAAAAAAGAGCATTTGCTGGAAGTTTTAATTCATTACTTTATTTTGAAGTGCTACTGAATACTCCGGGAAGCTTATGGTGAACATCCTCCATCTCAAGATACTTGTGAACGCTGGTTTAAACGCTTTAAAGGTGGTGATTTCGATGTGAAAGACAAAGAACGTCCAGGTCAACCGAAAAAGTTTGAAGACCAACAATGACAAGCATTATTGGATGAAGATGTGTGTCAAACTCAAAAAGAACTCGCAGAAAGATTAAACGTTGCTCAGCAAACAATTTCCAATCGTTTACAAGCAATGGGACAGATTTTAAAGCAAGGAAAATGGGTGCCACATCAACTGAACAAAAGACAAATGGAAAACCGAAAAGTCATCAGTAAAATGTTGCTTCAACGGCACGAAAGAAAGTCTTTTTTGCATCGAATTGCGACTGGCGATGAAAAGTGGATTTATTTTGAGAATCCCAGACGCACAAAATCATGGGTTGATCCAGGTCAACCATCAACATCGACTGCAAGGCCAAATCGCTTCAGAAAGAAGACAATGCTCTGAGTTTGGTGGGATCAGGAAGGTGTGGTGGATTATGAGCTTCTAAAACCAGGTGAAACCATAAATTCTGATCATGAAACAACCAGAATGGGCCAGAAGACACAGCAAAGTAATTTTGCTTCATGATAACACACCACCACACACTTCAAAACCAGTTAAAGACACGTGAAAAGATCTTGCCTGGTAAGTATGAACCCACCCGCTGTATTCACCAGACCTTGCTCCCTCAGATTCCCACTTGTTCCGATCGATGGTACATGCACTTTCTGAGCAGCACTTCAAAACGTACGAAGAAGTAGAAAATTGGGTTCCTGAATGGTTTGCTTCAAAACAAGAAAAGTTCTATTGGGACGGTATCCACCAATTACCTGAAAGATGGGGAAATGTGTAGCTAGCGATGGACGTTACTTTCAATAAAGCACTTTTGATGTTTCTCTTGAAATTATCCTGTTTTCTTTGATTACAAACTCCGCCATTATTAACCGGTACACCTAGTATATGTTACCATATTATGGTACAATCCAGCTTGTTTTCAAATGATTTTCAAAGGAAATAATCACAAAAGAACAGCCAAAGGAAGTAGGACAGAAAGGATTGAGTATGTGTGTGTGTGTGTGGGGGGGGCGGGGGGCAGGGATTTAAGTATGTTAAAATGTATACACACACACACACACAGACATGCATCAAGAGTTCAAAAAAGGAACCATCAATGTTATCAATAGCCAACTTAAAACTGTGAATGAACAGTTTTCATGCTTTTACTTCTTTCAATTTATGGTTTTCTAAGTTGACTATACATTTTATAAAAAGCTACAATGCTTATAGTTGTATTTGGTCCCTGAGACTCACTCACACACCACACGCTGCCCTGAACCCAGAAGCACAGAGGAGCTCACAAGCGAGAGCACCTTCCAGAGCCTGCTGTCCACCCACAGACCAGGCAGGGCCAGGGAACGAAGGCTGCACGGCAACCGGCAGCAGCTGCTGGTGGTGCTGGGTGCGTGAGGAACGGGTCTTCAGGAAGTGACCTACGCGGAGGTCTGAGGACAGAGGGGAACCACGTGGACACGCGGGTGGTCAGGGAGCAGCAGCCAGGCGCCTGCGTGCAGGGACGGAGCCGTGGCCAGCCCATGCTTGGCTGGAGGCAGCGGGCAGGTCCCGGGGAGCTGTGTAACCAGGTGAGGACTGCGCCATCTCTGGGATAAGAAAGGCCTGGGCCTTTGAACAAGGGGCAGTAACAAGACTTCACTTCCGTTCGGGAAGCATGGGCCTGGCTGCGGGGAGGAGAGGGGCCCGGGCAGCACACGAGAGAGGCAGCTCCTGAGGAGCTATGTGTGCTGCTCTGTGACGGCCGCGCGGGGTGGAAAAGGCGGACACGGGGACATTTCCCAGGTGGAGCCGAGAGAACGGCCGATGCTGGGTGTGGAGGCTGCGAGAAGGAAAAGCGCGAGGAGCGCTGGCCGCAGACTCCCGGCCAGCGCTGAGGCCGGACAGGGAGAACCCAGTGCTGAGCTGAGTTAACCCTGAGATACATGTCCGCACCCCCTGGACAGGTCGACCAGCGGAGGTCAGGGCCAAGGTCAGACTCAGCTGGTATTCTAACTCCGCAACCGCGCCGGGTCACCCAGGGAACACGGATCGACAGAGGGAAGGGCTCCAGGTCTGATGCCCCCAAACTGTAGATGTGAAGCGGGGAGGAACCAACAGGTCAGCATGAGGAGGAAGGAGAACCCATGTGGGAAGGAACGGAGGGGGACACCCTGGCGGTGACCCAGCGAAGACAGATGGAAGCAGCAGACGGCAACCTGGAGGACCTCAGTGCCCATGACAGACAGTC
This sequence comes from Myotis yumanensis, assembly GCF_028538775.1. Taxonomy (NCBI): domain Eukaryota; kingdom Metazoa; phylum Chordata; class Mammalia; order Chiroptera; family Vespertilionidae; genus Myotis; species Myotis yumanensis. Next base: position 777,822 of record NW_027223757.1, read on the forward strand.
CCCGGGAGGGAGCAGGAGCCAGTGAGAGCCGAGGAACGAAGAGGGGTCAGAGGAAGAGCTGTTTCTTCAAGAAAGCATGCTATGAGCAGGAGCCGACAGCTGGGCAGGCGCCGGGGACAGCAGGCTTCTCCCAGATGCTGGTGAGAACGCCCCCGGCCTGGAGACTGCTGCGTGCAGCCCCAGGACGCCCCAGCCTGGGCAGGGCCTGCGCTCTGCTTCACCCACAGGCCCCTGGAGGAGCCATGCCCTGCCAGCTCCCGCCTGAGCCTTCGGGAGACCTGCAAACCCTGCGGCTGCTGGGAGGCCCCAGGACGTCTGGCTGCCATGGAGACGACGGGGCGAGGTCCCACGGAGAGAACCTGAGATGACAGGGAGGTGGGAGGCCCAGCGGGCCCCGTGCCCTAGCACGGCCTGGCCACCAACAAACCCACTCGCTGAGCTCGGCCACACAAGGAACCATCAGCAAGACCAGCAACTCGCTGCTCAGGTGCATCCAAACCACGTGCACGAGTATAAGCAGGAGCCTGCTCTTTCAGTCCAGAGTTTTGGGGTATCTGTTTCCTAGCAACAAATAACCAGAGTGAGAAGAGAAATAACTGATCACACAAGAAAAGCCAAGTGCTGAGGAGGTAAGCTGACAGGTGGGAGTGAGGACCAAGGAGAGGGCTAAGGAGAGTGGGAGGCCATTATCTTCAGGATCACCTGACCGAGAAGGGCTGGGCACACACAGCACCAAAGAGAAAGCACAGCCCCCTCTGCTCAGGGAACACACAGCCTGGCCCCTGCCCCCGCGTCGCTGAGAAATACAGCCCCCAGTTAGCTATGTGTCGCTGAGAGATAACAGCCCACAGCTAGGACCCTGTGGAGTCTGCACAGCAGTGTATCGGGTCCACTACGGTAACTCGCCCACCGTGCCTAGAACATTAAACCACCACGTCCTGTCAGGCAAGATGCCATCACCTACCTTGCTTGTTGGCAACGCTGTTCCGCTGTGAATATCGCCTCCTAAGTCAAAAGTTGTCTCCTGAACAATTCTGCCAAGATAAACAGAAAACACAGGGAATGAAGACTCAAATGATCGGGCAGAGCCTCGTCCCAGTGACACAGAAGGAGCGGTTAGAGGAACGCCCAGCGCCGAGATCTTCAGGACGGCGCTTCCCAGCAACGAAGCTGCAGGATGAAAGTCGCGTCTCTGGGTGTGAAGAGAGCGGAGCCTGCAGAGTGGTCTCTGTGTGTCACATCCTAAAGCAACCTGGCTCCCCTTTTCCGGATGCGATGGCCTTCCCGTGACGTGACGCCCTCACACGAAAACAAAGCGAAACAAAACGTTTCTACCGATTCTTACTAAACACTCTCAAGACAGTCTGTAAACCTACATTTAAGAACAGAAAACGGAAAGGAGCCCTAAAGAAAGAAGCAAGAGTCCCATCCCGTGAGCCTTGAGGCCGCCTCAGATGCCAGGAGCCACCTGCTGAGGCCATGTGATGACTTTTATGGGTCCTGCTGCTTAGGCTACAGAGAAAGAAATGGAGAAATTTGTGAACATGTCAGCAATCATGTTCGCCCTGTCCTTCGCCAGGACTCATCATGGACAAAGAATGGGCGGGGCAGAGCCCACTGCTAGCCAACAGCAGCAACCAGGTCGATGACGCCGACACTGCAAGACCAACATGAAGAGACCCCCACGCTCACAGCCGCCCAAGTCTAGGCTCCGGGGGAGCGGGGGTTTGAGCAAAGGGAGGTCCGGGAGGGAGCAAGGAGGGAGGCGGCGCAGGAAACCAGCACAGCTGCTCCAGGCTCTGCTCCTGCACGGCTTTCCCTTCATGCACATCCGGCTGCTCTGAACAGCATGAGACCACACCCACCATCGTGTGAAATGCACACACACATGCACACCCCAAAGCTAACCTCCCCAAACAGGAGGCCTTCCTGTTTCCCAGGAGGAGCCCCGCTGCGAGTCCTCAGACAGGCGCTAGGTGGAGCTCAAGCATAAAAGACAGAGCCTTCCTTGAGGTCGTCCTGTCCCCTCAGTAACAGGAAAACAAACCTCAATACAAAACCTCCTTATGGAGGATCTTACACAGACACCGTAATCCTCACAGAAGAGCGAAGCAAGTATTGTTTGAAAGGATCAAACAAATAATAACATATTTAAAAATAACTTAAAAACTAGCCACAACCCCGTGTTAGGATGAAGACCTTTCTTTCTTCTTCTTCCCTCTGAAACCAACCAAATAAACAAGAACTGGAACCACAAACCCACTTTGAGTTAAAAATTAAGACAAAATTAAAATCACGTGACCGATGCCTCGTTTGGAACGCCTCGCATAGTGGAGACACACTGTGCGCTTCTCAGAGGCAACGCGTCTCAGTGACTTACCCAGGTTTGTGTCTGGGGCCCTTGGCGGGCAGGCCCCCGTCCACGGGCCTCTTCCCCAGAGCGTGGTCCTGGCTGGGGTCCACGAACTTGAACACGTGCTGGGCCCCGAACTGCACACTCATCCCGCTCTGCAGCATGGTCGTCTCCGAGATGCGCTGCCCCTCCACGTAGGTCTCCGCCTCCATGCTTCTGGGCGTGACGGTGACCACGCCGTCCATGTTCGTGAGGTCGCAGTGATGGGGCTGAATTCCTGAGCCGAACAACTGAAACAGGAGGAAAAGCACACAGAACATAAACACAGACTCGTAAAGCTGCGAGTCCCTGTGACGACGCACGGTCTAACAAGCTCTGGCGCTTTTCAGTGGGTTTCCATCGCAGCGTAAAGACAAGTAAACACCGTCAAACAACTGCACATTCCCTTTTACAGCCAGAGCCTGGATTTAGGGCAGGCTGTAACTCGCATTAAACAGCACGTGGTCATTTCAAGGACTGCGAGAGTTAGTGGTCAGTCTATACAGATGTACGATTACAAGCTCCTGTGTGTCTGTTCACTGCTGTGCTGAGGAGGAAAGGATGTCAGAGCTGAACCCAACATGGACAGCTGGCCGTGTTTACAACCAAGTCCACCTGGTGCAGCGATGCCCTGACCCTGCTCACTCACAGAGCCGCTGAGCTCGGGTTGCTAAGCGCCCGAGAACCACGCCCAGACAACACTTGCACTGTGAGTCCTGAAGGCCTGCGACCCCAGGTGTCACCCGGTGATGGGCACCGTCTCCTGGAAGCAGGCCTGTAACACCATCGCCATCACTGGGGACAAGCAGCAGTCTCAGGAACGTCATGGCCACCCCACGTTTCTAGACGGGCAGTGTGGACAGAAACGCACACTCTGCTCTTCTCACGCTGAGCAAAGAAAAGTGACCCCGAGTGAACTTACGCTTAAATACAGTCTTTCATGTTCACCCATTTATCCATTCGCTCCCACCTGCTACCTCCTACTGAAAGGTGAGAATCACAAAAGGCAGCTGAGAGCGGCCGTCCGACGCACACCTGGATAGAGCTGTCGTCAAACTTGTCTGTCCCGACCTCAGTCACACTGAGCTGCAGGCGGTAGAGCTTGGGCTTGTCTCTGGAGTCAGATCCGTCTGTGAGAAGCAAGTAAAAGGTCACCTTAGAAGCGACACCACACTCCTTCCAAATTCATGCGACTTAAAGGGACACAGAAAACGCAAACTAAACACATGAACACATCAGCTTCTGTTGAGTATCATTCAAGGTGATAAACAGTGTCATTCATACTGACATTTTCTCATCAGGTAACAAGCATTGTCTCTCCCCCCACAACACCCCCTCCCCCCCGCCCTGGGTTTTGTTAATGACTCTGGGGAGTGATCCTATCAGCCAGCACCCAGCGAAGGTCATCACAGACCCAGGGCCTTCCCTGAGACCAGGTCCCTCTGGCAGTGAACCTGCCCTCTACCCGCACCGGCCACTCAGCTGTGGGCACGGCTGGACCCCTGAGGCAGGTCTTCCAAGTGCAGCCTCAGGGCTCGCCCAGACCTCCTGGACCAAATCCTTGGGGAGGAGACCCAAACCCGAGCCTTCTGAACCCTATCCCCAGGGGCTCCGCTCCAGGGAGCAGAGCTGCGGGAGGACAGAGGGCCCTGGCTTGCTGGTGTCACTCCACCCTCTATGATGTGTTGGAACCGTACACGTCCCTGCGCAGGACTTCCATGATGGAGGTGCTTGGGGAGAGCAGTGCCAGGCGGGCTGGTTTCTATGCAGGCGTGTTGCCTAGGGCACCTGCTCGTTCCCTCCCCTATAGGATGGCACCAGTCCAAGACCTGCTCTGATTTCAGAGCTGCCAGCACAGGAGGGAACATGCCCCAAAGGACCAACGGGTCCCAAAAGAGGTGGCCGCGGAGGCAGCCCAGCCGGCATACATCCGCTCCAGCCTCCCAGCAGCCCAGGAGCCGCGCGACCTACTGCACTAACGCCGGTGGCCTCAGGGCCTCTTACTAAGCCGCCAGCTACGATCTCTAGGCGCTGGCTCGGGGACGCCAGCGGGGAGGGCTTCTGGAGTGCACACTGGTTTCAGGCTGTGGTGTGGTCTCAGCTCTTGGACACAAGACGCCGTGCCTACACCAGCTCTGTGCAAACCGTTGTGATGTTAGTGTGCACAGTAACACCCACAGTGACAGCCCATCTCGGAAGCAGAGCAGAGGTCTGACATCCAGGCAAGGCAGGAGACACTGGAGCAGCACCTGAGATCCAGGTCAAAGTGCGCTAGGAACCGGGCGTCTGTGCTTGCTTAGGGCCTGGCCACCCTCATGACATGGTGGCAGCTCCAAGTTCTGATCCAAAAGGAGGCATCAGCACCACCTGGGCTTTCCCTGGACCGGCACCCCCTCCAGCCCCGCTGAGTCCAGCACCCCCACACGGCTATGACCCTGCCTGCTGCAGACACCAGGTGCCGGGTCCCTCTCCCTCCCTCCTTCCTACGGCCTCGCCTCCCAGCTCCGAGCTCCCTGGTGGCTAGCTTTTTGGAGAAACCTCTCTATCCTGGTGCTCAGCATTGTCCGGTCCACAGTATGTGTTTAATAAATGTTTAATGTTAGCAGTCAGTAATTATTAACTAAAAATAAAGAGACAGAATAATGCAATATGGTCACAGCAATTACAAAATAAAGAAAACAAAAGACGCAAATAACTGATCAAAAACAATTATTTCAATACAAAGTGAAAAAAAAAAACAGAAGAACATGAAAAACGTGTCTATTTAGGGGAAAAATAAAGACTCGTGATGTGCTTGCTCTTGAAGGGCATCGTGTGAGCTCATGGCCATCACCCCCTCTCCATGGCCACGTTCACATCAGCAGTGAGAGCTGCAGAGAAGGGAACAAACCCCTTTCCCAGCCCCTCCTTTCTGACCACTTCAAAGTAACAACAGGAAACACCTCCACAGACAGATTGTGAGCCACCTCCACGGTGGCCACGGACTCCGAGCTACGATGGTGTGTGTGTGCGTTCGGGGAGGGAGGAAGAGAGGGGGACGGAGGCACGGAAGCCCTGGTAGGTGCAATGTTTCCTCCTGCAACAGCACGGCCGGCCCCTTGCTCAAGGGTGACGACCCTCGCACAGCAGCCGCACACACTCCTCGCACCGAGTCCTCAGCGCCCCCACCCCCTAGGGCCTAGGCCCTCCACAGCCACACACACTTCTTGCACGGAGTCCTCAGTGCCGCCCTCCCGCCCGCCCCGGCCCTCCACGCTGTCCCCTCGGCAAAGGCAGAGCCCCTTTCCAGTGGAAAACCCTCTAAGAGCCCTGCCACACAGAGCAGTGCTTGTTCCAGGACGTCTGAGATCTGCTCACTTTTAATTCTGTCTTAAGAATATGTGATATGTGCCCGTGGTTCCCAACGCGAAGGGCACAGGCGGTGCCCAGTGAGTGCCCTCCCTCCACCCCCTCTCCCAGAGCCAGGCTTCCTTCCACAAGCCGTTTCATGCATCTGTCATTCAATAGCTGGAAAAGGGTTCCTCTTTCTCCTTTTTGGGGGGCAGCAGAAACATTAGAATATTATTTAGGGTTGTCAAATGAAATACATGACATCCAGTCACATGTGCAATATCTGAGATAAACTTACACTAAAAAACTGATGTTTTACCCAAAATCCAAATTTATCTGGGTATCAGAATTATTTGCCAACCTGAGGTCCCTGAGGTCATTACCACCCGTGCTGCGCCTTGTCTGTAACAGGAAGTCCTCTTTAGCGTGCTACCTACTAAGGGGGAGCTCCTCACAGGCAGACAGGAGCATGTGTGCAGGCACGTGTTCCACCCATGGCTCTGCCCTCAGCGGCGTCCAGAGGAGCCTCTGGGAAGCAGTGTGTGGTGCGGAGTGTGGACGCGGGCGAAGAGCCTCCTGTGTGGCAGGGGACCCGGGAGAAAGTGAGCAGAGCTCACATCTCAGTGAACCAACACAGCGGCGGAGCCACTCCCAAGGGCTGTGAAGCCACTGAAAGCATCTGCACGGGCAGTCCCCAGCTTCACTGGGAGAACATGACCCCTCGAGTGACACTGGCATGAGAAGCAGTGCACGCGGCCGAAGCTGCTGACACCTCCATGCACGTGGTGCGAGCAGGGGAAGGAAAGTCCTGTCGCTCCATCACCTCAGAGTATGAAATTAACAAACACGTGGAATCATTCAAGAACCCTCGTAAGATAACAAAAGCACGCCTGAGCCTCTGCTTTATGTATACAGAAATATCAAAATAGGTAAAAAGAATACCACCTGTTTATATTTTAAAAAAAACACACAACAAAACCCAAATTCCAAGTTTGGCTAATAGCTAATAAAAATCTATGTGATCAGTATGGAGAAAATTAAACTAAAATAAGATGGTAAAAAGTAAATAAACTTCACAAAGCACGGAAAGTATTTGTTAGATTTAACGTAAAAAATATCTACTCTAATAAAAAAGAAACATGCAAATTGACCATACCTTCACTACATCCCAAGCTGTGGGAAACTGATATAGGGTTAAGTCTCAGACTGGCCTGCTGGCAAAGTCACAAACAAGTCCCAGCTTAGAGGGCACAGTCCTCTTAGCATAATTAGGCTGGACCTTATAACACTCCCTAGATCTTATCTGGGAAAGCTAATGGGACGAGGAAGTGCAGGAAGTGTAACCATGGTCAAAACAAGTGAAACTCACAAGAACTGTGTAACTATGGTAACCACTACCTTGTTTACCTCTCACTATGAAAGCTTGGTGAGGCCTGAGCACAGTGGAAGTCCTTCTCCCTGAGTTGGACTTGCTCGCCTGGTCCCCCATATTCCCAAATTATCTTGTGTCTTTTCTATTTCATTTGTGTGCGGCTCCACTTCCAGACCCGAACCCTGAACCACGCAGGACGTGGAGGGAAACACTTACGACATCTGGCGCCCGTCGGGAACTCTGGAAGTGAAGGTTTCGCTAGAGCGAAAAAATGAAGTTTCACTGATAAAGTGAGGAACAAAGAATTCACCATAAAGGTAGGAAAATTCACCGTAAAGGTGAGGGGTTATTTCACCGCACACAAACGCCCACAATCAGCTACAGTGGTCCGGAGCTGTAGGTGGTGTGGGAACGTTTTCTCAACCAGGCTAACGGGGCAGGATTCGGCTTTAAAACAGTAGATTCGGCTTTTTAAAAAAGTAAGAAACTTTATTATAGACTTCTGAGTTGCATGCTTAAGTAGTTAAAGTTTCAGAAGGTAATCTCTTATAGTTTTTGCATTTTGTTAAAGAAAATAACTTTTGGTTTCTTGAAAAAGGTACATTAGATCTTAAAAGTTTGCCAAAAAGTTAGAAATTGAAAAAAGGTCAGCAGCAGGGAAAAACTTGCCTCCGAACTGTTTTTCCTTGTGAAACACAGTATTTCATTTACTAGAGCCTTTGAGAGAGGCCAAGGAGGATAAATCTCCTCCCCTTGCACCCTCCACTCCTAAAGAGGAGCAGAAAGAAAAGAAAAAATGGGAGGAATGGCCTTCATGGCTCCCTCCACCTCCATGTCCTAATCCTAAAATGTTTGATTCTCCGTTAATAGAATCACCTGTGCAAAAACGCCAAATTATAAAGTAATTGGAATATTAAAAGGTACTCTTTTAAATCAGGCTGGAAAAAAAGAGCGCCATGGTCATCTTCATGTGGTTTCTTGTTCAAATTGAAATCTTAATTTGTATTTGGAATCTAAAATCTGTAATAAGAAATGAAATTCCGCTACAGAATCCACCTCTGGTGTGGAGAGATTCAAAGGTGGCAGGAAAGGGCAGAGCTACAAGCTCTCCCGCAATGAGATTACTTAGTGTTTTGTTTAAAAATTACCGGAGAACATCTTATGACAACCAAACTTTGGCTAAGATAACTTTGGGTGCTAGCCATGACTTTAGAAAGCGAAATAGGAAAAAATTTAAAATGTATTTTTTCTATTAAGCATGACTTTGGGAAAAATACGCCATCTGCGTCATTTGCTGAAACTTCCCCCAAAGCAGGATGTGGGGGAAGGGAAGAAAGCACATGGCGATCCAATATGGACACCCCCTCCCCAACTATTCTAATTGAAAAGTTTTACAAAATTTAAAAAATGCGTCTGGGATTTCTGTGCACGTGTAAAGAGAAAAGCTGGCTTAAAACTAATGCGCGCAACTGTCCTGTTTTTGGACATTTAGATAGAGTTTTGAGCTGAATTCTCTTTACAAATGCACAGTATAAAACCCAAGACTGATTATTTCCTAAGAAAAATGGCGAATTTGACCCAGGGAAGAAATGCAGGCTGGTTCTAGCAACAAGATTGGTATTTTTTCATAATAAAGTGATTTTTGAAATGTTAATAAAGCCTGTTCCAAAGTTAATCTTAAAAGCCTCAAAGAAATTCAGTAAAATTGTCTGATACAGAAAATTTACTAAAGTAACTGCCTTAAAATAATAATTTAGATTTGAATCTCAAGAATTATTGAACTATATCAATTATAAAAATCTAAGTAGCCCAGGTAAAAGACGGCTACGCCCTTTAATTAAGGCTGGCTTCCCAAAGCAATTTCTAATGGAGGAAGGGCTAGCCTCCCTTCCCCCAACAGAACAAGCAGGTAGGTAAAAATTTCCCGCCTGTGGCCGCTTCTAAAGACAGGCTTGCTTCCCAGTCCCCATCCTTGGGAGCAGTGGCAGCCCAGGGCTTTGGGAGTTTGCTAAATTGCTAAATTTCCCTCATGAAAAATCTAGAGGACAGAATTAAATCTGTTGGTTGATTATATCTTGCATTTTTGAAGTTTATTCTTAAAAATGTTATTGATTGAGAAATGCTAAATATTTAACTTGCCAGCTAAAAGTTTAAGGTTCGGATTAAATTGGGAAAAATTGTGTAATTGAGGTAGCTAAATGCCTAAAGTATAGAGATTTATCTTTGAAAAAATAACTTTTGTTTTCTCTGAAATAATTAGAATTCAAAATATGTTACTCATTGATCTGATTAAAAAAAAGAGGATAAGTTCTGTGATCCCAACCGAAATTTTTATATACAAAGATCAGTTTTAATTTAATTGATATCTCTTAATAATTATAAAAGGTATATAATCTTTAAATCATATATACACATATATATTTGATGGTCTTCCAAGTTGGATTTCAAGACTATAACCAAGGAATGACTTTGGGACATTTCACAGGCCCTGAAATGCTTTCAAAAGTTTATTCTCTCTTCTTAAAGGATTTTTTAATAAAGCCAATTTAATATACTTGAAATCACATGGAAAGCTTTATCAAATATAAATTAATAAATATATTTTAAGTTTTTGCCTCTAAGAAAGGGCAAAACAAGTTATTTTGTTTGATATTTCTTAAAATACAGCAGTAGAACTTTAAGATGTCGTTTAAAATGACAAAAGCTCCTCGCCACTGCATTTTAAATTAGGCTGGAGGTGAGGCAGCGTTTGCACCTCGTGAATCAGACATAAAACTTTACTAAATTTACTAACTTTATTAATAAACACACCTGCTATAAGAAGCCAGTATCTTTATAAGCAGCCTAGTAAAGTAAAACTCTTTTCAAAAGGTTACTGAAGGCTTCCCATGATCCCTCTGTATATGCAAACAAGCTGATAGGGAATGCTGTTTAAAAATATTATCTTAAAATCAATAAAAAGGGGAAATTTTAAAATTTTGAAATATCTTCCACTAATATTTATAGGAAATTGAATTGCCATGGCCTAGAGCAAAGAATATCCTTACATGATATTGTTCTACACTGTCATTGTACATTTATCCCAAACAAATTTACAAACTAATTCTTTGAATGTTTGGCAGAAATTTAATAAGGACATTAAAGGATTTAATCTCTCCCACTGTGTGGAAGGCCCCCTTGGGAAGGCACTTGAGCATTCTATATTGACCTCTCTTGCTCTTTTTGTCAAGAGGGTCCCTCTTCTCACAATCCAATTGCCTACAGCTGTTGCCTGAGCTCTCTGTTCATGCTGAGATTGAAGCCTCATGGTGACTGGTGCCGTGGATCTGTCTCTCGCCCAATGGCATGAGCTAGGCCCTCCCTGGAGAAGAAACCTGGGTTCCCCAAGATATGTGCAATGCTGGGGCCCCGCCAGCAGGCGAGGGGATCCCAAGGCAATTGCTGGGCGTGGAGGCCACAGGGGCATAGGCTACCAAGGAGACAGAACTGAACCTCACATCACCCTGCTTGGCCCCAGAGGATGGCTGGTTAGTCAAAGACGGGTAAGATTCCTCAGGGAGGAACAACCTAAGACAGGCACAGTCGCAGAGGGACCAGCAGAAGAGAACTTGGGGGTCAACAGAGGTGGGGCACAGACCCTCACCCCCCCAACAATGCAGGGGCTTGAACACTTGCCCCTTCTGAGGGAGGTCTCCTGCCCCCATGGCTGCTGCGCTTTCCAAGCCCAGCCCAGATCGGGACCCAGGTAACAGAAAGAGACTTGGCCCAGCTGAGATCAGTACCCAGACAACAGAGACTTGGCTGACAACAGCTACCCTATATCTACATCTAACCTAACACCAGGAATGCTCAGGGCTTTCTCAAGGATGCAAAATAATCCTTTCCATTAATATTTGCAGTGTAAACTAAGATTGTTGTTAGAGTATTAAATTTGACAGTAAAATAGCAGTCAAGTTTTCAGATTAATTAAAATTGGCTCAAGAAGTATTAACCAAAATTTTCATTTCATGAAAGAATTGCTTAACATGCAATGAACCTAACACAGTCATATTTTTGTGCAAAAACATTAAAATTTACAGTTATCTAGACTGCATTATAAATTTTCCAAAAATCCTCCTAATAATTAAATCAAAAAAGGGGGGATAGTGAAAAAATACCATGTAAGGAAAAATATCCTGTAACTAAATTACATCTAGAAAAAATTTTTTCATTTATAATGCTAACAGACACCTAGGAAAACACACATGGTGTCAAAATAAGCCAAAGGAAAATCATTTGGGCAAATATAAAAAGGACCCCAAGTAAAATTCCATTTATTAACCTTCGGTCGAGAATATGTTTGTATATTTTCAGAAAACAACTTCAAGACCATGTGGATTCCTGCAACAGAGAGGAATTCTCAGGAATGCTCCAGCCATGAAGACAAGAGGAGAGACAGTTCAGAGATGGAGACGCTGACGACGCTTTGCCATGCTAGCAGTCAGCAGCTGTGCGTCGCTGCAGGTTGCCCAGGATCAAACCAGAGAGGGTCGGACCTGCATTGCCACCATTTGTCCACCATCCAGAACTGAAATATCATTGCTGACATGTACACATAAGGAACTATCGGACATTGAAACTTGAACTCAGAACTGTTGGACATTGAAATTGGGACTTAAACCATTTTTTGTTCTTGAAATGTTATGCTTAAGTTTTAAAATGTTCTGGGTTACGGATTGGCATTGTTATTGTTTTAATTAGTCAGAGTTTTGTTCTTGATGTGTAAGTTATAGTAGCTTAATAATAAAAAAAAGGGTGAGATGTGGGAAACTGATATAGGGTTAAGTCTCAGACTGGCCTGCTGGCAAAGTCACAAACAAGTCCCAGCTTAGAGGGCACAGTCCTCTTAGCATAATTAGGCTTGACCTTATAACACTCCCTAGATCTTATCTGGGAAAGCTAATGGGAGGAGGAAGTGCAGGAAGTGTAACCATGGTCAAAACAAGTGAAACTCACAAGAACTGTGTAACTATGGTAATCACTACCTTGTTTACCTCTCACTATAAAAGCTTGGTGAGGCCTGAGCACAGTGGAAGTCCTTCTCCCTGAGTTGGACTTGCTCGCCTGGTCCCCCATATTCCCAAATTATCTTGTGTCTTTTCTATTTCATTTGTGTGCGGCTCCACTTCCAGACCCGAACCCTGAACCACGCAGGACGTGGAGGGAAACACTTACGACACCAAGCCATGCCCACCAGCCAATCAGAGCGTCTATATGCAAATTAACCCAACCAAGATGGCAGCTGGCAGCCATGGAGCTGGAGCAAGCAGGAGGCTTGGTTGCCCCGGCGATGGAAGAAGCAAAGCTTCCCGCCTGCCCTGGCTGGCTGTGGCCTCCACTAAAGGCAACAAAGTTTCAATTATAGAAGATAAATAAATCCCAGATACCTGCTTCCAGCCAGCCTCCACTGGGAGCTTGGGTGGCTGGGGGCCGTGGCCAGCCTGCAAACAGCTATCAGCCCCTCACCCAAGCTGGCCAGGCACCCCAGGGGGGACCGCCACCCTGAAGGGGCTGTGGCCAGCCTGCAAACAGCCATCAGCCCCTCACCCAGGCTGGCCATACCCTCAAGGAGTGAGGGTCCCTGCTGGGGGGCTTGACCAGCCTGCAAACAGCCCTCAGCCCCTCACCCAGGCTGGCCGGGCACCCCAGCAGGACCCCCCCTCCCTGAAAGGGGTGTGGCCAACCTGAAAACGACCCTCAGCCCCTCACCCAGGCTGGCCAGGCACCCCAGTGGGACCCACACCCTGATCCGGGACACCCTTCAGGGCAAACCAGCCAGCCCCCACCCATGTACCAGGCATATAATAAAAGGGTAATATGCAAATTGACCCTAACAGCAGAACAACTGGGAATGACTGGTCACTATGACACACACTGACCACTAGGGGGAAGATGCTCGATGCAGGAGCTGCCCTCTGGTGGTCAGCGTGCTCCCACAGGGGAGCTCTGCTCAGCCACAAGCCAGGCTGACGGCTGCCAGTACAGCGGTGGTGGTGGGAGCCTCTCTTGCCTCCTCAGCAGCGCTAAGGATGTCTGACTGCAGCTTGGGCCTGGTCCCCGCTGGCAAGTGGACATCCCCCTAGGGCTCCAGGGCTGCCAGAGGGATGTCTGACTGCCAGCTTAGGCCCGATCCCCCCGGGAGCGGGCCTAAGCCAGAAGGTGGACATCCCCTAAGGGGACCCAGACTGTGAGAGGGCACAGGCCAGGCTGAGGGACACCCCCGAGTGCACGTGCACCGGGCCTCTAGTTTAAACTATAAAAGCAGATAAAAACAAAGTATTTCCATAAAACCAACAACTAGCTGTAGCATTTAAGATGACAAAGACGGAGATACTCAAAATTGGAGTAACACGTTCCGGGGAGAAAGCACCGTTTGCCGACAAGAAGAGATGAGGTTGCCCGAGAACAAGGAGCCCTGAGGACATCTCAGGCCTGGCAGTAACATAAGCTCCCATCGCACGGCTGACCTCCCCTGCAGCCTCCCAAGGAGTCTCGGACCTGAGACGCTCCTCCCACCACCATCACTGCACCCCAAGGTCGCGGACGGTGCTGAACAAAGCACTCCTCCTGCCTGCTGCCTCTCTGTCTCTCTCACCCTGTCTCTTTCTTACTCGCACTATTCTCATTCTCTCCTTCCCCGTCCCTGCCTCTTCCCTCTTATTCTTGGGGGGATGGAGGGGAGAAGAATAGGAAAACCGCTCTCTCCCTTCTTTAAGTTCTCACTTAAGTCAGCCTAGTAAAGGAATTGGACATTTTTGCAAAATAAGTTCCCATTATTTTTAATGAATTCTGGATATGGAATGCTTATTAATGACAGTAAAATAAGTCACTCATACCAACTCCACACCAATGCGCACACACACCAGGCTCTGTCAGTGCCCGAGCGGAGCGGCAGGAGCACAGCGTTACCTTCGTGAGCGTGAGAGCTGCAGTAGGCAAAGTGGTTCCTTCTCCCTGGGGTGCGCATGCAGAGGACCCAGGTGAAGGCAGCGCAGCGACAGAGGCCATGCGGGACATGGAGAGGGAGAGACAGGAGAGGTGAGCTGCAGTGAGACCGCTCGGCTGGGAGGAAAGCGTCCGCCCCACCACCTTCAGGATGAGGACGGACGACAGGCCCAGGCAGGCTGCGTGTTAGAGACAACGGACTGTAAGGAGACACCGAGACGACAGGTGAGTCACAGGCAGGAGAGCAGGGAGGGAGGCCTGGAGTCCACGCCCCCCCCGCAGTCTTCTGTTGAAAGAACACAGTCAAACCCAAAGCAAAGCCTACAGGAGCTTTTGAGCCCCCATTTCTCCAAAAGACAGTGTAAGCTACACCCACACCTCACACACCTCAGGCATTCAGCCGGCTGTGGACAGACCCAGTCTGATGACGTGTCTGGTGGAAATATGGTTCTCATCCATTCACGACAAGTCAACATGGATACATTACTTGCTTGGCAATGGAACACCTTCCACTTCATTCAGCATGCTGACTCAAAGAGTGAACACTTAGAGAGACAGCATGGCCACTGAGAAGAACAAGGTTTCCGTGTAAGACCTTGCCCAGCACTCAGGTCTGCCACCACTTGCTCACCCTGACAGTGGTCGCCGATCTGAGCATCGGGCATTTGTCAGACAATAAGGCCACCCGACAGGAGGGACGTCGGACCAACGCACGCACGGGGACTCACCACACTGTATCACCAGCAACTCTTGGGTGCAATCACTCAATGGCAGGAGCAACCTCACTCACCTTGGAAACCCACTGCTCAGCCTAAAGCATTAGCTCGGTAAATGCTGACCAACGTAGCAGAAGGCCACAGACAAAGGACACATATTAATCGGCATGTAACGTGCTGTTGCCAATATTTGTTGAAAAGGAGCACAGAAGTAAAACTTATCTAGTCTCTACCACTTTCCCACACCTACAAAAAATGTTATATATTCTCATCACCTGGGAGACTATACATAGGAAATAAGCTGTCAAAATAGCAATTCCTGCTAGAATATAAGTTCCTGAAATCAGGGTTTAATCTGTTTGATGGGGCGCTATCTCCAAGGCCAGACGATGACATATAATAAGGATTCGTTAACTATTAGTCAAATCAGTCAATGAACGAATTCTCAGCCTGTCTCTGCTACCACTCAAATCAACTTTCCATTACTCATTTGAAAACTATTCTGTTGACTGCTATTTATCAATTCTCTCTGAACTAATAATACTTCTAAATCCTCAAAATTTTTGGTTTAAAGAAAATAATCATTAATTTCTAGCATGTAACGCGAAACTTTAAAGAACAGACCCAATGCTCAAAGATCCTGACTAAAAAATGTTAAGTTCAGAAATAAATGGCCATCTCACAGTTGCTAGCCACTGCCTCAGACTCCAGGCACCAACACGCACACACACCCTACAGACACACTGATACCGGGACGTGTCCAAACCACAGCGAGCAAGCAACATTCAACAAACTGTTCAGCCAGAGACTGAGGGGCGAAGTAACACTAACCTATTCCTCACAAACAGCTGATGGAGTAAAAACCCTCCAACATCATCAGCATAAACTAGGACCTGCAGCAAACTGCCACCGAGCGCCGACTGCCAGTCCCCGGCAAAGCAGCACCACTTCTCCTGCATCGATGCAGCCTGCCAGACCATCGCACCATGTCTCCCCAGTAGTCACAACCTTGCAAACAAACACACACTTAGGAATGAGAGGAGAGAATGACAGAACACCTGCCCAGAGAACCATGGGTTGCCTATGCATCTGGCTTGGTTTCCAGCTCCCTTTTTCTGTGATTGCTAACGGCCTGTAGTTAAACGCAGTCCTGGCAGGGAGGGAGCCACTGCCTGTCTCGCACAGCGCAGTATAACACAGGCCACACTAGTACTCGAACCACATCAACTCGGAATGATGTCGTTTATCTAAGTCATAAACATGCCATGTGTATCACATATGCAAACATATATACTACATAGGGATATGTATGTAAAACGTTTAAGAACATCAATGTATTTCTCTACCTGATGGCTCACTTTCAACAGCTCTGGCTTAAGAGAGCTCTATAAACAAGTTTTTTAAGCCTAACAGGAAAATAAACTTGGTCTACTCTCATTGGAAACCAGACACCTCTCACAGGCAATCTCTCCGCTGCACTGTTACGTTTAAGGACATTCTTCTCAGACACTGTTCATACATCCAGCACGGCTGAGTCCACGCCTGGCCCTCCTGAACCTGCCTGGGGGGAGCCCATCTCAGGCTGTCAGCTGGAGGAAGGACTTTACAAGGTCATTTTGAACAAAAAAATGTTAATGGAGATCAATTAAACCTTTCCTCTATTCTCTATTGCCACTATTTTAACTTTTTTTTCAATACCAACTTCTGCCTATGTGAACTTTATTTTTATGAATGAAAAGTACGTATCTTAGGACCTTAAGGTTTTGAGTGTTTTTTTTTTAAAGTAAATGTCATCTTATGAGGGTTATTTTTTAGAAAAATAAATGGTTTGAAACAGGTTGTCAGGCAAGAGAAAAACTCCTTTACAAAATGAACTGCTCTCTGCGCCTCACCTGGGCTCAGCTCCACGAGGTACGGCAGCTTCTCCGGCGGCAGTGCGGAGCCGTAGCCCGCCCCGTCGGCTCTCTCCTTGCCCTTCGTGGGCCGCCCGTCCAGGTGCTTCTTGGTTTTCCTGGGGACATAGTCTGGGGGCCTCCTCTTCAACTGGAAGACTAAAATCCCTGGAATAGAAGCAATGCCGGGTATGAACTAGATGCACGGGAGTGCAGACGGCCAGCTGACCAAAGATGCAACCCAATGACATCTCCCAAGGCAAGCTGCGTGCACGCTTCCCAAGTATGTTCTACTCAACAGAGACAGTACTGTCTCTGGATGTGCTCTGAGACTCCAGCAACCAAGCTGCAAAGGTGAATTCACACTATCAACTACTCAAGCACGTGGCATCCTTGAAAAGCACACATCAGTGTAAGAACAAATGAGTGTTTGTCTTGGTAAACAACCCTATGAGCAATAAATATATTCTCACACACGCATGTAACACATGCACACACACTCTATACCCACAAATATCTGTTTAGTTGATCTGGTTTTTATTTAGTTCAACTGACTTAACTCAGAATTCAAAGGAATTTAACTTTAATAAAGCTTACCTGTATACTGTCTAGAAAAAGTATTGAGAGAGTGTACTTTTAAAACTACCAGTCCAGCCCTAACCGGTTTGACTCAGTGGATAGAGCCTCGGCCTGCGGACCAAAGGGTCCCAGGTTCGATTCTGGTCAAGGGCATGTACCTGGTTGCAGGCACATCCCCAGTAGGGAGTGTGCAGGAGGCAGCTGATTAATGTTTCTCTCATCAATGTAAAAAAATCAATAAAATATATTTAAAAAAGCAAAACAAAAAAAAAAACTACCAGTCCACATTCAAGCACTGCCAGGGTTGACTGGCAGTAAACCTTTATGTATTTATTAATGCAAAGACCAGCTACACAGCAGGTCGCGTATCATGTGAACCGAGAGCAAGAAAACTTATCCCATCAAGACACAGGGAACCCCTTCACTGCTCTGGAACAATGAGAGCCAACAGCCTGCAGAGTGAAAAGCTTGGGCTCATTTTTTAAATAACCAATTGCTGGACAACCTTTAGGGTGGCAGGTCGCTTTCCCTATTGGAACACATCTGCCAATCCACCCAGTCATCTGGCCGGCACCGCGGGACTCCACTGCTGACGGGACCATGACCTTCCACGCAGGCAGTGTGGGGGCCAAGCTTCTTTAAGACATGACACGCCTACTGGAGGGGGACAGTCTGTTCCAGGTCTGCACACGAGCCACTGAACGTGGCCTCGAACAAGGGAACCAAGGAGGACAGAGAAAACCGTCCCACAAATAGCCCGCAGGGAGCACAGCCGGGCTCCCCTACAGCCGGGCTCCCCTACAGCCGAGAGACTGAGCCAGCGGCTCAGCAGGTACACACCCCCCTGCACTCACCACGGTCGCTGGGCCACTCCCGGAAGATCTGTAAGGGGCACTCGTCATCGTCCAGGACCATTTCCTTAGCACCTTTATCATCAGAATGCTGGGCTCCAGGCGGGAGCATGACCTAAAACAAAGCCATCCGCTATGACTGTCCCACAGAAGTAAATCACGGGCATTTAAAGGAAGAGTCATGGTTTGGGGGTCAACAGAGTCACTGTGAAAGCAAACTGGTCAAACTCTACCTGTGCAGGCCAAGTAACACCTGGAAGGACATACAGCGGAATGTGAATCGCTGCTCCCCCGATAGAACTGTGGGTGACCTTTATTTCCAACCTGCCTCCTTCCTTCTCTCACCCCGCACAGGAGCATGGGTAACTTGTGTAACGGGAGAGGGAATGCTCTCCTATGGCTGAACACATGGGTTTTCAGATTCTAAACTGCACAGGGAAAGGAATCAGCCCCGGGGCAAGTTCACTGGCAAGTTCTCACTGGCACCACAGGGCGGCGCTGCCGCAGCCACTCACCCGGGCAATGCAGTAGTCCTTGGGGTTCTCCTTCTCCAGGCCATACTTCTCCAACGCTTCGGCCACCGCGAAGTCCGCAGGGTCCGTGGTGGACAGCAGGATGGTCTTGTAGGGGATATTTGGTCGTAAACTATCTGCATAAATCCTCAGCGTTCCACCTGGAAAACATCAGACATCTCTGAGCACAACTTCCCTCCAGTAACAGGCAGCTGGCGTTTGCAGTCACTTAAGAAAAAAAAGGGAGCCCAGGTTCTCGCTGCAATGGAGGCCCACAGGGAACGAACGCAATTCCATCTTCATCTCCTATAGGGGGCACACACGACCCAGTGACTCTGCCACAGCACGCGCCTGGCAGGGGGACAGCGCACTCCTGGCCTCTTCCAGCCCCGCTGGTTTCAGGATGGGGAACAGACTCCTGCGAGGATAATGGACAGAGCGAGGAGGAAGCGAGTAGACAGTCCTGCTGCTTCCTCCAGGGCTGTCCCGTGTCCTCACCTTCCACTGTCACACAGCCATCCCCCCGCGTCCCCGCCCCCCCATCTCTACCTTCTCACCATCGATCTGAGACAAATTAAAAACCCGGATAAAGTTATATGAACCCCACTGACGACACCAATGGGAAAAGACTGAACTGGACGCCAGAAGACGCTGGTGCTTCAGAAGGGACCTGCCGCCAAGCACTGGGGCCGGGGTGTACTTCCAGGACTCACACCAGCACCCTGTCCAGCTGTGAACTAACTTGGGAGAGAAAACCAACCAGGCAGAGCAACGCAGTATCCTGGGATCTTCGTTGTTGTTTGTATGTTTTTAATGGAATTCTACAGAGAACTACTTTGGTGTCACACTGTGCGTTCTACTTATGGTCAAACTACCATGTGACAAGTTGACTCACAGTAAAAACACTGGGTCTTTAACGAAACCACACTGTACTGGGCCACAGACCTGCTGGCCCAGGCTGTCAACACGTGTGACCACGCAAACCCACGCAGATCCCGGGCCCCACTGTCACTGAACAGGCGAGTGTGCTTGCCTGGCATCCAGGTGTGAGGAGGTGCTGGGGGAGGGTGACTAACACGGAAACAACAAATGACTGAAGACAGTGTCCATGCTGTGAGAAGCACAAGCCGGCGACCGCCCCAAGCTCCGGGACTGGGAAAGGCCCCTGTGCAGGGTCCACGCTGGTCAGGAGCCCGAGACCAGGCCTCAGAGCGGCAGCCTCCAGGGGTGTGCCACCACGGGCTCACTCCACCCTGTGTCCACACCAGCTGCTCTGGATTTGAAGCCGAAGCTACGTTACAGCTTCCTGACCCCCCAGTTTACACGCTGCAGCAGCTCACCCTCACATCCTGTGACACACAGAGCCCCTTTAGGTCTGGAACGTGGTTAGCACTCGGCAGGTGGTAATGAGCGTGCCTCTTGCCCTTTTAAAAAATTTTTACCACCTTCTTTTCCTTTTTTTGTTAATCCTCACCCGAGGCTATTTCTCCATCGATTTTTAGAGAGAGTGGAAGGGAGGGGGTGGGGAAGGAGGGAGGGAGAGACACATCGATTGGTTGGCCCTGCAGGGAACAGCGCTCTCTGTGAACAGAGCTCTTACACGGGAGCCCACACTGAGTCAGGACCAGACACGACATGCACTTGTGAACAGGCCACGTCACCCGTTCACTCAACTTCGCAGGGCTCTGCTCCTAGAAGGGGTAATTACTAACTCGGTTCACAACAAGTGACGGGAAACCGGAAGCCTGACCTGAGTCAGGCCGCCCATCCGAGCTGCGGAACTCCTGCATCCTCTTCTCCAGCTTCTGCTGCCGCCGCCGCTTCATGACCACCTCGGGGTTCGAGATGGTGCGGGTGAAGCTGGTTTCTGGCATGTCTTTATAAACCTCAGCAGCCAGGCGAGAATTCTCACTGTAAGAAACAAGGACACCAACACCATTTAAACACTTCTGTGTCAGAAACTGTTACAGTGTGACCATCAACACCTGGAAGGGCAGCTGCGTGCGGGCTCACCGCGCCGCCAAAGCTAATGTGGACAGAGTGCACTTCCTCAGTACAGACTGACAGACCGAACTAAACAAACTTACAGTTCAAATCCTATGGTGAGTTTATACTGTTAATTACTGTGTATTAACAAAGCTCAGGAAAAGGTATCAATTATACATCTCAGCAATTTCCACCCATGTTACCCTAAAACAGACCAAATGAGTGACACAACAGCCCAACCCCAAGAAATAAGATGGACTATACATGTTTTAACAACTAAAAGGTTCACCAAGGTTCACTTTCTTGAAGCTAAGTTTTCAGAAGGGAATTGCCACAATGGTTCCTATGAGGGGTCAGCTGTACAGATGGATGCGCTGAACACTAAATATGAAGGGAACACTGACGTACTTGACTAAAGTTTGATGCTATTGAAGATGACAATCTCAATCATAAAAATAAATTTTTAAAAAAATATTTTTATTGATTTCAGAGAGAAAAGGAGAAGGAGGGAGATAGAAACATCAATGATGAGAGAGAATCATGGATCGGCTGCCTTCTGCACACCCTACACTGGAGATCGAGCCCGAAACCTGGGCCTGTGCCCTGACCGGGAATTGAACCGTGACCTGGTTCATAGGTTGATGCTCAACCACTGAGCCACGCCGGTCGGGCATCAATCATAAAAATCATTTAATTAACAACCAGTCTTTGATTCCATCAAGCTGAGTGACTTAATTCATTTTAAGTAGCTAATTTTCTTAAAAATAATATATCATATCTCATAAACTAAATTGATAAAAAAACAAATCTTCACCAAGGTTCTAAACTCTTCCTTCCTTTGGTGCTGCTCACATATGAGCGATATATTTACAAGTCCTTTCTCATGCAGAACCACCTTAACAAAGCCTTGCTATGTGGTACCAGACTCAGGAGTTCCTCCGTGGGCAGCAATGCCTAGCAGGTGAGCACCGAAGCCCACGGTAACACACTGAACCCGGCTGCAATTCCATGCTAAGTAAATGCCACCCCTGACCAATGGCTGATGTCCTCAATACAGAACATGCAGAATCAGTCAAAAGTGGGGAAAAAGGCCCGAGGAAGTCATGGCAACAGAAGCATGAATAGAAGTGGTTAATGAACACGTCGACAGACATCACCTTGCTAATGATAAAGTAAACTCTACTGACTGAAGATGTTCTACACTGAGAGCGAGCATGCTCTGGCACCAGCAGTGCTGAGGGCACGAGGAGATGAGGGTGCGGGGGCTCCTGGGGGCGCACCTGGCAGCAAGCCCCCGAGCTGTCCCCAGCCATTCTTCCCCAGCAGACCCTAAGGGAATAACAAGAGGAGCCCTCACAGTTCTGGAGCAAGGAGAGTCACCGGAGCACTATTAATACCGAGAACCTGTGAACACCTATAAGCACCAAAAGAGCTGGTTCCATACGTTTTGGAAAAACGGTATGAGAGAATAGAGTATAACACTTAGGTTACTTAAAATACACATATTTGTGACTACAGGTATATCTGTGAATAAATTTTTATGTGAACTATAAATTACACTCATTAGTGGGGAGACGTCATGTGGAAAGTTCTAGTTTTGAGACTGTGACTATATTCCATTTAAAAACTCTACATAAACACAGGAAGTGTGTGCATCTGTGGAGCAGACACAAACTCCGGTCCCTGGCTCAGGTGACGGCAGGGGCCCCTGCCCTCCTGGCAGGTCTACAGACGCCTACTTTCCAAGTGAACTCCTCGACCTCAGTGGAGAAACGCGACACACAGACGACTGCGCAGTCGGCACCAAGGCGAGCGAGTCTGAGCCCCGGGCACAGCCGGGGGCGACCTGGACAGAGAGCCGACAAGGCGGCACGCCCACCCGGAGACCCACACGAGGGGAAGTCAGCTTCTCCCGACGTCGCTCTCTGTGCGAATGGAAGCGCAAGGGCTCCCTGTTCCCGCGGCTCTGAGGTCAGAGGCCACACTCCTGCGCAGGTCAGGAGGTCCAGGACGGGCTGGGTGGCAGGCGGAGGAATGGGAGTCAGTGCACGTGGCCCTTTAAGGGACTGGGCTGCTCTCGCTGCCCGTGACAGCTCTGAGCGTGTGGTAAGCATATCTGAGGTGCATAAGGAACCACTGTTGCCTAAAGGACCCCAAAAGCAGAAATAAAAGGAAGGCCAGGTGCAGGTGAAGAGAAGACGTGGACAGCCATGGCCCACTGGAAAGAACAGCACTGTGAACCGGCCGGCTTGCTCACGGAACACTCAGCAAACAGCTCCAGCAGAAGAGCCGCCGTTCGCCCACATTACCCTCTGACCGGACCGTCCGCGGCATTCAAACCCCTGGCTCAGAACACAAAGGAAGGGCGTGTCTCCCACGTAACTCACACGTCTTCCCCTCGGAAAGGCCCGTCCTCTCTGTCGGGTGCCTGTCTCAGGGCCTCTTTTTCTCGCTTCTTTTTCTCCTTCTTTTCTTTCTTGGAGAGAGTCCGCTTGAAGTTCTGGATAACGCCTTCCTTTTCCTGCTTTTCAGGTCCATTGCTCTGAGCCTTCTGACAGAAGGGACATGATCACTACGCTGGCTACGACAGAACCACGTCAAGCTCACCTGGGGCCGAGCCCGGCTCATCCACGCGCCACGGCACAGCCACCGGCCCGGGAGTGCGGGGGGAGTTCTCCAGTTCCACGGGGCTGACCATGCTGTGAGCGCAGGCATCAACTCTTAATGAGTTACACGCCACTGGCTGTGCATCTCACTGTGTGTGAACTTTAGCACAACTCACAACTGCTAAGCAAACAAGCAGGCAAGTCCAGTAGGAAAACTGGGGTGAGAATCATGAAATCTGATTTTCAATAAATAAAAATCCAAATATTTTACATAGAGTAATTTGAATAAAAGAAACCTAATAAAAAATATTATGACTTAATGCTTAACTAAGCATTGAGTCATTATCTACTTTATAATGCTTCTAACTTCAAAAGAAGTAAGGCAGCTGTAATAAACTGGCTTTTAATAAAGCAAAGCTGTAAGGATAGTTTGATAAAAAACGTCCAATTTTTTTCTGGATCTTGTTAATCTGCTTGTTCATTCTGACTTTGTAGCAGGGCCTGCCAGCGGGTCAGTGACCATTTCCATGCAATGTAACAGGGTAACAGGCAGGTCCCCGAGGAAACGGAGCGGGACGGCGACGTCCTGGGGAGCAGCCGCCTGCCCTACCTTGGGAGGAGCGGCGTCGTTCTCGTTCTTCAGGACGAACCTGCCCTCGCGGTCGTCTTTATTCCAATTCAGCTGCACGACCAGGGGCTTCTCTTCCACATCCAATCTTCTTTCTTCTTCAGAACATGAAAGAGAAAAAGGGAAGCCGTGGTTACCTGGTGGCTGTGGCTCACCCCACATCCTGATAGCGTTTAATGTGAGAGACACAAGGATCACCTCGAGGCCTTGCTGTCAGGCTGGAATGCAACGCGAATGCTCCGTGAGCTTTACCACCTGACTCGGTGTCTGTGCCGTCTGCACACCACCACGCATCAGCGCACACCTGGCCAGACACATCCTCACAACACTCAGAACGGAACTGGGAAACACCAACCAGGGAGGAAACAGTTTCTAGAACCTTGCTAAATGAAATTGTCCCATGGGCAACAGGAGGGAGTGCTAACAGCACAGACGGCCCCATCCTTGAGGCTCTCCGCGCATTAACGTTGCGCTTCAGGTGGCACGACCCAGGTGGCATCTTCAGGCGTGGGAGTGGCTGCTCTTCCTCGCTCTGTGCCTCTGACCCTCGGCCCTCACATGCGCTTCCGGGAACACAAGCTTCCACCTCCTGCTCTGTGCTGGGGTCAAGTGCTCAGCTGAGTGTCCGTCTTCCTGCCTCCTCAGAACCCAGCCAGCATCGGGCTCACGGAGCCGGGAGAAGGCGGCCACTGAGGCCTCTGGAGAGGCCACCCAGCCTGGCCACCCAACAGGAGCCTCCAGGCGGCACAGGTCAACAGGCACTGAGCACAGGCTGTGCTCCAATGAGGGCAGCAGAGCTGGGAGGCGGGCCTACTGTGTTCCGTAAAGGCAGCCGGGGGACAGGGCACATGTAAAGCATAAGCAGACCTGCAGAGGCACTTAGTGAACAGGGTATGAAACAGTAACGAAGCACAGCTACTTCTAAGTTATTGTCTTATCAACTGAAAACATGAGAAATAAAAAACAGTGACAGATCAATAACTGGATTAAGAAGTCTGACATTCCTGCTACAAACCAAAATTACCATGATGTTGTGAAGTTTGCACTAGAGAAAAGCCCTTCACACTGCATGCTTAGAGACTAATATTAAGAACAATGACGTCTAAATCACAAAAGCAAACAGAACCAGGGTGAGGTGCCCTAGCGCACACGTGCTCCCCGCCGCCCCCCCCAGTGCACGTGTCCTCACTCTCAGGGAGCTCCTGCCTTCCTGGATTTCCTACTCGCTTTAAAGACTGCAGCCTTTTCCTTTCTCCAGAGGAAAGTAACTGTGACTAAGAATGGAAGGAGTTTAGTTTTTCCTTCATTTCATGCATATTACTTCTTCAAAGAGCCACAAAGTTGTTAGAGCATAAACACTTACTAATTTGTCTAAATCCAGCTACTCAATAAAATAGGGTGTTCGGTCTGACCTGAGGCCAAGGGGTGCCATTAGAACTGCCTGCCCCCGAGGCTCCGTGACCTGGGGAGACTGAGGTCGGCCCAGGTGGGACCCTCCGCTCCGAGCACCAAGGGGTGGGAGGACAGGCCCACTGTCCTGGCTGCTCCCTCGCCTCAGGGCTGGGGGGACCATTTCCTTTCCTTTTTACGCCTCCATGGTTTTCACCTCCTTACAAGTAAGACAGTTTACTGTTTTATTAAAAGCAAATCTAATTTTAAAAATCTAAAGGAAAGCGGTTCTTTTTAAAAAAATCAAAACCATGCTGCTTTTAGATCTCAAATTCCCATCTTGCATCCTGTTACTGCAAAGAGTCCACTTGGTGGCTTCCACGGAGGCTGTCTTCCTCTCCAAGGTCCTGAGCAAAGGAACACCACCCCCACCCCCCCCCGCAGACACCCAGCCACGCGGCTGTCCTGTGTCACTCTGGGCCGGCTGGGACTGCTTGTGTAGGTGAGACCCTGTAACCTTAAGGAAGTAATAAACAGCCGGCTGGTGTAGCTCAGTGAGCACTGACCTATGAACCAGGAGGTCAGGGTTCGCTTTTGTCAGGGCACAGGCCGGGGTTGCGGGCTCCATCCCCAATGTGGGGTGTGCAAGAGGCAGCCGATCCATGATTCTCTCTCCCTCTCCCTTCCTCTCTGACATCAATAAAAATATATATTTTTTAAAAAGTAATAAACAACAATGGCCTACATTACATACCACTGGGGTGGGGGGGGGGGGGGGTTTGGCCATACTTGAATTCCACACGTTACAAAAAATTTTGCCCAATTTCAAATTTATAAAGAAAGCTGTATTTTTTAAAGTAAAAACAAACAAAAAATTAAAAAGGATTTGTGGATAGAACTTAACAAGTGTTCAAATTAGGTTTGTGTTATATGCAATCCTTTATTTGCTGCATTATTACATTTTTTGCAGATGACTGGACATTTCTGAAACATTCAAATTTGTAAATTCCTACATTTCTAACCAGTCCAATTTAAACTGTTACTTGACATAGACATATGGAATATTTCCAGATATTTCAAACATTAAAACAAGGAGAAATTACTAGAGCTTCCCCAGACGCCCCGAGTTCCCCACACAGCGATGGAAACGTGCTGTCCACATCACAACCCACGGGAAGGCTGGCGACCCATCTCACACACAACTGGGTCCTCGTTCACTGTGCTGCTCCATTCCACACACACGAGTGACACCAACTTTCTCCAAAAGCAAGGAGCACACAGTCATCCCCGTCTGTGCCCGGATCTGTGGGTGGGTGAGTCACTCAGGAAACGCCACGCTACTTATCTTCGGAACAACAAGCACGTGCAAAACTACATTCATCCAACTTCCAACAAACATGTGCTGGGGATGCACAGACCTTTCCGACATACAGAAGCTCTGCCACCGCCCACTGCTCCCTGGCTCTCGGGAGGAAGCCAGGGGACCTGGGGAGTGGGGGAGGGGGCATGCCTGGCAGGAGAGGGGACACTGACCTCCGCTGACGTGCACTTCGTAGAGCGAGTACTTGGGAGAGGACAGCATGCGCATGTCCGGCCGGAACTTCTCGGCCAGCGTCTCGATGACATCCTGCGTGGTGGCCGTGCTCGAGACCCGGATACATTTTGTTGCAAAGTTCCCAGCCGCTTTATCTTGAAAATAAAACCTCATCACTCCATGGAACTCCAGATCCTAGAAGAAAACAAAATCATACATTTTTTGAAAAACAACATTCTGAAAAGATCCCCTTTCTATAACACTAGTAAATGAAAAAGGCAACTCACCACTTTTTTTTTTAATCCTCACCAGAAAAGATGTTTTCATTGATTTTAGAAAGAGAGGAAGGGAGAAGGGGCAGGGAGAGGGGGAAAGACATCGGTTGCCTCCATGCACGCCCAACTGGGGATCGAACCAGCAACCTAGCTATGTGCCCTGACCAGGAATCGAACCCACAACCTTTTGGTGTATTGGATGACCCTCCAACCAACTGAGCCACCCAGCCAGAGCACTTCCCCACTTTTTAAAAACGTTTCCTTCCCCCACACATCTGAGACAGGAAGGAAGAGACAGGGGATTTGTCTTCAGATGTAATTATGTGACTCGGGACGAGTTATGTACAACTGCTCTTTGCCTCACTGGTCTCCTGGGGAAGATAGTGGTTGCAGCGTCGCTGCCGTAGTAACGGCCAACGTTTATTGATTCTTCCGCAAGTGCCAGCTCCCCTGGGCGTGCATCGTTCTACTACGTCTTTACAACAACCCAGTTCAGTAGGTACCAGTAAACCCCACTTCCAAGACCTGGTCATGAAAACTCACACAGCTGCAGTGTCTTGCTCAAGCATTTACGTGGCAAATCCAGCTCTGCATCCAGACCCAGTGACTGCCAGTTCCTGCCTGTCTGTCCCTGAGCCTGTCCAGCCACGATCATAGAAACAGCAGGGGAACGCCGGCCTCATTCCTGCCGTGAACGTGAGTGACGGTATCTAATTTCAAAGTAAACTACTTGCCCAAATCAGCCGTCACAGTGTAGACTGTTCTCAACACCTTCCTCCTAGAGAAACTGACATGGACTCCAGCCAGCAGCACTGCAAGCAGGCACAAGGGGACGCCCTTCCCCTATCGTCTCCTTCCTTTTTAACCAGGTATGACAGTTCACGTGGGTGAGACCACATGCGTCTCAGGCCCTTGCTGTAGAACCCAGGACTCTCGGAGGATCGCATCCCGCAGGCCTCTGTCTGCTGGCCACACATCACCGGGGAGGCGGCAGGGCAGGGCCACCTCTACCGACGGGGTCAGTCTGGGCTCCAGCACTAATGCGGCTCCCGCTGCTCAGCAGGAGTCGTCCCCCCCCCCCCCGCCCCCCAATACCCAGTCATTCCATCCCACACACACCCAGACCACCCGAGCCTCGTGACAGCCAAGTCAGGCCACGTCATTCCTCGGCCACCCTGCGGCCTCCGCACTCTCGGATGCCGAGCCTTGGCCACAGCGCTCAAAGCCCACCCCATAGCTCCCCTCTGCTTCCCCAATCCACCAGCTCCTCCTCACGGATAATTCGGACGTGACAAGTATTGATTTGGAGAAAAGTATGAAAAACAGGACCTTAGAATGGGGTTAACTATATAAACAACATGAAAATTGCACCAGAAAGTGAGACAACAGGCACATTTCCACCCCCAAGCTTCACTCTGTCTGACCCTCCGCTCCCCACGGGCCCAGAGAAACCAAAGCGAAGGGACATGCGTGTTGGGAAAACAGCACTGAGCACGGATTCTGGGCTGAGGTGGGGCTTGTCACGGGTGAATCAGCAAATGGGAGCTCCATGCAGGTCCTGCTCTGGGCGCTGCACCTCACACCTGCCTGTCCAGCCAGCTCTTCAGACGTCCCCGCTCCCAGCTCTGCGTCCCGCTGCGATCCTGAAACCTTCACACGGAACAACGCGCGTGAAAGCTGCTCCTGAACCCCCAAGCTGTGTGTCACTCACACTCTCTGAGCCCCGATTCCGGCTCCTCACCCCATCCTCGCCTCCACGGCCCACCCTCTGCAATCAGTCAGGTTCTGCATTCCTGCTTCGCTCTCACCCACTGCCTCCTCCAGAGGCCCCTGACATACTTTAGAAAAAACATACATTGAAGTTTTATTATGGGAGTCCTATTTCTATCCCAGGACGCTGAGATGTTCGCCACCACCACTGGAGTCACCTGTATTTCACATCAGTCCCAAGTGTTCATAGGCACACTGCGCCCGCTCCTGCAACGCTCACCCTGCAGAACCCGTCAGACCAGAAAGGCCAGAGCCTCCAGGGGACGCCATCGTTTTGCTAAAAGGCTAGTTGTGTATCATTTGTGATGAGAACGAAACAGCTACATATACACCTATGGGTCCCCAAAGACACGGAAGCACCAGTTTCTCTGAGAATTGTCAAAAAACAATTCCAAACTACCAAAGAGTACGGACACAGACACAGCCTGTGTCTGCGAGGGATGCCAGCTGAGCGAGATCACAAGGACTCAGAGGGAACTGGCAAAGGCCCCCTTTGGAGCAGAGCCCATGTCCTTCATCCCTCATCCTATGAGGCCCCTCCCAGGCAGAGGAGACTGCAAACATACAGTCCCAGCATTAATGTGCTTCAGCCACAAAGCTTACAGAGGAAGTGGAGATAAATGGGGGGGGAAAAAAAGAGTAACCGTAAGGACAGAGGGTCAGCAGCAAGCAACAGCTCTCCTGCCCAGAGCAGTGATATTTAACAATGTAGTTTGCCTGAAATAGCTGAGTACAGTTGTTACCAGAATATTCCCTTAAAAAACACTTTAGTACTCTGTTCATTTGTTCAGTCGATTCTAAGTTTGGCTGCTGTTACTTTATCCAATCTGAGGAGGCTGATAAAATCCAGCTCCTGAACCTGCACCCTGGGAGTGCGGTGACCGAAGGACAGACACCAGGAATAATGGTGACTACCATGCCGCGGAGGCCCCGTGCCAGACCCTGCGAGGTCAGCACCCAGCCCCGCGCGGAGTGTGGTGCTGTGACCACCCCCGCGGTGCCGGGCAAGGAACAGGTCCTCCAATCACAGCTGGCCACGCAGCAGGGCCCACAAGCCACCAGCATTCCCAGCCCAGAACCTGGACTCTGACCTCCATGCTCGCAGTCTCTCGTCATGTGAAGGGAGTTGGATGTGATGCGATTGCCGCCCCTTCTGCAGACCAGGCCCCAGAGGAGCTCCCCAAGAACTAGGTGGATGCATAAGGAGGAGGAGCCTGGAGTTCAGAGCGGTCTATGGTCTGCCCTGACCGCCCGCCTCGTCTCCCAGCCTGTCCCCCACGCACAGGGGTAGCCCTGGGGGCCCGCAGCAGGACAGCAGCTGGCCTTTCACTCAATAGCTCTGAGTGAGTTTATGAGTACGTGAGGGAAATTCCCCAAATAAGCTTGTTTGGAGGAGTGAACAAACCATATCCAGCATCTAGCCATCACCACCTGGCCCTCAGTGCTGTCCCCCTCCCGCCTCTCCCACTGCTGTGGGAGCTCCTCCGACAGCCCGAACATGAGGCTGCACACACAGAAAGAAGAGCAGTCAGTAACAACACCCGACTCTCCCTTCTCCCCGTGTGGCTGTTTCCAACGGATAAGCCCTCTTGAAAACAACCCTTCACATCCCTAAGAAACAGCCTTGAGGTCTCGATGACAGGGCTAATCTATATACATAAAAGGCTAATATGTTAAGTATCTGACCGTCCGACCGGTCACTATGACGCGCACTGACCACCAGGGGGCAGAGCTCAACGCAGGAGCTGCTGAGCTGCAGTGACTTGGCAGCAGTGGTTCTTGGGTGATGCACCCCAGAACCAGAGAGGAGGGAGCCCGATTCCTCGCGGGGCCGCTCGCTTCCACCCTCGGCCGTGGGCTATGTTGTTGCTGGGGCACTGTCGACCCCGAATCTGGTTACTGCACCCATGTTTGCACTCCACACCCTGTACGACAGCACTTTGCAGAGTGCCCTCTCGCACTCTGGGACCCCTCGGGGGATGTCCGAGAGCCGGATTCAGCCCAATCCCCACAGGCCAGGCTGAGGGACCCCACCTGCTGGAGGGACCCCGCTTACTCCACAGACGCCGGAGAAGGACCATGGGAGGTTGGCTCCAGGGCATGTCTGGCCCATCTCGCCCAGTCCCACCCCGCTGGCCACCTTCTAATTAATTTCCTTTCACTGTCACGAATCCGTGCACTGGGTCACTAGTATTCTGATAATGCTGTAGCCAATAATTGTAATTTACAAAGACAGATGTTTCCTTCAAAAAAAGCACTCACTCCTTAGAGTTGGTTACACAAACCACCCAAGAGAAAACTGTATTTAAAATAGAAAACACAGTTGCAGGTCCTCCGATATGTCAATGAAGTGCCTGCTCTTAGCAGCTGCTTTCAGGACCTGCCTGCACCCTCGCCGGCACAGTGGGT
Source organism: Myotis yumanensis (assembly GCF_028538775.1). Taxonomy (NCBI): domain Eukaryota; kingdom Metazoa; phylum Chordata; class Mammalia; order Chiroptera; family Vespertilionidae; genus Myotis; species Myotis yumanensis. The sequence goes on from NW_027223757.1 coordinate 809,047, forward strand.
GCGCGGTGGCCCTGTGTGCTACCTGCAGTCATTTAACTCAAAGGGCAGCAAAGGCCATACAGCCACCACCTGCTCCCTTCCTTCAGGTTATTTTCTGGCCTCTGTTAAAACTGCTGCAGAAAGTCATGCCACATGACCACAGAGCCAATGACCTTGTCAATGTGGTGTGATCGCGTGTTTATCGTTCCCTGAACACTGCTTACGAGCGGTGAGCCCTGGGTTTAATATGTAGACTACAGTTACAGCGATGTATTCCTTATTTAGGTGGGCGAAACTACAGTGTTTTTTCCAACATATGGCCTATCCCCTTAAGCTTGTTAAAAATAACAGTGAGTTAACAACAACAAAATAACCAGTTAATTTAATAAGCAAATCTTGGTTAAAAGCATTTTAAAATGAATAGGGTGTTAATTTTCACATATGATATACAGACCAGAAATTTTGTCCATTAAATCTGAAGTTGGTTAAATCGAGGTCCGCAAAATCAAGGGTTTACTGTGTTACAAGAGAAATGGAACACTACTTGGAACTGATTTAAGGACAACTTTTAATGTTTGATATTATGAAATTACTAGAGAGCCAAGGCAGGAAGCAAAAAGTTAAAGATGGAGATTTTCTTCTGAATATTTTATCAGTGTCTCATGAACCAGTGAACGCGACCATCACTGGCCTCCGCGCCGCACCAGCAGGAACTGCCCAGGCAGCGCGGGCCCCTTTCGCTCGAGCTGACCAGCACCACCGGGTCTGACCTCAGCAGGCCACCGCGCCTGTCCCTTTTCTTCTCACCGTGGTCAACATAGATCTGAAACCCATTTCCTGGCCTGTGACCACCGATGCCAGCTTCCAACAGGTGACCCCTTGCCCCCTCCCTTGGAGAAACAGCTGCTGACAGGATGAACCACTTCATCGCAAACACACACATTACTATAAAACCACCAACTCGACAATACCCATTTGACTCACTTTTAAAAAAACAGTAATAACACTTGAGTATTAATTTAGGTAGAGGATAGAAAAAATACTTGAATATGGGTTTTTGGAATCTTGTATAAACACTTTTTTAAATGCTAGGACTTGAATACTCTTTAAAATTATATGCATTTCATCACATAAAATTTGTACAGGAAAAACCATACTTCTGAAAGCTCAAAAGGAATAACAACTGTAAAATATCTTCACAGGCTAAGGCTTACTCTTCCCACAAGCAGATCTCCCCTTTTATGAACTTGAACAAAAATTAATCCAGTATCCAACTCCTAAACATTGTGAGGCCAAAACCCTGTGCCAGAAAGCACAGCCTGCTGCGAAAACCAATGAGCCGACATATTTTTAAAATGCCTGTTATAACTGCCAACATTACCTACTTAACAACTGACTGCTCACATCCGCTAACCATTTGTTGACGAGACAAGCTCAATCTGTGCTTTGCTGCTAGACTCCAATGGAATTAGAAGTCTCCGCCACCCTCAGCCAGCAGTGTGGGAGGTCAGAGAGAAGTTCTACCCCAGTACTCTCAACACATTTTCATCTCTGTATCTGAATAACTACCACACAAATGTATCTTGGGGATTTGAAAGATGATCAATTATACATTAAACCCGTAGAACAAAATGACCACATTCATGATTAAAGAACATAACATGTCTATATTTCTGACGTGATCTTAAATACCACATTTGTACAAACATACATACAAAAGAACCCTAAAGCCACCTGCGTGGTCCAGAGGGTATAACTGATTTGGCCACAGCCCCTCTGGAAGTCTGGTGAAGCCTATAGCCGGTTCGCACCATAAAATAAAATACAAAGCATTACAACGGGAACAATTCCACTAAAGCACAATTATTACAATACTAAACCTGCGCTATCTGTATACATAAAAGACTAATGTGCGAAGTGTCCCTCCGACCAGTCACTATGACTCGCACTGACCACCAGGGGGCAGACGCTCAACACAGGACCTGTTGTGATGCACACTAGCCATTTACAGAGAAACAGCACCACGGACGACCTAGTACCGTGGACCTGGTATCAACAAAGCAACACTCGGCTTCCCCCAAGTGGGACACAGGCCCCACCACTACCCCAGAGCGACAGCCCACCAAATCGCAGCCGACACTGTCAAGACCCCACGGCACAAAAAGCAGCCCACAGCCCCGCCCAGCCCGGAAAACGGTGGCTGTGGGCTCCAGGTAATGAGGTCGCGTTTTTGTTGACATTCTGAAGCGAAAATTGTTGACAGAATATGCCTGAAGACCAACTATTGCCACAATGCACCTCTGAAGCCAAAAGAAGCCGGCATCGTCGACAGAATGTATCTGAAGACCAACTATTGGCACAACGTACCTCTGAAAGAAAGCAACGTTATCGACAGAATATGTCTGAAGTACGACCAATACTGGCAGGAACTGCCTTCACAGCGAAAATGAGGTAGATGAGGGTGCAGTTATCCAACACAGCTGCGGCGGAGTGGCTGTGACATGTCAATGTTGCCTATCCCTAAATTTCTCCGATGAAAAACCATGTGATGGAAAATTTACTCAGTGTTGTAGCAAAGGCAACATTTCTCCAAATGATATAAATTTTCCAGAAAACTGGGCATATTTTAAAAAATTAATGGTTAACAAACTGATTTGTCCCGTCTGACACTGGCCTCCCATTTAAACTAATTCAAAGACAGTTTCCCGTGATGCCAGCATTTGTGATGACTATTAATAAATCACAAGGACAAACTCTAGACACAGTAGGAATATTCCTACCTGAGCCCATTTTCACACATGGTCAGTTATATGTTGCTTTCTCTCAAGTTCAAAGAACATGTGATGTTAACGAGTTCAAAGAGCGTGTGATGTTAGTTGTAAATACTTCATCACAAGGGAAATTAGTCCAGCACTCTGAAAGTGTTTTATTCTTAATGTGGCATACAGGGAGAGAGTAGAATAAGTTTAATCACTTTATCAGTCACTTGTTTATATCAATGTTTTTATATCATGTTTTTGTTGTTTTCATATCATGTCTTTGTTGTTGTTATATGTTACTGTTTATTTATTAATCAATTTATATATTATTTTCATGTACATTTTACTAATTTTCTTTCACCTCTGACACTTCTATTATAGAGAAAGGGTGAACAGCGATATTAAAATATTTCTTCTAATTAATTTCCTTTAATGTGCATGAATCCATGCACCGGGCCACTAGTAGTAATATAAGTATCTAGAGTCAGTTCATACAACTCTAATGCTGAGGTGGGTATGAGTATAAACTCCTAAGTGATAAAAATGCTAAATTTCAATTAGATGTTAGTAGAAGTCTATTTACTGAAAATAAGGATGCAATTACTTTCTCATCCATGTTCAAAGACCCCACAAAACCTATCAGCAGACTCAAGTTAAAAAGCCCTGACCACTACATCACGTGGAACTCACTGCCTCGCTGAGCGCAGTAGCCTTTCTTCCTGCAGCTCAGCAACTAGAAAGCACTGCCTCACACAAAGCCCAGGTCATTTCACACAGCTTCCATGACTGGGCTTACTCTTATCCTTTGGTATCATTTAGACCTACACTGAAACTGTGTTTATGATCATTTTTCCAAGTTATTAATGAAATGGAGTGGAGTGCAATGGACTCCTGGGTAAGGACACGGGACAAGCGCTCATGCACACATGGAAAGTTCCTCTGCGTTCACCCTGAGCCACGAGGTCGGGCGGTTCTTTCCTTCTATGGGTCTAGTGCCGGCCAAGCAGTGTCTCGCCCTCGGCACTGACCCTCTGCACGGGTAACTCTCGGCCGTGGGGCTCTGTGGGATGCCTAGACCGTCCCTGGCCTCTGTGCACTAGAGGCCACAGCACCCACCCAGGTGTGTCCATCTGGGACAGGGGAGAACCATGGTTTACGACGAGCCCAGCACCTCCCCAGAACGGCATTCCCACTCCAGCTCGTCCCTTCAGCGGCTCTCCTCCCGGAGCACGTTTCAATCCATCTGCTATTTTGTTCTCTTCTCTCCTGAACACATGTCTGCTCTGGCCTCCTGGCCTGAGACCGTTTCCAGAATTGATCACAAAAACCCACCTGTCTGATCAGCTGCACTGCTAATTCTAACACTATTCCTGTAATTAATGCAATTTAAAATTGCATTAGCTTTTTGGTGACCATCTAATATTGTTGATTCAAATTAGGTTTCAGTAAAATTAAAATTCTTGAGTCATTTGCATGTTAGTCTACCAAATAGTAACATTTGTCAGCTTGGCACTAATTTGTTACACCACAGCCCTTAAACTCAAGAATATGATGGAAGATATTGTTGAATTCCTTGATAAAACCCAAATACATTATAGCGGATCCACTTCCTTGAATGACAAACCTGGTGACCCCCTCTCTCACAGACACAAAATGACATCACCCCCTCCACTGAGCCGAGCTGGATGCTATGAATGGAATCCCACAGCTTCCAACCCCAAGCCAGTTCCTTTTCAGTCTCCCCAACATCAGAGAGAAGGTTTCTATGCAAAGCCTGAAGCCCCTCATGAACCAGTGTGAACAGGTTAGCACTGCGCGTAAAGCCGGTGAACTTCCCGCTGGCGGCGCAGGCGGTCACAGCTCCGCCTCCTGCTGGGCTCTCACAGAGGAGGCATCCGGTCACACAGCTGCACCTGCAGCCCATCCAGGCTCTAACGCCACCTCCACCACCTCGGGAAAACGCCACCCGGAACGGGACGCGACAGGAAGGGCCAGCCGGGTTCCCCAGCAAGTCCGCGACACGGAACAAAGGGGGAGGGCGAGGGGCTACGATGCTCAGAGACATAAGAGGACAAAGATATAATGTGTGGACCTTGTTTGTATTGATTCAAATACATTAACTGCAAAAACACATTCCGAAAGAGACGGACTCTGAGTAAGGGCTACCTATTAGAAGGTAGTAAGAATGATGGTTAATTTGTTGTAAAATTACTGCATTCTTGTTAGATTTTTTTGAGATGCACAGCAAAATAGAGAAGACATAACATGTTAGTTTTTAGCTTTTGCTTTAAAATAGTTTAACTAAAAAAACAAAAATAATAAATTAAGAATCACAAAACTTTGAAAATGGTAATGTCTGGGGGATGGATATAAACAACTTTCATCTGTTTGGAAATTTTATTAAAATGTTTAAAATGAACATAATAAGTTATAATTACAAACTAAATGTTACTAAATATAAAACAAGTCTATTTTTATAAAAATTCCGATACCCTAGAAAAAATTCCAGGAACTTGATTCTGTAAATCGATGAGTTATCAGCAGGAGCAGCCTGCGATGCCCACGCCCATGCCCGGTGCTCAGGGAGCCAGCAGCAGTGTGTGGGGAAGGGAGGCCGGGAGGCGGGGCCTGGGAAGGGGCCAGAGCTCATGACAACCTCCCGTGGCTCCATTTCCTGCTACTATTTATTTCCCGGGTTTTGTGGTCACCATGCTGCCTGTGTCTATAAAAGCACCGGCCACACTAGGTGCCTGATGATAAATGTCACTCCCGCCTGAGGGTGCAGTCCTCTCTCTAGCAAAACAAAACAAAAAGAAAAACAACTCAACACATACTACAGGCCCAGGCACTCACACGTGTGGAAAATGCAAAAGACCAAGTTTTGTAGAAAAAATAACACAACATTTTAAATTCTGTTTTTGAAATACAATGTCCAAAAGTTCAAAGCATTTCCTATGCTCTGACTGACCAAATCAAGATGTATACAATTCTGAAAAGCCTCCTTCTTTTGTTTAATCCTCACTCAAGTAGTGAGGCTATAGTTTCCACTGTCTTTACAGAGAGCAGAAGGGATGGGGGAGGAGGAGAGAGAGAAGCATCAATGTGAGACCCGTGGATTGGCTGCCTCACACGTGCACCCTGGACCATGGATGGGGTTCGAACCTGCAACCCAGTTGTGCGTCCTTGACCCGAAATGGAACCCACCACCCTCCAGTGCACAAGCCGATGACGCTCTAATCGCTGAGCCACGCCGGCTAGGGCTCGAAATGTCTTCTGTTCCAAGAAAACAACCATGTTCCTGAACCAGCCCCAACCTTATAATATTCAAAAAAAACTAAGATAAATGAGAAAGCTGGCTCTGATAACCTGCTTCTTAAATTGGCACTGAGATTATTCCTTAAGTGTGTGAAATACTAGAAAGACGTTTCTAAAAAAGTTTCTTGCCGAAACCGGTTTGGCTCAGTGGATGGAGCGTCGGCCTGCGGACTGAAGGGTCCCAGGTTCGATTCCGGTCAAGGGCATGTACCTTGGTTGCAGGCACATCCCCAGTGGGAGATGTGCAGGAGGCAGCTGATCGATGTTTCTCTCTCATCGATGTTTCTAACTCTCTATCTCTCTCCCTTCCTCTCTGTAAAAAATCAATAAAATATATTTTTTAAAAAATAATAAAATAAATAAAAAAGTTTCTGGACTTGAACAAGGGTAATGTGCCATAGATTCTATGCACTAATTGAGACTGCCATTTTCTGTATTTGAAGTAACTTTCACATCCAAGTAAATGCTTCAACTACGTCAACTGATTCAAAGAAGCTTCCTAGAAATAAAAGGCTTCCATTTATGTTCTCCAGCATGCCAGAAACAGAGTTCACAGTACTCAACCCTATTTTGATTTAAAAAAAAATTCAAGGAACGTATCTAAATTAAAAATATGTCCGAATGTCTACTGTAGCCCTGCCTTAGCCAACGAATACAAGTGGATCCTAAAACAGGCAGTTCTTAGTACTCCCATACCTAAGGCTTTCATGTCTTACACGTGAGAAGGGGTTGGGGCGAAGGTGGAAAGAACAAATTAGAAACAAAGTGTTGGACAGAGGGTGCCCTGGCCGTGGTGGTAATCACGGCCTCACAGCTGGGGTTTTTCCAATGGGTTGGCCCTGGCGGGGGGCTCAGTTCGTGGGACCGTCGACCCTGTACAACCAAAAGGTTGGGCGTTTGGTTCCTGGTCAGGACACACACCTACACTTCAGGCTTGACCCTGGTGGGTGAGCACAGGAGGCAACCCATGGATGTTTCTCTCTCTAAAAGTCAACAGAACCATATCCTCAGGTGAGGATTTAAAAACAACACTGTGTGGTGCGGGTGACGGACATTCTCTCCCGAGCACCACAGCGAGCGTGAACTGCACACCTGCTGCCACCAGGACCCGACTGCACTGCCGGTTCCACTTGCTGCGTCACCCGAGGGCCAGAGCCGACAGGAATGCCATGAGGCCAGAGAAAAACGAAAAGGTCGGCTGCATAAGCCGGCCCAGGGACTGGGCACCAGAGGCCTGCTGTTGAGGGGACTTACAGCACTAGTTTAGAAAGGAGCAGAGAGCATCTAGGCCGGGCAGTGATACTGGCGAGAATGGCTCCTGTTCAACGGAAACGTTTTCTTAATAGAACGCAAAAGAGAATTACGAGAAGAGGCAACGACTGAAGTAGGCTGTCATCTAATGTTGTTGAGACACTAGAGGCCCGGCCCAGTGCACAGATTCATGCACCAGTGGGGTCCCTCGGCCTGGCCTGCACCCTCTCACAATCTGGGGCTCCTTACGGCAGTGGTTCTCAACCTTCTGGCCCTTTAAATACAGTTCCTCATGTTGTGACCCAACCATAAAATTATTTTCGTTGCTACTTCATAACTGTAATGCTGCTACTGTTATGAATCATAATGTAAATATCTGATATGCAGGATGGTCTTAGGCGACCCCTGTGAAAAGGCCGTTCGACCGCCAAAGGGGTCGCAACCCACAGGTTGAGAACTGCTGCCTTAGGGGATGTCGGACTGCCAGTTTCGGCCCGATCCCCACAGGCCAGGCCGAGGGACACCATAGGTGCACAAATCCGTGCACCAGGCCTCCAGTATGCATATAAGATCTTTGGTTAATCTCTTCCCACCCGCTCCCCTTCCGAGATTCATCAGTCTGTTCCATGTTTCCATGCCTGTGCGTTAAGCATCTGCCCCCTGGTGGTCAGGGTGCATCATAGCTATCAGTCGAAGGGTCACTTGGGCTCTTATATAGATAGATAGATACTCTAGAAGCCTGGTGCATGAATTCGTGCACGGGTGGGGGCCGACCGGCCAGCCCCGATTGGGTCCAATCAGGCCAGGCTGGCCAGGGGAAGAGGACACGGGAGGTTGGCTGGCCGACCCCACCCCCGATGGGGGTGGGGGGCGATCGGAGACAGGGCCAGCTGTGGGGAGGGGACGCTGGCGGTTGGCTGGCCGGCCCCATTCCCTGGTCGAACTGCTGATCGGGACAATTTGCATATTAGCCTTTTATTATATAGCATTCTGTTCACTAGATAATACTTTCAAACCCTATTCGAGAATCTTCCACACTACAGTGGGGCCTTGACTTACGAGTATAATTCGTTCTGAGACTGAGCTCCTTAAGGAGCTAGTTAACTCAAATTACTCTATCAACTCAATGCAAAAAATCGGCCGAGAGACAGCTGGTATCTCAAAAAACTCATTAGTCAGACACTCGTAAGTCAAGGCCCCACTGTATTAAATAAATGTCCCAAGCTAACACATACATATATGGACGAAAAGGTAGATTCCGGAATAAAGTCTTTAGATAATTAATGGAATACCTACATCATAGACAGGAACTCAAAGACAAAGAGACAGAAATTGATAAGATTAGGTTCCATGAAATAAAAACCTCAAAGTCAATGATGCTGTTTTTGTATATAAAGTTACTATTATTCATAAAGTCTCACTTAAGTATACTTTTGAAGTTATTACTATTTCTAGATATAATTGCACATAAAATAAGAAACAGCAACAAATAAGATTTTTTCAATTTAAGATATGGGCTGCAGAATCAACCTAAAGCACACAATACTGAGCCTAAACCTACTGCTAAAAATCTCCCTTCCTCCACAAGTGACATCAACTAATACAAGGTTAAGCAGGTGGTTATAAATTTTTGTCCTGACATGAACAAGCAAGGTGTTCTGCTATGGCAAACAAAACGAGAGAGACAGAGAGAGAAAAGAAAGAAAGAACAAATAATGATAACACAAACAGCAAGATTATCTGACATATCTTGGTTCACTGTGCTGAGTGATTTTTATGCATCATCTACTTCAAATCTAACAACCCTGTGAGACAAGTGCTGTTATGTTCCTGTCTTAAAGGTGAAGACTGGGCCTTAGGAAGATCAAGTCACCATAACCACAAAGCTGATCCCCGGGGGACGGAACTCTTACTCGGGCAATTTTGAAACAAGAGGCCACATTTTTAACCATTGAACAACACCTCCCCTTACCCTGGTGGACAAACTCAGGCTGTACCGCTGCCAGTTCCTGCATCGTGGTAATACGGCAGGCGAAAGCATCAGTAACCCTTCTACTACATGACAGACAACAAAAGACAAACATGCCTTAAAGGCCCGCTAAGCTTGTCTGAGAAAAGAGATCCAGAGGGAGCCAGGTGAGCAAGCATCTGGGATGGGTTCCTCGGCACCTGGCCCTCGGGGCATCAGGCTGGACAGGGGACCAAGGGAGGTGCTGCCATATTAACACCTTTCGTACCGCTCAGGAGTTTTCTCGTGTTTCTCGCGCCATCTGTTAAGGACCGCTCACGAGTGTTCTCGTTTTTCAGGCCCATGGAAAAAGGAGTGAATCTAGATACTTAGGTAAATTTTGTTTGGTCCCTCTTCATAGAGTGCAGTACCATACGTTAAAAAAGTACTAGGAACATTAATTGTTTAATTGTTTTGATAAATAAAAATGTTATAATTATTGAAAAACAACACCTAAAGTGCATTATGATGATTTAAATAACGTGCAGTTTGCCCAAAAACGTGCGGTCCCTGGCGTATGTCTTAGAGATTTCTATGCGGTACGCAATGTGTTAAAAGCATTTGGACTAAATATCTAAGTATGAAAAGTCAAACTGTAAAACTTTCAAAATAAAACATGGAACATCCATCAAACAAGAGAAAAAAACAGATGAACCAACTACATTTCAAAAGTTTTAAAATCTATGTGACAAAAGACACTGTAAAAAGTGAAAAGCCATGAACAAAAACACATCTGCAAAATTCGTAATATACAAAAGACTAGTAATCAAAATTTATAATAATTCCTACAAGTTAACTAGAGAAAGACAATAATTTTTCTAAACAAAATCACTGGAAAAAAAGATGGACAAAATATATAAATAGGCAATTCAAAGATAAAATCAGAATGACCATAAACATAAGAAAACATGTTCACTCACTGAAATCAGGGTAATTAAATAATTATTATTCTGCATATTCCAGCTTAGGAAAAATGAATGTATTCCTCAATATGGGATGTGGAAAATTCTGCAGTTTGAAATGTAAGCTGGTATAACCCTCTCAATGACCCATTTGGGAGAACCTGGTAAAACAGAATCTGTGCAGGGCCCACGACCAAGAAATCACCCTTGCAGGCATCCACCCTAAACTTCATGCCTGCAGAAGGAACCAGGACAGGGGAGTCCATGAAACCCACACTTGTAACTGTGGGAAAATACAGACGACCTGATCATCCCCCAGATAAGAGTCGAGATAAATAACTGGACAGCGGAATACTACAGAGCAGTTAAAATAAATCAACTACTATTTACCAACTTCAAGTCAGTAATTATTTCTTGAGAGGAAGACGGGGAGGAGGAAGGTAAGGCAGAAAAAGCCTTTGGCTCACTATGTCTATAACTATTCATTCCTTAAACTTTCTGGCCTCATTCAACTGCAGGAAATGTAGATATGACACATCCTTTGCTGGCCTGGAATTAAGTGAAATGACAGACTGGTGGTAGCACTTGAGTCACAGAGAGATGTGACCGTGAGAGTCACTCAAACTCAGGGAAGCAGGCTGCCAGCCACTGCCAGGCGAGAGCACCCTTCCCCGGGTGCCCCCCGACATTCAAAGCTCCCCACGCGGCTACGGAAGCACAGCCGGAGTTCTCTCGGACCAAGGTCCTCCACATGTTCCCGGAATCATTCTCAAGAGAAGGGAAGGAAGGAGAGGGAGAGAACTGTCCCAGGAGTGAAAAACAAAAACCAACACCACAGATGAAAGCGAGGACCCCGTCCGATCAGACAAAGCTCACTTCATAGTGACGCTTTTGAATTGTATTAAAAATTTAAACATTCAGGAATATGGGAATTAACAATCTAGAATAAATGTTTTTTAAAAAGTGAGTTAAAAAAAGAAATGAAAACTATAATTTAGTAACCAAAGACGACACAGTACACATTAAGCCTCAGGGATGGAACATTTTTATTCCCAATTAAATCACCACCAGCATCCCTCCTCATCCCCAACTCTAGGCAGTGGGGAAAATAATGAACAAAATAGTACCTGTTCTCATGGAACTTATAATCTGGCAGGAGGAGGCACCAGTAATGACAGATGGGGAGACGCGAGAACTGAACAGCAGAGGGTCCCGAAGTCCCTGAGGCACAGAAGGGGAGGGACTGCCTGGACAAAGGCCTAACTACAGGAGAGGGCCGCCTCCAAGCAGGGGGGATGGGCAGTCTGAGAACGGCAAGACCACTGTGGCTCGAGCAGGAAGCAGGGGGGAAATGGCATCAGACATCCTGAGAAAAGGGCGTTACTCTGGGCTTGAGCAGGAAAATTACATTTTTTAACTTAAGGTTTAGAAGCCTATCTCCGCGTGAGAAACAGACTGTGAGAGGCAAAGGCAGGCGTGGGGGAAACCAGGTCAGAGGTTCCTCACAGCCCAGGTGAGAGCCTGACCCAGGCCAGCGGCGGGCAGGGGCCGTGTGGAGAAGCGGTTAGGCTGGGAAAATATTTTGAAGGGAGAGCTGCCAGAGCTGGCTGACAGATTAGATATGAGGTCTGAGAGAAAGAAATGAGTCACGAGTGAATAATGGCACGGTTGTGGGCACAAACAACTGATAAAACTGAAATGCCAGATGCTCGCTAAGATAGAGAGCACTGCAGGCGAAGCAGAGGGGACTGGTGGGGAAATCAGGGGCCAGTTCTGGACATGCCAAATGCAGGGCGATGACCACGCCAAGAGATAGGAATCTGGAACATATCAGCACTTGACACCATAGAAAGAGAGATCTCACCGAGGGGGAGCGTGGCGGGAAGGAGCGGTGGACATGGAGAAGGGCCGTGGAGGAGGTGGGGGCTGCTGGTGTCCATGTGAGAGGGAAGGAAGGGCGCCCGGCCGTGGCAGCAGGGGCGTCACTGATGACCGGACAGCAGGGCTTTTCAAGTCAGGCCCTAGGGCTGCAGTTGGCAAACTGTGGCTCGCGAGCCACATGCGGCTCTTTGGCCCCTTCAGTGTGGCTCTTCCACAAAATACCACGTGTGGGCGCGCACGTACAGTGCCATTGAAACTTCGTGGCCCATGCACAGAAGTCGGTATTTTGTGGAAGAGCCACACTGAAGGGGTCAAAGAGCTGCATGTGGCTCGAGAGCTGTGGTTTGCCGACCACTGCCCTAGGGCAAAAGCAATGCAAAAGTTCTAAAATGTAACTTTTGTCTTTAAAATTAAACAGCTTAAACTGAGAGCAGATATAGCTGAACAGCACTGTGTGTTTTTCTTCTTTTACAAGTGACAGGCTCACATCAACCAAATAGCCAAACAGAAAAAATAATCATATAATAACTGCTTGTCTTAACAATGCAGAATCAGTTGGCAGAGTATGTTAAACAGTATATAGTTTATACTTCCTCCATTCTACTTATGACTTTTACCATGAGTAATTCCCCTGAAAATGCCATCTACGAGGCTTCCAATATTCCACCTCTCCCCAAATCACATGGAAGATTCTATAACAGCGGTCGCCAACCGGTGGTCCATGCACCACTGGTGGTCCGTGAGGTCCAAACGGTTGGCGACCACTGGTTTAAGGAAACATTTGGAACATCAGTCACCAACCGGTGGTCCGTGGACCACTGGTGGTCTGTCTGTGAGGTCCGAAAGGTTGGCGACCGCTGTTCTGTAAGATAGAGCAAAAAACAAGAACGCTTATTATTTAATTGCTAAGCATCCTTATTAACCTAATTCATTTTCCTTACTGTGATCTTTGTAGAAATAACAAACTGAAGACAATACACATCCTATCACTATAACAAATATCAAATAAATTAGAAGGAAGTTTTAAGTAGTCAGATAACCTTAACTGTTTATAGCTATAGGCTGATTTCTACAAAGCTCATGACTTATTTTGGAACTTTTTAAAAAGTTCATGCTCTGATTTTGGGGGGAAGTTTTTAAGTTCCTTCATTGCAATATATATTTCCCTGTAGTTCATTTTGAGAATCTTCTCAATGAATAAAATTGTTTAAGTAAAATTTAGTATTTTTATAGCCATATTGAATATTGGAGACTTTAAAGCAAAATATCCAAATTAGTCAACGATTTAAGACCTCAGAAACAAACCTATCTACATGCAAACCTCTTCTGATACCATAAGCCTAGTGCCAGAGAGTTTAATAGATTTGAGCCTGATTTAAGAAAAGACCGTTCAAACTCTGGTGATAAATGAGGTATTTACTACATGTAAAAGGAAGTAAAAAGAAAAAGATACGAGCTACCAGCTATAACTCAGTTAAGGTATTTCAGGTTTTAGAAGTGCTCTCTTGGTCTTTTAATTAGTACCTTAAAAATAAAGAAACAAATGAACCAATAAAATATATCCACTTGTAGCATACAAAAGACCAAAATGACTAGGAGAAAACAGTTATAAACACAGGCTATGACGTTTTATTAAATGCATTTTCACCTATCAATAAAATTTTTAAAAATATTCCAGCAGAAAAACAGATACTTCACATAAAAAGGAAGTATAATGAATAGCCATAAATTCCTGAAAGACGCTCCATGTCAACAATGAACAAGGAAAAGTGAATTTTGAAACCAATGACTTTTCTTTCACCTGCCAGACTGGAAACAGTTTAGTTTGCAATATGCAGTGTTAGGTTAAAGGTCACGCCATGACAGTGGGGGCATGGACTGTAACCGGCTTTCTAAATGACACTTGGTAGTCTAGCAAAGATGTTCAATTTGAGCCTTTTGACTCCAATCCCACTTCTGGAAACCTCTCATGGAAATAGGTAAGTGAAGGAAGACGGGCCTGGAAACGCCCACAGCAGCACCACGGAAGCTGAGGCCTCCTGGGTAGTGTGTAAGGACACGGTTAGGACATGGGACATTATTCAGCTATTGAAAGTAAGACAGAATGTTATGTGTACACACACATACACACACATATGGAAGAATTTCTTGAGTAAAACAGGTAAAAAGTATACATCATATGGTCCCATTTTTAGCAAATAAAATTCAAAAATATACACATTCATTTCTAAGAGAACCGAACACTTAAAAGACCTTTTCTAAAAATCCTTAGCAGTGGCTCCACCTCTGGACAGCCGCAATGGGAAGGGGAAGAGACTTTCAAATTTACTCTATGGGTTCCATTCAAAAAACATGAACCAAGTTTTAATCCACATCAATCTTAGTAAAATACAGGTTTTTCCATATTGCCTCTGCTAAAACTTCCTTTAGCCTCCTTTTGAGTAAGAATAGGTCAGTTACTGCTCCTCTGGAAAAGCGTCCACTCTCCCAAGGAAGTTTTTCTCCCAAGTTAGCCGATACTGAAACGCTAACCCAAAGGCTCTAACCGCCTGGACAGCGGCATCTTTCACCAAGAGCTATCGAGTCATCTCTACCTGCAAGGAGCTATACCCATTTAATAACATTTTGTTTTAAAATAAGATACTCAATTTCTTTTTTTTTTTTTTCTTTTTTTTTATTTTTTTTATTTATTTATTTTTTATTTTTCGCTAAAAGTATTACAAAGTGTATTACATAAGTGTCCTTTTTTCCCCCCCGCCCTTGACAGACCCCTGCCCTCCCTTACCCCCCAGTGTCTTATGTCCATTAGTTATGGTTATATGGATGCATACCAGTCCTTCCGTTGATCTCTTAATCCCCTCCCTCCTCCCCCCCCAACCCTCCCTGGCCTTCCCACTGCAGTTTGACAATCAGTTTGAGGCAGCTCTGCCTCTGTATCTATTATTGTTCAAAAGTTTGTAATGGTCTTTACTATCCATGAATGAGTGAGATCATGTGGTATTTTTCCTTCATTGACTGGCTTATTTCACTTAGCATAATGCTCTCCAGTTCCATCCATGCTGTTGCAAATGGTAAGAATTCCTTCTTTTTTACAGCAGCATAGTATTCCATCGTGTAGATGTACCACAGCTTTCTAATCCATTCATCTACTGATGGGCACTTAGGCTGTTTCCAGATCTTAGCTATGGTGAATTGTGCTGCTATGAACATAGGGATGCATATATCCTTTCTGATTGGTGTTTCTGGTTTCTTGGGATATATTCCTAGAAGTGGGATCACAGGGTCAAATGGGAGTTCCATTTCCAATTTTTTGAGGAACCTCCATACTGCCTTCCATAGTGGCTGCACCAGTCTGCATTCCCACCAGCAGTGCACAAGTGTTCCTTTTTCTCCACATCCTCTCCAGCACTTGTCGTTTGTTGATTTGTTGATGATGGCCATTCTGACAGGTGTGAGATGGTACCTCATTGTTGTTTTGATTTGCATCTCTCGGATGATTAGTGACTTTGAGCATGTTTTCATATGTCTCTTGGCTTTCTGAATGTCCTCTTTTGAAAGGTGTCTATTTAGATCCTTGGCCCATTTTTTGATTGGATTGTTTATCTTCTTTTTGTTAAGTTGTATGAGTTCCCTATAAATTTTGGAGATTAAGCCCTTATCAGATATGACGTTGGCAAATATGTTTTCCCACGAGGTGGGTTTTCTTGTTGTTTTGTTGATGGTTTCTTTTGCTGTGCAGAAGCTTTTTATTTTGATGTAGTCCCATTTGTTCAGTTTCTCTTTAGTTTCAACTGCCCTAGGAGCTGTATCAGTGAAGAAATTGTTTTGGCATATGTCTGAGATTTTGCTGCCTTTGAAGATACTCAATTTCTAAAGAAATGTAGGGCCAGACTTTTGAAGCCTTCAATAAGAGATTTCAAATGGACCCTCAGTGTATATATAACAGCCCTGACCTCACTGATCAACATTCATTAGTTTCTTAAGATACATGATCATCAATTACCTGCTGTGCACATCACAGCCTCCTCTATAGACTCAAAAAGCAAAAGGGACGACAAAGCCTGGTCCTTGTCCCCCTCGAGCTCCAGCTTCAGGCAGGAGCCCACGTTGGACAGTGTCCTTGGGGATTAATGGCTCCTTCTTCAATCCGGCCAATAAAATGGTTCTCTTATCATCATCACGCCCTTGACTCTGTGCAGCTAGCTCTACTTCCCAAACAGCAGGGAGGAGAGGCAGGAACTGCTCAACAACATGCTGGCAGTCTGGAAAGCGTGGAGAATTAGCAGGACCTTTCAGGACAGAATAGACTGGAAACAAAGAGATCTATCAAGGTCATGATCGGCAGGCCCAACAGGTTCCCACAGGCTACTCTGAGAGGGAATGCTGGAGCTCTGAACAAGTCCAACTCTAAGCCAGCTACCAAGTGCTCACTTCCTCAGGGCCTCCAGTTTATCCCGCTCCCTCCGGGGCTCCTGCTCATCGCGTACTCGTTCCTGAATTCCTCCCTCCCAGGTTGGCCACCAAAATAAAATTTGGCTTTGTTTTTAGGGCTTTATTGGTAGGCCATGTGTGAACGCATTACTGGAGGCGGCTGAGGATGATCAAGGCAGAGGACCGAGCACCAGAGAAGCCCAGCACTCCCTGAGGAACATTTACCCACTGGCTGCCAGCCTAACCTCAGAGGCAGTACCAGACCCTGGCGTCAGCAGATCGTCCGTCACCCAGGTCACCTGGTCTAGAAAACACACGGTGCACATGCTGTGAGGACAGCAACACACATCAGCACCGTGAGATGGACCAGCATCTGAACCCAGGCAGGTGTCCGGCAGAGGAGGAGACACAGAGGGTGACACCAGAGGACGCCACCAGAACTCAGGCCTCCACGGCTCCCTTCTGCAGAGCACCCTGTGACCGGGACAGCAGCAGGGTTTTAGCTCTAAATGAGTCTGTGGGTAAGTATACCATGTCGGCTACAGTCCACATCCATCTGCCTCCTTGAGCTCAGGATGATGGTCCCACACGTAACTCAGGCACTTTTTTATTGAGAAAAAAAAACAAAAACAGTAGAGGACTGACTCCAACATGAAAACAGGCACGACTTAAACTGCCAAGAGAGGTGAGCAAAACGGAGCCAACCCAGGAGGTGAGGGAAGAACAGAAATAGACTAGGACCATCACAAAGAAAAAAGGTCCTACAATGGGCAGCTGATTGTGGCACTTAGAAAATCAAGGCTGCTTCCCAGAAAAGCAGTTCAGTCGGGTGGTGGGACTGGAAGCAAGAAGGGCTGGGATGAATGAGTTAGGTGTTAGCAGGTGGCACTTTCTCTTCAGCCCTCCCTCCGGGTCTGGAGCAGGAATGCTCCCACCCCCACCCCGTCTCACTTCTATGCCACTGCCTCCCTCTCATCATGCCTACCCGGCACCCAAACACAGCACCTCCCACACCGTCGACAGTCCTTCCATCTCTTACATACGAGAACGGGGGCTGTTTGAGAAAAGGCCCGTGTGTCCATTACATGTTGCACGCCCAGCACGTACACAGCGACTGGCATGGAGCAGGCGATTACCAAGGAGTGACCTTGGAAATGGAGACGGAGAGGAGGGCCAGGGTTCGACCTCGGCCTGCCCTCGGCCAGCGCTGTTGAGTGAGGGCCTCCTAGGCTCTCTTCTTGGGGCACAACTGGCCATTATCGCAGCAAGTCTGCTTCACTGCCGCCCCGCGATCCCAGGCGGCTTCGCTCTCTCACTGCTGTCGGCCAGTCCCTCACAGCCTCTACACACCACTCACGCAGTAAATAGTAGCGAATGAATGACTCCTGCATCGGCACAGGGCTAAGCCACCAAAGGACAACAAAACCAGACAGGCAACAGAAGCTATTTCTCATACCACTGAGCCCAGGAGATGGGTGCTAAACTATGTTCAAAACTTCTGCTCACAGATAGCAGTTCATAGAAGCAAACAGGAATTATCATTGTACTAGAGGCCCAGTGCACAAATTTGTGCACGGGTAGGTTCCCGCCGGCCTGGCCCCAATTAGGGCAGATAGGGGCTGGGCCTGTTGGAAGGAGATGGCGGGAGGTTGTCCGGCTGGACCCCCTGATCAGGGCCTGATCAGGGCTGGGCCAGCTGGGGGGAGGGGCTGTGGGCGATTGGCTGGCAGGCCCCGCCCCTGATTGGGGTTGGGGGACTGATTGGGGACAGGGCCGGCCATGGGGAGGGGCGGTGGGCGGTGGGCCAGCCGGCCCCACCCCCAAACGGGGTGGGGGGGGGGTGCCAATCGGGGGCCAGCAGCCAGGGGGAGGGGCCATGGGTGGTTGGCTGGCCGGACCTGCCCCTGATCAGGGTGGGGGGTGCCGATCGGGGATGGGGCCAGGCAGGGGGAGGGGCTGCAGGAGATTGGCTGGCCAGCTGCGCCCCTATTGAGGTGGGGGGCAATCAGGGGCAGGGCCGATCAGGGTGGTGGGAGCCCATAGGGGGTGAGGCCAGCCGGGAGGAGGAGCTGCAGGCCAATCAGGGTGGTGGGGGCTGCTGGTATAACCAAGTTATACTTTTTCATGTTGGGGGCAGTGCTGGCCAGGAGGAGGGGCTGCAGGAGGTTGGCTGGCCAGCCACGCCCCCTATTGGGGTGGGGGTAGGGGCGATCAGGGGCAGGGCTGGCCGGGAGAAGGGCTGGGGGGGTTGGGTAGTGTTTGGCTGGCTGGCTAGGGGGAGGGGTCTCGGGAGGTTGGCTGGCTGGCCCCACCCCCTGATCCAGCCGGTTCACTGGCCAGTGGGCGTCATAGCAACCGGTCGTTCCAGTCGTTATGGTCGCTGACTTTTTATATATAGATTTAATGTAAAATTGACAATGTTTCCCAAGAATCAAGCTGGTGATACCAATCACACGCATTTGTAATCACATACTAAAGGTAACATGTCTAAAAATGTCATTACACTAATAAAATGCATCCGGAAGCATCAGCAGCTCACTCAGAAGCTGTGCAAATCACAAACACAAAACATATGGTGGTTTGGGTGCCACTTGGTAAAAAATAAATAACTTTTTAAATTATATTTTATGCCAGAATATGAGCCATAAGAACGTACAGCATATGCTACATCAAGCTGCTAGAAGTGAGGAGCACAGGGTGAGAAACGGAAGGTACACCTTCTACTGTCCTACACCCCGTCCTAGACCCCGCCCTGTACCTCGCAGTGAGCACTGGGTCCCTGTCACCACAAACGTGGCTGTGCTAACACGCAGCTCGACACCCAGATTCAGGGGCTCTGGTTCTTCACTTCCCACCTGGAAACATCCTCTGGGTTCACTGTTTCTTACAAGAGGAAACAGACTCATGAGCAGAGAAGTGAACTTGTATACTCTCAGAAGGTCTACTAGGCCAGCCGTCGTCAACCTCTCGGACCTCACGAACCACCAGTGGTCAGCAGACCACTGGTTGGCGACCGCTGTACTAGGGTGTTCCCTAAAACTGCCATTTTGTCTAAAAATCCCCTTTTTTGTTTGGGAATGGCAAAGTTTTGCTCAATAGACGTTAAGGAACTGTTAGTAACAATCAAGGAATTATGTGCTGAAATTCAAACATTACCTGGGGGAAAGTCATAGCTAATATGTAAGCAAACCTTATGGAATATGCCCAACTGGCGTGGCTCAGTGGTTGAACATCGACCTGTGAACTGGGAGGTCACGGTTCGATTCCCGGTCAGGGCATGTGCCCAGGTTGTGGGCTCGATCCCCAGTAGGGGTTGTGCAGGAGGCAGCCGATCCATGATTCTCTCTCATCATTCATGTTTCTATCTCTCTCCCTCTCCCTTCCTCTCCGAAATCAATAAAAATATATTTTAAAAAAACTTTATGGAATTAAAAATTAAGTGAGCCCTAGAAGTGATAAGAACAAGTAAGTTTAGTTGTTTAATTTTAAAGGGCTACAACTCGACAGGGAAAGGGACTGGATGAAATGGTCCCTTGGGTAGACACAAGGCCTGCACTCCAAAACTCAGCATCACAGCCGTGCCATCCGAAAGGCTGTGAACCCCCAGGCCAGCACCTGGGCGGTCCTGCCTGCTTCCTTCCCGCGGGCACTGGACAGCTATCAGTGACGCCACCAAGCACCCCTCAGACCTTCACTTCTATTCCAGCTTCTGGCTGCCACAGTGTGCGTGGTCGGAAACGAAATCAGAGCATGCACCATGCTGAGAGAGAACCAGAATCCTCTTCTCCAATATGAAAGATGAAGTTATAACAACAACAGGGCTCTAACAGGTCAGGATGGAAAGCACCCCTCATGAACATATGGATGCACAAGATCTACACACATATGCACGTGACACATGGTGTAAACATAACTGAGCAGGTCCCATTACCCTTACATTTCACTTGATCTTAGTCCAAAGGCCAAGAAGCGATCCCCATGACTCTTATCACGCGTGTGGTTCTTCCTGAAAACGACACTAAATTACTCTACAAATTTTACCATAAAACTTCCATTGCAGTGGTTTTAAGTTTTCTAATTCTACACACTCAGTGGCTTAGGAGAAAGCTGCAGAGTCAGACTGCCCGTCCCTCAGCTCTGCACACCCTCCAGCAAGTCATCTGCCTCCTTGTGCCTTGGTTTCTTCTTCCAAAAATGAAAAGAGCACAAGCAGCAAGCCGCACAGGATCGCTACAAGAACTAACAGACGATGCACACAAAGCATTTGCACTAACATCAGATGCAGGTAATATACGCACTCACAAAATGTTAAGTCTGAAATTTATGATCAGGATAAACCTCAATAGCTTTTATATTTTTTAAACATGTTTTATAAATTTTTATTGATTTTAGAGAGGGAGGGAGAGATAGAAACATCCAATGATGACAGAGAATCATTGATTGGCTGCCTCCTGCATGCCCCCTACTGAGGATTGAGCCCGAAACTTGGGCATGTGCCCTGACCAGGAATCAAACCCTGATCTCCTGGTTCTAAGGTAGACACACAACCAGTGAGCCACACCAGCTGGGAAAAATAACCTAAGTAGCTTTTAAAAACTGATTTCCTGACAGGTGTAAGTCAGTAATGGTTAAAGCACAAATAATTAATAACCAGACACAACTAAACATACATGCACACTTCAAGCATTTTCCAAATATTCTAAAATAAGCATATCTATATATATAAAAGCCTAAGCAACCAGCCGACATGACACACAATGACCACCAGGGGGCAGACGCTCAACACAGGAGCTGCCGAGCGACAGCAACTTTGCAGAGTGCCCTCTTGCACTCCAGGACCCCTTGGGGATTGGGACTGCTGGTTTCGGCTTGATCTCCACAGGCCAGGCCAAGGGACCCCACCTGCTGGAGGGACCCCGCTCACTCCACAGACGCCCTTCAAACCCCAACGATGCTCCAGGTGTGGCCGGCTGGGGAGGGACCGCGGGAAGTTGGCTCCAAGGCGTGTCTGGCCCATCTCGCCCAGTCCCGCCCCGCCGGCCACCTTCTCATTAGTTTCCTTTCAATGTGCATGAATCCATGCACCGGGCCTCCAGTTATTTTCATAATAGAAAAAAAATAAATTTTTAAATATATTATCTTACTACAGTGAAGTAAACATAACATGTTTTTCATGCTTCTCCAGATATACTGATCATAATTCTAGTGTCCTTGACATTCCCAAAGTAGTAATTTCAAAATGGTAATAATGAAAATAATTTTTTAAAATTGAAATCAGCAAGTTTGGCATAAAACATATTAACGGCACCATGAACTCAACATGGTTACCTTTGCCAAACTTAAATTAAAAACACATTTTAAATATTCAAGACCTAAACATTCAGTGTGGTAGAAACACTGTCCATGGTACTCCTGGCCGGCTCCTCCTCCTGAAAAAGAAGCTTAGCTGGCCTACAGAGGAGTGAGTCCTTCATCAATTCACTTATTCAGCAAGATTTCTTATCTGTATTTTATTATCCTGATAAATTAGAACAATATGTTTATTAATAAACACATTTCACTAAGTGACTGAAATCACAAAATAATTTAGTAATGTTATCTACAAAAAAGAAATGATGACCAAAAATTCAAAATGAACTTGCACCTAGACATGAATAACACATTTGTTACAAAACAAGTTGCCATTGAGTAGCTAAATTAATCTGAAGATTTGTTCATCTTAAACATAAACTCAATATTCTAACATTTTGTTTTTACTACATGCATTTTAAAAATCTATCCACGTATTATTTTGAAGTATTAAAATTCTGTCTTATACATGCAGGTTTTAGAACATAAAGACTGTGGTATGTGTCTATCTTTCTCTCAGGAAATATAATAAAGCTAAGGGGAAATATAACCAAAGACAATATAAAAAAGACACCCTTACACAGTGAGCAGTCGGCAAATCGACAGCTTACACTTGGGAAGGGGACGAAAGGACAGGCAAGTGCCAGACAAGCCCACGTCCAACAGCACAGCCGCCCACACCCACGTGGGGCGCACTGGGCACCACTGTTCTCGGCTAGAACTGACCCACGGGCAGGAGTGGCCGCCGTTCTACCCGTAGCCGGTCAGAGCAGTACAGCGGCACGGTCACCTCTCTCGCTAGGTGTGACCGTGTTCTCCAACAAGAAAATGTAAATGCTTGGTTAGTAAAAACCAAAGTAGGTTCTCACAAATGTAAAAAAAATCAGATATGTAACAATATGTGAAACACCAAATTAATAACATTGAAATCTACCTTTCCTCATAATATTAAAATGTTAGCTTCATACCCTAGATGGAAAACATCATAAATATAGACTCTAATATCTACATTAGAATATTTGTTTTCAACCTGTTCAAACCAAAACTCTTCAAACCCATCGCTAAGTATCCTGGGCAGCAGCTCACACACTGTAGCCCAGAATCCTGGGGTGCCCTTGGACCCTCAGGCCACTGCGAGGTTAAACCCTCCACACTAAGGCCAGGCAGCACGCCTCTCCTGCTGGGTTGGCATTTGTGCTGACGGTCAGGGTAAGGATGGGTGAGGCCGACAGCACAGGAATGAGCACAGAGGAGGCAGCAGCACCACCCTGTACCAGCAGCGTTTCTCACGGCCACGCACGCACTCTCTCACCTGAGAGTATCTCTGAGGAAACAAATACATGATTCTTCTTTTCACCTTTCACTCACGAGGGCCAAGTCCTGCAATCTCTCCAGGAAAAGCAGGCGAGCAACGCCAAGCTGTGGGTGAAGGAGCACTTACTCAGGGAACCCCACGTTTACCTGGGAAACTGACTCAGTTAACAATATCAACATCCACCTAAAAGTAACAGACTTGAAAGACCACTTCCCAACGTGGAGACCTTACCCCAGGCACGCATGTACGGCAGACATGACCATTTTAAGAACCACGGTTCTTCAACACCCAGGCGTGGCGAACAGTGGTCACCTCGTGCCCGTCTCCTGTCCTAAACACAGGGAACTGGACTCAGAGCAGCCGGAGGTCTCAGCACCGAAGCCGGTGACAGTGGCATGAAAGAAATGTAACGTGGCCGTTGTCTGTTCTCCTGTGAAAGGTCGGTCACCATGGAGAGCACCACTAGCAGAAACACGGAGAAAGAGAAAGTGCATTTGGGGAAGGAACGAACTGGTTTAAACGGCAAAGAGCAGACTGTCCTGTCAACAGGACATGTACGAACCCAAGCACCAGAGAACAGAAGCTGTGCTTCTGAATAAAACCAGCCAACGGGCCTGCTCTTACCCACACCAGGAGCACAGGAGCGTTTCCTCATGGGTCCTGATTGGGGGTCACACTCTCTTACTCAGAGAAACAATGAGCCCTTCAGGTGGAGCCTGTGAGGCAGGACAAAGCCTCATTTGGAAACAGCCTGTCACACCGTTTTCCCTATAGATCCTCCTGGAAGATGGCTTTCCACACGGGAGGGACATGCCTGACGCTCGGGGGTGGCCTGGTCCAGTCCGCGTACGCCCCCCGGGCACGAGGGGCACCAGTGAACGTAGGAAGCTCAGAACTCCAGAAACTGAAAAGAACAGCAGTTACCAGCTCCCCTGCTCACCCCTAGCGTCGTGGAGACGATCCAGCGCCTCTGGTCCTGGCAGGCCTAGCCCTCCATCGGGTCGCCCTGGCTCTACGACAACATTCAGGAAACCAGGCATGCTGGGTGCTGAGCCTACAAACACCACCACGCCACTGAGCACAGCAAAAGCTCCTGTCTTATCTTCTGTGAGCAACACGACTCAACCTTCTCACACTGATGTAACATAAACGTCTTCTGAGTGAAAGTGCAGCAATTGCGGCTGTTTTCCAGTCAGAGTAAACTCTCCGACCTCAGCTCCTCTAGATCCGTTCATTCACGACACACTGCAGCGTGCGGGTGTGAAACCTCGCTTGTCCCCGTCTGTACGAGCCCCCTTCCCTGGGAACACACTCCCTGGTTTACAAACCATCAGCCTGTGCACCTGCTCACTTTTGCTGATCAAATCACCACTTTCTAAGTTAAATCGCAATGGTTTTGGTCAGTCCCGCATGCCAAGACACGAGGGAGGCGTTCTATTTTCATGGCTTTAGAACAAAACTCCGCCCCATGACTGAGCCAAGCAAACCGCCACCGTCCGGGCTCTCCAGCCTGCGTCGTCGGTCAGCGCACAGGCTAGAAATGCTCAGAAAAAGCTTCTGCTCCAGCATAGAGACGGTCCAGCTTCGACCACATGCCTGCCCTGTCCTTCTACCCATGACCAGACACCCACCCATGACTTCCAGGCCCTGCCAGAGGGTGAGGGTCAGCCCCAGGCGGGGCAGCTCAGACCTGGTCACAGGGTCTGCAGGGCCTGGCACACTGCTTATCACCTAACTTACGAGTGTAAATGTAGGTCAAGCAATTTCCGCCCAGGCCTGGGCGTCTTCAAGATGAATGCCCACATCCTAAAAAACTCATCAAGACAGAACCAACACTCCATCTAACCTGAAAATAACTTTCAAGTAAGAGGTCAGTTTAACTTTATGTTCCACACACATTATTTGCATAGCCATTTTCTTTATAATAAAGGTAAAGAGGTTTATATCAAAATAATTGCTATAATACTTGCTGGCATTTTCTGACATTGTGCCAGGGTTCAAGTCTGGTAAAACCATTTATAAACAAATTAACCACCAACACTGAGTAATAATGTTTTACACACTACCATTGCTCAATTAAATCCCCCAGAACAAAACCAGAAACCCTGATTTCTTACGGTTCCCGCCAATTTGGAACCATATCCTGAGCTTATGTGATTCACATTTTTTCGAGAACCTGAAAGGACTGCTTCTACGAGTATTCTGCCATTAACCACATGTAAAACGTAATGCTTCTAGAAAAGCCTATAGTTACAGCCTTTACATGCCATTAAGTCTATCAACTGCATCAAATAAAGTTATTCACTGGCAGGAAGACAGCAAATTGAAGCTAGTCTAGATACAGTTTTAATTTAAGATAACTAAACAATGTTAGACAAGGTCTTTACCTCAGATTCAAGCACACACCCATACAAATATAAACCTTAACCAGTTATTCCAGGAAATAAAGTTTATAGTCACCACCGAGGTTCAAGTTATAAAAACAAACCAAAAAAGGAACAGATATGCCTATGAATACACACCATTGGCAACTATCTCATTATACATTAATCACCAGAAAAAAAGACCTTCCCAAGTACGAGTGTATAATAATACAACTGTTGTTTTTAAGATAGTTAAGTCGTAAGATCACGAAGAGTTGCCACCTGAGCACAGTCCGGAACACAGGCTTCGCTGTGAGTTATGCAATGGATCACTCCCTCACCCAGTGCCTTCCCACGCCCCCTCTGCTGACAAGCCAGGAGTTATTCTTCACACACCTCTGGGGGATACAAATCACCACATCACTTCTCAAGACGAATCAGAGTATTAAAACAACTAGTTATTCTTAGAAGTATTGATAAAAAGCATTTTTCAAAGTATTAAAAAAGTATTAAAATATTCGCCTTTAGTAAAGCATATGGAATTCTAGGTTATTTTTCTCACCACTGAAAAAACAAGGCAACGAACTCAAGAAACAATAAACAAAAGAAATGACTTTGAGAAATATCTCATGAAGCAAAGGGTCAACCACCTAGCATAGCTTTTGCATTTAGTTTAATCTTTACACAAAAGGATGAGACTTGGAAACATAGTCTTTAATACTTAATAACCTAGCAGACAATGTCACTGTTTTCTGAAAGCACACATCCCACGTCTTGTCAGGACACAAAGAACGCGACATTCAATATTCTCTCCACACTATGTTTACTGGGCACCTTCCATATGACAGACATAAGGATATTTTTAAAAGTAGCGCTCTAAGCTCTTGCCTTCATAGATAACCAGGGATGGAGACAGAGGAACCAGTGGCTGTAGGGACAGGACAGGTCTAAGATAAGCAATGGACCACCACAGGGCAGGAGACCTGAGGGCACACTCAGAGGCCCCCAGGAGAGATGGGAAGTGACCATTAGCAAGAAGCACTCTCCCCCCTAAAGCATCAGGAAGCCAGAACAGAAATACAACCCTAACGTCACTGACAGAGAAGGACAGGACTAAAAAGCTTCAAGAAGCTTGTGCTATGAGCTATCATTTTCCACAATAATCAAGACATTAATTCAGCTTAAAATCCATCTCCTGGTGATAATATGTCAACACTGAGTTTAGGTCATCAATTCATTTGAAAATTCCAAAAGAATCTAGGATCCAGCTGCGGCGGGGTTGAAAAATACGCACTGATCAGATTACCTGCTTCTTTCGGAAGCCCTCCCTATACATCCAA
The DNA here is from genome assembly GCF_028538775.1 of Myotis yumanensis. Classification (NCBI taxonomy): domain Eukaryota; kingdom Metazoa; phylum Chordata; class Mammalia; order Chiroptera; family Vespertilionidae; genus Myotis; species Myotis yumanensis. The sequence continues at coordinate 835,940 of NW_027223757.1, forward strand.
ATACAAATGCAAAGGGAAAAGCAAACACAACCAGGTTGATTCTAAAACATATTCTGATTTTCTTAAAAAGTGAACGTAACCCAAAAGCCAAGCTCATCATCATCCTGAACAGAAACCACAGAATTACCAGCGGTTGTGGAGGCTGCCTGAAACCACAAATCGTAAATGATCAATGCAGCTGTAAGAGTTGGTAATAGATACTGATCACTGTACCTCCCAGAAAAGGAAACAAACCACAACTACACGCTCACACACACACGCAGAGAGATTACACAAATATATGTGCCAGGTAGTGAAAAACCTAAGAAAACAGCACGTGGACATTCAAAACATTAGGAAAGCCTAATAAAATCCTGGAGGTCATCTCTAAAAACAGGAATGTTCAGGTATAAGGGCGGAGGAAGGAAAACCTACAAAACGAAAAAGTTCTTCAACTTTCGTTTTGCTTCAGCAACTTTTCACCTGCAGAGTAACTCCCAGAAAAGGGGCTCTGGCAACGGCGGGCCGTGTCACCCCAGAAAGGCCGCGTGTCAGAGGACAGCGAGGAACTCACCTGGGTGCCTGCAGCCAGCGCTCGGGAAATCAGGGTTTTTAAAGCACCAACTCGACTTAAAATCCCACAGAGTGAACCTCAGTATCTATTACTGAACTGAAAAGATACTCCTTTTCCCAACCAGACATGGTAAACCTCTCAAACAATGATAAATAGGCCCATTCAGGCGGAACACAACTATGTGCCACGATAATATTTTACATCCAAACTCTCCAAACCAGAGACAAGAAGAATGCACTCATTCTTCTCAAAGACAACATGACCCTGAACTGCCGCCCACTGCGCACCACGTCCTCACAGCATCGAGCCCAGAAAACCAGGGAAGGTGAGGGGTGGATCCGAGGAGCCCAGCGCATCAGTGTGCACGCTGGCCACCTGCACCCCAACATGGACAGATGCTGGCTGCCTGACAGTGGGGTCACAGCCGGTGACCCCATCCTTGGTGAGAATACCGCCCGTGGAAACGCATGTGACAGACCTGCCCCACCAGCACCCCGGCGCGGCCTCCGGACCCTGAACAGGCTCGGGCACAGCCCACAGCAGCAGAAGCCCCGCAGGTGGGGCTGCCGGCACCCCGAGGGCACCCCGAGGGCACCGGCCGGGAGGCTGCATCAGTTCCCACCGGGTGGAGGGGCTCGCACCACCGTGGAGTCTGAAAGCCACAAGTCCCGAGCGGGAAGGGGGGGCTCCCTGAACCCGGGACCCGGGCTCCCGCGGCGGGAGGACCGCGGGGTAGAGGCAGCCGCCGGGCTCCGGGAGGCGAGCGGGTGGGGGGAGCGGGGAGCCACGTCGCTGGGGAACGTCCACGTTTGCCGGGGAGGACGGGTGCTGCGGGCTATTTCCACAAATAACGTTCGCTTCGGGTCGCTTGTGAGAGCAAACGGGAAGGCGCGTGGTTGAGGGGCGCCCTGCGAGGGCGCGAGCCCGTGTGGGGTTCACGCTGCGCCAGGAGGTGCGGCCGCGCGGGGAGGGAGGCGCGGCTCCGAGCGCCCACGCTTCTGCGCCCGCTGATGCCCAGGGCCCCCCACCCTCCGCCCCGGTCTTCGGGGACCTGCTCGACGCCTTCCGCGGCTCTGCCGTCAGCCTCCCCATTGTCCCCCGCCCGGCGGGCGCGATTTCCTCCTTTTCTCCCGAGGACCGGACTGGCCGCCCCGCCGCCGGCGGCCCCTCCCCTGAACCCTCTTCGGCCCCGGCCCCGGCCCCGGCCCCCGCCCGGCCCGGCCCGCCGCTGGAGGAGGGCGCCCTGCCCTGGACCCCTGGACCCGAGCTGCGGCAGCGCCGTCTCCAGTCCGCGCGGCGAGCACGACCCCCGCTCGGCTCTGCTCGCGGCCGGCGCCCCGACTCCAGGCGCCCGGAGCCAGGCCGCGCCGCCGGCTCTGGCCACAAAGGTCCCCGCGGCCCCGGCGCCGCGAACCCCGGGCTGCGGTCGGCGAGACGGTCACACCGCGTCCGGCACGCCCTCCCCCGCCGGACACGAGGGGCCTCGCCGCCGCCCCGACCCCCACACCCGGCCCCACCGACCCCGACCCCCACCGAGCCGAGACCCCGCCCCGCCCCCCGCCGTCCGCCGGCCCCCCCGCCCTGGGCCCGCCACCCCGTACCGGCCCGCGCCCCACCTCCGGACCCAGACCCCCCCGGGCCCGAAACCCCGCCCCGGCCCGGGCACAGGTGACCGCTCCACCCGCGCCCGCCCGCGCGGCCACCCGGGGCGCGGGGCGGGAGAGCCGGGGAGGCCGGCCGGGAGAGGTCCCGCGGGAGGGTCGCGGGGGGAAGGGGTCGCGGGGAAGGGGAGGGGAGGGGAGGGGAGGGGCGGGCGGCGGGGCCCGGGCGCACCTCGGTGGGCTGGCTGATCTCGAACAGGTCCAGCCGGTTGGCGTTCCAGTGGCGGATGATGTCGGCCAGCTTCCGCCGCTCCTCCTCGCGGCCGCCCGCAGACATCCTCGCGGCCGCGCTCCTCCGCCGGGCGCCGCGGGGGTCGGGGCCGGGGGCGCGGGCGCGGGTGGGGCCCGGCCGGACCGCGCGCCCACAGGTCCGCGGGCCCGGCTCCCCGCGTCGGCCGCCTCCCCGCCTCCCCGCCTCCCCGCCGCCCCGCGCTCCTCGGCCTCCGCAGGCTCCTCGGCTCCACGCGCTCCGGCTCCGGGCTCCGCGGCGCCTCCGCCGACCCGCCGCCTCCGACTCCGCGGGCGCCTCCGCCTCCCGAGCCGCCTCAGCCCGCCGGCCGGTGTGCGCCCTGCGCGCCCGCACGCGCCGCCCGCCCCGCCCGCCGTGCGCGCACCCGCCCCGCGCACGCGCACCGCCCCCCCCCGCCCCGCGCACGCGCACGCGCACCGCCCCCCCCCCCCCTCCGCCCCGCGCACGCGCACCGCCGTACCTCGGCACCTCCGCTTGGTGCTGCTGCGCGCGCCGCCTGCACCCCGCGCCTCCCGCCCGCGCCGCGGCTGCACCGGGCCCGGCGCGTGGGTACCGGTCCCCACGGCAGCACCTCGGGCCAGCGGGTGGGTCCCACAGGTGCGGGCCCCGAAGGTGCTGGGGTCCAGCTGCGGGCGGCCGAGACGGACCCTGTGCGGGGACCCGCGTCCGTGCGTGGGGAGCCGGAGCCTGGCTGCGCCGACCGCCGCAGGAGGCCCGCGCGCTCCGCCCTCCCCCTCCCGCCGGCCGGGGTGTCCCCGGCGGTTGGCGTGTCCCTCGGGGCGACTCCCCGGCCGAGGGTCAGACCGCAGCCGACCTTCCCGGGTGGCCTTCCTCCCGGGACGGCAACCCCCGCGCCCGGGTCAGCGGTCATGTTTTGAAACCTTCCCGGCTCCTTCCAGGCCTCCGGGCGCTGGCAGCCCCGGCGCGGCCGGATCCCCGGTGCTCGGAGCACAGCCTCCCAGATGGAGCCACGAGGCCGCACGGACAGGCCCGGACCCCACGCTGACCACTAGCCCATCATTAATGGGTGTTTGTGCTGCAGAACAGGACAGCCTCTGAGTCTCCCACTCACCCGAGGTGCGTTTCCGTAGCAAGTTTTGTAAATTTTAGGGATGTTTCTTTGTTTGGATGTTCTTTTGGGGTTTTTTTAAAATATGTTGATTGATTTGAGAGAGAGAAACATTGATGTGTTGCTCCACTGATTCGTGCATTTATTGGTTGAGTCTTGTATGTGCCCTGACCAGGGATGGAACCCGCAAGCTTGGTGTGTCCAGACGAGGCTCGAACCAACTGAGCGCCCAGCCAGGGCCTCTCTGGATGTTTTCAATTGCTCCCCCTCCAACCCCCAAAAATTGGCTGCAGAACGTATTCCCGCAGGATATTCCCCACGCAGGCCCCGGGGGCCTCTCATCCTGCCCACCCTGTGATGTAGCAAAAAGCCTGCATCTTTGAAATACCCGAAGCGAAGGAATGGGATCGGGGAGCTGCATGGGACAAAGCCTCTTTATTTCCGTCATCACTGTGTTCCAGCCTGGAGATAATTTCTCTCTCCGGCCGATGGGCTTCTGTGCTCCTGCTGGGCTTTGTCCCCCGCCAGCTCTTGCTGCTGCACAGGCAGAGCTGCATAAGGAGGCTTTTCAGCCGGAAGCCTGAGGTGTTGAACCCGTGCCATGGGGACGGAGCCTTCAATGGACCTCTATCTGGTCTTCTTTCTCCACACGAGAGTGCGGAGACTCGCAGAAAAGCGTCTGTAGGAGCAGCGTCCTCGTCCTCGTGTGCTGGCGCTCCGCTCCTTTATGCTTCTCTAGAGACTCAAGCTGTTGTGTGTCCTTTTGGTTCCTGCACGCACCCCGATGTCCATACGGCAGGCGCTGTCTGGGGAGGCTTCCCACGAGCCACGCGGGTCATCAGACCCGGTTTCAGCTGAATTCTAACAGAAAGAGCTTTATTCCTGGCAGTGCTGTTACCAGGAATGACTTGGCACTGAGGGGAGGGAGTCGGTTTGTAAAGCTGGCAGTTCCAGTGCTGGTGTCCCTCGGAAGAGCATGGAGTCTTTGCTCAAGAGGGAACGCAGCTTTTCCAGAACACAGGGTGGGCTCCCTGCAGGGCTTTTGTGATGGGAGATATGGCACACGGGGGTGCACCACCCAGAGACGGCTACGTGTCAGTGCTCATTATTAGTGTTTTCCTGACTCTCATTAAAAACCCCATTTAGAGTATGTGTGAGTGGTGTATTAATACCCAAGCTACAATTCCTAGTCCCAACCCACTGGGGCTTATTGATAAAGTTTAATAAGTTAAAACTTATCGATAAAGTTTTAAAAGCAGCCTGGCGTCCATAGAGTACCTGCTGAGTTCTGATACATTTAAGAAATTGTGTTTAAGTGCTCAAGGAATGCAGTATAAAAATAAAGTCCCGTGGGATTTGTTATCAACCCCACCTTACAGACAGACACTGAGGTGTGAGATGAAAGACTACAAGACTGCATTGGGTGAGGTTGGAAAAGGTTAATTTTTTAAAAATACGAGTTTTTAAATTTTTATTTTCCACTTTATATTTAACTTTTGGTTTTATTTTTTAAAGTATTTTATTTTTAGTTACACTATTTTTAAAAAGTAAGAGTTCAATCAGCCCTAATCTACAAATACTTCTAAATACCTCTAAAACTTAAATCTACTTAAAACCTTAAAGTATCATATAATAGGAATATATCATGCCCTTTTTGCCAGAAAAGGCATATTACATATGTATGTAAATATATTTTTATAATATAGATGATTTATAAATATGTAATACATGTGATATTACTTACAGAAATACATTAGAGTTATATAACTATCTAATATATACTATGGTGATATACAGGACATACATAACTTCTCTAGAAAATTGGCAATTTTTTCATTCAAACTCCCTTTAACTGTTATTTGAACAAAAACACCCAATGAAGGGAGTGGGCACTGTTCGATGCTCTACCAGCGGTAAAACGGGAG